>NC_057415.1:4177276-4777276 GCF_019320065.1 Cervus canadensis | reverse complement strand
ATGAACTTGAGCAAACTCCGGGAGATAGAGGAGGACACAGAAGTCTGGCATGCTGCAGTCCATGGGGTCATAAAGAGTCAGGCACAACTTAGTGACTCAATAACATCATCAAAGACCAAGTATGTGTTTGTGTGGTAATTGTGGGGCAGGAATGTACAGCCATTATCAGTTTTAATCTTTAAGGGTCCAATGACAGTTCATAATCTATAACATGGCATGTGGCCAATTTTGAGACACTACTCATGTCTCTGATTCAACTGAGGTAGCATCTTCCATTATGAAGGCAGAGCTCTTAGAGAAAGGCGAATACAGATTGTGGACTGGTGATACTAAGAATCTAAGAAGAGACTGGAAATAGGAGTTTTTAAATTTAGTTTCTTTTCTTTTTTTTTTTTGGCCGCACTGTGCAGTGTGTGGGATTTTAGTTCCCTGACCAGGGATGGAACCCATGACCCCTGCAGTGGAAGCTGAGTCTTAACCACAGGACTGCCAGGGAAGCCCAGTAATAGGAATGTTTAAGCAGGCCATTATTCTTTTCAACAGATGCCTTGTTTTCACCTTTAGAAAGTGGTCACACAGAATCTGGTTATCAGCCTCTCTCATCTTAGAAGAATCACCTTTATTAGGGAAAACAGTCAGTCTCTTGAAGACTAGAATCTTCCATGCAACTGTACCTTTCCCCAATTATTTGACTTCAACTGGCTAGTATTATTCCTGCTCAGAACTAGAGATTTCCGGTTCCATGCTGGGCTTTGGTTTGCTCTATTTAAGCTTCTCACTCTCCTGACACATCCTGCTTTCCCAGCCTCTGTCCCACCATAGATACATAGTAAGTTGTGCCAACTGGCACAGAATTGTGAAAGGAAGTAGTTACAGGTTCATTCCACCTTCCTGTGACTTATCTAGCATGAGATTTGGGCCTGGGAGAATCCAAAAGCCTGTGACTGGACCAGAAGCCAGAACAGGGAACTTTTCCATGAGAGAAATGCGCTTAGAAGAGGAAGAAATAGCTGGAGTGGCCCCCTGCCTGGATTTGCAAACTATATTTTCAACAAGAAGGGAAGCGGGCAAAATTGATCAGGCAGGTTGGGCAGCTGTGAGGCTGAGAAGAAATTGGACCATTCCAGATCCAGAGTGGGAAAACTGACAAAGCTTCCAACTCTCTAGGGCATGGATAGGGAACAGGAAACAGAAGAATAATATTGATCAAGGGAAACAAAGGACTATTTATAAACCTTCACACAGAATGTTCCTAGGCAGTATGTGTGTATTTGGGTAAGCATGGCTGAAACAGTAGCTATGGAGAATATCTGATCTTATTCTTTACCGAGAAAATTAAGTCACTGATGGAATTTTCAAAGGGGAAGCAAGAAACATGGTTTAAAGGGTACTTCCAGGTTGGGGGGAGAGGGGGAGGTCTTCCCAGGTAGCTTAGTGGTAAAGAATCCCCCAGACAATGCAGGAGCCACAGGAGACGCAGGTTCAATCCCTGAATGAGGGAGATCCCCTGGAGGAGGAAATGGAAGCTCACTCCAGTATTCTTGCCTGGAGAATCCCATGAACAGAGAAGCCTGGCAGGCTACAGTCCATGGCATCGCAAAACATTGGATATAACTGAACTACTGAGCACACACCCATCAGGCTGGGTGATCAGAATTTAACTCACCAAATCTTGGAAGTACCTCCCACTGCCTCACACCATAAAGATGACGAAAGGATTCTTAAATTGTTTTAACTCTTCATGCAAAGGGTGGTCCTTAAGCAGATCTGCACTACTTTTTTGTTGCTATTGTTAAATTGAGAAGGAACATATATATCAAACCCCAGAAACATAAAATGTCATAGCTAGAAATGACCATAAAGGTTATCTAGGCTAACTGTCTCGTTTTACTAATTAAAGAACAGAGAGCGAGAGAGGGGGTGACTTACTGAAGGTCACACAGCTAGTGAATGACAGTGTTGAGCCTAAAATTCACATGGCCCTGAGCCAAGCTCTTTGATTTCCATTTCAAAAATGGCGGCAGGTAAAACCTGTAGGAGATAGCCATAATCTGAAAATGGAATACCAAACAGAATACAATAAATGTAGCCCCTGGTGATCAACAATTAAAGTTGTGTACATTCTCTCCTCAAAGAGAAGGCACATCTCACCAATAGCTATAGTAACATCAAGATTCGATACAAGATGGTGATCCAGAAATACGTGACAATTGCTAAATCAACTTTTTCTGGAGACACGATTTCTTCAGTAACCTCACTGAGGTGGCTTAGAGACAGGAAAGATCTGTCTCAATCACTGACACAACCCCAGAGGTCAATGCCTTATTCCAGCCCTTAATGAAGAGGTGTAGGGTTAACCTTTTATTTGCTCAGGCAAATGGTGTCTACATCAAGGCAGCCTCATAGGTTTTCCACACTTGCAGGAGCTGCTGCTGGAGCCATGGACATTTTTTATTCCAAGGAGCTCTCTTAGCCTACCCTTGTTTAGTTAACAAGCTCCATGGGAGAGGCTAAGGGTAGACTTGGGGGGAGTTGCTAAGAGTAGTCAGGCTGGCCAGGGTCATCCTCAAGAAGCACCAACAACAGGTGGCCTATTGGGATTAGCAGAGAAAGCAACAGTAAAAAGTGTTTTCAGAGTTAGAGAGCAGGTGTTTGGACAAAACGGGGTCAGAGGAACACATATGGCCTTAAAGAGGTGAGGCTAGTTGTAGAAGCTTAGTTCCTTTACTGGTATTAGATTTTTCATGCAGACTAGAGTCTTCAGTGTTGACCTAAGGGAAGATCATCTTTTCCAGCCCATTTGGAAGACCATTAAGTGTGAACAGTTCTTTCTAGAAATGGAAAGACTAACTTCTAAGTTATAAAGTCCATGTTGCAGGGAGCAGGGGTGAGGGAGGGAAGGGTGGGCAGGAAGGTGAGGGATCAAAAACCTTCTCCTCTAGGATCTAAAACACTCTGTGAAATAGACAAAGAGATCCAGGGAACCACATCCCATCAGAGCCCAAGAGATGCCTGGGGATCTACGTGGGTGTGTAGATGTCTACTTTGTTCATACAAAGTGGTCTATTCTCACTTTTTCCAAAACCACTTCTCTCCCCATTTCCCCATCCAAGCGAGATCTGCTTTGACTCATGTGCTTTATAATTCCGAAGGGCTGGAAAATGTGTCTCTGTGCCAGGGAGTCCCAATTTTAACAACAGCTGGATATAATCCTCCTTCATGGGAGAGGTGGAGCCAGGACTGTATCCAAGACCCAGACACTACTCCCTGTATCCCCAGCTTCGTTCTGCTCCCTCACAGAAGGGTGATGGCTTTGCTTTAGTGCCCACATTCCACTCTATTTACTGTACATCCTTGAAAGGACCTCTGGAGGTGGGGGGAGGGTTAAGTTATTCTGGAAAGATGTTTGATCCTGTGTTCTGTGAGGCGAGTTAAAAATGAACAGGTTTCTTTCCACGGAAGATCCTGTGGCCCAGCAGTCTTCAGGCTCCTCTGAAGAAAGGGTCTCTCTACGTAGACACTGCAGACCACCATCATCAGGGGGCTTCCCAGGTGGTGCTGGTGGGAAAGAACCCGCATGCAAATGCAGGAGATGCAAGAGATATGGGTTCGATATCTGGTTGGGAAGATGCCCTGGAGAAAGAAACAGCAACCCACTCCAGTATTCTTGACTGGGAAGTCCCATGGACAGAGGAGCCTGGTGGACTGCAGTCCATGGGGTGGCAAAGAGTTGGACACAACTAAAGCAACTTAGCACGCACCATCATTAGGAGAGTCCTTAATTAGCGAGCACAGAACTGATGGGTTTGACAACTGCCTCCTCAGAATGGAGTAGATGCAACCCAATTCAAATTGGAAAATACCAAAACTGTCTTCCCAAAGAACAGGACCAGTAATTTGTATGCAGTAAATATTAGACAGTGTACTGACAAAAGGTCAATGACAAGGTTCAAGTGTGTTCTTGATGTCATAAAAGACTCCTTTTTTGGTAGTTTCCATGCTAACTCACAGGTACTGATTTTTCAAAAACCTGCATCAAAGGGAATATTACCTAAGAATATTTGCTGTGTAACATTTACACAATTGTTTTCACATCTTCTGCACTGCCATCTTATTCATGGAAAAATGTCCTATGACTGAAATGATCAAACCATATTCTTCATGAAAAAAAAATACATACATATATATATATATATATATATATATATATATATGTCAGTTTAATCCTTTCTGAGCCACAATAATTAGCCACAGTATTTCAGATGCTTCAAGAATTCACATCAAAGATGAAGGAAATTTATAACAAACACCAATTTTTTTATGAAACTTACCAGAAGACATACAGATAATTTTTTCTTTAGGGAACCATGACTTTAGAAAGAACTCTATTTTGAAAGCTTCATTTCCTCAATGGCCACAAAATAAATCAACAAATAGACAGTGAGCAGGCAATATAGCCCTAAGACTTAGGTACATGAGGAACACATAATAAGAACACATATCTTGCCTTCAGTAAAGCTTACCGTCTAGTCAGGAAAACAAAACCATCAGTAAACAAGTGATCATCACCAAATATCTATAAAAACATCCCCCCAAAAAAGAAGAGACCATCAAAAGCTTGAGTGGTGTGAGAAACTTCTTGAAATGATAGAAGCAAGAACCATTAAGGACCTCCAGCCTTTCTATGTAAATATCCTCATGGCCTGGCATTTGGTCCTCTCACTGCACTATCCCTTTGCAGGAAGACTGAAAATGATTGATACAATAACCTTCAGAGAGGCTAGCCAAAGGGTAGGGAACTCAGATTGAGTAGAAAAATGCATGAGATAACTGCAGACAGGGATCTCCTTTAAACATTGAAATTTAGGGATTTCCTTGGCAATCCAGTGGTTAGGGCCCCATGTTTCCATTGAGGAACATGGGTTCCATTCCTGATTGGGGAACTAAAAATCCCACATGCCACTCAATGTGACCAGAAAAAAAAAAATAGAAATTTAGTCAGAATATGCACACATACCATCAAGAAAAAGAAAAATTGCAGAGTCACCAAAATAACTGTAAATGATTTCATATGTGTGCATTAAATATTAAAATATAAGTGTGAGTGCTGGGTTACATCATCCATTTTATCAAGTCTTTGCTTCTATGTCTAGTCCACTGGAAGGCTTCTCTGGTAGTTCAGTGGTAAAGAATCCACCTGCCAAGGCAGGAGACGCAGGTTTGATCCCAGGGTCAGGAAGATCCTCTGGAGGAGGAAATGGCAACCCACTCCAGTATTCTTGCCTAGAAAATTCCGTGGACAGAGAAGCCTGGCAGTCTAGTCTGTGGGGTCACAAAGAGTCAGACATGACTGAGCAACTAATCACACACTGCATGCATTGGAGAAGGAAATGGCAACCCACTCCAGTATTCTTGCCTGGAGAATCCTGTGGACAGAGGAGCCTGCTGGGCTGCCGTCCATGGAATCGCTCAGAGTTGGACACGACTGATGCGACTTAGCAGCAGCAGCAGCAGCAGCCCATTGGATGACCTCGGACAGTCACTTCAGCTATCCTACCTTAATTTCTTCTCCATAAAAAAGAATATGATGAAATAATCGTTAAATTACCTTCACAATCCCCATCTAGCTCCATGATTCTGTTTCTAAAGATTTTAGACCTCGCCATGAGCCCACTATTCAAAGTACAATCTCAATCTCCTAAGCACTAAACATGAACACAGAACAGATCTTTACTCTGGGTGGTAACTCAAGGCAGCGCATACACTCACACTAAGAAGATGCTGCATGAAGGTTAAAGCCACCTTCAGCTGATGCACGACTACCCATGGGTGTTTGGTCTGGCCATTTGGACTGGGTGTTGGCTGCAGCCCAGGTGAAAGCCAGGGTCTTGCCTTGCTCTCACCGAATGACCCCTCTTTCCCACCGCAGATACTATAACAGACTTGTCCGAAGCCTACTGGACTGCGACGAAGACACAGTCAGCACCATTAGAGACAGCCTGATGGAGAAAATCGGCCCCAACATGGCCAGCCTCTTTCACATCCTGCAGACGGATCACTGTGCCCATACACACCAGCGAGCTGACTTCAACAGGAGGCGTGCCAATGAGCCACAGAAGCTGAAAGTCCTCCTCAGGAACCTCCGAGGTGAGGTGGCCTCTCCCTCCCACATCAAACGCACCTCCCAGGAGAGTGCCTAGCTGGGGAGAGGCAATCACAGCCTCAGCAAACTACGATCCTTTTAAGGGTGTTCATGCACCAACTTTGAGTGTACTGTGCCTGGTTTGATTTTTTTTTTAAGTAGTTCCTATTTTCTATCCCCCCCCTCCTTAAAGAAAAATTGCATGAAACTAGGCTTCTGTAATCAATTTCTCAACATTTTGCAATGGCGGCATTCCCACCAATAGAACATATGTGATCTCTATGCCTCTCCTCGGGAGAAAGTGGCCTCTTTTATCACTTCCCTCCACTCGGTCTTTTCCCAGCTCCCCTCCAACAACTCTCAAACACAAAACATTCACATAACTCCCCAGACATTGTCATTTGAAGATGCGGAGCCCTTTAGAATGGTTGCCCCAGTAGAGTTAGCTGATAAGAAGCAACTTAATTTAAATGCATGTCTTAAACAAACGCTCATAAAGATGCTCAGTGGAATTCGTGTTATGAATCTGTGCTGGCCATAGACGAATATGAATGTCATATTTGAGTTCTTGATCTCTCATGAGCTAGTGTCTTATGGTCTTGATCCTCAGTGTCTAATTTCCTTCCCAACACATTTACCAAATTGCTCGAGCCTGGCTCTCCAACCAGACTTGGAGCCTGCATCTTCTTGCATCGAATGAAAAACAAAAAGCTAACATCTCTAAGTACTGTAACTGCTCAGAGCTTTAAAAGTATCTTTAACAATTGTCTTAAAACCAGAGAATCTTAAGGTCTAACTGTGGAATATAAATAGGTGAAAACTAATGTACTGTACATAAATTCCAGAGGACTCTGCTTAAACAAAGCAGTATATAATAACTTTATTGCATATAGATTTAGTTTTGTAACTTAGCTTTATTTTTCTTTTCCTGGGAATGGAATAACTATCTCACTTCCAGATATCCACATAAATGCTCCTTGTGGCCTTTTTTATAACTAAGGGGGTAGAAATAGTTTTACTCAACATCAAAACTTAAGATGGGCCTGTATGAGATAGAAAACAACAACAACAACAGGTTTATCTGAAGGACCCCAGGCAAGATGTTAATCTCCCAGCCCACCTCAACCCAGAGGCTACTCTTGACTTAGACCCATCCTGAATCAGCTCTGTCACATCCAGCTGAGAATTACAGGAGCCAGAAAGAGCAACCCTTTGAGCTTGGGCCACTTAAGAGTGTGATGAGGCCTGCTATGCCTTGGGAAGTGGCGGTTCTTGACTTGTCACCTTTCGCCAGGGCCTGGTTCTCTGGCAACATGATGATGGGGTAGGAGGCTTTCCATGAACTCAATCAGGACTGAGTCAATCAGCCTTTGGGTCTTTAGTTTCGGGGGACTTGGGGCTGAGGGGGTATAAGTAACCCTGGGTTGTCCAGCCTTAATAAACTCCTCTTATTACATTTTTGTCCTGTAGCACGCTGCCTTGCCGAAGTAGTCCTGGCAGCTGGGCCATCTCTGTATAGGATTGCAAAAAAAAAAGAAAAAAACAAAAAAAAGAAAAAAAAAAAAAAGAGGGAAAAACAGAGCTGGCGGTCTGATCCTTTCTGCCAGGATGTTTACAAGACGGCGACCACCAAAGCCGAATGATTAGCCTAGCTATGAACAACAGTAGTTTCTCAGGGTCACTGTCCTTGAACCCAACAGTCCCTTAGGAGCGTCACTGCCCACCAAAGGTCAATGTCAAGAGAGGGAGAGGGAGGAGGGGTAGGACTGTAAGGGCCACTCCAAACTCGCTTAGGTAGAAACCACTGGTGCTTGACTCTCACTCAGATGAACTTCCTATCTGTCCGAATCAGAATGGTAGGGATCCTGGTGGGAGGAGGGAGGGCACATCTCCGGAAAAAACGAAAAGCAATACAACTTTACCACAAAGCCTTTAAAACCAGTAACGTGCTGCTCAAGGACCAAGAGTGGATGCAGCAGACCTAGCAGCCGCACCAGCGTGGCTGCTTTCGTCCCCACACAGCCTCTCAGCGTGCTGACATCAGATCGTTAAGAGCATTTTTATACCCAGAACTGCCCCATCCCCAGGTCCCCAAACATATGACACTGCCTTAGCCTCTTGGAAATCAGGTAGATCATATTCTAAGTTGATTCTCCCTCACCCTCCCCTCCACCATCCCTCCCCACCCCAAACCCTGCCCCCAGGCAAGGCTGGCTTCTCCAAACCAGAAAAGCTATTCAAGTTTTGTGTGTTATATCCATTTCGCACTAAGCCAGGATCCCAATGCAACAAATAGTTTATGAGTATTCCTAGCGAAATTCTCTCTTACTTCAGTCCAGTGGATTCTCTTTGATTTGCTGTGACCTCTTCAAACCGTGGTACCCCCTCCTTTTCTCCCCACAATAATATTTATATATGTATCTATAATACATATATCTACACATACAGAAAGAAGCAGTTCTCACAATATTGCTAGTTTTTTGCATTTCTTCTCCCTCCATCCTACTCTCTCCAATTCCCCCTTCAACTTCCAAAGCTTTGTCTTGTGTTTGCTGCACAGAGTGATTTGGGGGGCTGACCTAGACCAGTTTGCATGATTCTTCTCTTGTGATTTGGTTGCACTTTAGACATTTTTGTGCCATTATATTTGCATTATGTATTTATAATTTAAATGATATTTAGGTTTTTGGCTGAGTACTGGAATAAACAGTGAGCATATCTGGTATATGTCATTATTTATTGTTAAATTACATTTTTAAGCTCCATGTGCATATAAAGGTTATGAAACATATCATGGTAATGACAGATGCAAGTTATTTTATTTGCTTATTTTTATAATTAAAGATACCATAGCATAATATGAAGCCTTTGGTGAATTCCTTCTAAGATAAAAAATAATAATAATAAAGTGTTACGTTTTATTGTTTTTTTTTCCCCTATGTCTTTCATTGTTATTCTTTAAAAATTTCTTGAATGAGACTTTCTGAAGATGAGGTGAATGGCTGATTAGTTTCTTTACAGTTGCTGATGAAGTGCCAATATGCAAATGAACATAGTTTAAAATCAACATTTTCCAAATCTCCTTAAAACCATTTAGTGGCTCCCATTACCTGCACAGTAAAACTGCAACCCAAACTCCTCACCGCCCTAGAGGAAGCTTTACAGTCTGGTGATTCTTTGCCCTCCAGCCTCCAGATATACCTTCTGTTCAGTGGAGCCTACTCTCCCTCCATGACCGAGTTTGGGAACGGGCTCTGCTCTCTCTCGTTTCCATGCCTTTATTTATGCTGTTCTCACTTTCTAGATGGTTCCCTCCATCCTTTGCCTAGACAGGGAGCACCTTTGCTTCTCCAGTGCGTTCCCAGCACTGGAAAAGCATCCAGTTCATAGGATACCCTCAACACTTTCAATGAATGATTTAGAACAAATCAGAAGAGGGGAGAAGACACTTGAATCAGTGGGGCAAGGGAGGCAGGTAGCTCGAGGGTGATAAGAATCCAGCTCCAAGACCAGACTTCTGAAATCTGAATTCTGGCTCTGCCATTTGTTAACTACATGGTGTCAGATAGGGCTTCCCTGGTAGCTCAATGGTAAAGAATCTGCCTACTAACACGAGAGACACGAGTTCAATCCCTGGGTCGGGAAGATTCCTTGGAAATGAAAATGGCAATCCACTCCAGTACTCTTGCCTGGGAAATCCTGTGGACCAAGGATCCCGGTGGGCTATCCATGGGGTCTCGAAAGAGTCAGACAAGACTTAGTGGCTGAGCACAATGTCAGGTCAACTATTTAATCTCAAAACATATCAGTTTCTTCCTCCATACTATGAGAATAGTGATAATTTTCCAAAGAGCTGTTACAAGATAAGTAAATTGTTTACATGTTCAATGCACTGTGATGTCATAAGGGTCAGCTATTATCATCACAAGTAGAGGAGATGTGAACAAAATGAGGAGGCGCCCCATCTCAAGAAAACAGAGAAATGATTCCCAGCAGAATGACATTTACCTGAGTCTTGAAGGACAGTTACAAGCTCAGTCATAGAATTCAGTCACAGAAACTCGGAACTTGTGTAGTATAGTTGTTTCAAGGAGTGGTCTTATATAGTTAATTTTTTTTAATTAGTGGGTTTTCTCCATATCTTAAATTCAAATGGGATGTTGCTCAACATCATTCACTTCTAGCTCCAAACTGCATTTTCCCAAGATCGGATATACAAAGACAACTAACAAATACCATAAGAATTGTCTCTCCAAAGCCAAAATATGTTTTGCATTTGCTTTTCTCTGGCCTGGTGAAAGAAAAACAGTACGTTTACTTCATTATGACCCTTTACATACTATATTGTGGTGTAGTGATTAAGAACTTGGACCTGGGATTTCCAGAAACTGAGTTCAAATTCTCGTTTGTGGCCTTGGGCCAAATATCTGATGTCTTAACACCTTCTTTTTTTTCATCTATGAAAAAAACCCTTCTACACTGTTAGTGGGAATGTAAACTGGTGCAGCTATTGTGGAAAGCAGTCTGGAGTTTCCTCAAAAAACTAAAAATAGAGTTGCCATATGATCCAGCAATCCCACTCCTGGGCATATATCCAGGCAAAACTATAATTCAAAAAGATACATGCACCCCTATGTTCATAGCAGCACTTTTTACAATAGTCAAGACATGGAAAAAATCTAAATGCCCATTGACAGATGAATGGATAAAGAAGATGTGGTACACATATACAATGGGATACTACTAGGCCATAAAAAGGAATGAGATAATACCGTTTGTAGCAACATGGATGGACCCAGAGATTATCATACTGAGTGAAGTAAGTCGGAGGAAGGCAAATATCATATAATACCACTTATCAGTTCAGTTCAGTCACTTAGTAGTGTCCAACTCTTTGCAGCCCCATGGACTGCAGCACACCAGGCTTCCTGTCCTTCACCAACTCCCGGAGCTTGCTCAAACTCTTGTCCATCAAGTCAGTGATGCCATCCAACCATCTCACCCTCTGTCGTCCCCTTCTCCTCCTGTCTTCAATCTTTCCTAGCATCAGGGTCTTTTCCAATGAGTCAGTTCTTCACTTCAGGTGGCCAAAGTATTACCACTGGTATGTGGAATCTAAAATATAACATAAATGAACTTATCTACAAAATAAACATAAAGACATAGAAAATAAACATGAGTTGCCAGGGGGAATGCAGGCTTGGGGAGGGATGGACTGGGAGTTTGGGATTAAACAATGCAAACTATCATGTACAGAATGGATAAATAACAAGGTTCTACTGTATAGCACAGGGAACTATATTCAATATCCTGTGATAAACCACAGTGAAAAAGAACTTGAAAAAGAATATATACATAGGTACAACTGAATCACTTTGCTGTGCAGAAGAAATTAACACAACATTGTAAGGTCAACTAGGTGTCAATAAACTTTTTTAACTCCCTATGAAATCAAAACGAGACAAGTGCTCAGGGCTGGTGCACTGGGAAGACCCCAGAGGGATGGGATGAGGGGGGTGAGGCGGGAGTGGGGGATCGGGATGGGGAACACATGTAAATCCACGGCTGATTCATGTCAGTGTATGGCAAAAACCACTACAATATTGTAAAGTAATTAGCCTCCAACTAATAAAAATAAATGAAAAAAAGAGAAAAGAAATCAAAACAAATAATAGGTCCTACCATTTAGAGTGGTTATGACACTCAATGAGTTATACATAAAGTACTTAATGTCTAGCACATAATGAATATTCCCAAAATAGTACCTATTAAGCACTGGACAAATGTAACTATTACCATTTACATGAATATTATTAATATCATTTATGTTCTCCCACCTCGAACATGAGTCTTGGGGTACCATTTTGGATGAAGTTTCTTGCTCTTTTTCCGTTTGTAGATTCACTAAACATTACTGCTTAATCAATATTTTATGAATCTGAATGATAAAATATTGCAACTTACCCAAAATGGCAAATTGTAATATATGAATACCTGCATTCCATCACCAAGCTTAAGAAATTAAAATAGCGCAGATATAATAGTCTTTTCTGCATGACTCCCTGAACCCACTCATACATTAACAGCCTGTGACAGAAATGTTTCAAAAACCCAAAGCTTAAAAAAATTGAGTTTCTCAGATTATTGAAATATACTTTTTAAAAATTGAAATATACTTCATTTACAATATTTTACCAATCTCTGCTATACAGAAAAGTGACTCAGTTATATACATATATACATTCTTTGTTATATTCGTTTCCATTATGGTTTATCACAGGATAGCAAAGATAGTTCCTGTGCTATACAGTGGGACCTTGATGTTTACCCATTCTAAACGGTAATAGTTTGCATCTACCAACCCCAAACTCCCAGTCCATCCCTCTCCCTCCCCAGCTCTCCCTTGGCAACCACAAGTCTGATGTCTCTGTCTGTGAGTCTGTTTCTATTTTGTAAATTGGTTCATTTGTGTCATATTTTAGACTTCCTTATTACCTATAAGTGATATCATATGGCATTTTTCTTTCTCTTTTTGACTTACTTCATTTAGTATGATAATCTCTGCTTGCACCCATGTTGCTGAAAATGGCATTATTTTGTTCTTTGAAATATACTCTTAAAATTTCTATCAGTCTTTTTAAAAATGGAGATAAAAAGATCACAGAATGGTTTGTGAATCTGTGGTATAAGGGAAGGAAAAAGTTCGGGTCATCTCTCACAGGGGTCGTATATGAATGCCATAAGAGCTATCTATCAACGTAGCATCCAACTTACTGTACACACATATTACCTTGTAATCTTGTTAAAATGACTCAGTACCTCTGGGTGAGGCCCAAGAACCTGCATCTCTAGCATGCTCCGAGGTGATGCTGACATGGAAGCTGATACTTCACAGAGCATAATTCGAGTGGCAAGATCCCAACTGCTCTGACCTAACTGAACCGATTCCTCAATCCTAGAGACCTCCACAGAAACAGCCACTGCAAGGACCTTGCTAAAGAGCGAATACAATCATTCCACTTCCTTGCTCTAGTAGCTCCCCACTGCTTGGAGGACAAAAATCAAGCATCTTGACTTCAAATTTAAGTTCCTCATAATCTGGGCCCTTCGTGCCAGTATGCATCTTAGACTTTGTTCCTGCTAATTTCTCATTCTTGCCCCAAAGATACCACGACCTTTTCTGCCTCATTACTTTCACAGATTACTTTCACACCTATTATTCCTGCTAATGAATATTCTTCTTCCCAAACTCCTTTTCATTCTCCAAAGCCCTTATCACCTGGGAAACATTCCCAGCATACCCAAACTTGAAACAAATCACACTCAAGCCTGCTTACAAGGAGAGAAGATTTCGTCATCTTTGTATTCCCGGTGCTTAACACAAAGCTGGCATGCATGAAGCATTTGTGAGTGGAGAAAGGAAGGAAGGAAGGAAGTCTTTTGACCACCATCAACTAATCCATGACTCTTTCTCCACTAGGATGTGGGGGACCTTAGCAGCAATAGCAGCGTATGCTGGGAGTGGAGAGCGTGTTGCCATGGTGAAAAACGAATTCCAGGTGCCAGCTGGGTATTCATAAGTCTGCCGGCTTGAAACAACAGCACATAGCTATATTTCTTTCCAGCACTGATCTTGATATAAGTATACATTTGCTGTTACTTTCTCCTAGTAACATGAGCAACAAAAGATTCACCAGCAAGCATGTTTAGATATTCACTAAGTCTATGTAAGTCATCATACTGGAGAGCTGTAACACAGAAAGAATAAGGCCATCTGCAAGTGAAGCTACATTATGTTTTCTTGTATCCTTATTTTGTCATGTACTTGTTTTTATAATACCCTTTGCTGGCTTTAGAAAAGGCAGAGGAACCAGAGATCAAATTTGCCAACATCTGTTGGATGTTGAAAAAGCATCTCTTGAAAAAGCAAGAGAGTTCTGGAAAAACATCTCCTTCTGCCTTATTGACTACGCCAAAGCCTTTGACTGTGTGGATCACAACAAACTGTGGAAAATTCTTCAATGGGAATACAAGACCACCTGACCTGCCTCCTGAGAAATCTGTATGCAGGTCAAGAAGAAACACTTAGAACTGGACATGGAACAACAGACTAGTTCCAAATCGGGAAAGGAGTAATTCAAGGCTGTATGTATATCGTCACCGTGCTTATTTAACTTCTATGCAGAGTACATCATGTGAAATGCCAGGCTGGATGAAGCACAAGCTGGAATCAAGATTGCCGGGAGGAATATCAATAACCTCAGATATGCAGATGACACCACCCTTATGGCAGAAAGCAAAGAAGAACTAAAGAGCCTCCTGATGAAATTGAAAGAGGAGAGTGAAAAAGTTGGCTTAAAACTCAACATTCAGAAAACTAAGATTATGGCATTTGATCCCATCACTTCATGGCAAATAGATGGGGAAACAGTGACAGACTTTATTTTGGGGGGCTCCAAAATCACTGCAGATGGTGACTGCAGCCATGAAATTAAAAGATGCTTGCTCCTTGGAAGAAAAGCTATGACCAACCTAGACAGCATATTAAAAAGTAGAGACATTACTTTGCCAGCAAAGGTCTGTCTAGTCAAAGCTATGGTTTTTCCAGTGGTCATGTATGGATGTGAGAGTTGGACTATAAAGAAAGCTGAGCACCGAAGAATTGATACTTTTGAATTGTGGTGTTGGAGAAGACTCTTGAGAGTCCCTTGGACTGCAAGGAGATCCAACCAGTTAATCCTAAAGGAAGTCAGTCTTGAATATTCACTGTAAGGACTGATGCTAAAGCTGAAACTCCAATACTTTGGCCACCTGATGAGAAGAACTGACTCCTTGGAAAAGACCCTGATGCTGGGAAAGATTGAAGGCAGGAGGAGAAGGGGATGACAGAGGATGAGATGGTTAGATGGCATCACTGATTCAATGGACATGAGTTTGAGTAAGCTCTGGGAGTTGGTGATGGACAAGGAAGCCTGGTATGCTGCAGACTATGGGGCCACAAAGAATCGGACATGACTGAGCGACTGAACTGAACTGAACTTGGTTCACTAATTCTCCTCTATCCTCAAGCTCTGCCATAAACTGTCTCCCCCATGGTCCTTTGAATTTTTACCCCAAGGAAGAACTTGAGGACTAGAGTGCGATGTTGACCAAGCCCACCCCACCACTCTATTATAAAATCTGCAGAGCAATGCATACCACTCCATTTTGCAAATAGTTAATTGGAGCCAAATTCTTGAATAAGTACCATCTGAGGACCTATATGCTATTTGATACTGTACCTGGAGGCAGCATGCAGCAGGCTAAGTCTGAGTCCTCACTAATTCAGATCCTTCCTTGCCAATTAAATGCATCTCTGCTCCCCCTTCTGCACTCGGGGATTTGTGGCTTCCAGTTGAGAATAGAATGTTATTCTCAACTCTAGCACAATTAAGTCACACTGCAGGTGTACTCTGCTGTAGGAAAACCAGATACAGTATAAGTCCCACAAGAGACTGTCAGTGTTTCCAACATTTGGTCAAAATCTTGGAACCAAGTCCAGTGACAGACTGTTCACCTGTCTTGGGACTTCTTGGAAACACAGTCATTCTAGGCCAGGCCTCACTCTTTCCACAGTGACCTGAGGTCCTATCCTCCCCAGTCTCCATCTATCAGGAGACCACTAGGACTAATTATGTGGAAATCTTGCAGCTTGCTAATCACCTCATGCCTCATATCCTGGTCATCCAAAGACCGTACTCAAAATCTAAGCCTCTCTGACATCCAGCATCCTTCTATCTTCATAGCATCATATTGTTTTATATCTTTCTTTCCTCAGTCCACTTCCATGGCTCTCCTCCTTCCAAACTCTGCCTGTTCCAGGGTAAACAAAGTCTACTTATATTCACCCTCTCTTTTATCCCCTCCAATTTCTTGGGGATTCCCTAGTGACTCAGACAGTAAGAATCTGCCTGCAATATGAAAGACTTGGGTTCGATCCCTGGATTGGAAAGATCCCCTGGAGAAGGGAATGGCTACCCATATTAGTATTCTTGCCTGAAGAATGCCATGGACAGAGGAACCTGGTGGGCTAAGGTCCATGGGGTCGCAAAGAGTCAGACACGACTGAGCGACTAACACTTTCACACATTCCTGTTTCTCATCGTACTGAAACCTCGTTCCTCAAAGAACACTGTTCCCTGAGTTCTTCCCTAATGGTTGCTTATTCTTCCAAATCCCCAAGGTGGAAGAGTGTGGTCCATATGCCTTTCTTCCAACACTGCTTCAAGAAATAACTCTGTCACTGTCCTCTAAAACTTCTGACCAACGATGACTGGGCGGACATGGTCTAAATGTTTGTCACCCACTCACCCTTGCAAAAAAAAAAAAAAAAAATCCGTGCACTGAAATCCTAACCCCTAAGGTAATGGTATTAGGAGGTGCTATCTTTGAGAGACACTTAGGTCATGAGGGTGGAGCCTTCATGAATGGAATTAGTGTAGTTACCTTAAAGAGACCTCAAAGAGCTTCTTTCGCCCTCCAACAAGTGAGAACACAGTGAGAAGATGCTTCTCTATGAACTATGAAGATATCAGATATCAGATCTTCCAATGCCTTGATCTTGGATTTCCAGCTTCCAAAACTGTGAGACATAAATCTCTGTTGTTCGTGTTCATCGTTCAATTGCTAGGTTGTGTCTGACTCTGTGACCCTATGGCCTGCAGCTCGCCAGGCTTCCCTGTCCTTCACCATCTCCCGGAGTTTGCTCAAACTCATGTCCATCGAGTCAGTGCTGCCATCCAACCATCTCACCCTCTGTCATCCCCTTCTCCTCTTGCCTTCAGTCTTTCCCACCATCAGCGTATTTTTCAATGAGTTGGCTCTTTGCATCAGGTGGCCAGCGTTATTGGAGTTTCAGCTTCAGCATCAGTCCCTCCAGTGAATATTCTGGGTTAATTTCCTTTAAGATTGACACGTTTGATCTCCTCACTGTCCAAGGGTTTGATCTCCTTGCTGTCCAAGGGACTCTCAAGAGTCTTCTCTTGTTTTCTTCTCTGTTGCTTCTAAGTGTATGGTGTTCTGTTGTAGCAGCCCCACCTGACTCTATCACTTTCCTCCTCTCTTTATTATGGTTATCCCGCCCAAAATTACCTTGACATAATACTGACAAAAATTGCCTCCTTCATTTTTCGATAATATTGGTAACAGAGTCATGATTTTTCCTTTCCATTCTCAAGTCATTTCGTCAGTCTGGAAAAATTCAATATTCACGGAAATTCTTCATCCAGAGCTCACACTCTTCATCATCCTTCCTCAACTCCATCCCATACCCACACTCTGGAATCCAAAAGTACACACCAGTATGACTATATGGTTTATTCTGATTGGTCATTGTCCATGTAAGAACACTGCTAGGTCACTTCAGTCGTGTCTGACCCTGTGCGACCCCATAGACGGCAGCCCACCAGGCTCCCCCGTCCCTGGGATTCTCAAGGCAAGAACACTGGAGTGGGTTGCCATTTCCTTCTCCAATGTGTGAAAGTGAAGTCGCTCAGTCATGTCCGACTCGTAGCGACCCAATGGACTGCAGCCTACCAGGTTCCTCCGTCCATGGGATTTTCCAGGCAAGAGTACTGGAGTGGGGTGCCATTGCCTTCTCCAGTAAGAACACTAACCTAACCTAAATGTCCATCAACAGATGAATGGTAAAGAAGATGTGGTACATATGCACAATGGAATATTACTCAGCCATAAGAAGGAACAAAATTAGTTCATTTGTAGTGATGTGAATGAACCTAGAGTCCGTCATACAGAGTACAGTAAGTCAGAAAGAGAAAAACAAATATATATTAATGTATATATATATAGTGAGTTTATAAAAATGGTACAGATGAACCTACTGAGGGGCAGGAATAGAGATGCAGACAAAGAGAACAGATCTGTGGACACAGTGTGGGAAGGAGAGTGTCGACCAAGTTGAGAGAATATCATTGACATATATACACTACCATGTGGAAATAGATAGCTACTGGGAAGCTGCTTATAGAACAGGGAGCTCAGCTCTGCGCTGCGATGACCTAGAGGAGAGGGACATAGGGTGGGGCAGGAGGGAGGCTCCAGAGAGACAGGATGTTTATACACATATAGCTAATTCACCTTGTTGTATGGCAGAAATTAACACAATATTGTAAAGCATTTGTTCTCCAATTAAAAATACGTTGAATACTACCCTTTTTTTTTAAATGGTACAATTTTGAAAACTCAACTCCAAAATCTCCCCTTCTGACTGCAACAATTCCGTTACAGCTCTCCACTCATTTATTTGTACTATACCAGTTCTTTAACTTTACCCCAAACTCCAGGACCTTGATCCATCTACATTCTCCTGTTCTTTCAACCCCTCCTCCTATCAAGGTCCTCTTTCTGCCCAGCCTTAAACCCATGGTTAATTTCACTTCAACCATGCAATTGCATTGCCCTCAAATAGCTTGCCTCATCAATCTTGTGTCACACTCAACTGGAAAAAATCCTAACCTTGAAGTCTGCCTTCTCAGCAAAAGAGAAAAAAATTATAAAGCCATACACTGATACGATGCCACTTAAAATTGTCAGTTTCCAGCTCAACAGGGCCCTCAGCACTGCCTGGGCATCTTCCTACCCATCCCTGTTCAGCATCCCTTTCTATTCTCCAAAACAATGATTAAAACATCCAATCTAGTCAAACCTCCCACCCAGCCACAACTCTTTTTACACCTAGTACCTCCTACTACACAGACAGAATGGAAGCCATCACGTGGAAAACCCCTCAATTTCCCACCAGACTCTGCCATTGTCGTTATCGTTCAGCCAGTCATGTCCGACTCTTTTCAATCCCATGAATGGCAGCACACCAGGCTTCTCTGTCCTTCACCATCTCCTGAAGTTTGCTCAAACTCATGTCCATTGAGTCGGTGATGCCACCCAACCATCTTGTCCTCTGTCAGGAGGTTGGTTGCCATCCAACCTCTCCCCATTCTCCTCCTGACCCTTCTATACCTATCTTTATTTACTTTTCCTATCACAAAAGGTGCAGAATCTCTCTTCCCATCTCAGAAAAAGGAATTCTCCTGAGTTCTAGATCCCAGCCGTTATCCCCTCATTCCAAATGCCCCTCTCTTCTACAATAGCAGCCTCCCCCTCTCTGCTTCCTCTCAGACCACCTCATCTGTTAGCTCTCTCATCTCTTTACAATCAATCTTTTAAAAAGAGATGTCTTCATTTATTTTCCTCATTTTCTCATCTCTCATTTACCCTTTTGTAAAATTGGGGTATAGTTGCCTTATAATGTTGTGTTAGCTTCTGCTATATGACTAAATGAATCAGTCATATTGAAGAAGGAATTCATAGGGCCTGGACTCCATCTCAGGCCTGTCTGTGCTGATCGTGCGCGGCCACCTCTCCAGTGGACTCTGAGCTCTGTGCTTAGCGCCTGTGGGAATGACAGTGGAAGGATAAGACCCCCACTCTGGGCAGGGGAATCTTGAAGAACAGACACTAATCACCCCTGCCTCCAGACACTATCTATCAGAATGTAAGCACAGGCTTATCAGTTATTAACTATTTGGAATGTAACTGCGGGCTTATTGATTATTGACTGTTTGAACACATAACATGTGAATGATGGGGTTATTGTAGTTGTATTTACCCTTCCTTTGTTTATGTAAGTCTCAAGGGAATTGGGGTAGTGGGTTTGGACACATCGGGTATAAAAGATTTTCACAAATGCTGGTCGGGGTCCTTGACTAAGAGGAGACTCTGCCTTGGGCCCGCCGGTGTAATAAACTGCACTCCACTGTCTGCATTGTCCTTCTGAGTGAGTTTGTTTCCCGGAAAGCGTGGCTATAACAATATGTATACATGTATCCGCTCCCTCTTGGAACCCCCCTCCAACCCAGCCCAATCCCACCCCTCTAGGTCACCACAGAGCAACGAGCTGAGCTCCCTTCACTCTACAGCAGCTTCCCACCAGCCTTCTATTTTATACACAGTAGTGTATATATGCCAGCACCAATTTCCCAGTTCATCCCACCCACCCCACCCCGTCCAGCTCTGTCCACACATCCAAACCAAAACACAAACAATCCAACCACAAAACGGCCAGAAGACCTAAATAGACAGTACTCTAAAAAAGACATACACGTGGCCAAGACACATGCAAAAAAGCTCAGCATCACTAATTATTAGAGAAATACAGATGAAGACTACAATGAAGTATCACCTCACAAGGTCAGAATGGCCAGCATCAAAAAATCTACAAACAATAAGTGCTGGAGAGGGTGTGGAGGAAACGGAACTCTCCCAATTACTCTTAAACTCTTTGGAATCTGCTATCTACCACTCTCATTGAAATGACTCTAAACTAGGTCAAAATACCTCTTTCTGCTAAGTCCAAAAGTTTAATGTGATTAATCAACATCAGTTGGCACTGATAAACGTTCCATCCTCTTTAAATGTCTTCCATGACACTTTTTCTTTCTCTGAGTGCTCCATCTCTTCTTTTCATTCCTTAAATGTTGGAATTCCTCAGCTTTCTGTCCTGACCCCATTTGTCTTCCCTTTCTATATGCTTCTTTTTGGAAACTTTCATCTACTCCTATATTCAGTTCCTGTTTATGTGTTGATAACTCCAAAACTCTGTATTTCCCTTGAAAACTTTATTGAACTTAAAATCTATATATCCAAAGATACTTCTACTTGGATGTATGATAGCCAACAAGATAACAGATCCAAAATTGCACTCTCCAAACACCTTCATCCTCAAAGAGACTTGTGCCTCTTCTGTGTCCCCAAACTCATTAAACAGTATCTCCAGTCACCCAAAATATAGGTACCATTTTTGACTCCTCTCTCCTCATCCTTCTCAGCAAATATTAACCACTGATTTTCTCCCCAATTATCTCTCTAATTGGTCCACTTAGCTATATTCACATTGCTACCATCTTAATTTAAGCCTCCTAAATTCTCTCGGAGACCTCAGTAATGCCCTGCCTTTACCACCAAATCCACTTCCTATTTTAGAGCCAGAAGAGTCTCTCCAGAGAGTAAACCTGACTCCATGACTCCATGGCTTGAAAACTGTCAATGGCAACTCTAAAATATCAGAAAAAGTTGCATGCTGTTTCGCACACAGAGTAAGATGCTGTCTAACCTGGACATGTCTTGCTTTTCAACCTCATCTCTTGCTGACTAAGTCAGCCCCTCAGCCTCTTCTCTCACTGTGAGTTCCAGCCAAGCATATTGTGCATGAAATTCCATACATTTACCTTGATCTCCTGGACCTTTGTTAATACTGTGATCAGTCAGCTCAGTCCAGTTGCTCAGCCATGTCCGACTCTTTGCGACCCCATGGACTGCAGCATGCCAGGCTCCCTGTCCATCACCAACTCCCGGAGCTTGCTCACACCTATGTCCATCCAGTATGGTATGAACAGTATAATAATACTTTGTTAGTATTATTCTCTCTCTGTCTCTCTGTCTCTCTCTCTCTCTCATACACACACACACACACACACATACATACACACACATATTTCTGGGGCTTCCCAGGTGACTCAGTGGGTAAGAATCTACACACAATGCAGAATAAATGGGTTTGATCCCTGGGTTAGGAAGATCCCCTGAAGGAAGGCATGGCAACCTACTCCAGTATTCTTGACTGGAGAATCCCATGGACAGAAAAGCCTGGTGGGCTACACTCCATAGGTTCTCAAAGAGTTAGACACAACTGAAGCAACTGAGCAAGCAATTAATAAACAATATAACGATATTTCGTCAGCATTATTCTCTCTCCACACACACACTAACACATACATTTCTGTGGCTGGCTAATTGCTATTCATCCTTTATGACTCAGTGAAACTATCCCTTCCTCCAAAAAACCTTCTATGATTTTATACTGTTTCCAAAGCTTCTAGTGCTTATTTTTCTATTGTTGTTGTTGTTGAGTTACTCGGTTGTGTCTGACTCTTTGTGACCCCATGAACTGTAGCCCACCAGGCTCCTCTGTCCATGGGATTCTCCAGTCAAGAATACTGGAGTAGGTTGCCATGTCTTCCTTCAGGGGATCTTCCTAACCCAGGGATCAAACCCATTTATTCTGCATTGTGTGTAGATTCTTACCCACTGAGTCACCTGGGAAGCCCCAGAAATATGTGTGTGTATGTATGTATGTGTGTGTGTGTGAAAACCTTCTATGATTTTATACTGTTTCCAAAGCTTCTAGTGCTTATTTCTCTATTGTTGTTGTTGTTGAGTTACTCGGTTGTGTCTGACTCTTTGTGACCCCATGAACTGTAGCCCACCAGGCTCCTCTGTCCATGGGATTCTCCAGGCCAGAATACTGGAGTGGGTTGCCATTTTCTTCTCTAGGGGATCTTCCCAGCCCAGGGACTGAACCTGCATCCCCAGCAATGGAAGGCAGATTCTTTACCGCTGTGCCACCAGGAAAACCCTGTTTCTCTACTGAAGAATTTAAATTGCCTACAGACTTGTTTTTCTTCCTTTACTAGATTATACATTGTTTGAGAACCAGGTCAGTGTCATTTTTCAAAATTGTGTGCCTGTTGTCAAGCAGAGTGCTTGGCAAGTTATAGCTACTCAATAAAGGCTTCTTGACTTTAACTGAATAAGAACGTGGCAGAGTTAAATTGATTAAAAGGTGGTCATTCTCTTTCTAGGAGGTTTTGCTCTGGGGCAACAGCCAGACAAATGTGAGAAACAAGTTGCTCTTAGCATCTGTAAGCATAAACACTCTGGGAGGAGAAGTGTTAAGTAAAGGAAGTGAATGCAGATTCCAAAAGAACAAATATAATTGACCATTTCAGGTGAAACAGATTCAAGATATGTATGTCTGCACCTATCTAAACTGCAAAGATTTTGTAAATAATAATTCCCAATGTTTATCAGTGTTCAAAGAAAGTGAAACTCTCAAATGCCACTGATAATAATGCAAAATAGAATGACTTTTTGGTGACTATTTTATCACTGTCCAGGATCTTAAAGTTTTACAAAAGCTTTAAACTAGAAATTCCACATATGGAAATGTACTATAAGAAAATATCTACATACAGCATTTTACTATGTAGATATTCATCACAAAATCTTTTCTGTTACCAAATAAACAAAGATAACTTATGTATACAATAATAAGCTGATTAAAGAAATTGTGATGAAACAATAGTGTCATTAAAAAGGATACAAAACATATTTATAGACATAGGAAAAGACTCAAAATATATGAGGAAAAAAACTTAGAAAAACTCATATACAATATGATCCTATTTTATAAAAACATGTACAGATGTGTGTATGTACCCTAAATATGCATATATCAGACTTAAAGTTTACATAATAAGATATTAACTGTGAATATTTTTGTTTCTTAGAGTACTGCCCTTTTGACTTTGTTTTTTGGTTTTTCTATATTTTCAGTATTTTTTCAATGAGTGTAATGGTAAAGAATGTGCCTGCCAATGAAGGAGACACAAGAGATACATGTTCAACCCCTGGGTCTGGGAAGATCCCCTGGAGAAGGAAATGGCAACCCACTCTGGCATTCTTGCCTGGAAAATTCCACGTACAGAGGAGCCTGGCTGACTACAGTCCAGGGGGCTCATAGAGAGTCAGATATGACTGAGTGACTGAGCACACACATCTTTATTGTAGGATAAGAATAAACTTTTAAGTGGCCAGAATAAAAAATTAGGCTTACACAATCACTTATTATTATGAAATTTAAAAGGTCTAATATATTGATACCACGTTCTCACCATAGATATTTCATAGATATTTATACAGAAGTCCTCTTTTAAGTAGAAAACTCCCTTGTCACATGTGATTACTAGCTCCCCATAAATACCTCTAATAATTTTAATTAAAGAGATAGGTGTCTTTTCCAGAAAAACTGCTGAATCATGCAATTCAAAGTCAAGGCAATTCATACATCACACAACATCTTCCTACTAAGGATCACACAACCAGCTCCTACTAAGTGCCAGGCTCTGTATTCATCACAGTCCAGGACTTACAACACCTTTCACCTCTACAAAATGATAACATTTAGTAGGGTTTTTGCTGTTGTTGTTGTTTTCCTTATGTTTTAAATGAATGAAAAACACTTCCTACTGGGGAACAAATTTGCTTTCCCTTTCATCC
Organism: Cervus canadensis; assembly: GCF_019320065.1. Classification (NCBI taxonomy): domain Eukaryota; kingdom Metazoa; phylum Chordata; class Mammalia; order Artiodactyla; family Cervidae; genus Cervus; species Cervus canadensis. The sequence goes on along the minus strand of NC_057415.1, from coordinate 4,752,963 downwards.
AATGATGAAGCCATCAGGATGGCACATACTTTGAACTGTTTTCCCAAATGGGAAAGTGATTCACACTTGATCTTTGTCCCCTCCTAACCCTCTGGTTCAGTGACCAGAGGTGAACCATTTGCAGCTTGCTGTAGGGGAGTTCTATGCTCAGAAAGTGAAAGTGAAAGTCACTCAGTCATATCTGGCTCTTTGGGACCCCATGGACTTCTCCAGGCCAGAATACTGGAGTGGGTAGCCCTTCTCTCCTCCAGGGGATCTTCCCAACCCAGGGATCGAACCCAGGTCTCCTGCATTGCACGTGGATTCTTTACCAGCTGAGCCACAAGGGAAGACCAAGGATACTGGAGGCCAGAATACTGGAGTGGGTAGCCTTTCCCTTCTCCAGGGTATCTTCCCAACCCAGGAATCGAATCAGGGTCTCCAGCATGGCCAGCAGATTCTTTACCAACTGAGCTATCAGCAAAGCCTGCCTGTGCTCAGAAATCAGAGCAAGAACACCTGTTGTGCTCTCGATCAAACCCATTCTTCAAGTCCTCATTATTCCACAGAAGAACAAGCTATTCTAACATTCTAGTGAACTAAAGCCACTTGTCTCATTAGACTCCAGAGGGCACGGAGCAGACCTGGAGGTGAAGCTGTACCGAAATCCAAAGCCCCTCTGGGTTTCCATCAGAGAAATAAAGCAGGAGGGTCTCCTATGCCTCACATCAGGACACATGGTTTGACAAGTGGGTTATGAAGTCAGGGAAGGACACTAGGAAACTGCATATCTCATAAAATCTGGGCTTTCAGTTTGTCACCATCCTATCTTCTCCCCCACACCAGCCATCCTTCGGGAATATTCAACCTGTAACAACAGGAAATAAGATGATAAGCCCAGTAGTGAGTGAGTGTTAGTCGTTCAGTCATGTCCAACTCTTTGAAACCCCATGGACTATAACCCACCAGGCTCCTCTGTCTATGGGATTTCCCAAAAAACTGGAATGGGTCACCATTTCCTTCTCCATGGGATCTTCCCAACCCAGGGATCAAACCTTGGTCTCCCGTATTGCATGCAGATTCTTTACCATCTGAGCCACCAGTGAAGCAGTATCTGATAAACCTAGGACTCAGTGCAAAGAAATGGAATTAGTGACAGTGCCTTGCCCTAAGCCTTCTGCCAGCTTCTGTAAGACCCACCTTTCCCTAATCTGCTTCACCTTGCCTTTCCTGCAAGAACTGGGCTCTGCCAAAACACACCCTTGGCCTCAGGCTCGGTGGCCCTCAGTGTGTCTAATCCTCAGTCCAACTTCTCTTGAACCCTCTGACCCTCTCCACAAGTCCTATTGGGCTCCAACAGCCACTCCTGATCATCTTTACTATCTATTCCCTTGCTAACTTGCTATGGCCCTCCCTTGTTCTCCTGGAAGATCAACACATTATATAACTTAACTGGACTTCTGAATCTTGTTTGAACAACAGCAGACTCAGTATACTCAGATAGTGGAAATGATCTCCCTGTAAAATAAATTCATGGGGCCATTTAACAGGGTAGCTGAAGGGGCCTGGCTGAGAGCCTGCATCAATTGCTGCCAAAACCCAGTCTCCCTTTATCTTCCCTTTTGTTCCATTTCTTTTCATTTAAGGTTAATGTTCTGGACCTTTCGAAACAGGTGACTCTGTTAATGTTAATAAAGCAAGGTGTGATAGTATCTTCCGTGACTTCAGATGTCAAACTCGGAGAAGAAGAAGGGAAAGTACTTTTAAATGGCCATATCCTCTTAATAACTGTCCAAGAGAGAGACTGCTTATCTTGATTTTAATTTTTCAGTCTCCTTTCATCTCTTCTGCTAAAAATATGGCTTAGAGAAAGATCACCCATGAAGCACTTATTGGAAAGACATTACTAACGTTTACTGGGAGCTGGCAGGAGAATGGGGCAGATTAAGGGCAAGGATTGGAGGGGGTAGGGAAAGTGGACAATGGTACCTAATGAGAATTCACTTTATACTTTGTAAGCTCAGGCACAGTTCATAAACACAGCCCTGAACAAATTCAAATTTTAAAGTTATTTTACAAAGCATGGCCTGAAATTCACCTCTGAGTCTCCTCTGAAGAAATATGCTTACGATAGACAAACTTACGGGAAGAGAGTTTAGCTTACTTAGGAAATTAAACTGTTTTCAGTCCCCCAAAGAATCTCTGATTCAAAACAAGTCCTTCTTACCTGTGGTTTAAAGCTCTGTTAGCCAACACGACAACATTCCCCTTTATATGAAATCAGATGTCTTCAATGTTAGTCAGTGTTTCTCAGAGTAAATGATCCATGAACCAACCGTCTGTATCAGAAGCACCTGGAATTTCCAGCAGGTCTAGGCTTCACTTCCCCTTAGCTCTCCATCAGCCCAGCCCCTTCTCCTTGCTCAGTCACTCAGTCATGTCTGACTGTTTGCGATCCCATGGACTGCAGCATGTCAGGCTTCCCTGTCCTTCACCATCTCCCAGAGTTTGCTCAAACTCATGTCCATGGAGTCGGTGATGCCATCCAACCATCTCATGCTCTGTCGTTCCCTCCTCCTCTTCCCCTCAATCCTTCCCAGCATCAGGGTCTTTTCTAATGAGTAGACTCTCCACACCACATGGCCAAAGTATCAGAGCTTCCCCTTCAGCATCAGTCCTTCCAATGAATATTCAAGGTTGATTTCCTTTAGGATTGACTGGTTTGATCTCCTTGCAGTACAAGAGGCTCTTGAGTCTTCTCCAGCATCACAGTTCTCTAGACAACCTTCTAAATCAAAGTCTCTGCTGAGTCAGAATTACAGTTTGGAGTCTAGAGATACTTCCAGCCCCAGGGATTTCTGGCAAGTGATTAGGTAGACTTTCACCTATAAAAGGCTTAGATCCAGGGACTCAGCTAAAGAGAGAATTGAAGAATCCTGGCCATCCAATATAAAGGATCAGAGTTACTAAAGAAAAATGATGGAGCCCCTGAAGCATCTACATCAAACATAAGGGGGAAAATAGGAATCAAAGACCAGGGACAATAATTGCATCTTGTTAGCAGAGGTTCAAGTCCTAAGATGGAAATCCTAAAACAAAGGTCTTTGGACAGGAACCATGGTTCTTGAGCTGGAACAAAATATAGCCTCATAAGCACATAAGCATATCTGATTAACAAGAGTGAATGAGTACTACTTAAGAGCTCAAACTACACCCAACATCAAGTCTCCTTATACTCAGGATAAATCAAGAGTTTCCATAACAATGCTTCATGTTAAATGCACAAGGCCACCAATGACTGGAATTCATCATCACAAGGAAAAAAAAGAGGAGGGACACAGGGCACTTGGAGGGGAAGGGGCTGACATCACTTTACATCCCCAGGCTGTTTTATCAGGGGCAAGAAAACTCATCATTAGCCTGGTGTGCAAGTTCTAGCACTTGAGACACTCAAGCCTGAGCCCAGGGGGGACAGGCACACATCTGTAGAGGAAGCGTTCTCAGAGCTCGGCTCTGTGCAGCTGACCAGGGAAGAGGGTGAGCAGAAATGGGAGCTTTCCTCTCTCTCTGGCTTTCTCCATCCTTCTTAAGTAAACCCACATTTCAGGCAGCATGATGACGTAAAAGGCATGGAATGACAGAAAAATCCACATTTTTGAGAACCTACAGCGGGCACTGTACTGGTTGCTCTCATACGTCCTATTTCCTGGTGGCTCAGGTGGTAAAAAGTCTGCCTGCAATGCAGGAGATCCAGGTTTGAACCCTGGGTCAGGAAGATCCCATGGAGAAGCAAATGGCAACCCACTCCAGTATTCTTGCCTAGAGAATTCCATGGACAGAGGAGCCAGGCAGGCTACAGTCCACGGGGCTGCAAAGAGTCGGACATGACTGAGCAACTATCACTTTCACTTTCATTTATTACTAGTACCAACAGCACTGATAAGTAAGTCACGTTATCCCCATGTTACAGATAAGAAAGCGAGGTTCAGAGAATTTAAGGGATCTGCCCAAGAAACTTGCTGACAATTTCTCACTCTCAGAGCACTAGTCATACATTTTTCAGAAGCTGCCTCTTTTATATTAAAAAACAACTTCTATGGAGACTTTGCTATGTTTATGATTAAAAGGGGGGCTTTTGAAGCTAAATATGTGCACACATATACATGCATACAAAACCACACCATCAATTTTGTAGTAGTTTGAGGGAAGAGAAAAGAGTTTCCTGTGGATTTTTTTTGGTGTTGTTCTGTTAATTTTATTTTTGGCTGTGCAGCATGTGAGATCTTAGTTCCCACACTAGGGATCAAACTTGTACCCCTTGCGCTGGAAGGGCAGAGTACTAACCACTGGACCACTAGGGAAGTCCCATCCTGTGGGTTCATTTTGTGTGTGTGCGCACCTCTCTTGTTTGACCCAAACTCTGCAATGTGTGTGTTGGGGAGGGGGGTGTCAGTCGTGTTCGACTCTTCGCAACCCCATGGACTGTAACCCCTGGCTCCTCTGTCCATGGAAGTTTCCAGGCAAGAATACTGCCGTTTTCTGCTCCAGGGGATCTTCCCAACCCAGGGATCGAACTCTTGTTTCCTTTGTCTCTTGCACTGGCAGACAGAGTCTTTACTACTGTACCACCTGGGAAGCCCTAAAGCTCTGCAATAAAATCACTGTAATTAAAACATACATAAAGCCCACATAGACGTTTCATAAGTACCAGAACCCACCAGCACTTTGAACCCAATTCTGTCCAACACCAAGCCGTGCTTTCTTGTATGACACACGCTGCACTGTTTCACTCTTGCTCCTCCTGCTTGAGGCCCCCTCCCTAGCTCTCTCTACTTCTCAGGATGCCACCCAAACTGAGCCCATGTGCACTGTGACCTGTGACCCGCAATAAGAGAAGCCACTGCCTTGAGAAGCCAATGCACCATAATGAGAAGTAGCCCTCACTCGCTGCAACTAGAGAAAGCCCCCGTACAGGAACAGAGACCCAGTACAGCCAAAAGTTATTCAGTAAATAAATAAGAATTTTAAAAAATAAAAAAATCTAAACAGTCAACACCAAGTGTTTAAGCCCCAAATCAGAGCTGGTGCAAGGCTAGGCTGCCAAGAATCTAGAAGAAGGAAACCAAAACATAGTGAAAGCTGCCAAAGAGATTTAAGATTGTTCCCAGGTCCTCGGTTAGCAGGCATGGCAACAAAAGACAGGAAATCTTTGCAGAAAACATTGAGGAGGAAGAGTTTATGAGCCAACCCCAGGGTCTGAGATGGCCAGCATGATCAGGGAGACCAAACATGGGAGCGGGTGGTCACGTGGTCATTCAAGAGTTAATGTCAAGGCTGCCTAAGAAGACCAGACCTCTTCTGCCACAGTGGGGGCTTATGTCCACCTGAGCAACGCAACTGGAGCCTAAATCTGACACCCTGATTTCAACCAGCACTCCTCACCCGGAGGTGGAAAGATCCCCACCTTTATAACTTGATTTTAGGAACACAAGGAACGGCACACTGGCCCCAGAATATGTACCACATCATATCAATGCTGAAATGCCTTTGGTCATGGAATAGAATTTAATGTCTTTTGCTCAGAATGAGGTTTAAGGTGCTATAACAGAGAGGAAGGAATAGAGAACACCTTTCCTAGAAACCACGTGTGAAAGGAAGAAAAGAACTTGGCTCTAGAAGGGTTAAAAAAAAAAAAAGACATCATGGAAGGCAAAAGGGTATTTCACAGATATCATTTCCCGTCAGCAGTGCTCCTCCAGGAGGTCCCTCCCTTCTCATGGAGTTGGAAGTGGCATGGGGGAGGGGTGGTGGGAATGGCCAGTGGTCCATGTCTGGTAGGGCCTCCGTCCACATCCTTCATACTCCATGTGTACCACAGAGGACCTATGATACAAACAACACAGCGGAGGAGAAAAGGCGTGAACACAGAGCATGTAGCCAGCTGAGAGCAAGATGGTGCTGAGTTTCCAGCATGGCCATGGCCACGCTATCCCTGGCTGTCAGGGTTTTCTCTGTGGTGTTGGACCAGGGCCGACACCTCTCTGTACTTTCATTAATGCATGAACAATGTGTCTAGTCCCTGTCTCATAAGAATGCTGTGAAAACTAATGAGCTTATAAAAAAAAATACTAAACTTATGTAAAACTCCTCTGTATACCCCAGGGAGGCTATAAACACCAGGTGATCTAATTTAAAATACAGATGTGTATTTCCATATATGTCAGCCAATATAAGAACATTCAACTTTACAAACCGATGGCTATTTGGTTATTTATTTTAAAAGCAGTGGAGGGGAATAGGCAGAGAGGTTTCACTTTGAAAACAGAATATCCTACAAGTGAAAGAAAATTAATGCTGAGTATTGTTCAAATTAAGATTTAAATATCAATAACATGTATTGGGTTTCTAAGTGGCTCAGTGGTAAAGAACCCGCCTTCCAAAGCAGGAGACGCAGGTTTGGTCCCTGGGTTGGGAAGATCTCCTGGAGGAGGAAATGGCAACTCACTCCAGTATTCTTGCCTGACAAATCCCATGGACAGAGGGGCTTGTCCATTTGGCAGGCTACAGTCCATAGGGTTACAAAGAATCAGACAGACTAAGCACAAACACACACTCACAAAAAACCTTTATTGAGGACTCGCTAGGCACTAGATGCCAGGCTAAGCATGTATTATCCCATTTAATCCTCATAGTAACCCATGGAAACTGTCCTTACTATCTCTCATTTCACAGATAGGAAAACAGAAATTCTGAGAAATTAAGTAACCAGCCAGAGGCTATCTATTTAATCAGTAGTGGAGACAAGATTTGAAGTCCAGGACTGCTCAGATCCTCATCCTTTTCTCTTTCTATTAAACTACCCTGCCTCCCCAACAAATACATAGATCCCATAGAATATGCATTGTTTGTAGAGTAATAAACACCAAAAACCAAAACCTGGCAGAGGAGCTAAGGGATAGGGGCTTAGAGATCCACATGCTTATTACTGTGAAGGGTGTTTTAAATAAGATAGATTATCTCTAAATAACAAATCCATAGGAAAATAACTTGTGATGTGTGAAATTCTTATTTACAGATGCTTGCTCCTTGATAGAAAAGCTATGACCAATCTAGACAGCATATTAAAAAGCAGAGACGTTACTTTGCCGACAAATGTTCGTCTAGTCAAAGCTATGGTTTTTCCAGTAGTCATGTATGGATGTAAGAGTCAGACCATAAAGAAAGATGAGCACCGGAGAATTGATGCTTGTGAACTGTGGTGCTGGAGAAGACTATTGCAAGTCCCTTGGACTGCAAGGAGATCAAACCCTTCAATTATAAAGGAAATCAGTCCTGAATATTCATTGGAAGGACTGATGCTGAAGCTGAAACTCCAATACTTTGGCCACCTGATGTGAAGAACTGACTCATTGGGAAAGACCCTGATGGTGGGCAAGACTGAAGGCAGGAGGAGAAGGGAACAACAGAGGATGAGATGGTTGGATGGCATCACCAACTCAGTGGACATGAGTTTGAGCAAAGTCCGGGAGATGGTGATGGACAGGGAAGCCTAGCATGCTGCAGTCCACTGCTGAGCAACTGAACTGAACCGACTGATCCACTCAACTCATTCTGGCAATCATATTTATGACAGATTCAGATTTCCAGGCAGCTGCAGAATTCAACATTCCTCCATAGGGAAGACATCCTTGCCTAGGGCCCACTCCTCCAGTACTAACATACAGCACAAGCTCGGGCAGGTGACTGCCCTCCTCCATACAATCCTTCTCCAGGGGATCTTCCTGACCCAGGGATTGAACCCACATCTCCTGTGTCTCCTGCATTGTAGGCAGATACGTTACCACTGAGCCATTCAGGACTCTGCCCATAAAATCCAGTGAGATTCAATAAACATTGACAGAGAGCCCCTTCAGCACCAGACGAGAGACCAGGGGTCTTTTCCAGCTACCAGTAACATGGCTCTAGAAAACACTGCCAAGACAGAGAGGGCAGTGTACTCTGCCTGGTGTCAATTACAATGCTTTCTTCCAACATCTAACTTATCACTGAGAACTGAAAAGTGACCCTGACCAGTGTTAAATTGGTTCCTTGTCACAAACCTATCTATCCCCGATCTAACTTTCCTCTCTGCAGCTTGACATTTCAGTGATCTTGATGATTTAACACACCATTCTCCAAGGGGAGCAATTACCTCCAGGGTCCCAGAGGGAGGTGGTGACCCTGCGCTTCCTCCAGCCCACGTGGTGTCCACCTGTTTCCTCTCTTCCAGCCACACAGTTCTCAAGACACTGCCTAAAGCCCAGAAGCAGAGAACAACGCAACCCTGAGCCCTACAAGCAGAGCTGAGATTTGTCAACCATTCAGGACAGAGCCGGAATCCTCCCATTCCAGCTTCGAGAGCCAAGTTCAAGACCACTGGGGCTCCTCCAAGCCATCTGTGGACTCCATTTCACATCTCAGCCAGGAAATACATGATGAGGGGAGAGGGAGAAGGAAGAGGCATATCCTTCTCCTGAGAAAGGAACTGCAGAGGAAGTCAGAAAACCTAAATATGAGCATCCATGGGGCTAACATCACCTGCAGTTTTATCTGAGGCCAGCCTCAAGCTTATGCAAACTAGACAGCTGTCAACCAGGGGAGGTTGCTCACGATAGTGAAAAGGACTCCTTGAATGAAAAAGATGCCTTTTCCGCAAACCTGCTAATGCCTAACTAAAATCCCAGGCTGTCACCTCTGTTCACAGGCTTACAGTCTTTGATTCCACTTTGCCTGGTCCTGCTATACAGGCTGGGGTGAGCCCTATGGTCAGCCGTATGCTGACCAAGGCTGGCGAGTTGTCCTGGGGTCTAGAGCCAAGTCATGTGTGAAGTGGTCATTATCAGCAGAACAGATCCAGAAGTGAGAGTCAAAGCATGACTGGGAAGACCCACCCCAATCTGTGGCCTCCCTCACCAGACCACTCTCCATCAACCATGGGACCCAAAGTCAAAATATAAGAAGCATCAGGTTTTCCAACTTCACTCATTGTGATTGTCTTACTTTCTAGTTCTATCCTCGCCTTTGCTGAGATTTTTCGTGGCTGCTTCATTCCACTGACTGCTCAACATCTAATGCTTTTACTTTTCTCGTTCATTTCCAGTCCCTTCCTGTCACCCCAGACCAGACAACAGACAGGATTCTGCCTCCAAGGTATTAGGGCAAGGGAAATACCACAGATAGACTTTGCAATCAAAACAGTTTGAGGCAGGAGGCAGATGGGCACTCCCATGCTAACGCAATTGGAAATTCATTCTCTATTGACCGAAACTCCGAGATGAGAACAGCAGGACAATTAAGGCGACGAGGCTGGGCCCCACCTAGACCCCATATTTCTCATTATCAAAGTCAGGAGACCTCCCTGACCACACATGTACAGAAAGGTTCCTTGGAGGCCAAAGGAGAGTTATGACAAGGGATGTTCTACCCAGACAGCTGTTTAGTAGAATCCATCTTGACTAAGAGATGCATGCACACACATGGGAGGATCCTGAGATATACCAAATACAGACTGTGAACCAGGCAAATCAGAATGATTGGCCAAAGGAAAACCAGAAGAAATGCCCCATGTAAGTAATTTACACTGCCACCAGGGTACAACTCAGGGACTCTCCCTGTGAGTCTCCTTGTGTATTTATCCACAAGTACTGCACTTTTTTCCTCCTAATAAATACTTCACTTACCTTACTATTTTCCATCTAGGTGGAAATTCTTTTCTGCAAAACTGAAGGCCAGGGCCCTTTCACTGACCACTGGTCTAGTGCCTCAGATCCAATGCTTTCCAGCCACAACTCAGCCTCAGTCTCTGGCTGGGAACCCAAGCCCCACTCCAACCCGTTGCAGGCTGAGGCCACCTGAGAATCACATCGAGTCCCAGCTCTGCCATTCATTAGCTGTTTGAACTTGAACAAGGTATTTTAAACTCTCTAATCTTCAGTTTCCCCATCTGTAAGATGAAGTCACCAACATCAACCTCATAGAGAAAAACCCACACAGCAGTGAAGATCCAGCATAGCCAGAAATAAATAAAATTATTTTTAAAAAAACAAAGTGCATGATATTAAGACACAAAGTTGGGGCTCTCTTGTATCATTTTCTCCTAAAATTTTTAGGTGTGGAGGTCAACAAAGGGGGCTTCTTTGACTAATATACAAATGATCACTTCATGACCCCTAATTGCTGTATTTTTTCTTAGTATCAGGGTCAGTAGAAAATTTCCAATGTAAGAAGCCAGTTTATTCCATCCTTAGCTCAGAGCAGTTGATGAGAACACATTGTTAGTAGGGATAGTTTCAGGTGTGGCTTAGTCATGGGTTTTTGGCACAAGTGATATGAACTGGAAAACAGTAAAACATATTACTGGATGGATCTGTGCTGTCTGTATTACAATATTTCCTTACTTCAATTCAGACAATTCTAGATTGGAAAGAGAAAGGCGGGGGTGGAAGGCAAAGGGAGAAAGGGGTGGGAGGGAGGGCAAAAAGCAGAACAAGAGAGAAAGAGATGGAAAACAGATTAATTAAAGTGTTAAATAAACATCTGCTGGCAGCTTAAGAGGTCAACGATCTTTCGAGGCCCTATGTTCATGGGTTAAGTCAACACTTACAGCCGGTCACCATGAGGGTTACTGCCAGAGCTATGGACTGTGTCATAGCACTCTAGGCTGAAAAGTAAATATATAGCAGCACAGCACACTTCTCAGAAACAACCAACGGATGGGTTTGCTGAAGATCTCTAGCTAATCGACTACTGCCAAAGCACCCCCTCACAACTCAAGATTCCTACCCGCCTTCTCCCTCCAAAAGCCCCACCCTGGCTAAAATATCAGCTCATCAAGTCAACAGCAGGCTGCGGTCTCAGAGACCTGGAGTTCAGTGAAGATGGCAAGACCAGGAAGTAATAGAGGGTGGTGTTTAATCGCTAAGTCATGTGCGACTCTTGGAAACCTCATGAATTGCAGCACGGCAGACTTCCCTGTCCTTCAGTCCTATCAGACTCTTGGAGTCTGTTCCAACTCATGTCCATTGAACCAGTGATGCCATCCAACCATCTTATCCTCTATCACCCCCTCCTCCTTATGCCCTCAATCTTTCCCATCATCAAGGTCTTTTAGTCAGCTCTTCACATCAGGTGGCCAAAGTATTGGAGCTTCAGCTTCAGCATCAGTCTTTCCAATGAATATTGAGTTGATTTCCTTTAGGACTGACTGGTTTGATTTCCGTGCAGTCCAAGGGACTCAAGAATTTTCTTCAGCACCACAATTTGAAAGCATCAGTTCTTTGGCTCTCAGCCTTCTTTATGGTCCAACTCTCACATCTGCGCAAGACTACTGGAAAAGTCATAGCTTTGACTATATGGACTTTTGTTAGCACAGTGATGTCTCTACTTTTGAAAATGCTGTCTAGGTTTTGTCATAGCTTTTCTTCCAAAGAGTGTCTTTTAATTCCATGGCTGCAGTGGGTGAGAGCAAGTCAAATTGTATCTTAAGGATGAAAGCGATGAAACCCAAGAACCTGAAATTTGTCTTTGTGGATCCAGATATGGGAGATAACTCCAAACGCTGAGGCAAAGAGAGGCAGTAACAGGAGAAGCAAGAACAAAAGACAAATGAGTATGACCCAAAGAACTGCCTTCCCTTGAGCTCTGATGGCCAGCACTGATTTTGATTAAATTTCAGCTATCAAATGGGGAATGGGAAGAGTTGCTTGGCTTAAACTCACAGAATTAGGAACCTATTAAGCATATTAACCTCTTCATCCCTTGCTAGGAATGGCACACAGTCACAACTATTTGTCCATGTACACACACACACACACAGAGTCTGAACCTTGGCACCTCTACTTTAAGACTGTCAACTCCTTTACAAGCATAAAAAAAAAAAAAAAGATCCTAGGTCTTGACTTAATACTAACTCATTTGGGGACTTCAGAAAAGTCTCTGTTCTCTTGTTGTTGCTCAGTTGTTCAGTCATGAATCTTTGCGATCCCATGAACTGCACCACACCAGGCCTCCCTGTCCTGCACTGTCTCCCGGAGTTTGCTCAAACTCATGTCCATTGAGTCTTTTCTCTAGTCCTTGGGTCTTTTGGTTGCAAACTATGGATAGTATGAGTTGAACTTCTGGTGGTTTGGAGGATAAAGTGAGAGAATGCATTGTGAGAGTACTTTGGAAAAGTATATGTGTTATATAAATGTAAGGGATCGTATTATTAAGAGAGCTTTGTGGGCTACTTAGTTTTCAGTTCTTTCTTTCAAAACCAGACTAATCCCAAGACCTAAGCCAATGACAACCCATTTATGATTATAGTCACAGCAGGATTTTTCATTCCTAACTCAGGTCACCCTGACTTACTTTGGGTTCTTCTCCCAATTTCGCTGAGTAGTTTTATCTAGAGTTGGCAGGAAAAATGCAAGGCATACAGTCAAATTTGAATTTAAGATAAACACCTAATAATTTTTTAGTTTATGTTCCAAATTACACATAGGACATACTTAGTAAAGATTTATCTCTTGTTACTTTAAATTTAAATTTAAACATGCTCTGTATTTTTTGAACTCTCAATTTTATTCTTTATTTTTTAAAATCGTATTTTATATTGGAGTATAGCCAATTAACAATATTGTGACAGTTTCAGGTGCATAGCAAAGTGACTCAGCTATACACTCACATGTATCCCTTCTCCTCCAAACTTCCCTCTCATCCAGGCTGCAACATAATATTGAACAGAGTTGCCTGCTATACAATAGGTCCTTGTTGCTTATCAATTTTAAATATAGCAATGTGTTATGTCCATCTTAAATTCCTTAACTATCCCTTCCCTCCTGGTAACAATAACTTTGTTTTTCTAAGTTTGCGAGTCTGTTTTGTTTTATAAATAAGTTCCTCTGTATCATTTCTTTTTAGATTGCACATATAAGAGATTCCATATGATATTTATCTTTCTGTCTGACTTCATTCAGTATGACAATCTATAGGTCCACCATGTTGCTGCAAATGGCATTATTTCATTCTTTTAAATGGTTGAGTAATATTGCATTGTATATGTACCACATCTTCTTTATCCATCCCTCTACTGATGGACATTTAGACGGCTTCCATGTCTTGGCTATTTTAAACAATGCTGAATGAACATTGGTGTGCATGTATTCTTTTGGAATATGTGTTTCTCCAGATATACGCCCATCTGGAGTGGGGTTGCAAAGATACATGATAGCTCTGTTTTCAGTTTTTTTAAGGAATCTCCATACTCTTCTCCATAGATAGACATGCTCTGTATTTCTATTTGCTGAACCTGGCAACCCTATTTTATACACATACAACCTCTGGTCTCCGTCTAAACAGAACAATTTTTAATTCGGTAATAATCTTGGCCTACCCTACAACATAAAGGGAGACATCAACTACCAATTCCATCTTTCTTGAAAACATAGAATATTTTTATTATTCTCAGCTAAACCTGCTCATACTGACTTGCTTCATGTGAAGGAAGTTTCTCGTTTTTCTCATAACGAGATTTTGGCCTGTCCGTGTGATCTTCTCCCTCAGAGATCATGAACTGATGACCTAAGGGCTAACTGAAAGCTTAGATGTTCTCTTTTGCTTGCAGCATGTCTTTTTAAGTTCGCTGTTATGTGCAAATATTTAACAAATGAGAAAATTATATTCAACTTCTATCCAAGATAAAGTAACAAAGATTTAACATCCTGCCTGAAACAATCAAACCAAACCAAACAAAAAGACAAAGCACATGAAAAAGAAAAAAAAAAGAAAAACCCCTTTCAAGAAACTGAACATCATATAATAAAGGACAATGATCCTGAAAGATAGAGGAAAATTAAGTGAACCCTACCATTGCCCCAGTATATTATCTTGAGAGAGTTTCCAGGTCATGACATGGAGAGAAGGAAACCTAAGAAGAGCCCAAAAGACTCCTAGAATTTAGGAAACTGATCTAAGTTGGTTATAATTCACAGGACAGAATATCAAAAAACAGAGTTGCATGATGAAAGAACCTCAGATATCTGCAGAGGGTCCCCCCTAAGTATTCAACAGAATACTGATCCTTGGGACAAGACTACCTGAGGCTAAGGAAAGAACTTAAAAAACTGAGGGAAAATGTGTCCAGGACTCACATAAGGCCAGGAATACTGCCAATTTCCAACAGCCAACTGGAAAACCTCATAATTCACAGGGTTCTGGGTAGAATACTCAAAAGGACCTGACCTCAGTAGTGTGAAATAATTAGGCTCAGACAAAACTTCGTTCTTATACTACTTAGCAAATCTTAAAAGCAGGACACAAGTGAATCAAAATATGTTCAAGTATCTCAACTGTGTCCTGGAACAAAGGTTAAGAATATATATATATATATATATATATAAAAGAATATTTGTAAGAATAAAAAGATACCCAATATCCAACAAGGTAAAATTCATAATGTCTGAAATCCAATAAAAAATTACCAGGCATGCAAAGAACCCAAAATATGATGCCTTAGGAGGAGAAAAACCAATCAACAAAAACCAACCCAGAACTAACACAGATATTAGAACGAGTAGACAAGAATCCAGGAAGGCGGTAATAGTATTCCATACATTCAAATAGTTAAGTGGAAATATGGAAGCTACAAGAAGTACATAAGTGTAATGCTTAGAGATTAAAGGTACAATGTCAGAGGTTATAAAATATGTTGTATGTAATTAATGGAAGATTAGATATGGCAGAATAAAAGAATATAGAACTTAAAGACATAGCAATGAAAACTATACTAAAAGGAACACAGAGAGTAGAAAAAAAGGGGGAAAGAGTGTCAGCTGGACAAACTTAACTGGACTAATAAGCATATTAGGTTTCCCTGGTGCCTCAGACAGTAAAGGATCTGTCTGCAATGCGGGAGACCGGGTTCAATCCCTGGGTCAGAAGATTCCCTGGAGAAGGAAATGGCAGCCCATTCTAGTATTCTTGTCTGGAAAATCCCATGGATGGAGGAGCCTGGTAGGCCACAGTCCATGGGGTCGAAAAGAGCCAAACATGACTGAGTGACTTCACTTTCACTTTCAATAAGCATATTGTTCCTTCAATGAAAGAAAAGGGAGAAAAAATATTTGAAAAAATAACGGCTGGTTTTTTGGAAAAAATACCAAAATTTTTGAAAAAATACCAAAACTGGTTTTCTGCTATTTTGAGCAACAAAATAAAGTAACACTGAGTTATAATCCGAAGTATAATATATCCATGGGGTCACATGGATGGCAATCAATCAACTGATCAATCAATAAATGGGAGATAAATGTGGCTAAGATGGCAAAAAATATATGCCTGTAATGCAGGAGACCCGAGTTTGGGAAGATCCCCTGGAGAAGGAAATGGCAACCCATTCCCATATTCTTGCCTGAGAATTCCATGGACAGCGGAGCCTGGCGAGCTACAGTCCATGGGGTCGCAAAGAGCCAGATAGAACTGAGCAACACACACATATAATAGACAAATCACAGAAGAATTCTAAGTAACTTATGGAAACACTACGGGATGGAACGTAACTACCCACTCTGAAAATGTATACTATACACAATGACTTTCTTTCGAAGCACACATTATTAAAAGGAGGTCCTGCGCTTTCCAGTGGAGAAGCTGACAGATGCTACCTCAATCAGATAATCAAAGTTAACATGAACAATAAGAAACTCTGGCTAGAATTTCCGGTACAATGTTGAATAGCAACAGGGAAAGCAAGCACCTTCATCTGTGTTAGATTTGGGTTATTCATAAATACTGTTTATAGTCATACTGTATAGCACAGGGAGCTCTACTCAATATACTGTAATAACCTATACAAGAAAAATCTGGAAAGAAACGAATATATGAATAACTGAATCACTTTGCTATACACCTGAAACTAACACAAAATTTGTTTTTTAAACACAAATACTTCAATCAACTTTTTTAATACCATTTATTCTGTTGAGGAATTTCTCTTCTATTCTTACTTTCCTGCGAGCTTTTATCATTAAAGGTATGTTGCATTTTGCCAAATGTTTTTTCTACATCAGTTGAGATAATCATGTAGACTTTTTGCTTTATTCTATTAACTGTGTTTTCTTAATTATATTGAACAACATTTGCATTCCTGGGATAAATTCCATTTGGTTATGGTGTATAATCATTTTGATGTGCTCTTGGATTCAATTTGCTAATATTTTTTTCAGGATTTTTACCTCAATGTTCATAAAGAATATGGAACTGTAACTTTCTTTTCTTGTGATGTCTTCTGGCTTTGCAAGCAAAGTTATGCTAGTCTCATAGAATGAGTTGGGAAATGTTCTCTCCTCAAAATTTTTTTGGAAAAGTTAGAAAAAGATTGGTATTAATCCTTTAAATGTTTGTTAGAATCAGTGGTGAAGCCATCCAGTACAGGACTTTTCTTTCTTGGAAGGTTTATGGATACTGATTCAATCTTTATAACGTTATATATATGATAAGATTTGTTATTTCTTCTTGAGTCAGCTTAGTTAATTTGTGTGTCTTAAGGAATTGTCCATTTCTTCTAGACTGTCTAATTTGCTGGCATATAGTTATTCATAGCATACTCTTACAATCTTTTTATCTCTGTCAGTCAATAGTAATGTTATCAGTTTCAGTTCTTATTTTGGTTATTTGTGTCTTCTGTATTTCAAAATATTTATTTAAGACAGTTTCTGCCAGTATTACTGTTGTCCAGATGGAGACAAAGGTTCCTGCTTCATCATCTTCTATGACATTACTCTTAAAGGGAAATTCCTATCACTAAACACACATACACATATATATGTTTTTTAAAGTCTCAAATCAATGGCCTCTGCTTCCACATGAAGAACTAGAAACAGAAGAGCAAATTAAATGTAAAACAGGGAAATCAAAAGAATTAATAAAGATCAAAGCCATAGACAGTGAAATAGAACATTACACAAACTCATGACACTAAAATCTGGTTCTTTGATAGTGTTGGCTGAAATAAAAACACATGTGAGAGCTATGAATTTCAGTTTCATTTGGGAAGTTACTGAGGACTATATCCCAGGAAAGGTTTCTCAGATAACTCTAAGAAATTTCTCTGAAGAGATAAGGGGGAGGCCAGCATATATGTGATTTTGGTGAAAGGGGACATGCAACCAAGTACACATCTCAGTAGAAAATTGCCACTAGCTGCAAGGAACAGATGTCTTAATTAATGTTTTTAGTGCTTTTTTAAGTACGAGACAATGCAAGAAATTTGATTTCTAAATTTTTCTTCTGAAAATATCTAACTATCTGAAGGCTTGTTCTGTAAGTTTTCCCAGAGTACACTATGCTTCATTCCTGATTTCTGCCCTGAAATCCTTTCAGGATGTGTTAAAGGTCAACAACAATAGTGGCTAGTGACTTAATTCTTGTAGAACTAGAGATGGCATTTTTTAGTTTTCAGTGTCCCCTCATGATCATAGGGCCTTCCCAGGTGGCACCAGTGGTAAAGAACCCGCCTGCCAAGACAGAGGATGCAAGTTCACTCCCTGGTTGGGGACGATCCCCTTGAGAAGGGCATGGCAACCCTTCTCCACTTCTCCCACTCCAGTCTTCGTGCCTGGAGAATCCCATGGACAGAGGAGCCTGGTGAGCTACAGTCCATAGGGTCGCAAAGAGTCAGACATGACTGTGATCATGATAATAAAACTGACCATGGTTTGAGAGGCATTTCATGACTATTTGGTCCCATAGTCCTACAAATGCTCACTCCTAGGTCAGACCAGGATTTCACTGATAAGCCATTCAGTGAGTTATTACTGGACTAGGCCCTGTTAACAGCCAAAAGTCTCTGGACCACCTGTCTGACTAGTCTGTGATGGTCCAGGAAAAGATTCTCTCTTGTTGCTTCTTCACATATCTAGAGGTACACTATTATCATTGATACCATGTAGGATCTATCCAACCCAGGGATTGAACCCAGGTCTCCCACATTGCAGGCAGATTCTTTACCAGCTGAGCCATAACGGAAGCCCAAGAATAATGGAATGGGCAGCCTATCCCTTCTCCAGTGGATCTTCCTGACCTAGGAATTGAACCGAGGTCTCCTGCATTGTGGGCAGATTCTTTACCAACTCAACTATCAGGGAAGTCATGTAGAATGATATATTTGGTCAATTATTTCAAGTCACCTAATCTTTCTTTTGTCAAAGGCTCAGTCACACATTTTGATAATGCAAGGAAGAACAACCTTGCAAAATAGGCAGATAACAAATAATATACCAAGTAGGATTAGTAAGGTCATAAATAAGAATTTAAAGTAAGAGCTTCCGGGAGGGGGGATCGGGATGGGGAATACGTGTAAATCTATGGCTGATTCATATCAATGTATGACAAAAAAATAAAAATAAAAAAAAAAAAGAGGTATGTTCTGAAAAAAAAAATAAATAAAAAATAAAAATCACCAAAAAAATAAAAATAAAAAAATAAAGTAAGAGCTTCCATTAGGTGCAGCACCATATATCTCCAGGTCATCTGACCTAGTCTGTTCCATAAACAATTTCTATCTTTAAGGGAAGTGATATATTGGTGTTGTTCATAAGGCACTCAGCTCAGTTTCCTAGTGTTATTAGGCTGATTATCCTTAATATGTTTTAATTGTTCCCAACATAATAGGGAGGCCTTAAATTTAAACCATCATAACCCAGCATTATCCATATAAATCCATAACTGAGGAAGTCTTTCACTAAAAGTTAGTTCATTACTCTGATTGAGCTTGAGTAACTTGAAAAGAAAATTCAAATTTATGGTCATGGTTAGAGCAAGAATGCCTGATTGGCCAAGTGAGTGCGTCCCATCTAGTATTATCAATTGTGGCCCAAAGGCAACTATAACTTCTTTCTTCTAGAATTAATTTCCTAAGGGCGATCCAGTGAGAACCTTAGGAGAATGCCAGTGAAGTAACTGAGAAGTAGACTGGATATAGGTAGTTAACCACAAACCCAAATTAAATGACTTTTAAAACTCTGCATTAGATTGCACTCATGATCTAAAAAATAATTGATTCATATGCAAAAGCCCAAGAAATGAAGAAAACACTATAAATAATCACACAGCCCAGGTCCAGCATCTTGGTGCAGCTGTCTACTCCTGAGGACATCTTCTTGATCTGGTGTGGGTGTGGTTTCCTCCTCAGTTTGAGTGTCATTTTAAGGTGACTTTGCAATCAGCAGTCCTGTCTGTAAACCAGTCCAGGGTAGGGGCCTTTTCTAGGTGGGGAATATGAATCTAAGAGTCAAATCCTTTCAGTTTCACTTTTCATGAGCTAGTTAAGAGTACCCAATAAAGGTCTTTCCATCTAGGCTGGAGGCAGTTCTTTAAATTATGTTCTTTTCAGTATACATAATCTCCTGGTTGCAGGTGGTGGAGTATCTGATCTTCATCCAAAGATAGATTGCTGTGATAAGCTTCAGAAACAAGCTTAGAGCATTCTTTTAATAATTCAATTAAAATTTATAATAATGTAACATAGCAACAAGGAGCTATCTGGGAAGTGAGTTTCAGGCAGTAAATATCAAACCTCAAAGATAATTAATTATAATAGAACTTAATATCCATCAAAATATAATTTTTCTCTCTAAAATTGCCCTCATTTCTATCAAATATAGTTAAATTATAACTAATTTGTTTGAAGAATCAGTCTGGTTTCAATAAACCTGGTCTGATTACTTACATAAGTGTAATTGATCATACAGGCTTTTTCAAAATTTATTTTGCTGGAAATTTTTGTAAGGGATCTCAGAGTAAACTTTTAAAAGGTTTCTTAAAGGCCCAGAAAGCCAGGCCAAGGGTTTACCACAGAGTCTGCCCGCGACATCAGAAATTTGAGTGAATTTCTCTCTTCTCGAGGTCCCCAATGTATCTTGAGATTTCTACACCTGTCAGGTGGTAACCTTTCTTATTCATCTGATAAGACTTCTGGTAACCTAAGTTTTCGATTTCTGGTGGGATCAAGTAGAAAAGATAAATGTTTAAATGTTTCAATTCTGCTTGCAAAGATAGAATTTACTAATTTGCTATAGACACCATTAGATTAAGGGGAAAGATTTTCTTCTATCTTGAGAATAAAGATTAAAAGACAATAGTATTTCAGACCAAAAAAAAAAAACTCTTAAAATTATAACTATATTTACCAGCTCCCTTATTCCTATGTAACTAATCTTTTTTGTTAACACTTTTATGAAACCATCAGGTTTCCCATTAATATTCCTCAGTTTCTAACCCAGGTCAGTGGTATGATCTAAAGTTTATCAAAAAAAAAAAAAAAAACCTGTGCTTGTGAAAAAAGATGCTTCCATAAAACTTCTTGAAAATGAAGCATTTTTGGAAAGGCATCAGAGTGACACGGTAACCATCTATGAATGACAAGGGCATGGTTAGAGGCCTGATCACAATGCAACTGACAAAGAAACTTGATTACTGCCGTGACACACAATATTTTAAAATAATAACTACAATTACGACTGATTTTACCAGGATATACCAAATTTTTACGAATTCCAGAAAACTTCTAGAACACTTATATTAGTAACATTTACCCATACAATATACTTAGGAAGTTTTATCACTTATTTGACAATGCTTCCCATACAATTTAACTTGGAATATTTCTAGGAAGGGCTTCCCTTGTGGCGCTAGTGGTAAAGAACCTGCCTGCCAATACAGGAGACATGAGACACGGGTTCGATCCCTAGGTTGGGAAGATCCCCTGTAAAATAAAATAACAACCCACTCCAGTATTCTTGCTTATAGAATTCCATAGACAAAGGAACCTTGCCGGCTACAGTCCATGGGGTTGCAAAAGAGTTGGAAATGACTTAGCAACTGAACAGCAACATCCCTCAAAGGACTTGCACCTAGAATATAAATACATATTCTTAAAACTCTCCTAACTCAATAATAAAAGAGTCATCCAATAAAGTAATGGGCAAAGGATTTAAACACTTCACCAAAGAAGATATATGGAAGACAAATGATCACATGAAAACATGCTCAATGCAATTAGTAATTAGGGAAATGCAAATTAAAACCACAGTAAGATACCACTAAACACCCACTAAAATCGCTAACATTAAGACTGGCCATACCAAGCTCTACTGGGTTCTCAGAGTGTCAGAAAAAAAAATTTCCTCAAGCTTCCAGCAGAGGAGGGAAGAAAGAAATATTTTTAAATATGCCAGAGCATTCTTCTTAATAAGGCCTGCTCTCAGAAGAAATTAGTGATCAGAACCTAACCTGCTGGCTTATTGTACGTGTGTCCTCAGTCGCTCAGTTGTGTCCAACTCCTTGCGATGCTGTGGACTTTAGCTCACCAGGTTCCTCTGTCCCATGGGATTTTCTAAGCAAGAATAGTGGAGTGAGTTGCCATTTCCTTCTCCAGGGGACCTTCCCGACCCAAGGATAGAACCCATGTCTCCTCCATTGGTAGGCAGATTCTTTAGCTTATTATTAGAGCCTAACTGACCTGGGAGAAGTGAAATACCCAACACAGTTGGCTCTAGCCTTCCAGGTGGGAGAAGGGAAATACCCAGTTGCAACCTACTAAAGCCATCTCTTCCTGCCTAAGGGTGAGAAAAATACTGAGAAACACTTGTGAAGGTCACAGTCATAAGCATAGGCTCATTAAAAGACTGAAACCTGATCACAGGACTATAGGACGCTTCCCTTCCCCCAACACCTCACCATATTACCAAAGGCCTATTTACACTTGTCCCATTTTCCTGATGCATCATGTCCAACTATCAAGAAAAATTAGAAAGCCATATCAAAAGACAAAAAAAAAACAACACCACACAACTTGAAAAGACAAAGAATTAGGACCAGAATGATAGGGATATTAGAATATCAGACTTGGAATTCAAAAAAAAAAAAGAATATCAGACTTGGAATGTAAACCAAATATAATTAATATATGCTAAGGATTTCAAAGGATAAAGTAAACATTACTTTAGCTGAGTGCCTAAGAATTTATGCTTTTGAACTGTGGTGTTGGAGAAGACTCTTGAGAGTTCCTTGGATTACAAGGAGATTAAACCAGTCAATCCGAAAGGAAATCAATCCTGAATATTCATTGGAAGGACTGATGCTGAAGCTGAAGTTCCAATACTTTGGCCACCTGATGACAAAGAGCCAGCTCATTAGAAAAGACCCTGATGCTGGGAAAGATTGAAGGCGAGAGAAGGGGATGACAGAGGATGAGATGGTTGGATGGCATCACCGACTCATGGGACATGCGTTTGAGCAAGCTCTACCAGATGGTGAAGGACAGGGAAGCCTGGCATGCTGCAGTCATGGAGTCGCAAAGAGTCAGACACGACTGAATGACTGAACAACAACAAAGGGTTTCAATGGATAAAGTAGACATTACACAATAACAGACAGGTGATAGGGTGAGCAGTGAGAAATCCTGATAAAAAGGATGGTATACTCATGCAATGAGATGCTATGCAGCTATCAGAATGAATGAACGATTGATCTCACAATATGGAAAATCTCGGAATAACTATTCTGAGCCAAAGGAAGTAGACAAAAGGGGAACATATAATCTACAATTCCATTTATGTAAAACTCTAGAAAATACAAACTGATGCTGTCCCCGCCTTGGTAGCTGAGGGAGATTGGTTCCAGGACTCACAACAGATATCAAAATCTGCTGATGCTCATTTCCTATGCTACTGCTAAGTCACTTCAGTCGTGGCCAACTCTGTGCGACCCCACAGACGGCAGCCCACCAGGCTCCGCCATCCCTGGGATTCTCCAGGCAAGAGTACTGGAGTGGGGTGCTATTGCCTTCTCCATCATTTCCTATAGTTGGCCCTAAACAGCTGCAGATTTCACAGACCAACAATACATGTGTCAAAAAAATCTGAGTATAATTGGACCCATTGGCCCACACTGGTCAAACCACATTGTTAAAAGTCAGCTGGGTATCCTGTTTTATTCATTCTTCATCTTTCTGTTTCCCATTAACACTCTGTTGTTTGAAGCCTGCACCATCTTTGTGTTTTTAGCATTACCATAGTGTCTAAAACATTGAACACACTCCGTGGAAGTGGGCTTATTTCCCTCATGAGAACTAACTTCCAAGTAAAGTCAAAATTTTTCATTTTTAATTCTCTTAAATCAGTGAAAAAGTAATATATTTATTGGATTTATTGTTATGGGCATGCAAAATGATAGAGCCACTTTAAAAGACAGTTGGGCAATTTTTTACCGTAAGTTACAGTTATTGGACTCCTAGATCTTTACCAAGTTGATTTGAAAACTTAGTGTTCACACAAACCTGCAAGTGAATGTTGATAGTAACTTTATTCATAATTGCCAAAAAATGTAAACAAACAACAAAGATTTCCTTCAATAAATGAAAGGTTAAACAAACCCTGCTATATCCACACAATGGAATACTTAAGAAACAATCAAGTTGCAAAAAGGCATAGAGAAATCTCAAATAGATACTGCTAAGCATAATAAGCCAGTGTGTTAAGACCCAATTATTTGATAATCTGGAAAAGGTAAAACTATGGAGATGGTAAATTTACCAGTGTTTTCCAGGGTACGGAGGGAAGAAGACAGGGTTGAATGGTGAAGCACAGGGAATTTTTTTTAGGGTGATGAAATTATTCTGTAAGATATTTTAATGGTGAATACATGATACCATGCATTTATGAAAACTCATAGAACTTTAAATACTGGTGAACACTGATGCATGCCAACTTGAAAAATCATTTAGGAGTTTTGGGGATACCAGAATAGAACACATAAGATGATGAAAACAACGTAACTATATTACAAACATATGAAACAATTTCATTGAAGGGGATGGGGTAAAAGATGCTGATACTATAGACTTTGAAGATTCAGCCTCTAAGATCAAAGGCAAAAGAAACTGTATATAAGCACTGTACCCGAGTTGATAAACTTGTTTCGTGGGGTGCAGATTAACCATTTTGATACCACTATAAACATATACTAGAACTGAACAGTTAAATTAATGGAGACAGACGGTGGGAACCAGGATCTCACTGTTGGAGTGGGAAGTTACAGATGATCAAGGGGTGGAAACTAGAATGATCCACATGGAAATAGATTAGAGTTGGAGAAATCCGTGTGAATTTACCCTTAGCTTAATATGGGCTTCCCTGGTGGCTCAGAGGTTAAAGCATCTGCCTCCAATGTGGGAGACCTGCATTCGATCCCTGGGTTGGGAAGATCCCCTGGAGAAGAAAATGGCAACCCACTCCAGTATTCTTGCCTGGAGAATCCCATGGACAGAGGAGCCTGGTAGGCTACAGACCACGGGGTTGCAAAGAGTCAGAAACGACTGAGCGACTTTACTTTCACTTTCACTGTAATATGGATACAAATGTTTACATTCATAGATATGTGTGAATAACAGGTTAGTATACATACATATATTTTCTTGCTTCGTCAGCTGACATCTTTTTATTGGAGTATAGTTGCTTTACAGTGCTGTGTTAGCTGCTGCCATAAAAAGAATTGAATTGGCCCTATGTATATGCAGTGTTCAGCTACACGTATATTATATAGCTGAATCCCCTTCCCACCCCACCTCACCCCTCCAGGTCATCGCCGAGCACCACGCGGAGTTCCCTGAGCTAAGCAGCAAGCTCCACCAGCTGTCTATTTTGCCCATGGCCGTCTGTGAATGTCAATCCCAATCTCCCAATTCATCTCACACTAACTCCAACCCCACCGCGTCCACATGTCTGCTCTCTGTGTCTGCATCCCTATTGCTGCCCAGGAAATAGGTTCATCTGTACTGTTTTTCTAGATTCTACATATATTCATCTTAGAAGCAGCAACACCTCAATAGCAACGAGCACACCTAGCACCCAGACTCTTTTAATGACACTTTCCTACTTTCCTCTGACTTTCTATTTCTTTCTCCTGAGGCACACCTTCTTGTTTTGGATAAGAAAATGGGGTTCCCCAAAAGATGAGTTTTGTAAAGTCATACAGCCAATTAATATTAAGGTCAGTCCTGGAACGCCTTGTGTTACTCCACTGATAGGCACATACAGGATAATTCCCAAACTCTGAGGGTAATATTTATTGCTTCGTAAAAACAGGAGAGCTGTGAACTAGCTCTTCTCCCTAAACATTCCCCAACACCCTTCTAAGGGGTAGGAAGCAGTGTTGGAGATTAATTTGCCCCAGTTCCTTTCGGTATTCATTTTAACAAAAATTGATCACAAGGTTTTCTTTGATAGGTGTCGCACTTTCTCATGAGCATAAAAGAAGAACTGAATGGATTTGAGTTTGTTAATGTTAAGCTCTTTAAAATGAACAAATAGAATAGAGGAGGTTTCAACTTGGCCCCAAATCAGAGAAATTGATTGACTGATGCCCTTATCTACTTTTTTTGTATGTCATTATATAACATGGGAAAAATCATCTCAAATTTTCCTGGCCCTCACCCTTCCTGCTTCTCTTTGCTTTCTTTATAGTTAAGCTAAGACACTCCAAAAAATTGGCTCTTAAAATTGTCTTTAGAAAATGAGCCTGGTTGTGAAGTGGGTAACTTTCCTTCCTGCTTTCTCTGGAGATTTCCAGATGTTAAAACCAAATTTCATGCAAATCGACACTGCCTTAATCATTCTCTTTTGTTTTGCTTGATTGAAAGTAGTTACAATAATTCACAGTGATCCATAAATCACCATTTTCCAATGACACCACCATCCTCTCTGTTTCACATACTCATAACGTAACCTGATAATGATGTTTTTTTCCCCAAAGTCTTGCATCAGCTGGGGCCCTCTTTTACTCCATCTTATTCTCTACTCTTCTCTAGCACACTATCCAGTTCATCCAAGCTAAAATCTTTCTCAGTCTTTCTCCCACTGCCACTGCATCACACTCATACACACACACATAACACACAGGTACACATACACACACCCTCGTATCTTGTTCACAATGGCACTCCCAGCATAGACACCTCCAATATTCTGTGAATGAAATCTTATCCATCCTCCAGGCCTTGCAAGTATTTCATCTTTTCCAAAAACACTCTGTAATTTGCACAGTACTCAAAGAGAAAGGTTAGTTCTATGTAACCTCTATTGCCAAAGAGCTAATCATTTTCATTGATCTCATCTCAAAATACTAGAGTACGCCATCTCACCAAAAGCAACTGAATATATATACAATGTCTTGTGTATATTCTCTACCTCAACAAGAGATTGTTATAAATTATAGGGACTTCCCCGGTGGTCCAGTGGCTGACAGTGGGTATGGGGGGGGGGGGTGCGTGTTCAATCCCTGGTCAAGCAACTAAGATCCCACATGCTGTACACTGTGGCCAAATAAAATAAATAAACAAATAAAACAGTTTTTTTAAAACATAGCCCTAAGAAGGACTCTTGTTCTTTAAAAAAAATAATAACATGAAGTATCTTACACTTTCATAGTCTTTGTCTTCCTATCCTACTTTAAAGGAGAGGAGTGGATAACAGGGGAAGGAAGATGGAACCTAAGAGCCCAGGTAACAATCTCGATAGCCTTCAATTCTAGGCCTCAACCCAACAGTAATAACTGAGTGCATGCCAAGTCGCATCTGTTGGGTCAAATTCCTTGGGACCCCGCCAGGCTCCTCTGTCCATGGGACTCTCCAGGCAAGAACAGATGAGAACTCTGCTGCTGTTCAGTCACCACATCGTGTGCAACTCTCTGACCCCATGGACTGCAGCACGCCAGGCTTCCCTGTCCTTCACCATCTCCCGGAGTTTGCCCAAACTCATGTCCGTTGAGTCAGTGATGCCATCCAACCATCTCATCCTCTGCTGCATTCTTCTCCTCCTGCCTTCAGTCTTCCCCAGCATCAGAGTCTTTTCCAATGTGTCAGTTCTTCGAATCAGGTGACCAAAGTATTGGACCTTCACCTTCCTGTGAGTATTCAGGGTTTACCTCCCTTAAGATTGACTTAAAGGAGATTTCATCTCCTTGCTGTCCAAGGGACTCTCAAGAGTCTTCTCCAGCACCACAATTCAAAAGCATAAATTCTTCAGTGCTCAGCCTTCTAGACGGTCCAACTCACATCTGTGCATGACTACTGGAAAAACTATAGCTTTGACTATATGGACTTCTGTTGGCAAAGTGATGCCTGCTTTCTAAGTCTCTTCAAATGAAAAGGCTGGGGCTGAAGTACAGATGAAGTCCTATGCATCATGTCTTTAAATATTTTAAAATTTTAACCAAGCTAACAAATTGTTAAATAAAATGTTCTCTCCTCTTATCTTCATGAATATATCCTCAAACAAACAAACAAAAAAAACCTCTGTATAAAGCTAGGATTTTAAATGACTGAAAATCAGAAAAATAGCAACAATGATTGAATTACTGTCCTTGTGTGGTATTCTATTGTTTGGCTAGCCATTAACAGTAAAAAAAAAAATTATACATGATTCATAATTATTATTTATTCCACAAATTTATTTTCCTTGCCCTCATATCAGTAAAACCACTGTTCTTCCAATTGAGATTTTTACATGTTTTAGATTCTCTTGACAGTAAAGATACCAAAAACTAAAATTCTAATATATTTTCAATGAAAGTATAAAGTAAATGTCAAAAGCTGTTGTGCTCACGTGTGCATGCATGGTAAGTCGCTTCAGTCACATCTGACTCTTTGCGGCCCCAAGGACTGTAGCCCGCCAGGCTCCTCTGTCCATGGGCTTCTCCAGGCAAGAATACTGAAGTGGGTTGCCATGCCCTCCTTCACGGGATCTTCCTGACTCAGGGATTGAACCTATGTCTCTTACATCTCCTGCATTGGCATCTTTACCACTAGCATCACCTGGGAAGCACCTTTCAACCCAGGGATGTTCGACTCAGGGATCGAACCCTGGTCTCCCACAATGCAGGTGGATTCTTTATTGTCTGAGCCACCAGGAAAGCTCTTCTGTGTTCATAATGCATTTCAAAAGTTATTTCTTCTAAAGCATTCAAAATGACCTATCAAAATTTAAAGACAAAAAGAAATAAAAGAACAGAAGAAAAAACAAATACAATTTAAAGACAAAAAATCGAATTATTATAGTTTAAAATACCAAAGTTCAAATCAAACTGGTTTATGTAAACTAGGTTTTATTTATTTTTTGAAAGTATGATTACATTTAACTCTGACATATTTCATAAAAGTAAACCTATTTCCAATTCAACGTCCATCCAGTTGCCAATGAATGATTGGTATCGCATTTCACAATGTTACGTCTAGACCTACATATACACAAATTTCAGAGTATTTTTGTTTAAAATTGCAAAATGTTCTTCAGCTGCTATGAACAACTGTTGGCAAATAATATGCTAATCCTTGAATAACTCTGAAACCACAATTTAAACCTGAAGACGAGCAAGAAATGAATACTGGGTGCTATTGGAAAATGACACTTTATCAGGCAAAAATCTATTGAACTCAGGCTATCTGAGAAAAGGATTTGACAAATTGTTTTTACATTTACGTAAGTGCTCCCATCACTCACATCCTCCTCATTCACCTAAGCCATGTCCTTCTCTAAATCCTGCATGACACCACCCAGCATTTGAGGACAATTCCCTTCAATCCTGAGACAGGAATAAATATTCCCCTGGAGTCAGTCATGAAAACAAATGTTTGAGTTACGCCTCACGCCCAGTGCTGAACACCAAAGCCCAGGGACAAGGGCGCATGCCTTCTTCAGCAAGTTGGCTTTCATTTCTCTGCATGTTGTACTCAAGACTAAGAGGGAGCATTTTATGATCGGTACCATCCACAAAATAAGAAGTCCTAGGTCCATGATGCAAGAACATTATACTGTAAAAAGGAGAATATTCAAAACATAAGAAAGAGCTCTTGAGGTGTTAAAGCACAACAGCAAAACAAAAAAGAAAGAAAATTTAATTCAGCGAAAATGTAGGGAAATAACCCCAAGAAGTAGAACAAATAGAAAGAGAGAGAAAACTGGTGAGATAAGGAAGACGGAGGATCAATCCAGACATACAATGGCCAACTAGTAGGCATTCTAGAAAGAGAAAGGAGGAAAAGAGCAGCAATTACGCAATAATAACAAAGAGTCAAAAAGAGTCAGACATGACTGAACAACAACAACTGTAATAATAATAATTTCCAGGACTAAAATGTCCATCATGTCACTTTTCTGAATACCAGGAATAAGAACCTAAAATTATGTGGAGAGTAATAATGGGTTCATTTACAAGACATGTATCAACATCATTAAAATTCTTATTAGCAACACTAGTAGCTAGAAAACAGTGTAGCAGAACCATTAAATGGGAAAGAAAATTGATTCTAATTTAGAATTAAGTATCCAGCCAATGGGCTTCCCTGGTGACTCAGTGGTAAAGAATCCATTTGCTATGAAGAAACAGACAAAGGATTAATCTCAAAAATATACAAGCAACTCCTGCAGCTCAATTCCAGAAAAATAAATGACCCAATCAAAAAATGGGCCAGAGAACTAAACAGACATTTCTCCAAAGAAGACATACAGATGGCTAACAAACACATGAAAAGGTGCTCAACATCACTCATTATTAGAGAAATGCAAATCAAAACCACAATGAGGTACCATTACACACCAGTCAGGATGGCTGCTATCCAAAAGTCTACAAGCAATAAATGCTGGAGAGGGTGTGGAGAAAAGGGAACCCTCTTACACTGTTGGTGGGAATGCAAACTAGTACAGCCACTATGGAAAACAGTGTGGAGATTCCTTAAAAAACTGGAAATAGAACTGCCATATGACCCAGCAATACCACTTCTGGGCATACACTCTGAGGAAACCAGATCTGAAAGAGACACGTGCACCCCAATGTTCATCGCAGCACTGTTTATAATAGCCAGGACATGGAAGCAACCTAGATGCCCATCAGCAGATGACTGGATAAGGAAGCTGTGGTACATATACACCATGGAATTTTACTCAGCCGTCAAAAAGAATTCATTTGAACCAGTCCTAATGAGATGGATGAAACTGGAGCCCCTTATACAGAGTGAAGTAAGCCAGAAAGATAAAGAACATTACAGCATACGAACACATATATATGGAATTTAGAAAGATGGTAACGATAACCCTATATGCAAAACAGAAAAAGAGACACAGAAATACAGAACAGACTTTTGAACTCTGTGGGAGAAGGTGAGGGTGGGATGTTTCAAAAGAACAGCATGTATACTATCTATGGTGAAACAGATCACCAGCCCAGGTGGGATGCATGAGACAAGTGCTCGGGCCTGGTGCACTGGGAAGACCCAGAGGAATCGGGTGGAGAGGGAGGTGGGAGGGGGGATCGGGATGGGGAATACGTGTAAATCTATGGCTGATTCATATCAATGTATGACAAAACCCACTGAAATGTTGTGAAGTAATTAGCCTCCAACTAATAAAAAAATTTAAAAAAAAAAAAAAAGAATCCATTTGCTAAGGCAGGAGACTTGGGTTTGATCCCTGGGTCAGGAAGATCCCCTAGAGAAGGAAATGGCAACCCACTCCAATATTCCTGGCTGGGAAATCCCACTGACAGAGAAGGGTGGCAGGCTACAGTCCACAGTGTTGCAAAGAGTCAGACACAACTTAACGACTAAACAACAACAGCAATTCAACCAAACTATCAATCAAGTATGTGGGTAAAATAAAGATATTTTTTGTTTTCGGTATGCCCCCAAAATTGTCTTCCCAGGTACCTCTCTTGGGAAACTACCGGATGATTCACTATCTCACAGAAAAGACTTAGGCAAGAAAGGAAAATGTGGGATCTTAGGGCTTTAACATAAGAGAGATGAAGGACCCCACAAAATAGTAATGAAGAATGGCCCCGGATGACAATTCTGTAGGAGGCCAGAGAGAAACCAGCTGGACTGGAACGGGGAGGGAGGTTCCCTGAAGGAGGCTATCAAGAAAAAATTAAAGTACTAGAAAACCTAGAATATTCAGAGAAGCTTCTCTGATATGTTTCAGAGGAAAGTTGGAGAGATTAATGATTGGAACAAATAAAACTTGATGAATAAAAAAGTGACAATAATTAATTCAGTAAAAAATTCATTTTTTAAAAAGAGAAGAAATGGTGTCCTGGCATAGTTGAAGCTCAGCTGTGAATACCAGTTACACAGCAATAATAATGTAACCACTGGGGAATGATTTAACCAAAACTTTTAAGAAAACAATATTACAGAAAAGAGGGAGTGATGGGAGAAGAAACATGTGTGTGCATGTACAAGTGTATGTGTGTGCGTGTGTGTAAAGTCAATGTCATTGATAAAACAAGAAATACTAATATAATCATGGACTTTCACTGGGAGAAGGAAACAAAACAGACAAGAACTGGTGGTCCAGTGATTAAGACTTGGCACTTCCACTGCAGGGGGCGCGGATTCTATTTCTGGTCAGGGAAGTTCCATATGCCTCAAAGTGCAACCCGCTCCCCCCTCCACATAAAAGAAAGATCCCCCCACCTCATAAAAGAATATGAGAATAAGAACACAAATTTTGCAAAGAACTGTTGTTTTCATTATGTGTCTAATATTATTTATTGACTTTTAAACTATGTACATGATTTACTTTGATAAAATTCAATTAAAAATTAAGTTGCATGGGAGAGAGTGTGTGGGATGAGACTGTGACAAATTGTGAAGAAATTCTGAAAAAGTGAGAGAATGAGATAACCAGGGGTGAAGAATAAGATTGCTCCTCAGCATTAAGTCCACTTCAGATTCAAGGTCATGGTTTTAAAGTGAGACTACCCAGTGTAATTATATGTTTTCCTCCATCTACATTTCTTTAGATATTTACTTATTTTCACTGTGCCTGTGGCATGTGGGATCTTTGATCTTTGTTGTGTCGTGTCAGGAAGATCCCCTGGAGGAGGAAATGGCAACCCACTCCAGTATTTTTACCTGGAAAATCCCACAGACAGAAGAGCCTGGTGGGCTACAGTCTATGAGGTTCAAACTATCTCAGCTTCATATAACACATTCCTGGATTTCCCTGGGAGTCCAGTGGTTAAAACACCACACTCCCAATGCAGGGGGCATGGGTTCAATTCCTGGTCAGAGAACTAAGATCCCACATGGTGCACCCAAAAAATAATAATAATAATTCATTCCTACTGCTTATATTCCAGGCCTACAGGTGGGTCAGGACACTCAGCATATGAGTCTTGGCAACAGTGAGTACAAAACCTGTCCCAGACATCTTTTCTTCACATTCTCACTAAACAAGGGAGATATGTTAAAAAATTTAACTAAAAGATATATACAGTTCCACTGGATTCTAATCCTATGGCAGCATCTTTTCTTCTGGAGATAAAAATGAATAATCCAAGACTCTTGCCCCTGGGATATGCATTCATGTTCTATGTCTCCTGATCCATTGCTTTTCATCACATAAAGTCTATCAATTATCTTGCATGTGCCTGGTACAGAGCTAGGAAGTGTTGCAAAAATAAATAGGACATAGTCAAACTTTCTATAATCCTTTAATACTTAAAGATTACAAATGAGTTTTAGTACAGATTTCCTCTGCTTTCGCAACTGAAGACTTTGTCTACTCAAACAATAATTTTTTGCTCAATACCCTAACTTGATTGAAGTATGAAAAAATTCAATCCAATCAAAAGTTTACTGTGAATTATCTCAAAATCCTTCTCCAATTTTGCTATTAGCTAAGGAATTTATATGGCCTAAAAATAAAATTTAAACAATTATTTTCATGTTGCACTTACCATTTTTTCATGGTGATTTCAAAGGCATTTTAAATTATTTTTCCCAAAGAAAAAATAATTGGATTTAACCAATTAATAGGCTCTTTTTAAATCTTTCACTGATTTTTTTTAACTTTTCATCCATCTTATTTCCTCAGCTAGGACAGGGACTATTTCTAATCTTTCCTTATACCATTTACAACTTCCAACATCACGGCATATACACAGAATGGCCTTAATACACGTGTGTCTGGAGATTCGGGGAAGGTGGGTAGCTTTGTTTTCTTTTGTTTTGTTTACAGTAATATACCTTTAAGTATGGGCTTCCCTGGTGGCTCAGACCGTAAAGAATCTGCCTGCAATGTGGGAGACCTGGGTTTGATCCCCGGGTTGGGAAGATCCCCTGGAGAAGGGCATGGCAACCCACTCCAGTATTCTTGCCTGGAGAATCCCATGGATGGAGGAGCCTGTCGGGCTACAGTCCATGGGGTGTTAAAGAGTCAGACATGACTGAGCAACTGAGCACACACTCTTTAAGAAAGGTTCGGAGAACATTTGTTGTCTTTAAAAACTTCGTGCATTTTCTAGTAACTACACTGTACTTATGTAAGAGAATATCCTTTTTTTTAGAAAATACACACAAGTATTTAGGAGGAAAAAGGCACTGTGTTTCTAATTTACTTTCAAAAGTTCAAGGGAAAAAAAAAACAGAAAAATAAAGATGGAAAGAGAGGGGGAGAGAGGCAGACATGATGGAGCAAAATAGAAAATGGGGAAAACTGTCAACAGGGAAAGAATCAGTAAGGAAAGGTGTATATTCATGCAACTTTGCTAGAACTTTGACATTATATAAAAAGTTTCCCTAAAAAAACAATATCTAGAAGGAAGTGTACCCGAGAGTGAAAAGGCCCATCTCGCTACGCTCTAGAAAGCAAGAGGCAAGTTATTTTGAGTGCTGCATTACGATGATGGATGAGGTGGTGAGCACTCCACGGTTTCAGCAGAGAAAGAGGCCCAACGGTAAATGAATTTTCACTTTTGCTCATCTCGGTTTGGCTCTCAGACAATTCATCAGTCAGACTTTGAGGAGCTCTGAGAAAATCTTAGAGCACATGTCTGAGCCCTCTCTAAGACTGCTTCTGGAAGCCCTGCCCTGGGACAAGTCCACCCCAGACACTGTCCTATGGAAAAGAGAGTCAGAGAAACAATGAGTTATAATTACAAGGGAGACTAGATGGCTCAGAGGCTGGGAAATAGCTGATATCTCTGTGCTTCTGAAAGTAAGTTAAGGTTAGCTCCCTCATGCTCGATCAGCCCCTGAAGTCTCAAACACTGCCTTTTCTCCCTCATGTAAGTCATGACCAAATGCCAAAATGCATCAGCTGGACTCCAGCTCCTGTGTACTGATGAGAACGTACAATGCAAAGACCAGCCTCAGGGCACAGTCTGCAAAGCGTCCTGGCATTCTGGGTCCCCGCTGATGCAAACTGCTCAGCTCTTCTGCGGTGACCTGTGAAACCCAGGGTGGGCTTACTGTAAGCCAGGCAAAGAATTAAGTCAAGAAGCTTCAAGGCAATAAACAGATGCTCAGGGGAAGCAGGGGACTGCGGAGGCCTGAGCACAATTGAGGTCTGAGTCAAAAGTCAAGAAGTCATCCACATGCCAAGGGCCATTTCCTCCACCGCACCCCCACCCCGCTATGCTGGAAGTCAATCCTCCACAGCCCGTGGTGAGTCAGGCGTGAGTACTTTGATTACCGCTCGGCTGATGTCATTCAAGAAAGCAGGGGGTCACCCACTGCATCAGAGGAAGAGACATTTCACTGAGACAGGTCCACCCTTTAGCACTCTGGGGAGCCTGACATTTCCAGGACACAGAAAACAAACTTCCTCTTCAGAGGGAATATGCTTTCAGTGTGGGGGAAAAAGAGAGAGAGAGAACCCGGAGAGGGTCAAGACGTGCTCACCCTTGGCTGAACGCCCACAATCAGGGAAATTTCTGTCCTTTCAGCAAAGGTGAAAGCATCAAATGTCCTCTGGTTCAAAGGCAGATCCAAGTTACTGCACGTAGGCAGAGAAAACTCAGTCTTGACTCAACAGGATTAGCTGTGCCAAGTAACCTCCTCACTCTCCGTCCACGGAGCCCTTTGTTCTCATAGGAGTTCACACTTTGTACATATGATAAGTGTGTGTTGAGAAGCTCCCAGTGTTTGGCACCAAAGTCACCCTTTGTGGTGGGGAGAGAGGCCTCAGAAACAATACAGCCAGCTCGAGAAGCCATGTTGTTGTTTAACAGCTAATTTTGAGTGTTATGTTTCTGCCACACCATTTATATGGTTTATCTTATTTGAACCTCAACAATTGTGTGAGGTTGATACTATTATTTTCTTCACCCTATAAATGAGTGAACTGAGACACCAAACAACTAGGCAGTTTATTCAAAATCACATAGCATATGAGCAGAGGTTTGAACCCAGACAGTCTATACCAGCACTGTCCAATAGAAATTTTTGCAATGTTTGAAGTGTTCTGAGTTCCACTATCCAATATGGTAGTCACAAGCCATATGTGAGATGTACTTGGAGCACCTGGATGACTAAATTTTAAATTTTTGTTTCATTTTAATTCACCTAAATTTCAATAGCCACCTGTTGCTAGCAGCTACCATGACAGACAATGCAGATCAGAACCAACGTCCTTAATTAACCATGTGCTAAATCACAATATTTAAGATCGACCTTCACCTTCTTTTAAGTCATGGGAAGGTCAACAAATATCAACATCATCCTTGCAGGGGAAGAGGGTCATCATGTGCCTGTATGGGGGAAGGGCAAGGGTTGCAGTTGCCAGGAAGAGAATGAGGCATGCCCTGTGCTATCATTCAGGCAGTAAACATATGTGTCTTTGGACACGATAAAGGCAAGTGTCTCACCTTCCTAGCTATCTCCACCTGTCACCCCTGTCTCCATTCAGCCACCAACAGCCTTCTTACAAGTTTGACTTCTGGTCCTGTAGATGGGTCACCTGGTCCCAGGAGAAAGGACCACTGCATGCTCCTCTTTGTGATAGTATTGTGCTTAACACCAAGGAAGATCCACAAAAAAGATCTGCCCCAGACACTTGTCCTCTATGAGCTCTCGCTCCAGAAAGCAGGCTTACAAGCCTGACTGAGCTCACCAAAGCATGCACAGTGAAAGAGAGTGTGTGACTCTACCAAAGTACATTTTATGTTCTCAGCCACAACCGCATATGGCTTGTGGCTACCATATTGGTTAGTGGAACAGAGAATGGATTTCAGAGGGGGTATAAAATAGGATACTAAATTTGGGCTGGGTGAACAAAGATGGTATTTTGCAGGAAGAGGACTTGAGCTGATATAAACAACAACAAAAAGTGGGTCAACTTGAAAAATCCAAAAGGAGGGCAAATGACATTTGATGTGCGGCATGATCACAGAGACCAGGCAAGTCAGTGCTCGTGTGATGAGGGGCTCTGAGAAATCAGCTTGAAGTGTGAGATAAGTTGGCAAGACTGGGTGGTGGTCAACTTTTTGGCTAGTCCCTCCTCACCTCAACATTGGGAGCTCTGTTAAAAACATTTTGTATCTCAGAAGAGAACCTAAGAGATGATTTAAGATGGCAGTTGGCCCCCACCTGCAGAACTTATTTAAATATATAGATTTCAAGCACCACTCCTAGGGATTCCCTGGAACTAGGGTGAGGACCAGGGGGTCAGTTTTCTTTGGTTTTAATTTGTTAACCAATTACTGAAATCATTCAAATGCTTCTGAGCCCTCTTGAATATCTGCAACCAGAGATTTTAGCGACTCCCTGCTCCAAGCAAGAACCTGCTCAATGGGGAATTCTCTGAGGCTCACTGATTCACTGGTTAGGGCTCCAAGCTTCCACTGCAGGGGGGCACAATTTCATCCCAGGTTGAGGAACTAAAATCCCACATGCCCTGGGGCACAGCCAAAAAATAAAAAACAAAAAAGAAAGAAAAACATTATTTTGAAATATAACTTTTTAAAAAAAGGACCTACTCCAAGGCCAGAGGTAAAGGAGAATGTACCCCATTTTCAAAGCTGTGCAGGTAGCATTACCCAGCCCTCCTAGGGAAGCCTTTCTGAGAAGTTATGAGTTTATCCCAGGAGGGGAGTCATTGAGGGATGATAGGAAGGAGTATCTGGTGAAACAAACAAACAAACAAACAGCAATTTCAATGAGCTGCATGGGGATTCAAGATTTCTTTGTAGGAAACTGAACACCATTTCCGACCCTTCATTGTATGGTTGAGTATGCTGAGGCTTAGTGAGAAGCATGATGTATCCAGGCTCACACAGCCATCAGGCCATAAGCAGACAAGTGCCCAGCTAGCCTTGACTCTGTTCTGTGGCCTCTCCTCTGCCCCATCCTGGACACAGAAGACCCTCATCCTTCACACCAGCTTCACAGTGCCAACCAAAACAAAAGAGAAATTCTCCTGTGGACCCTTTCATGCTATTTTCATTCCACCATTTTGCCTGACAGCAGTTCTTTATTAAAAAGCAGGCACTTATTTTTGGAGGACATGTCCTTTGTTATATCATCTCAGTATTTCCCAAAGATTCAAGGAGATCCAGGGGAAGATAAACATCTGCCAACAAGACAGATATTAGCATTTATTAAGGGGGAAAAGAAAATGAGTCCCTTAGTGCTTCCATTCTGTTCCCACAATGGAAGTAAGCCTTGTGTGCCGTCTGAATTTCCTCCTGCCAAATGCAGGGTCCTTTCTGGTCACCCAGCCAAGCCAATACACTATTTTGAAATAGTCACTAATTTGCATTAAAATGGAAGAAACAGTCATGCACATATTGCTTAACTAAACCCTTACCTTACCTCTGAAAAGTATAACATTTTTTTATTAAAGTATAGTTTATGTACAGTATTATATGCTACAGGTGTACAATACAGTGTTTCAAAATTTTTAAAGGTTATACTCCATTTACAGTCATTATAAAATATTGGCTGTATTCCTCATGTTGTACAATATATCCTTGCAACTTACTTTATACATAATAGTTTGTACCTGTTAATCCCTTTCTCCTAAAAGTATAACTTTGGGGGAGTTAGGCTCAAACAATTTGGTTTATTTACAAAGTTGTTACTAGAACTCTTGATTTGTCAATTCCTATTGTAATAAATGCCCGTGCCACACACATGAAAACAAATAAATAAACAATCCCTACTTCTAATGGCACCTTTCATTCTCCGGTTCTGGTATATCCGCTGGAAATGGGTAAGATACAAAAGCATTACTCCTCTTTCTGTTTTTGGTCAACACCATCTTGTCCACACCTAGCATGATGAGCATCTCTCAGAGGCCAAGAATCTTGAAAAGATAGAAAATGCAGATCCCAGCCTCTTCCAGGCATGATAACTGGGTTTTCCATTCTTCTGGGAGTTGCCGTGTGTTACTCCCCAGTAATGCCTTCAATCCCCACATGTACACCCACTTGAAACCACTTTATAGGGTGGAAAGAAACACGGAGGGGGGCATTCATCTACCCTATCATAGAATAAACAAAAAGAATGGCAGGTCAAGAATTTTAAGTGATCTGTTAGAAGTCACACTCCCATTCCATGGCAGATCAGGAACTAAGCAGAAGTCTCCTGAGATTCTAGAAAGAGCCATGTGTTTCCTACTGTCACTGGGAACATCGCACTAGGTTTTGGTCCTGACTTTGCAATTGATTTCCTATGTTCCTTAGGTGTTCGCTCCCTGCTTCCCTTTTTTTGTCCAGAAGATCGGAATTAAAATGTCTATTTCAAAAAAAAAATAATAAATAAAATGTCTATTCCCCTCAACTCACAGAGATGCTATCAAAATCAAATGATACCGTGAAACTGAAAATGTTCTAGAATGTGGAAAGCACTATTTTCTCATTTTTATGACATTTTTCCCATTTCAGATATATCTTCTAACAACCTCCCCCAAAGGGTAGCCATTTTTCATATGGCTACCTCTCAGATATATAACCTCAGAAAATAACTTCTCAGAAAGAAACTGAGGCAGGAAGACACATGCAAAGCCCATCTCATAAACA
The DNA here is from genome assembly GCF_019320065.1 of Cervus canadensis. Classification (NCBI taxonomy): domain Eukaryota; kingdom Metazoa; phylum Chordata; class Mammalia; order Artiodactyla; family Cervidae; genus Cervus; species Cervus canadensis. Next base: position 4,714,113 of record NC_057415.1, on the reverse strand, counting down.
GATTGTTTTTAATCTGATAGAAATGCCCAGGTTTTACTATTTCTGACAAGTTGGCTCACAAGACAGAGGATATGGCTGGGGAGTGTAGGGAGGAATAATCCCACGTGGGTCATTAGTCACAACTGGGCTTTTCCTATTTACAAAAAAAATTACCCTACATACAAGAGGAACTGAAAACCCATTCCTCCCTTTGGAGTGATTTCAAGTTTGTGATAGAACATGACAGAAACAAAGGAAAGTCTTCCGCAGGTCACAATCTCCACTCCAGAAATTAAGACCCAGGGTATTTCTGATGTTGTTTTGTTTTTCCTTCCTTTTCATTCTGCAGAAAATAACTAAAACCAAGAGTAACGATTCCTAAGAGTCATTCTGATGGGTGTGTTGGCCAGGGGAAGTGCTGGAAAACAGAGCACAGGCTGTCCCAAAAAACATGCAAGGTACACTGAACTGGCGGTCCTAACCCGTGCATTCCCGGCTCCCAGACCAACCCCTGCCTCACAGCAGTAGAGTAGTTGATGCTTTTTAATAAATAAATATTTCTGGAGGCATTTAGTAGAGCCAGGGTATGTGATCCATTTATTTGGGAACCAGAGTTTTATGTAGTGTTTTATTATTTTTCCCTTGTAAGAATTTTTCTTCCCCCAGAGAAGAGTACTCATTAATTTCAACCATAGCCCTTAGGTATTTTGAAATCTTCTTCTCATATTGGCTGTCACATAACCCAAGTTCAAATACCACTCTTATGGTAAAAGCAAAGGTTGGTGAATACTGACATGGAATTGGTTTCCCTATGACAGATCCTCCAGCACCATCTTGGAGACCTCAGATACTGAGTGACAATGTCAGCGAAAGAGGTTGTTATTTGGACCCCCGAGTGCAGATCTTCCAAAAACAGGACCCAGGGCTTCCCTGGTGACTGAGTGGTGAAGAAACTGCCTGCCAATGCAGGAGACACAGGTTGGATCCCAGATCTGGGAAGATCCCACATGCCACGGAGCAGCGAAGCCCAGGCCCCACAGCTATGGAGCCTGTGCTCTCTCTAGACCCCGGGAACGCAACCACTGAGCCGGCAGCCACGACTCCTGAGAACCGGGCACCCCAGAGCCCGTGCGCACAAGAGAAGCCCCCACAAAGAGAGACCCCCAAACTGCAGCTGGAGAGCAGCCCCCTACTCAGCGCAACTGGAGAAAAGCCCGGGGAGCAATGAAGACCCAGCACAGCCAAAAGTAAGTAAGTAAACTAGACTATTTTTAAAAGAGCAATTATTCCATTTAAATTTATCTTTTTAAAAAAGGAATGGGACACAGAGAACCTGTATTTTCCACGCTTTTCAACTAAGCTTTGTCTTACGTAGATGCGCATCTAGCTGCTGTTTACTGACTGTCTTGTGATACACGACAAGTACCTTGAAGACAGTCAGTTCGCTCCTATAGCATGAAAAGTCCAGTACAGTAATTTTTACAGAGTACTTATGTTCAGTAAATAACATGAGCTAACATACTGAAAGCTCACTCTGCGGTAGGCACTATGATAAGGGCTTCCCATACGCTACCTCATCTAACCTTCCCAGCAAGTCAATGATAGAGTCATTGTTAATATTTCCACTTTACAGAGGAGGAACTGAGGAACTACGGTTAGGTAAGGGACTCAAAAGTCAAACAGCTAACAAGTGATGGATCTGAGGGACACTCTAGCAGCCAGATTCCCAAGGCTGTAAAAGCAATGTTTGTCTCAAAACTGGTCTACTCTACCACCTCCCAGGTGACAAAAGACATCACCCTTTGGATGAGACCTTCTACCACCTTCAAAGAGTCAGTTTTCCTGGGACAACTTTCCCAAGTTGATAAGTGTGTAGGTCAGGATAAGTTAGGTTATGCCACAATAACAAAGATGACTCAGAAATCTCAGTGGCTTAACACAACAAGAGTTTGCTTCTTGTCAAATTTTGTGGAGGCCTGCCAAGAGTCCATTGGCCAGACCTATTCACGAATCCCCAAGCTGACTACTGGGGGATATAGGGAAACACACCTAATGTTAGGTAAGCAATGGTTGTGGCTGCCACTGGGAATATCCTTCTTGAGTCTCTAGGGACTTCATGGGTAGAGTCCATATTGTTCTGAAGCATGAGGTTCCAGCCTCAGATCTTCCAATAGACCCACACAGAACTGGCAAATGGCTCCCTTTCTGAACTGCAGTTTCCTCATTTCTCAAATGATGTGATTACACGATTGTCCCTCAAGGTCCACTCCAGCATATTTTATCAACGTACCAATGAATGTCCCTTACACAAGACTACGCCGGCACCCTGGGGAGGATATAGAAACATCTCTGGATGTGACGGGAGGCGAGGCTGTTTCATGGCACAAGCTCAATGTTTTGCTTGGATGGTGGGCTGGGGAGAGACTGTTTGCCAACCTAACGGAATGGGGTCAGCGGTTCATGGCAACTCCCAGGACTTTGGGGATGTTGGGAGCTTTTTTGTTGGTTTTTACACCTAATAAAAAGTAATTTCCTCTTTTCAAAAGGCACTTTTTTTTTTCTGTTTTGGAAGATTAGAGAGTTTGGGGTTTTGTTTCATTTTTGTTTTTAAAATTAAAAGGACATCCTTTTTCAAGACTGAAGTTATGGGTAACAGAAAGAATAAGTAGTTTAGCTCAGGTCGCCCAGCAAGATGAGCAGAACAAGGGGTAAAATCCACTGCCTTGGATGGGCCTCATCCCCAGGCAGGAAATCATTCTTGGATAAAAACTCTTGCCAAATGGTCCATGATGAATGAGTGTTAATAAACCTCAAACATGGATTTCATATCCTTTCGAATACACGAAGGAAAGGCAACTTGGTAGATTTTGGCCCAACCCAGCACATAAAATAATGCCAAGACATTATTTTGAGACACACCCCTGAGCCAACCCAGGGAATGGTGCCTCTCTGGCACTTTCTGGGAGCAGAAAAATTGTCCCTTTTCTGGAAACAGGATTAAGGGCAGGTATGTGGAGTGGCCAGTAACACACAAACCAGCTGCCCTTCCTTAAAAGCTATCAGTTCTCTCTAGACTAGGATATGAATAACTCAGACACTGGGCTGCCTCCATGCTGGGTTCTTACCACCCCATCCTCCAGGTCCCTAAAGAAACATTTGTATACCCAAAGACTGCCCGGAAAGGAAAAGAAAAAAGCATCAGGAATCCCACCCCTGGCCCAGCAACAGGAATAACTTCCAGGTGTGCTTAAAAGCCAACTTGCTTAAGCCACTTCCTTCTGTGTCTCCCCAACTAACTGCTTGCCATCAAGTTGAGTATAGCTCCCAAAGGTTTGGGGGACAGCCAAGGTGACCCAGCTGTACCCTAGGAACCTGACAATATCCACCAAATTTCACAATAGTAGAATCTGACGGGTGTCAGTGCTTCCTTTTCCCCAAGTATCCCTCTTACAGGGCAGGAAGGAAAAGACTTTACATTGTACTACTCTTTCTTCTTTAATTAAACTTTTATTTTATATTGGAGTATAGTTATGGGGCTTCCCAGGTGGCTTGGTGGTAAAGAATCTGCCTGTCAATGCAGGAGAAGCAGAAGACATAGGCTCAATCCCTGGACGGGGATCCCCTAGAGAAGGGGGTGGCTACCCACTCTAGTATTCTTGCCTGGAAAATTTCATGGACAGAGAAGCCTGGCTGGCTAGTCCAAAGGGTTGCAAAGAGTCAGACATGAATGAGCACAAAGCTGTTGTTGACATAGTTGATTTACAATGTTGTGCTTGTTTTAGGTGTATAGCAACTTTATTTAGTTGTACAGATACATGTATTTATTCTTTATTGGATTATTTTCCCATGTAAATTATTACAGTGTGCTGAGTAGTGTTCCCTATGCCATATAGTATTCCCCTGTTGATAATCTGTTTTATATTTATTAGGGTATAGATGTTCATCCCAATGTCCTAATTTATGCCTTCTTCCCAGCCCCCCAGCTTTTTCCCTTGTTAACCATAAGATGTTTCTCTAAGTGTTTGAGTATGTTTCTATTGGAATATAATTGCTTTACAATATTATGTTAGTTTCTGTTGTACAACGAAGTGAGTCAGCTATATGTAAGTCAGAAAGAGAAAAACAAATATCATATACATGAAATCTAGAAAAATGGTACAGATGAACCTATTTTCAGGGCAGGAAGAGAGATGCAGATGTAGATGACAGACATGTGGATGCAGACAGGAAAGGAAGGGTGAAATGAATTGGAAGATTGGGATTGACATTTGTACACTGCTAAGTTGCTTCAGTCACGTCTGACTGTTTGCAACCCCGTGGACTGTAGCGCTCTAGGCTCCTCTGTCCATGGGATTCTCCAGGCAAGAATACTGGAGTGGGTAGCCACTTCCTTCTCCAGGGCATCTTCCCAACCCGGGGATTGAACCCACGTCTCTTATATCTCCTGCACTGGCAGGTAGGTTCTTTACCACCCGAGCCACCTGGGAAGCCCCATAAATATCCTACCACGTGTAAAATATAGAGCTAGTGGGAACTTGCTATATAGCACAGAGCTCTCAGCTCATGCTCTGAATCACTCCTGACATTTTAAAAGTGCTTCCTCACACCATCCAGTATCTCATTTGATCTTTGCGACAAACCCTGGGCAGAGGTGGACAAAGATTGTTGTCCTCGTTCTAAGACCAGAACACGCAGCTCACAAAGTTCTGAGCAGCCAGCCAGGCTTGCCCCGTGTCCACAGGAGCTCCCAGGTACTGAGACAGCAACAACTTGAACTGCAACATTCTAGTTGCAAACGCAAGTTCCTCTGCGATTTGCTTGGCATTTGCGTAGATCCTTGATTGGGTGTCATCAACCTGATGACGAGTGGCCTAGGATCCCGAAATCTAAGCCTGTCCACAAGTTCCATAAACAGAGACCATATTCCTCATGTCAGAGAGAGGGCTGCCTGGAAATGATTAAGAGAGGAAAGGAAACTGAAGTAAGAACAATCCTGACCCCAGGTCACATCTAGCCCTGGGACAGGAGAATATTCTGGCTGCTCATGACTCAGTGCTGGTGGGAGGGAGGTCCAGATAATTTCCAGCTCACCTCCTGGATCATCCAGGTTTGGGGGAACATTGAACCAGGAGAAACTCAGGCTCTTTGTCAGTGGTCAGATGTGACAGGATTATCATGGTCAAGTCTGTTTTCTCAGGTGTCTATGCCACTGAGCCCCCAGGGAACATCAGATACCAGGATTTGACTGTTAACTGTCCAAAAAGCCCCCACAGGCATGGACGCTCCCCTCCCCAACATAGATCCACTCAGAAACTTCCAGGGCTGGCAGAGGAGCACAGACACCTACTTCAACTGTTCTGCCATGGGGGAAAGACCCACTGGAGGAAAAGCAGGCAACTCTACTGACTGAAGGTTAATTGGTTACCTGGAAAACACACAGAAAGTTACAAAGTAAGCTAGAGTGGAAAGACTCAAGAAGTTTCTTTTGCACAAAGTTTTAATACTCATAAAAACACATACACAGGCACCCTCTCAATAGATCTCACAACCTCCTGCAAAGGAATACTTATCTCCATTTTATTTTAAGCAGGTTTTTTTTTTTTTTGGGGGGGGGGGTTACTTTCTTTGGCCGCACCATGCAGCATGTGGGATCTTGGTTCTCCGACCAGGGATCAAACCCACGCCCCCTGCACTGGAAGCATGGAGTCCCAACCACTGGACCACCAAGGAAGTTCTCCTTATCCTCATTTTAGAAGCAAGGAAATGAGTTCCAAAAAGGCAGATTTGCCCTGGGGTCCACATGGTAGAACTACAGCTATAACTTTTGAATCTCATAACTCTCCCTTCAGGCTCCCGGTGCTTTTCTCACTCATTCATCACTCATCTATCCACTCAAGGATTAGATTCAAGACCCGTCAAAGAGTTCTTCACTGACACAAATATCTCCCAAGGGACTGGCTTTCAGGCAGACTGAAGCTGTCCACTTGGCGATTAGTTGTGGATTGGGAACACTCAGTTACTCTACTGCTCTAGAACATTCTTTTCTTTCATTCAGCTCTGTTCCCCTCCCCTGTACCATTCAACCTTTTTTTCTGAAAAAGATTTCAAATTCAGAAAATCGTTTACCATGATAAAAGCAGAAGCTATGAGGCAAAAGAAATAAAAGCAAACATTTTTAAATGAGACTTAACTAAGATGAAAAGCATTTGCACAGCAAAAGAAACCAGCAACAAAACAAAGAGACAACTTAGGGACTAGGAAAAAATATTTGCTAATGATCTGACCAACTAGGAATTAATATCCAAAATATACAAATGGCTCATACAACTCAATATCAAAAAAACAAACAGCCAAATCCAAAAATGGGCAGAAGACCTAAGTAGATATTTTTCCAAAGTAGACATACAGATGGCCAACAGGCACATGAAAATGTGCTCAGTATTGCTAATTATTAGAAAAATGTACATCAAAACCACAATGAGGTATCACCTCACACCTGTCAGAATGGCTATTATCAAAAGTCTACAAATAATAAGTGTTAGAGAAGGGTGTGGAAGAAAGGAAACCCTCTTATACTGTTGGTGGGACTGTAAATTGGTGTCACTATGGAGAATGGTATAGAGGTTCCTCAAAAAACTAAAAATAGTTATCATATAATTCAACAATGCCACTCCTGGATATACACATATCCAGAAAAAATGAAAACACTAACTCAAAAAGACACATGTACCCAGGGTTCACAGCAGCATCATTTACAACAGTCAGAAGCAAACCAAGTACTCATCAACAGGCAACTGGACTAAGAAGATGTGATATTAATATATATTTTTATATACAACAGAATATTACTCAGTCATAAAAGAGAATGAAATGTTGCCATTTGCAGCAACATGAATAGACTTAGAGAATATTATACTTGTGAAATAAGTCAGGCAGAGAAAGACAAATACTATGTGATATCACTTATATGTGAAATCTAAAAAATAATACAAATGAACATATATACAAAACAGAAACGGACTCACAGACACAGAAAACAAACTTATGGTTAACTAAGGGCGGTGGGGCAAATTAGGAGTACGGGATAAACAGATATAAACTATTACACATATAGCAGATAAGCAACAAGGATTCACTGTACAACGCAGGGAACTATGTTCACCATCTTGTCATAACCTCCAATGGAATATAGTCTCCAAAAATACTGAATCATTGTGCTGTGCATCTGAAACTAACACAATATGGTAAATCAACAGCACTTGAATTTTTTTTAAAAATGGAGCTATGGACCAAGGGATAAATCTAATACAGAACTGTTTCTTTTATTTCCTGTGGCTGTATGATGTAAAACATACTTTTAGGGACTTCCCTGCTGGTCCAGTGGCTAAGACTCCAAGCTCCCAAAACAGGAGACCTGGGTTCAATTCCTGGTCAAGGAACTAGATCCCACATGCTGCAAATAAGAGTTCGCCTGCCACAACTAAAGGTCCTGCATGCCTCAAGTGGCACAACTAAGACCTGGCACAGCCAAACAAATAAATAATTTAAAAAATAATAATAACACACCATTTAGCCTTTATATTGTCTACTTTTAGCTATGAAATGACATTAAACTTATCATCAAGAACTAAATCTCTTGGGAAGCCAATATCCATTCAGTTCTCTCTAGCATAGCTGTACTAGCTATTGAAAAACAGAAAGTCAATGGGGAAAAAAAAAAAAACACTTCTCTGACCTTCCCCTAAAGTCACCCACACTTCCCATGGTCCAACAAGTAAAGGGTTAACACCTGGACCTGAGCGTGGACTCAGGAACCTGCTCCAACACAAGGCCATTTTTTTCTGATTGGTATTGTCTGGACATGGAAGGGGCAACAAAAAATCATCACCACACTACCACCACCAACATCATCATCATCATCATTTTATAAATTAGATGAAACCTAAGAAGCAGCAGCAGCAGCTCGGAGCCAAATCGCAGCTCCTTTCTCAGAGCCTAGCGAGGTGGTGGCTAAATTCTTGTATTGTCATGAAACCCTGGGTCATAAAGTCATTTCCACAAAACCACAAAAGCTTTTCTTCAAACATGTCACTTCCCCTATTTAGAAACATTCGACTAGCCCTGATTTCCTGTTTGTTTTGTTTTTAGCTGCTGTTTGCAGCTCACGGCATCCCTCAGCCTGTTCCCCGCAGGTCCCAGACGGAGCCCTCACTGTTGCTAGTCTCATTCCCACACAGGGCCCCAGGTTCCCGTCTCTGAGCATTCCTCACGTCCTTCCAGGCTTCCCAGGGGGCTCGAGTGGTAAGCAACCCACCCGCCGATGCAGGAGACACAAAAGACCTGGGTTCGATCCCTGGGTCGGGAAGATTCCCTGGAGAAGCATGAGGCGACCCCCTCCAGTATTCTCGCCTGGACAGTCCCCATGGACAGAGCGGCCTGCAGGCTGCCATCCACGGGGTCACAAGCAGTCAGACATGACTGAAGCAATTTAGCACACACACGCACGTTCTTCTGGGGTCTGCCATGTCCTCCCAAATCCTTCAAGGTGAAGTTCCTGTCCATCTTCTCCAAAAAGCTTTGTCCTGCCACTGCTGTGCTCCCTGGACGCTCTCTTCTCTGAGTTCCTACAGCACCTACAGTTTGAATAATATTGGGTTGGCTGAAAAGTTCATTTGGGTTTTTCCAGAACATCTTATGGAAAAATCCAAAGGAATGTTTCAGCCAACACAATATTAATTTACACAGCTTTGTATTATTTTTCTCTCATTTCATGCATGTTGATTTCTTCTCAGTTACATCAAGAGGGCAAAAATGAATCCTTCACTTTCTCCTAGAACCCCAGAAAGTTGGTATAAAGCTAACAACCTCAGTTGTTACAGTCACAGCTTGTTCACTGAAACAAACTTCTAATTTCATCACTCTGCAGAGGATCTGGCTGAAATGTCTCTATAGGCCTCCATAAGACCCATTTTGGAAAATGCATTCTACATCTGAGAGTATATTCAACCATGTTGCTAAAGCCATTCCAACATCACAAACTGCTAGAAGATTCTAAAGCCTTACTTTTAAAAAGCCAGTGGTTGCAGAAACCACCAGCTCTGTGGATGGTCCTGGCTTAGAGTAGAATAAGTTTGTTGACTCTGAAATCAGCCTAGAGGAGAAAAACACAGACTTGCCTTTTCTCTTCCTGACAAAATACTCAGTACCTCATTCCCACCTGCCCACCGAAAGCAAAGGGACGGATGCTGAATTTCTTCCTTTCTTTCTCTCTTCCTTTCCATAGAGCCTCAAAAAAAGAAGTCTCCACTGTGGACAACTGAGACCAAAGGTTGTCCACGTGACTTCCTTTTGGAAAAGGTTTGTGCTGATTCTCAGCAAGTCTGACCACATCCAAGACAAAGAAAAGGATGACTGACCAGACTAAGCTGAAACTGATAGTTTCCAAATGTCAAACAATAATCAGGACTCTTGAGAGTCTTTGGACGGCAAGGAGATCAAACCAGTCAATCCTAAAGGATATCAACTCTGAATATTCAATGGAAGGACTGATGCTGATGCTCCAATACCTTGGCCACCTGATGTGAAGAGCTGACTCATTGGAAAAGACCCTGATGTTGGGAAAGATTGAAGGCCAAAGGAGAAAAGGGCAACAGAGGATGAGATGGTTAGACAGCATCACAGACTCAATGGACATGAATGTGAGCAAACTCCAGGAGACAGTGGAGGACAGAGGAGCCTGTCGTGTTGCAGTCCATGGGGTCACAAAGAGTCATACACGACTTGGCGAATGAACAGCAATAATTTTTAAGATAACAAATCATAAAATTAAAGGTTGAAGGACTGTTGAAGAGAGCAGACACACATTATAAGTGTCTCTTTAGAGGTGGAGAGAGGCACTGGGAAGGATGTTCAAACTTGGGTGAGCATCATCAGAGTCTTCTGACAAGTCTGTCAAAAGTCAGACATAATGGGTCTTACCCAAGGGCTTCTGACTCAACAGGTCTGAAGAAAGACCCAGAAATCTGCATTTTCTTTTTTTAATAAGCTACTTTTTAACTTATTTATTTATTTGGTCTGCACCAGATCTTAGTTGTGGCACACAGGATCTGGGATCTAGTTCCCCAACCAGGGATCGAACCCAGGCCCCCTGCATTGAAAGTGTGGAGTCTTTCACACTGGACCACCAGGGAAGTCCAAAATCTACATTTTCAACAAGTTCCCCAGAACATCCTACTTGGAGAAATACCATAGTAAAAGAAGGAAAAATAAAAAGATACGGAGGGTTACTGTTGCAGAGAGTACTAATTAGACATTTGAGAATCCAAGGGACCTACAGAGAGGTATTCACAAAATAATTCCCATATTCAAGTATAGATAGAGCTGGTTCCCAGCATGACCATAAGCCCACGATGCACACCTTACTATTCAGTGGCTTGTATATAGTATTTGTTCTGCTTGGCTGGGATCCATGTTGTGCTGGTTGTTAAATACTGTGCACACCACCCTTGTATAGATACATTTAAAGTAGCTGAGTATCAGCCAATAGTTCTTAAGAATATTTAAGAGCTTTGTCTGTAAAAACAAAAGATATGCAAATATGCAGGTTATCTACAAATGAAGCTATTAGGATGCTCCTTCAATGTTCAAAAGCCCTTTTCTTTCTTCCCATCCTCTCTTTAACTGAAATATTTGGGGATTTATGAAAAATCAAAGAAAGCAGTCTATGCAACAGTGTTTCTAAAAAGCTAGAGTAAATCTCTGGGCCTATTGGCAGCTTCTCTCCAAAGTCCACGTTTGAAGTGAATCCAGCCACTGGGTTGCACTACCGCACTCACTAAGGAATCAGGAGTCACTCTATGCATTGCCTGACAACCTGGGCCCTCCTAGGGTGATGGAGCTGTCTGGGTGCCCATCCCCCTCTCTCCCTCATTTACTTACACCCCCTCTCACCCAGCTGTCCTCCCCCCACTTTGATCTGACCCTCCTTTAATCACTACAGGCCTGGTTATCTAAACATCACTGTGCTTTGGAGAAATTACACTACAGAAGCCAAACAGATAAATAAACTCTGATCTTAGACCTCAGCTAGATCAAACTTATGAGTCCCATGGGGATGTTTATCTTGGAGAAGTGCAACTTCAGATCTGGGTTCATTATTTGAGAAGGTTGCCAAATCAGTCCATGGTAAGAGTAAGTAGGGACTATGCAACCAGGGCTCAGGTTGAACAGGTCCTGTGAACAGCATCTCCCTTACCTGCCTGAGTTCTGGTCCAGTTGAGAAATGAGTCAAAACCTGTCTTTGGAGACTTCCCTGATGGTCCAGTGGTTAAGAATCCGCATTGCTAATGCAGGGGACCCAGGTTTGATCCCTGGTCAAGGAACTAAGATCCCACATATCTTGGGGCAACTAAGCCCGTGTACCACAACTAGAAAGAAGCCCACAAGCCTCAGTGAACATCCCGAGTGCTACAACTAAGATCCAACTCAGCCAAAAAATAAAAATAAATAAATATTCTTTTAAAAACTAAAGACAAAAAATAAATTTTAATTATAAAGTGTCTTTGATGAGACACTAAATTATCACCCTGATTACTGATAAATATGATAAAAGAGGATGTGACTTACATATAGAACAAATGGGCTTCTTAGTCCTGGATCCTAAAATTATCTGGATTTGACATAGACAGACTCCTGGTTTTAACACCAAAAGTCTCAGATTCCAGGAAATCCTCAGCCTGACAGATTGATCACTGGTCATCCCAGCTGAGCCAGGACAGACTGCTCCCAACATCCTGAGGGCAGGGCAGACCACACCTCGCATGGCCAGCTCCCGCTTCAAGGAAGGAGAACAGAAGGCCTGGACTCTGCTGCACAATTTCTTCTTCTAAACACACCAATCAAATTAAGTCACTGGAGGGCCAGAGTGTTAAACTGGTGGTCTCTCAGCACATGGAAAGAAACATCTGGAGTGAGGAAAAGAAAACATTACTTTCCAACAAAATATAATAGATTTGACCAACAAATGAACTCTTAGCAATCCAACGGGATTGGGTTGAAAGTGTGAACTATAGACTAATTTGAAAAGAAATACAATTTTGTGAATTTCACCCAACTTGAACTAAACTTTAAAACTGTTCTTTAATAATCATCATATTGGGACTTCCCTGGTGGCCCAGTGGTTTGGAATCCACCTTGGGGACACCCACCTTCGATCCCTGGTCCAGGAAGATCCCACATGCTGTGGAGCAACTAAGCCTGTGTCCCTAGAGCCCTCGTACCACAAAAGAGAAACCACCACAATGAGAAGCCCAAGAACGGCAACTAGAGAGCAGCCCCCACTCGCCAAGACTAGAGAAAGTCTGTGTGTAGCAACAAAGACCCAGAACAGCCAAAAATAAACAAGCAAATATTTTAAAACTCATCCTCATCATTGTATTGTTGAGCAAAGCTTGCATGATACGGTGGTGGCCTGTGGTTGGTAAGGCCACGTGATCGGGTCCTGTCATCATCTGTGGGCAGGAGTCACGTGCACTAGTTTCTGCCCAAGCATTCAACCTCCCCAGTGTGGACGCTCACAGCACTCTTGTCCCCACTGCCATGGTTACCAGAGATGTTCCAGATCCTGATTGCTCTGAGGAAGGACTGCCTGCAATGGACACATGCCGTGAGCCGGAAACAAATGTATCCGTACCAATATTCCATCAAAATTTGGAGGTGCTTATCACCACATCATAACAAATCCTAGGAGCTTCCCTGCTGGCTCCTTGACAAAGAATCTTTGTCAAGATTGGGTTCGAGCCCTGGGTTGGGAAGATCCCCTGGAAGAGAAAATGGCAAGCCACTGCAGTATTCTTGCCTGGGAAATCCCATGGACAGAGGAGCCTGGTGGGTTACAGTCCAGGACGTCGCAAAGAGTCAGACACAACTGAGTGACTCAGCACGGATGAGCAACCAATCCTATTGTGACTGATACAACATAAACGTGAATAGAAAAAAGATTGGAAGGAAATGTTAATAGTGATTGCCTCTCTGAGGAAGGATTTTAAGTTCTTTAATTTTTGCCCCTTCATGTGCTTTTGTACTTCCAAGTTTGGTTTACTGAGTTTTTTTTAAAATTTATGATTTAAAAAATTCAAACAAAAACAGATGCTTTTGGACCACCTGCTTTAACAAAATAGAGTGGAATGCTTTAAAAGTATTTTATCACTTGTTTATATGCGAACCACATGTCATGATGCTAGCTTGAATCTCAATTTTAAAACATTCTTACTTAAATTCAGCTCAAAATTTTGCTCTGTGTCACACATAAAAGGAAATATCTTCCAAAAAGCTTCCTAACTGAGATGACTATAAAACTTTTTGGTTGCTAAGGAATGTGAAAGCTATTTAACTGGTTAAACATAAGGGCCAAAATATTCTCATCAATTCCTAACCTGAAAAGGAATTCAGAAATGTTTTATTGTTCTTTTTCAAAGTCACCAAGAAATCTACATGTCGAAAGAATAAAATGACACAGAGTGCACGCTTCTTGCCATTGTTCTGGCCACTATCCTCTTCCTCCTCTTCTGTGCTATGGACAAGAAGAGGGAGGAAGAGAAAGACAGAGGTCATTTGAAAGGGCAAAAACTACAATGATTGGCTACTTACTCTAGGAGCAGACTGTTCAAAAAGCCAATGACCAGAGATATCACAAAGGTTGTGACAAGGTCATGTGGCTAGTCAGAAAGAGGTAACTTGTTGAAAGCATTCTACTACTGAACAGTGTACCCTTACCTTTCTAACTTAGGAAGAGTATTGGACCTTCAAAGCTCCTTGGCAATTTTTTAAAAAAAATTTTTAATTGAAATATAATTGACATGGTTTTCCCAGATGGCTCAGCGGGTAAAAAACCAGCCTGCAATGCAGGAGACAAAGGTTTGATCCCTGAGTAGGGAAGATCCCCTGGAGGAGGAAATGACAACCCACTTCAATTTCACTGCCTGAAAAGTCCCAAGGACAGAGGAGCCTGGCAGGCTACAGTCCAAAGGATTGCAAAGAGTCAAACATGACTGAGCACACACATACATATAATTGATATATACCACTGTATTAGTTTTAGGTGTATAGCAAAACGATTTGCTAGAAGTGTACATTATGAAATAATCCCCACAGTAAGTTCAGTTAACAGCCATCAACACACAAAGTTAATTTTGTGTGTGTGTGTGATAAGAACTCTTAAGATCTACCACTGTGGCAACTTTAAAACATACTTTACAGTACTGTTAACTATAGTCACCATGCTGTCCATCACATCCCCAGCACTTATTCTTCTTCTAACCAATGAGCAATTCTTTTTATAATTCTCAATCTGCTCTCTCCCTCAGATTCTCTGCAGTCTCTCAAACTCATTTCACCCTCTCGAATCTTGAATTCTACCATTCCTTCCTAAAAGGTGAATGCTTTTGTTTCCAAGATAAGATAATCAGATGCAGCTGCAGACTTTGCACAGAGATTATTCAAAAATCTATCAGAGAAGAGCTTTGGTGAGAAAATGTCAAATCATGTACAATGAACAATAGCAATTATAGGTTAGAAACACAAGCTTTTGAGCTAGAGACCTAGATTCAGGTTCTGACTCTACTTCTACCTAGAGACCTAACGTTAGGCAAGATGCTAAACTGCCCTGAGCCTCTGATCTGTAAAAGTAACATTACCTGCCATACTGACAGACTGGAAGGGTTAAATGCAATAATGGATATAAAATGCTTAGCGCAGTGCCTGGAACATAGTGTTTAACATAAACTAGTTGCTTTTCCATATCTTTTTTAAAAGTTGCTCCTTAACATAATGTTTAAATACAAAAGGCCTGTATGGTCAAAGCTATGGTTTTTCCAGTAGTCATGTACAGTTGTGAGAGTTGGACCATAAAGAAGGCTGAGCACCAAAAAATTGATGATTTCAAATTGTCATGCTGGAGAAGACTCTTGAGAGTCTTTTGGACAGCAACAAAATCAAACCAGTCAATCCTAAAGGAAATCAACCCTGAATATTCATTGGAAGGACTGATGTTGAAGCTGAAGCTCCAATACTTGGGCCACCTAATGCAAAGAGCCGACTCATTGGAAAAGACTCTGATGCTGAGAAAGATTGAAGGCAAGAGGAGAAGGGGACAACAGAGGATGAGATGGTTGGATGGCATCATCAATTCAATGGACAGGAGTTTGAGCAAGCTCCAGAAGATAGTGAAGGAGAGGGAAGCCTGGAGTGCTGCAGTCCATGGGGTCACAGAGTCGGACACGACTTAGCGAATGAACAACAACAACTTGATGTTTAAATACAAGATCAGTTTAAATACAAGCCCCTTCTTTCTTTCCTTGTGTTTTTTGTTCACATGGTGAAAAACACCATACTTCTTTCAAGATTGAAAATGACATCCAGGAGTACCAAAGTAAAAGCAAGTTTCCAAGGTGCCTGAGTGGGCTGGCAAGCAATTTCTTTTGCTCAGATATCCTAAGCATTTCTTTTTTTAGTCTCTTTCCTACTATTGATCCAGATTCTCCATGCACAATAGATCTTCTAAGAAACAAGTGTGGCAGACTGGCCCCCTTTAGGTATCAAAAGTTCCCAATGATTCAAGCAGAATTAATTAGCTTTGATTGACAGCAGGAATGGTATTCACACCATTTATGTCAACACTTTTTTACTGAGCACTTGAGTTATAGACGCAGACAAACTGACCCCAGGGAAGATTTATGCATCGTTGGTCCTCCAGATATATGGGTCCTTTTAGCTAGTTTACACAGAGTACATTCAGACAAATAATTTAAGGAGTCCATTATTACTTGGCCGATAAAAGGGTAGCTGTCCATAGGATGGAGTGAGGGGAGGAAGAAGTAGGTACCCTTGGAACATGGAACATGTCAATTTATGATAACCCTGCTTGAGCAAGGGCATCCTCATGGCTCAGACAATAAAGACTCTGCCTGCAATGCAGGAGACCCAGGTTTGATCCCTGGGTCGGGAAGATCCCCTGGAGAAGGAAATGGCAACCCGCTCCAGTATTCTTGCCTGGAGAATCCCATGGACAGAGGAGCCTGGTGGGCCATAGCCCGTGGGGTCACAAAGAGTCAGGCGTGACTGAGTGACTAACACTTTCACTGCTTCAGCAAGGAGGCTTTCTTGGTGAAGGCAGCAAACGGGATGGAAAGACCGTGCTGCAGAAAGCAAGATCACCTACCTCATAATTAGACACCCTGCGTGGTCATTATTACTGAGGAACATCCTCCTTGAAGCCTCACTGTCTTCTCTCCTACAGAGAACTTCACAGAGCATCAGAGCTGCATCTCAGAGACTCAGGACCAAAGGCACCATTATCAGTAGAGTCATAGCTCTAGTCACAGAAATTTAACTCAGATAGTGGGATGATCTAACAGAAGACTTTGGTTGGACCCACCAGGTGTGTTTCAGAAATGACGTCCTTATATACACACTGCTATGTTTTAAATGGATCCCAACAAGGACCTACTGCATAGCATATGCGACTCTGCTCAATGTTATGCGGCAGCAGGGATGGCAGGGGAATTGGGGGGAAAATGGATACACGCAAATGGATGGCTGAGTCCCTTCCCTGTTCACCTGACATACTGTTAATCGGCTATACTCCAATACAAAATAAAAAGTTCAAAAAACAAACAAAAAAAAAAAAAAAAGAAATGAAGTCTTTGACAATCCATCACAGCCTCTGGGCATCATTCAACACCACTGCTGCATGGATGTAAGCTAATGCAGCCAAAGGCAAAAACTCTTGATCCTTTCCTTAGCTTGCATGGCCATATCACAGATAAATTATGACTCCCAGGAGTCATTTTTTAAATATTGGAAAGATCTCATGAATCCCTAAGCATCTCAGAGCTCATGCTAAATGCCAACTTCTAATCTAAGTCTGTCCTTCTATGGATGGTCAAATTTACTTAGGGTCACGTAACTAGCAAGAAAGGCAGGTTTCACAGCCCTCATCTGGTGTTCTTTCCACTCCATGGCAGCCACACAGGGGAGAATGGACACGCAGACAAAATACCGACCTGAAGAAGGAACCAATTTCAAAAGGGCTCACCTAGGTCTTCTGGTCATTCATCAACCAACCTTTGGGCATTCTTTGGAGAGCAAAAAGTCCTAGAGAAACTGCCCTCCAGTGAAAGCTTGCCCAGAGTTACACCAGAAAGTTCTGGGGAAACAATCTTCTTACACTTCACCTCCCACTGGCCAGACCTCTCTCAGGGACGGTAGACTCCAGAACTCTGCATTGCTGTTATTAAACCTAACATAGCATGCTGGCCAGGGTGCCTACAAATGTCCTGACAACTCCTGGTTACCCAACATTCTCCCTGCTCTTGCCCCCATTGCAACCCTCCTCAAAGGACTGATGTTCCAACTCCCAGCCAGTGCTGCAGGAAGCAGTCAGTCCAGTCCAGGGTAATTTTCGAGCAGCTCATCAACCCTCCCATATCATTCCAGGGGAGTGTGGACTCACCCAAAATGATACATGGGGGTAGGGAAGGGGATACTCCCTGTTTTAACCTCATTCATTTCATCTTTTATACAAACCTTCAAAGTCCTTAACGCCAGACTCTTCATTGTAAAAATCACTATAGAAAGAACATGAACATTTGTAAGTAGGGGTTTCCTCTATTATGGGGGCAGGGGCATGCTTTCTGTATCTATAGGATTTTCCTTTTTTTTTTCTCTTGCTTTGAGGTTTTTTGACAGATGGGAAGAGAGAGAGGGGCAAAGAGAGGAAATAGGGGAAAGCCTTGATGGAGCCCAGAAACATAAACATGGACAGTTTGTGCCTTAAGATAAGCAGGAACTAACTTGTAAACTAACTTGTACCCAGGCAGGGGTCAGTCTGTGTCCGCGATTATGATTAAATGAGGTGTCAATTTTGGCCTCACTCTGCATATTGAAAAGTGATTCTTTATACAACTTGATAGCAAAAACAAAAAAATACAGTTAGAAAATTAACAGAAGATCTGAACATTTTTCCAAAGAAGACACACAGACGGTCAACAGGTATATGAAAAGATGCTCAACATCATTAATCATCAGGGAAATGCAAATCAAAACCACAATGGGATATCACCCCATACCTATCAGAATGGCTATTATCAAAAAGACAAGAAATAACAAGTATTGGTGAAGATGTAGAGAA
Source organism: Cervus canadensis (assembly GCF_019320065.1). Taxonomy (NCBI): domain Eukaryota; kingdom Metazoa; phylum Chordata; class Mammalia; order Artiodactyla; family Cervidae; genus Cervus; species Cervus canadensis. The sequence continues at coordinate 4,695,947 of NC_057415.1, read as the reverse complement.
AAGGCAACTCCTGGGCACTGTTGGTGGGGGTACAACTTGGTTCCGATGATATGGAAAACAGTATAAAGATCCCGCAAAAAGTTACAAATAGGACTGCCATATGATCCTGCAATACCATTTCTGGATATGTATCCAAAGAAAATGGGATACGGAGGAGATGTCTGAATGCCTATGTTGACTACAGCATTATTCACAATGACCAAGGTATGGAAATAACCTGAGAGTCCATCAGTGGTTGAACAGGCAAAGAAGACATGGAATATACATACAATGGAATATTATTCGGCCATGAGAAAGAAGGAAATCCTGCCATTTGCAACGACATAGATGTACCTTGAGGACATTATGCAAAGTAAAAAAAAAAAGACAAATACCACTTAGTGGAATGTTAAAAGAAGGAAAAGTCAAGGTCACAGAAACAGAATATAAAAGTGGAAACAGGAAAAGGTTAATAAAGGGTACAGACTTTCAGCGATAACATCAATTGTTGTGTTGTCATTGTAGTCGTTCTGTCTCTGAGTTGTGTCTGACTCTTTCTGACCTCATAGGGTGTAGCCTGCCAGGCTCCTCTATCCATCGGATTTTTTGTGTATGAATACTGGAGTGGGTTGCCATTTCCTTCTCCAGGGGATCTTCCAACTCTGGAGATCTTCCAGGGATTGAACCCGCATTTCCTGCATTGGTAGGCAGATTCTTTACCACTGAGCCATCAGGGAAATCCATAATAAGATGAATAAGCCCATCTAATTATAAAACCCTGGTGGCTCAGATGGTAAAGGATCTGCCTGCAATGCTGGAGACCCGGGTTGGATCCTTGGGTTAGGAAGATCCCCTGGAGGAGGAAATGGCAACCCACTCCATTATTCTTGCCTGGAGAATTCCATGGACAGGGAAGACTGGTGGGCTACAAGTCCATAGGGTCACAAAGAGTCAGACACCACTGAGAGATTAACACAATGTAAAACATGGTTATAAATTGTTATACATAGTTATACACAGCATGTATAATTCAAATTTGCTAAGAGAGTAGAATGAAATGTTCCCACCAAGAAAAAAGAAAATATAATACAATTACATTTGTCAATTATATCTCTTAAACCTGAAATTTTTTAATAAATAATTTTTTTTAACTTTGCCACCAAACCTTAAATAAGTCTAAGGAGATACATTCAAAGAGCAATAGGAAAACAAGACACTTCTGCTATTTAAGTTAACTGTGAAGGAAAAATGAGATATTTGTTCCTTTCTTGGCTAAATATCCACCAGGCAGAGAAACACTGGAATTCTTCACTGTAAAATTCTGCAGGTAGCATTTGAATTCCATCTCAAAGGCCAAGGCCTTTGACTGTGTGGATCACAATAAACTGTGGAAAATTCTGAAAGAGATGGGAATACCACACCACCTGACCTGCCTCTTGAGAAACCTGTGTGCAGACCAGGAAGCAACAGTTATAACTGGACATGGAATGACAGATTGGTTCCAAATAGGGAAAGGAGTACATCAAGGCTGTATATTGTCACCCTGCTTATTTAACTTATATGCAGAGTACATCATGAGAAACACTGGGATGGATAAAGCACAAGCTAGAAACAAGATTTCTGGGAGAAATATCAATAACCTCAGATATGCAGATAACACCACTCTTATGGCAGAAAGCAAAGAACTAAAGAGCCTCTTAATGAAAGTGAAAGAGAAGAGTGAAAAACTTGGCTTAAAACTCAACATTCAGAAAACTAAGATCATGGTATCTGGTCCTTTCACTTCACGGCAAATAAATGGGGAAACAACGGAAACAGTGACAGACTTTATTCTTTGGGGTTCCATAATCACTGCACATGGTGACTGCAGCCATGAAATTAAAAGACACTTGCTCCTTGGAAGGAAAGTTATGACCAACCTAGACAGCATATTAAAAAGCAGAGACATTATTTTGCCAACAAAGGTCCATCTAGTCAAAGCTATGGTTTTTCCAGTAGTCCTGTATGGATGTGAGAGTTGGACTATAAAGAAAGCTGAACGTCAAAGAATTGATGCTTTTGAACTGTGGTGTTGGAGAATTCTCTTGAGAGACTGCAAGGAGATCCAACCAGTCTATCCTAAAGGAAATCAGTCCTGAATATGCATTGGAAGGACTGATGCTGAAGCTGAAACTCCAACACTTGAGCCACCTGATTCGAAGAACTGACTCATTGGAAAAAACCCTGATGCTGGGAAAGATTGAGGGCAGGAGAAGAAGGGGTTGCACGACTGAGTGACTGAATTGAACTGAACTGGGATGACTGTGAGGGTGTTTCCAGAAGAGACTAGCCCTTGAATCAGTGGACTGAGTGAAGCAGATGGCTCCTCCAACATGACTGGGCTTTATCCAATGCACTGAGGACCTACATAAACAAATAGTCAGAAGGGAGAATCCGCTGGTTCTACCTTCCTGCCTGAGCTGGGACATCAGCCTTCTCCCCTGAGACTGGGATTTATACCATCAGCGTCCCCTGCCGAACCAGTTTTCAGGCCTCTGGACTTGGTCTAGAGCTCACACCCTCAATTCCTCTAGTTCTCAGGCCTTTGGCCTTGAACTGAACTAAACCACTGGTTCTCCTGGGTCTCCAGATTGCAGACAACGGTTTGAGAAAGTCCGAAGCCTCTGGAATTGTATGAGTTAATTCCTCATAATAAAAAACTCCTGGGACTTCCCTGGCAGTCCAGTAGCTGAGAATTCACCTTCCAATGTGGGGATGTGTGTGTGTGTTCAGTTGTGTCCAACTCTTTGAGACCCCATAGACTGTAACCCACCAGGCTCCTTTGTACATGGAATTCTCCAGGTGAGAACACTGGAGGAGGGTTGTCATTTTCTTCTCCAGGGATCTTGCTGACCCAGGGATAGAACCGCATCTCTTGCGTCTCCTACACTGAAGGGCAGGTTCTTTCCCACTAGTGCCACCCGGGAAGCCCCCTCCGTTGCAGGGGATGCAGGTTCAATCCTTTGTTGGGGAACTAAGATCCCACACACCGAAGAGCAACTAAACCTGTGTGCTACAACTAGAGAGACTTCATGCCATAACTACTGAGCCTGTGCAATCTAGAGCCTGTCCATAGCTAGAGAAGCCCCTGCACACCACAACTAGAGGAAAGCCCATGTGCTGCGACGAAGACCCAGCCCAGGGCAAAAAGAACCTCTCAAACTCTTTCTGTCTCTCCCTGTATATATACGTGTGTGTGAGTGTGTGTGCATGTGCATATGTGTGTGTAGCAAGAGAGATTTAGCTAGAAAAATACATAGATACAATGGACTGGCCAAAAAGTTCATTTGGATGTATCCATAAGATGGTACCAAAACACGTGAACAAACTTTTTGGCCAACCTAATATACCGTATTGACTCTGCTTCTCTGGAAAACTCTAACTGATACACATTCCTAAAGCAGAAGCAGAAATAGTACATTTCCCCCAGACTGCCTTGCAGCACAGTTACAGGCCCCTGACCACTCAAATTCACACAAACTTGAATGTAGGAGGAGTCGCGTGTGCAGAGGCTGAGTGCAGACAGATGAATTTGGGGGCAAGGGTGGTGGTGGAGGTGTCTGGCTTGGAGACAGCTATGGCAGAGCTTCTGAACTGATCCAGGACCAAATACATCCAGGGGCAGGGTGGCAGCAGCAGTGGCATTTTGTTTTATTTTTTAGCAGTCGTGTTTTTGTTAGAATAGCTCCAGGCGTAGCCCCTAGTTCATAGTCTCTGGATGTGCTGTTCTCAGTAGCATCCAATCTGGTTATCTGGCCCTCCCAGGGATTTTTGTGAGGTATGTAACACCCTTTAATACATCCCTTTCTGCTTAGAGTTTCTAGAATAGACCATGTTATTTGTAAGCGAGTTCCTTGATTAACAGAAATGACAGCTTACTTGTCAAGGCTAGAGCTAGGAGCAATGGAACATGGCATCCATGAATGATGATTATTATAAACTCAGGGGTACAGGGAAGGATTCTTGTGTCCCTCACAATAACAACCCTCATCTACCTGCTACTGGTGCTTGAGCAATGCCCTCAAATGAGAATAAAGCCTTCATTTCTACAGTCAAGGATAAGAATTAGAATGCAGATTTTTTTGTAGAAATGACAGCTGACATAATCTCACAAGATCTATTTTAAAACAAATGTGATCCCTTCTCTAGAGCAGGTTTGAAGATGGGGCTGGTTGGAGAAAGAATGAAGCAAATGAAAGAAAAGGAAGGAATGACAGACAGGAATCAAAAGAGAAGACAGGAGAAACAATCAGAGATTTCCTCTGTTCTCAGTTTGGCTCAAAATGTGGAGGAAATTGAAAAATCAGTATGTCAAAATATTAGTGGTTGTTATCATCACCCTTATATTTTTCTTCATTTTTGAAATACTTATAATACACAAATAGTACTTTTTAACAAGATTTTTAAGTAGTATTACTAACAAACTGGTCTAAGTTTCATTGCATTCAAAGCAATTGGTTGTTAACTATTTAGACTCAGAAGAGAGCCTAAGAGTCATTTCGCCTAACTCCCCACAGACGCAGGTTCGATCCCTGAATCAGAAAAAGCCCTGGAGGAGGACACGGCAACTCACTTCAGTATTCTCATCTGAGAAATCCCATGGACAGAGGAGCCTGGTGGGTTACAGTCCATGGGTTGCAAAGAGTCAGACACGACTGAGCATGCAGACACCCATGTTGTCCCCACAGAAGGGACCCAGGGCTCTTCTTTACCCTGAGTTCCCTGAAATACAGAAGACAAGCCCTTGCTTCTTCTCCCCAAGACTAAGCCTCAGATGTTTGAAAACAGCTTTCATTTGGATTCTGAGATTTTTCTCCAACTTAAACATCCTTATTTCCTTTAGCAATTTCTTAAATGTCTTCTCACATCCTTAGTGACTGTCACATTTACTAATGTCCTTTCTAAACTGTGACACCCATGAATGGAACATTCAAGTTGAATGGAATATTCAAGTTGTCATCAAACCAGGATAAAGTATATTGCTCTCAATCTTACATTGACCATCAAAGATATCTTTTGCTTTGCTTCTCCTTCTCCTGTCCCTTCCCTCCCCTTCTCCTCTTCTGGCCTCCTCCTCGATCTTGAGTTCCAGAGCAAAATACTGTCTTTGAAGGAAGTGCATGAGTGCATGTTCAGTCATTTCAGCCATGTCCAACTCTTTGTGACCCAAGGACTATATAGCCTGCCAGGCTCCTCTGTCCATGGGATTTCCCAGGCAAGAATACTGGAGTGGGTGGGATTTCCCAGGCAAGAATACAGGAGTGGGTTGCCATGACCTCCTTCAGGGAATCTTCCCAACCCAGAGACTGAACCCAGGTCTGCTGCATTGCAGGAGGATTCTTTACCACTGAGCCACTGGGGAAGTATGCATCCTCATAAAAGCAACTTCTGTCCCATGAAAACCTCAAACAATGTAAAGGATAAAAACAAGATAGATAGATAATCGATAATAGAGATAAGTTATAAAAAACATATGTGTGACATACACCTTTTTCCTTATTTTTGGCTGTACTGGGTCTCCACTGCTGTGCAGGCTTTTTCTCTGCGGCTGCAAAGCCTCTGGCTGCAGCATGGCTTCTCCCTAGCTGCAGTGCCTGGGCTTCTCGTTGCTGCGGCTTCTCCCGTTGCAGAGTGTGGCTCCTGGGGGTCACTGGCTTCAGAAGCTGGAGCTCCCCGGCTCCAGAGCACAGGCTCCGTAGTTGTGGTGCACAGGCTTAGTTGCTCCACGGCATGTGGGATCTTCCCAGATCAGGGATCGATTAAAGATATATAGAGAAATAAGATATATAGAAAAGGTTCTGAGTCTACTGTGAAAAATGCATGAGAGCAAGCTTCATTTTTCTGTCCCAAATTCTAGGACCTTACTCCTGTGTGCAAAGTCCCCTGCCCTCCTTATGTCCTCTTCACTGCAGAACAAGCTCAGGTTCATGTATGTGAAAACCTTATCCACTCTTCTCAATAAGCATGTCTAGCAAGGAATGCCTTTCCTGGAGTTTGGTTCTATTTTTCAAGGTGACAGCTTTTATTTAATAAACTCCAGTTCCAACTGATGGATGCACACTGCTATGTATAAAATAGATATCTAATGAGAACCTCCCGTATAGCACAGGGAACTCTACTCAATGCTCCATGATGACAAAGGGGGGATATGTGTACAGGTATTCACTTTGCTGTACAGCAGAAAGTAACAGAACATTGTAAAGCAACTAAACTCCAATAAAATAATAGTGATAATAAACCCCAGTTCCTACCAATATACCTATGGTCAGTAATAGTTTTTTATACTTTAATCCACAACTATTTGCATTTTAACAAAAAATATACCTTTACTCACAAATCACACAGATCAAGGCAAACTGTGGAGCTGAAAAAGAAATGAAAAATAACTCTAAAAAAGTTGAGCATTATCATCTGTATATTATTATAGATTTTAAAAGCTAGACTATCAAAATGCTGGAGATGTTGCCAGAGATCAACCCAGGCAAGAGTGGCTGAGTGAAGTCCCAATGATGGTCAACTCTACACTCCACTGTCCTGCCCCTCAAAGTCAGTCACTGGGGGCCCAGCCCCCAGATCCTTCATTCTCTCCCTCTCACCATGAGTAGCAGCCCCTTTCTCCAAACAGAGTAGCCAAGGAACCTTCATTGTCTTCCCTCCTCCCAAATCAAAGCCTGCTCTCAATTCCTCTTCAAGAGGGTTAAACACTTGGGACTTCCCTGATGGTCCAGTTATTAAGACTTTGCCTTCCAACGCAGGGAACTCAGGTTCAAAACTGGATGGGGGAGCTAAGATCCCACATGCTTCACGATCAAAAAACCAAAACATAAAACAGAAGAATACTGTGACAAAGCCAATAAAGACTTCAAAAAAAAAAGGTCCACATCAAAAATAAAAACTTAAAAAGTGTTAAACACTTAGATATTATATGCTTAGATACTTCGTTGTATATAAAAGTGATTGAAGTGATCAATAGTACAACTCTAAAGTCCATCTTGAGTAGTATCAGGCTGGCGCAAGAGAGAATTCTTTTAAAATCACACCATGTTTTTCCTTTCATTGAAACTTATTCCAACAAACTGCATAAAGATCAAGAATTTAAAGCAAAGTTGCAAATTCTAGGAGGAGGACTATCTCTAATTCACCTCCTGTAGTCCCAGCACCTAACTCATTGCCAAGCACACAGTGAGACCTCAGTAAATACCTGCTGAACAAATTAGTGAACTTCAATTCGCCAACCATCCTTTGGAATGTTCCACAGGCCTGAGGTGGAATTTCAAAGTTCTCTTGCTTCTTGATACTGAACCTCCCAAGAAGAAGAGATCTGAGCTAGAAGAAGACCCATGTTTTCTATGCTCCACACTTGAATTCCACCACTGACAAAAGACAGAAAAGGCTGGAATATTCTCATTAAACTTTGGGATTCATTCACATATGCATGAATCAAATGACTTCTATAAAGCCAGCACTGTGAGCAAGACTGAGAGTTCTAGGTTGAATAAAATGTGACCTCTACTCTCAAGAAGCCACAATCTACTTACTCTGCCATATAAATGCCTTAATAGATCAGTGTCAAATGACATGTCAGAAGAAAGTGGAACACCCCCATCCACATTCCATTTAGAGTATTTTGAAACTAAGAAAAATCTAATACAATCTGTTGCCAACTAGCCAAGACTTAAGGGCATTTGTAGATGGCATGGTAGAATACTACTTGCATTAATGGTAGGTGTTACTATTTCGCACCAGACAAAAGAAGGAATAGACTTTGCTCAAAAAAGACTCAACTGTGCTGCCTGCTTTGGCAAGGTGACCTTGGCTTTAGTTTAAACTGGTGGGGAGACCATACTGAAACTTGAGCACCCACTTCCATTCTTATTTTAAAAATCTGAGTCCATCTCCACTCCAACCAGAGGCAGCAATGAAAAACTGAGAAAATGTCATTAGCATTCAAGTGAAGCAAGAAACACTCAGATTTGTAAAACACAAGACTCCTTGTGGGGAGGGGTGGAACTGTGAAAGGGAATGGAAGCCCCAGTTTAGGAGATGTTAAGATGCAAAGGAGGAGAAACTATGGGGGCAGACATATTGAACATTCTGCTTTCAAAGGCTTCCGTTTTTAAGAAACTCCCCTGGGATATACAAAGGAACAAGCAAATTATTGAATAATTTTTTCCATTCAATGTGCCCTGTCGTGTTCTTCCGATAGCTACACAACCCCTCAATAAAAACATCTTACTTTTCCACTGTGATCCAGTGTATGGCCTGAAGAAAATTAGAAAACCTCTAGTAAGTCATAGGAATTGCTCCCCCTCCAAAAAAAAATGTCTCACAGCCACAGCTCGGGGTGGGGGGCATCTATTTCTCACCTACCCCACAAGCGCCACTTTTCCAGAGGGCAGAGTCACCACTGATTTGAAACAGTACCAGTAAGAGCCCTGTGTCCAAGGGGTGGTAAGACTAACTTCCCACATGCTTCGGAGCAGCTGAGCCTTTGCAATATGACTAGAGAGCCTATGCACCACAAAAAGATCCTGCACGATGCAGTGAAGATCTCATGTGCTGCAACTAAGACTTGATGTGGCCAAATAAACACATATTTTTTAAATAAATAAAAAATTTTAATTAAAAAATAAATAATAAATTAAAAAACTAAAAAAGATGATCCTTCCCATATCCTTAATCAAAGACAAAACTGACTGAGGCTCAAAATCAGAAGTACCTTTCCCAAGGTATCAATGGTGCTATTTTTTTTTTCTTCTTTTTGCATTTTAGCTTTTAAATTATGAAAGTATGGGACTTCCATGGTGGTCCAGTGGCTAAGACTCAGAGCTCCCAATGCAGGGGATCCAGGTTCAATCCCTGGTCAGGAAACTAGATCTCATGTGCCATGACTAAAAGACCCTGCATGCTGCAACTAAGACTCACTGCAGACAAATAAATAATATATTAAACAAGAATTATTTTTTAAAAATAATTAAAGTATGATGACACATTTATAGGAGACTTGGAAAATACAGAAAAAAGTTACAGGGAGTTTCACTATATGTTACAATTATTTTTTAAGTAGATAAATTAAGATTTTTAGTTGGACTTTCAATATCAAACTCTCAAAAATTAACAGAATGAATATATAGAAAAGTAAAGGATATAGTAGACTGGAAAATCACCATGAACCAATTCAACATAATTAAGATTTATACAATTTTCACATGACAGTAGGATAAAAATTCTATTGTATTTCCCACAGACTATAAACTAGGAGACCCTGGAATATATCCAAGGACATAAAACAAGGTGCAAAAATGTCTTGGTCTAAAGGTACTGAAATCATACAGAGTCTGTTCTCTTATCTCAGTGGAGTTATTTATATCCAAGTCAGTCTTCGTCTAAAGCCCTTGTTGGTTTTATTATCCACATGCTGAGATATATACAGACATTGGAGGACTCTGAGCAGTAGCAGTTTGGGGGCTCAAGGAAGCCCTCCTGGAGCAAGTTTCATATGAACTGGATCTTATATGACAAATACAAGAAGGGACAGGAGGAGGAAAGAGATCATCTTCACCAAGGGGACCATCTAGGCAAAACTATGACGCAAGCAGGAGCGGGGCATGGGCTGAGAGTGCTGAGCTAGCCAGTACTGTTAGGAAACAAACGTGAGGCAGGCTGGCAGAAAGGAAGGCCAGAGGAGGCAAAAAGATCTGGAGAGGCTAGTTGGTGCTGGGTCCTACATGCCATGTTAAGAACTGTGAACTTTATCTCATTGACAATGTGGAGCCATTGAGAGGTTTTAAACCTGGAGTGACATGGCCAGAGCAGCATTTTAAACAGATCACAGTGGCAAATGAGCTTAGTGTGGATTTGACAGAGACAAGATTAGAGGCAGAGATAAGACAGGAAACTTACAATATTAAGTTGATCATTAACAAAGGTACAGATTAGGGTGTTCATAATATGAATGGAGGTGGGAGACCAAATCCAAAAATTAATTGGAAAAAACAAGTGCCAGGACTTGGTGGTGGATTAGATTCATGTGAGAAGGAATAAGTCCCTAGGAATAGAGTTGGTTTGAAATGATGAGTCAAGTACTGAATATGCTGAATTGAAGTGTCCGTGATCCTGATAGCTCAGTTGGTAAAGAACACGCCTGCATTGCAGGAGACCCCGGTTCGATTCCTGGGTCAGGAAGATTCCCCTGGAGAAGGCAAAGGCTACCCACTCCAGTATTCTGGCCTAGAGAATTCCATGGACTGTATAGTCCATGGGGTTACAGAGTTGGACACGACTGAGCAACTTTCACTTTCACTTCACTTCATGAGACCTCAAGTAGAGATGCAATGGAGTATACATATCCAGTACTCCTTGGAGAGATGTGGATGTTACCTACATCCAGGCAGTAACTGAAGTCATAACTATGGATGAGTTCTTCCAAGAAGAAGGGCAGTGAGCCAAGGATGGGCCCCAAGGGTGAACCCAGACCCTGGAAAGTGGCACAGAAGAGGAGCTCCTGAGGGAGACACTGATAATTAGAAAGCGGTGGGAGAGGAAGGAGAGGGTGGGATGAATTAAGAGAGTAGCATTGACTTATATACAATACCATACATATATTCACTATTTTACACATATTTTACCGTGTGTGAAATAGACAGCTAGTGGGAAGCTGCTGTACACACAGCAAGCTCAGCTCAGCGCTCTGTGACGACCTAAAGGGCTGGGATGCCTGGGGGTGGGGGTGGGGAAGCTGTGGGAGGCAGGCTCTAGAAAAGGGGGATATATGTATACATATAGCTGATTTGTGTTGTGGTACAGCAGAAACTAACACAATCTTGTAAAGCAACTATACTCCAATAAAAATTAATTTCAAAGAATAATAATAATTGAAAAAGTAACAGAAAAATCAGGAGACTGTAGAGTTCTGGAAGCTGAAAGATAACACTTGAAGAAAGTGAAAGTCATCCATAGTGCCAGATTCAGAAGAAAGCTAGAGAAAAACCAGAAAAACAACAACAACAAAAATTCCCTGTATAGAGCCACTCAGGAGACACTGGTTTCCAGAAGTGCCACTCGATGGCAGACTGAAAGAGCAAAGTGACTAAGGGGGTCTGAGACCAAAGGAGGGTTTGGGGAACCTTAGTGTTGTTAGAATAGGGAAGCACTGACTATGTTTATAGACTGAGAGGAAGGAACTGTTAAGAAAGACTGAGGATATCAGCCAAGACAGGGAGGAGGTAGAGGGGTTGATTGACGCAGCAGTACCTGATGTGGTGGACCTCCCCTGGTGGCTCAGACGATAAAAAAATCTGCCTGCAATGCAGGAGACCCAGGTTCAATCCCTGAGTCAGGAAGATCTCCTGGAGGAGGAAATGGCAACCCACTCCAGTATTCTTGTTTGGAGAATCCAATGGACAAAGGAGCCTGGTGAGCTATAACCACGCATGCCTGATTCGAAAGGAGGTTGGACCTAAAACACTCGTAAAGCCCTTGATCTGAATGTAAAGTAGAAGTAAGCTTTGAACCAGCAAAAAAAACAGCAAGAAAAAAAAAAAGAAAACAGCAAGGAAAGTAAAGCTTCAGATAAATTATAAAAGGTTTTAAGAAAGTTTAAAGGATATTGATCATACGGTAGCTCTTCTGAAATACTGCCATTCGCAGCAACATGGATGGACCTAGAGATTCTCACACTGAGTGAAGTGAGTCAGACAAAGACAAATATCATATGATATCACTTATTTGTGGAATCTAAAAAAAAAAGATACAAATGTACTTATTTACAAAGCAGAAATAGAGTTACAGATGTAGAAAAGAAACTTATGGTCACCCAGGGGAAAGGAGGGGAGAGGAATAAATTGGGAGATTGGGACTAACACACACACACAGTGCTGGGAAAGAATGAGGGCAGGAGGAGAAGGTGGCAAGAGAAGATGGCTGGACGGCATCACAGACTCAACACACATGAGTTTGCGCAAACTTCGGGAGACAGTGAAGGACAGGAAGCCTGGCATGCTGCAGTCCACTCAATTGCAAAGAATGAGACATGACTGAGCAACTGAACAATAATAACAACACTATTACATATAAAATAGATAGCTTATTAGGACCTACTATGTAGCAGAGAGAACTTGACACAATATTCTGTAATGACCTATATGGGAAAAGAATATAAAAAATAGTGGATCTATGTAAATGTGTATCTGATTCACTTTTCTGTACAGCAGAAACTAATATAATATTGTAAATCAACTATACTCCAGTAAAAATTAATTTTAAAACAATATTTAGGAAGATCATCCTTTTGGCCTCAGTTTTTCTTGATGAACTAGGAAGCACGTTTTCATGAATTTGTGGTGATATTCATCCCCCCAAGTGTGTGATTAACTTCAGCAGTTCCAGGAGGCAGGGAATGGCATAGAGGAGGGTGGAATTGTATCAAGGAAAGCTGGGAGAAACCCTAGAAAATACTAAATGCACTTATGCATGCTAAGTCACTTCAGTCCCATCCAACTCTTTTCAACCCTATGGGCTGTAGGGTGCCAGATTCTTCTGTCCATGGGATTCTCCAAGCAAGAATACTACTAGGTTGCCATGGGCTCCTCCAGGGGATCTTACCAACCCAAGGCTTGAACCCCTGTCTCTTATGTCTCCTTCATTGGCAGGCAGGTTCTTTCCCTCTAGCACCACCCGGGAGGCCCAGAAAATACTAAATGGTGGGAATCAAAGAGTAAGTTTAGGAAGCCCCATGTGGGCAGTCCCAGGAGATAACAAAATTCATTTCACTAGAACCCCACCTCAAGAAAAATACCATCCTAAGATTCCTAACCTGATTTTAGTCCTGGAGAAAAACAAGATTCTTAGACCTACCCTTGTCATTGAATAAGCTGACCTTATCATGCTAATCATGCTAATCAGAAGCTGCTAGCTTTGTGTTATCCTTTTTTAAAAAATTAAACTGAAATAACTAGTAGGATTCCATCCAACTCAACAGTGCAGGATCCCCTTCTTCTCTGGCATGAGTAGCGTTTGTTTATTTCATTTGTTTGCTTATTTTCCCTTTTGGGTGCTACCAAGGGCCAGCTATAGACAACGCATTAGACTTTGCCCTTCTCCCCACCTCATCTGTAGGCCTATTTCTCTTCCAATAAAGCAAAATGTTTCTGCATCAGAGTTTTTAAATCAAACCCTTAAAATCAGTTAGTTCCACGCCTCTACTCTCCTTGACCTCATTTATGACACATCCCCCTCTGCCTCTCAGCTGACTCATCTGCTCTCTGCTAACCTCCCTCCCAACATTTTCGAAGTCTAGAAACCCCAGGCACACTTTTGAAAGGTGCTCCGCCACCAACCTGCCATAGCTGACGCTGACCCTTCCCCAAGGATATCACTGCCCTTACAACCCTCTAAGATGTGGAGTGTACACATTCCCAAGTCCCATATTCTAGAGGCAGGAGACACTCCCAACTTGTCATTTTCATTTTTGAAAGTTCTTCTCTTTGACCATCTCGCTATCTGGCTCTACCACTCTGCCTGGCCTCGTAGCAATCGTGTCTGACTTTCTCATAAATCTACCTCCACTCATCCCATTGACAACTGGCTCACTAGTTTCTCCTCACCTTAACACTCCCTCAGACCACCCATCCAGCACCCCGGCTTCATCATCTTTAAGTCAACAGTCCATGCTAGAACTGCCTCCCTGCCAAAATCTTAGCCTCTTAGATTCTAGGGGTCCACATCCAAAGACAACACCCTGCCCTTGAGCTCCCCTACTCTCTTTCCTCCAACTTTACATCTTCACAGAGTGCTCCAAGCCCTTGCAGTCTTTTCCCCCAGTCTGTTCTCTCCTTCATCTCCTCCTTCCTCTAGACCAGACCCTACACAACAGGTTATCAATCACTTCTCTCCATCGCCTGCAGCAGTCCTGTCCTGCTGCTCTGCTCATCTAGTAAATCTCAGTATTCCAAAATGCATGTTCCCCAGGACTGCAGAGGTGACTAGAATAAGTTCACAGCTGGGAAGGTTTGCCACTCCAAAGGCACAGTTTCAATTCTCAGATGAACCCCTCAAATCTGCTCAGATACCCTGTTACCTGCCCAGATCAGCTCTCTGTCCCTATTGACTATAGTAATGTGTCCAACACTGTCCTTAAGCTCTCTCCCTAATAGTAAGTATCTCCACTCTAGCTATGTGTTTTGCCTCTTATTTCACAAAGAAAATAGGCGTGAGAGCTCTCGTAGCATCCCAAATGATTCTATACTGACCCTTCCTTCTCTAGACCTTTCTTCTGAGGTGAATTCCTCCACCTTTCTCTGCTTTAGATCCTATCCTGCAACATTAATTCTCTGTTTTTTTTCAGGATCTTCCATGTCTCTCTCATTCCCCTCAGATTTTAGGTTATAAATGCACCTGAGCTTTTCCTTCCTCAAAAAAAAAGTCACTATGACTCAAGAGCCCTCTTCTAATTGATGGTGTTCACAGCCCAACTGTGCAATAAACACTCCTCACTTTCCATTTTGAAATCTTAAAGTTATATACAAGCATAGTTTTTGAAGTCAAACAGTGCTATGTCTTAACAATTTTTCTATAATCCTCACTTTTCTAAGTAGTCCATTTATATTCTATTTTAACTTTTTATATTTTGACATTATCTTTTCTTTTCCTACGACAGTCATAAAGATTCATTTCTCTCTCCAACCCCTCACCATCTCCCACCAGACATATAACATCCTTTTTCCCTCCCTCTATCCTCCTCATATAGTTATATCATGCTTAGTGGTGAAATTTTATTCAACAGTTATATTAACATATCTACATATTTGGGCTTCCCAGGTGGTGCAGTGGTAAAGAATCCAATGCAGGAGACGTAAGAGTTGAGGGTTCAATTCCTGGGTTGGGAAGATCCCCTGGAGTAGGAAATGGCAGCCCACTCCAGTATTTTTGCCTAGAAAATCCCATGGACAGAGGAGCCTGGCAGGCTACAGTCCATGTCCTATGATGATGTTTTCTCTTGTACACATTTTATTTTGCATAAATGCTTCTTTTTCCAATCTACCTTTCTAGTATCAATCTCTAATTCAGCCCACATTTTCCAAAAGAATAGTAAAACTCTCATTACAGTGAAACACACCAAGAAATCTACCACTTATTACATTTCTCTCGTACAACCTCCCATCATCACTTTCACATGGAAGGACTACTCTCTAGGCTGTTCTCTATTATTGTCTTGAGCTTCCCTTTACAGTCATCTTTCAAATTGCCTTTAATTTCATTGGTTTTATTGTCTGTGATTCTTAGATTCCAAGTCTTCCTATTTTTTTTGGTTTACATCCTCATTTGGTAGAGCACTTCCCACAGCTGCTTTCTCAAAACAGGGTGCAAGGAAGGCACATTTTTTGAGATCTTCCTTCGAGTCTTGACTGGTCGTTTTGTTAGAACTAGGATTATAGGCGGGAAATCAGGATTCCCTCAGAACAATGAAGGCACTGCTGTATTATCAAACGGTTGAGAATTTTTTCACCATTCTGATTTCTGGTCCTTTGTATATAATCTGCTTTGTTCCTCTCTGGCAGGGTCCTTTCGAAATAATGTTCCCTGGATGAGACCTTTCTTTCATCCTATTATGCTAAACACTCACTGAGTCTTTTTGGACTGGAAATCCAAGACTTTAGATGCTTTGAAAATTTTGTTCTCATTTCTTTGATAATTAACCCCTCGATTTTCTTTTTTTCTTTCCTCTTGAGCTCCTAATCATCAAATGTTTGACCTTCTGGACTTGCCTCAAATTTTGGTGATTCTTGGCTTCTTTTCAAACCTAATGGTGAGAAATGAAGCATTTATTAGAGGTTGCTCATGCGTGGGCAGGACTAATTGCCTGGTGAGCTTCCCCAGAGCTTCAGGGAGGATCCATCTGTTCTGTTCAGTCTGTCTGAAACAGGACAGTTTTCCCAGAATGCACTCTCCACTCTCCTCACCTGGCCACCTGCATCAGTGGACACAGCAGCAGAACGGGATAAGGGAATCTCAGTGTTCAGGGTGCAAATTTTCCCTTGTGTTTTTAGCACATTACATCAATGCCAGACTAAGTCTACAATCTTGATGGGAGCGTTGCTGGTGAGAAGCCAGGAGAGAGGCACTTGCCTGGATGCCTGAAGAGAGAATATGAGTATCCAAGTATTCTTTTTAAAAACAAAAATACTTATTTATTTATTTTTGGCTGCATCAGGTCTTTTTTGCTGCACGCAGACTCTCTGGTGTGCAATTTCAGTGGGCTCAGTGCGTGGGCTTAGTTGCCCTGAGGCATCTGGGATCTTACGGCTTCCCAGGTGGTGCAAGTGCTAAAGAATCCGCCTGCCAATGCAGGAGATGTAAGAGATGCTGGTTCAGATCCCTGGGTCAGGAATATCCCTGGGTCAGGAAGATCCCCTGGGGGAGGGCACAGCAACCCTCTCCAGTATTCTTGCCTAGAGAATCCCATGGACAGAAGAGCCTGGAGGGCTACTGTCCATAGGGTCACAAAGAGTCGAACATGACTGAGGCAACCGCACATGTGGGATATTAGTTCTTTGACCAGGGATCAAACCCACATCCTCTGCATTGCAAGTTGGATTCTTAACCACTGGACCACCAGGCAAGTCCCCCTAAGTGTTCTTTGGGCAGACTTTCCACTGACCCTCCTATTTTTTGCCCCTTCCTAGTCTCTCTGCTTTCAGAGGTACTGAAATCCCAATGCTTCTGATTCCTAAGCCTTCCAGGGTTTGTGTTCCTGGTTTTTTTTGGCCCACCTCACTTCCACAGACTGTTAGGTATTAGCTTTCTCTGACAGAGAAGGAAAAGGGGAAGGGAGAAAGGGAAAGAGGGAAAATGGGCAGGAGGGGAGGAGGAAGAAAGGAAGAAAGAGAAGAAAGAAAGGAAGGAGGGAGGGACGAAAGATGAACAGGAGCAGGGAGGGGAGAGGGAAAGAGGGAGGTAGCATTTATTGAGCATCTATTCTGCACCAGACCTTCTCCGTGCTGAGCCTTTTACATAAAGAAACATGTCAATCCCGACAACAACCCTCTTAGGTGAGTGTGCTGTCCTCGGTCACTTCAGTCGTGTTCAACTCTTTGCGACCCCGTGGACTGTAGCCCACCAGGCTCCTTTGTCCATGGATTTCTCCAGACAAGAATACTGGAGTGGGTTGCCACCCCTTCTCCAGGGGATCTTCCAGACCCAGGGATCAAACCCCCATCTCTTGTGTCTCCTGCATTGCAGGCAGATTCTTTTATCTACTGAGCCACCTGGGAGGCCCGTAGGTGGGTACTGGCATCATTCACATCACGCCATTGAGGAAACACTCTTCAGAGATATTGGTTAAGTTGCCCAAGGTCAAACAATTAGAAAATTGCCTACATTCAGACTCAGGGCTCTGTGACCCCCCAGACCCATGCTCCTTTCCCCACCTCATGCTAAGAAAAACTTATGACCTTGGTGTCAATAGGCCACCTCCTAAGTCACCCAGTGTAGGCACCCTGCAGGCTCTCGATCCATCCTCTGGTTCCCCCAAGCCTTACAGGCCTTTGAGGGCAATGGGGAGAGCCTTTTCCAGCCTCCCTGGCAGAGGACCAAGCTGCTGTGTTCTCAGCTGCCTGAGCTGAGACCTGAAGCCCAGACCAGCTGCCGACGTCACTCGGCGCGCTCTCCACTTCCACCGGGCCGTTTATGCTGGCACATCCCGAGAGCGAGGTTGGCGGGAAGGGGGTCAGCCCAAACAGGATTAATAAGAGGCAGCTGGGCTTTAAAAGCCTTCCTGACAATGTAAAGAAACTAAGTCAGATGTTTTTGGAAAGCACTTTTGAATGAATGTGTCCAACTCCTGGCCTTTTTCTAACGGCCCTCTCCGCTTCCTCCCCACACACTTGAATGGAGGTTTCTGTCCTTTTTTTCAGTGGCCTGATGGGCTGAGGTCAGGCCCACGGGAGTTAATGTCCCAGGGTGAACCATTTGGGCAGATCCTTAAGCTTGGCTCACCCACTGAAGGCCCTCAGCACCTCCCTTGCCACACCCTGGTCCTGGCCCTGCTGGACAGACTTGGTGAAACATTTGAGTGGATAAAGAGGAAGTGGACACAGGAGGTGGGCAGGGATTAGCCCCTTTGTGGATTAACCTAAAAACCACACTGGGTACCACAGCAGAGGCCTGCATTACTAAGTAATCTTTGAGGACTAGAAAAACCCAAGCTAAGACGTATTCATACCAGGTGTCTTCCACACACTGGTCTTTCAGTGTTTTCATTCCCTTGCTTCATCAAGCCGTGGCCAGGCTCTCTTCCCTTCCAGCTAATCCAGATCTTTCCATCCACAAGGGAGAGGTCTTACCTGTCTCCTCTGTGAAGCCTTCCTGGGCAAGTCCTCCCACACAGAGTGGTCCACCCAGGCCACTCTCCATCATATGACTTATGTTGAGGACAATCTGCCATTTACATTAATTTATGAATCTGAGGGAAGGAATTCGGTGCCAAAGGAAACTCTCACCCACAAAGAGCTAGCATGTTCTCTCCCTCCTGACAATGAGATCTCTGTAACTCACCCCATTTCCCTCTTTGCTGACGGAGAAGCTCCCAGCACAGATTGGATTGCATTCAGTTGAGGGCTTCAGGAAAGGTCTCCTCTCTAGAAGGAAAAGACCTTTCAGCTGCAACCCAAACTAATGAATAAGAATTAGCCAGATACAGATTGGGGGGAACATACTCAATCCGGAAACTGCAGCATGTGCTAAGGTTCTGCAGTAGAAAAGAACTGAATGTCCAGTGTGGCTGGATCACGCTAAGTCAAGAAGACAGTGTTACTAATCAACTGTGTCATGAGTTTCAGACCCTCAGAGAGTGCTGAGCCAGCTCAAATCTTGGGTTCCAGATTTGAGCCCAAGTGCACCAGGAAGCACTTGAGTTTTATGGGGAGGTTGTGTCCTAAACCAATTTACCTTTTAAGATCATTTCTTTAGAGCCCTCTGGAGAGCACATTGGAGAGAGACAAAAGCAGAAACAGGGTGATCAGTTAAGAAGCTATTGCAGATTGCCAGTTAAAAGATGATGCTGGCCCAGCCTGGATGTGTTCAGGTATATGAAGGGAGTTTGACAGAATCAGGACACATTTTGGAGACAAAATCAAAGAACACTTGAATTGCATCAAGCACCATAAAGAATGGCTTTGGAGCCAGGCAGAAGTGGAGCTGAAAAACTGGCTTTGCCTCTTAACCACTGTCTGACCTGAGGCACACCACTTAACCTCTCGGAGCCTCAGATCACTCATCTGTAAAACAGAAGTGATAATACCTACCTCAATAGATGAGAATAATCTTAAGAAAGGTGATGTGTTGGAAGTTTCTGGCACATGGTGGACAATCAATCAACTGATGAAGGATGTACTCCTATATAGGGTTTCCCAGGTGGCTCGGTGATAAAGCATCCACCTGATGATGCAGGAGATATGGGTTCAATTCCTGGGTTGGAAGATCACCTGGAGAAGGAAATGGCAAATCATTCCAGTATTCTTGCCTGGGAAATCCCATGGACAGAGGAACCTGGTGGGCTACAGTCCATAGAGTCCCAAAGAATCAGACATGACCCAGAGACTGAGTATGCAGGCGTACTCCTATAGACAGGCCAGCAGCCAGTCAGGGAAGGGACTGGAGGGCAGCCAACATCTGCCTTGGTGGATGAAACAGGAGCCTAGGCTGAGCCACCCATTTAGCTCAGGAGCACCTTTTCTTATCACCCCACCCCTCCCCTAGCTCCTTAGCTTGGGAAATACCACTCTAAGAACTTCCATACTCTATAGTAAAGCAGATTCTGACCCCTGAAAGAGCCCTTGAGGAGAGAGGGACAGAGGGACTTCGAGGAGGAAAAGCTTGTGGCTTTGGGAGGCAGGGGCGTCTGCAGCAAATAAGCCATTTCCGGTGCATTTGGCAGCGTTCTCTCTCCATCGGCCCTCTCCGCCCCCTCATTCTGCCTCCTTTCCATCCTGTTTGCTCCCGGACTCTCTGCTGCTGCTGCTCTTCATCCTTCTCTCTCCTGGTCCCAGGGACCTGCCTGTCGCCCAGCTGCGGGGAATCAGGGCTAAGAGGACCCAGCTCTGTCTCCTGCACTCCCCTCTCCTCATCAGCTGGCTCACAACCAAGGTCCATCACGTGGAGCCTCAGGGGAGAAGACGGTCGCCACGCCCTCTGTCCCTTGGGAACCTCAGAAGGTCAGTTTCACCTCCTCTCCCAGCACATCGTCTCCCGCTGCGGGCCCTTGGCTCCAGGAAGCAGCGGCTTCAGGGCACCAGACTAAAGCCGTTGCGTAATTCTCAAACCGGCTCCCAGAAGCCTCACAAAGCCATGCTTCCAAAATAATCCCAGTGAGTGAGCCCAAATAATACATGAAATGGTATCGGCCCGCGGAGCCCAGAAGACTCACCCGGATGGGAGGGGCGCCGGCAGCCTCGGTGGCCGACATTTGATATCTTCTCACCAAGACAGGATTAGAAAAGGATTAGGATTAAGTGGACAAGGGGCAACTCCAGTGCACAAGGCAAGGTTGTGACTGGGCCGGAAGGAGAGGAGCCCTGAGAGCAGCTGACAGTCCACACACTCGGGGCGGCCACTCTCGTGACCCATATTGCGCCCGCATCACTGTCTTTGAGGTTCACTGAGTCTCGGCTCATCTCCTCCGGCGGATGAAGGCATCGGGGCTCAGAGTTGTTCTCCAGCCCACACGTGGCCACATAGCGCAGGAACCTGGACTGTCCTCTTTCTCCAAGCCCCGGCTGCGGTCCACCGGCCCCCACTGGCCCATCCTGAAATCAAAGGCCAGAGCCACTCTCTTAGGGGAGGCCGGGCTTCAATCTGAGAGACTGGCTCAGCTGGAGAGGTTTGTTAGATCCTTCTGTTGCAAAATGTCCATGGCACTGATTTTAAAGTCCCTCAATTCTAGTCCAATCATAATTTAACAGCTGGGAGAGCAAGGAAAACAAAGAAGCCGCTATGGACGGAGTGGGGCCCCCTGGGGAGTTGGGGGAGGAAGTCACGTGGGTTGCAGACAGGTCTCCAATCTGAGGGTCCCTCGTTCCCCTTGCAGAGCTCTTCCCCACTTCTCACCCTAGCTCCTCCACCTCCACCAGGTCCCTGTCTCCTTCCCAACTTCTGCCAAGAGATTTGGGGGTAATTGGTAGGAACTCTCCTGGGGAGCCTGCAGCCTTACCAAGCCTGCATTTACTTACATCTTCCCAACTCCACTGCTGACTTTCTTGCCACCGTTCCTGTGCAAAATGCTTGCCCTCTCCCTAATCCAGGCAAATCCACCAAAAATGCACTTGTGATTCTTGCTTCCTTTCACTTCTCTAGTTTTATGGGTAGTTTTTTTTTTTAATATTTATTTATTTGGCTGTACTGGGTCTTGGTTATGACATGTAGGATCTTGTTCCCTGAGCAGGGATCAAGCCTGGGTGCTCTGCATTGGAAACTTGGAGTCTTAGCCACTGGACCATCAGGGAAGTCCCTCACTTCTCTAGTTTTGAATTCTGCCTGACCCTCCCAGACTCTAATCTTGCATGTGTTTCATTTAAGACATCATTTATCAACCCCAGCGTCCAACCACAGATGAATGGATAGACAAAACATTTCCACAGATTGTTGAAGGCCAGGTGGGTACTTACTGTACACCTCTCTGAGGTGGGCACCCAGCAAAGCACTTAGCACCTAGGGTACTCAGTAAGTTGTTAGGAAATGAGTTTCTGATCCCTAAGCACTGGCTTTATAGCCCTGATCCTACTACTCACTTTCCTCTTGTGAAAATCAGAGAGAAAGCGAAAAATAGGCAGAAAGCAAGTGGAAGTGGAGTGCAAGGTTTAAGGAAGAAAGAGGGAACGAAGAAAGAGATAAATGAAAGGAGGAGAGGAGGAGAGAGAGAAGAAAAGGAAGAAAGGAAAGAAGGCAAAGAGGAAGGAAGGAGGAAAAAAAAAGAAGGAAACAAAGAAAGGAAAGAAGAAAGGAAGAAAGAATGAAGGGAAGAGGACCTTCCCTGGTGGTCCAGTGGTTAAGACTTTGCCATCCCATGCAGGGGGTGTGGGACTGATCCGTGGCCAGGGAGCTAAAATCCTACACGCCTCATAGCCACAAAAAAAAAAAAAAAAAAAAAAAACAGAAATAATAGTGTGACAAATTCAATAAAGATTTTTTAAATGGTCCATAAAAAAAAATCTTTAAAAAAAAAGAATGGAAGGAGAGGGGACAAAGGACTGAAAAGGGAGGAGGAGGAGGAGGAGAGAAAAGGAGAAGGCAGAGAAAGGCAGGAGCACTGTCTACAGAACGGCTCCCTGAAGAGAGCTGCTAAAGTTGACTCAAGCAAATCCTTCCAGTGCCATCTTGTGCCTCCTGGGGTAGGTTATTCTGGCAGAGTGATTTATATCTGGGGGTGGGGGAGCAGTCAAATACCTCCCTCCCCTCCCTTAGTCGGCAAGATCTAGGACAGATCATCTTGCAGAAAGAGTAGCGCTTCACAGTCATCTTCGCTTGTAATTATCCAATTAAATTCAGGCACTCAGCCATCCTTCCAAACAGGGGCTGAGGGCTGTAATCCACCCTGCATTTTGTGAGCTTGTAGCAGCTCAGACCAACAGCTGTACTGTGTTTAGTTTTCTGGGGTTTTTGTTTTTTTTTTTTTTTTTGGTTTTTTTTTTTTAGAGGGAGTGGGGTGAGCTTTTTTTTTTTTAAGAAAAGATAGAAGAGGAAACTGGGTAGATGATGCTGGTGAACATTGTCCCTGAGGATATAGAGCATCAGAGGGGAATCACCTTTCTGATGACTCAGAGACAGGAAGTGGTGACCCAGAGGGAGGCATCACACAAAGGGGGAGGAATGCACATGTGTGATGACATCACTTCCTGTTTTTGTGGGTGTGGGGATACGGGAGTGCAGAAGGGAATGAGGGAGCAGACAATCAAAAGGATTTGAGAGTGAGTCTCCTGCATGTCTCTGCTCACATCCTCACACGCCCAGCCCCTACTCCTTAGGACACGCCCATGACAGCTTCCTCTGTTTCACCCTGGCGCTTTGTCTGGGAAGAAAACTAACACAGCTCATGTTGATCCCTTCTGAGTAAGGACAGAGCTAGACTGACAGGTAGGGACCCTCCATCCTACACAAGCTACCATGCTGGCGATGGGAATTCTCTTAACAGTCAGCGGAAGGAACCAAGATCTGAACCTCCCAACTCCTCCCCAGCCTCCGTGCCAGACTCCATCATCCCTGGGAGGGGTGGGAGGGCTACACAGAGCAGCCAGCAGCCTGGCACAGAGCAAGGATGGAGAGACCCAGTTATGTGCAGCAGAACATTCAGAGCTTCACCAGGGCATCTGGTGGGTTGGAAGGGGAGAGCATTAGGCATCGAAGCTTGGGCTACTGAGACAATAGCACCAGGGGAACACTGAGGACCCTTCTTGGTCCTCCTTGCCCAGAGCATGACAACTAGAGTCCTGAGCACAGTGGATGTGCCAGTTCTGCCCCATGAGACCAAGCTAGAGAGCAACCCCACCTCACAGTGTCTGCCAGGGTCCATCCTACCTTACCTCTCAGGTGACATTGAAGAACTCTGCCCCAAGAATGCCTAACTTGGGCTCCATTGGTGGCTCAGTGGTAAAAAATCCACCTGCCAATGCAGGAGATTTCTCTGTTCAAATCTCTGATCTGAGAAGATTCCACATGCCACGGAGCAACTAAATTCATGTACATCAACTATTGAGCCTGTGCTCTAGAGCCCAGGAGCCACAACTACTGAGCCTGCAAGCCTATAGCTGGTGCTCCTCGACAAGAGAATCCACCACAGTGAGAAGCCTGTGCACCAAAACTAGAGAGTAGACCCAACTCGCTGCAACTAGAGAAAAGTCCAAGCAGCAATCAAAACACAGCACAGCCAAGAGAAAAGGATGCTCTGATCCTTCAGAGCAGCTCTGCTTGTCCAGTCTTATCCCCCAGCTCCCAAGGGAAAAGCACTAGGAGAGAAATAACTTTGTAGGTATAGTGAGGAGTCTGACAGACAGAGTGCCTGATGAACTATGGATGGAGGCTCATGACGTTGTACAGGAGACAGGAATCAAGACCATCCCCAAAAAAAAGAAATGCAAAAAAGCAAAATGGCTGTCTGAGGAGGCCTTACAAATAGCTGTCAAAAGAAGGGAAGCAAAAAAGCAAGGGGGAAAGGAAAGATATACCCATTTGAATGAAGACTTCCAAGGAATAGCCAGGAGAGATAAGACAGCCTTCCTCAGCGATCGATGCAAAGACATAGAGGAAAACAATAGAGTGGGAAAGACTAAAAATCTCTTCAAGAAAATTAGAGATATCAAGGGAATATTTCATGCAAAGATGGGCTCAATAAAGGACAGAAATGGTAGGGACCTAACAGAAGCAGAAGATATTAAGAAGAGGTGGCAAGAATACACAGAAGAACTGTACAAAAGAGATCTTCATGACCCAGATAATCACGATGGTGTGATCACTCACCTAGAGCCAGACATCCTAGAATGTGAAGTCAGGTGGGCCTTAGAAAGCATCACTACGAACAGCGCTAGTGGAGGTGATGGAATTCCAGTTGAGCTATTTCACATCCTGAAAGATGATGCTGTGAAAGTGCTACACTCAATATGCCAGCAAATTTGGGAAACTCGGCAGTGGCCACAGGACTGGAAAAGGTCCGTTTTCATTCCAGTCCCAAAGAAAGGCAATCCCAAAGAATGCTCAAACTACCACACAATTGCACTCATCTCACATGCTAGTAAAGTGATGGGTAAAATTCTCCAAGCCAGGCTTCAGCAATACATGAACCACGAACTTCCAGATGTTCAAGCTGGTTTTAGAAAAGGCAGAGGAACCAGAGATCAAATTGCCAACATCTGCTGGATCATCGAAAAAGCAAGAGAGTTCCAGAAAAACATCTATTTCTGCTTTATTGAGTATGCCAAAGCCTTTGACTGTGTGGATCACAAGAAACTGTGGAAAATTCTGAAAGAGATGGGAATACCAGACCACCTGACCTGCCTCTTGAGAAACCTGTATGCAGGTCAGGAAGCAACAGTTAGAACTGGACATGGAACAACAGACTTGTTCCAAATAGGAAAAGGAGTACGTCAAGGCTGTATATTGTCACCCTGCTTATTTAACTTATATGCAGAGTACATCATGAGAAATGCTGGGCTAGAGGAAGCACAAGCTGGAATCAAGATTGCAGGGAGAAATATCAATAGCCTCAGATATGCAGATGGAACACTTATGCAGAGTGAATGAACGTAAAAGAGCTCTATGTGTGAAAGT
This sequence comes from Cervus canadensis, assembly GCF_019320065.1. NCBI lineage: Eukaryota > Metazoa > Chordata > Mammalia > Artiodactyla > Cervidae > Cervus > Cervus canadensis. The sequence continues at coordinate 4,670,618 of NC_057415.1, read as the reverse complement.
GAAAGAGGGAGTGAAAAAGTTGGCTTAAAGCTCAACATTCAGAAAACTAAGATCATGGCATCTGGTCCCATCACTTCATGGGAAATAGATGGGGAAACAGCGGAAACAGTGTCAGACTTTGTTTTTCTGGGCTCCAAAATCACTGCAGATGGCGATTGCAGCCATGAAATTAAAAGACGCTTACTCCTTGGAAGGAAAGTTATGACCAACCTAGACAGCATATTAAAAAGCAGAGACATTACTTTGCCAACAAAGGTCTGTCTAGTCAAGGCTTATTGGTTTTTCCATGGTATGCTGACAGTTGGACTATAAAGAAAAGCTGAGCACCGAAGAATTTGATGCTTTTGAAGCTGTGCGGTGTTGGAAGAGACTCTAACGCAGTCCCTGGACTGCCAAGGAGATCCAGCCCAGCCCTTCTAAAGGAGTCAGCCTTGGGGTTCAGCTGGAAAGATTGATGTGAAGCTGAAATCCATACTTGGCCACCTGATGTGAAGAGTTGACTCATGGAAAAGACCCTGATGCTGGGAGGGATTGGGGGCAGGAGGAGAAGGGGATGACAGAGGATGAGATGGTTAAATGGCATCACCAACTCAATGGACATGGGTTTGGGTGGACTCCAGGAGTTGGTGATGGACAGGGAGGCCTGGTGTGCTGCGGTTCATGGGGTCGCAAAGAGTCAGACACGACTGAGCGACTGAACTGATTGTGAGGAGTATCCCCTGGTGTCACCTCTTTTTTCCCTTGTTTTAATTTTTATTGGGGCTACCAAAGGATCATGGGGCAGGAATAAATTGAGAGACTGGGATTGACATTTGCACAGTACTATAGGTAAAATGGGCCTCTCTGGTGGCTCAGTGATAAAGAATCCACCTGCCAATGCAGGAGACAGGAGTTGGATCCCTGGGTGGGGAAGATCCGTTGGAGAAGGAAATGACAACTCACTCCGGTATTCTTGCCTGGGAAATCCCAGAGACTGAGGAGCCTGGCAGGCCACAGTCTATGGGGCTGTGAAGAGTCGGGCATGACTGAGTGACTAATCAACAACAACAATATATAAATATATAAAATAGATAACTAAAAAAACCTGCTGTATAGCACAGGGAACTCACCCCTGTGTGTCATCTCTTTATGAAGAATTATCACAGAGGAAACTGAAGCTCAGAGAAGGTGGGTAATGAGTGCTGGACCTTGGAACTAGCAACCAGCAGAGGCAAGCTCTGACTCAGAAGCCCACCATGTCCTCTCTCCTGTACACTCAGCTCTGAGGACAAAGGAACAGAACATGGGGCGATGCATGAAGTGCAAAAGTTCCTCTCTGCTCCTGTCAGTGAACCTGAAATTGGATTTTCCCGTTTTATCTAATGCGTTGTCATTCTTGAAGGTCTTAAAAAGATTTGGAAGTTTCTCTAAATTAGTCAACAAGAAATGGTTAGATTTCTGGGCTGCTGCGCTTTACTTAGTCATTCAGTCACGTCCGACTCTTTGCAACCCCATGGACTGTAGCCCACCAGGCTCCTCTGTCCATGGGCTTTCCCAAGCAAGGATACTGGAGTGGGTTGCTATTTCCCCCTACTGGGGATCTTCTTGACCCAGGGATGGAACCCAGTGTCTCCTGCATTAGCACTTGGATTCTTTCCCCCCAAGCCACCTGGGAAGTCCAGAATTAGTGAACACAGTGTTGTAAATCAACTATATTTCAATAAAAATTTGTGTTAAAAAGTAGATTAGTGGTTGTCTCAAGCTAGAGGTTAGGTGGAGAGGGTATGGAATTTCTTTCTGGAGTGATAAAATTATCCTAAACTGGGATTGTGGTAATAGTTGCACAACTCTGCAAATATACTAGAACTCATTGAATTGTGTGCTTCAAACAAGTGAATTCATTGGTGCATGAATTATATCTCAGTCAGATTCCTTACCATCTAAGCCACCAGGGGAGACCATATCTCAATAAAGATGTTTAAAACAATAGAACCTGACCTTAGAAAGTTTAAAATTTAACTAGTGAGGAAGATAGATAGACAAAGACAAGATATGTCAAATAGCAGGAGGCATCAAAGGAGTTTAAAAGGAGGAGGATCAATCCTAGGGATGTCAGAGAAGGTGGGATCAGTTGTGTTTTGATAGATAAAAGGAAAAAATCAATTTTCCCAAGTTGATTTTTCAAGTTGAGGAAAGTGGGCATGGGGGCATGAATATGAAACATGCCTAAGAAATCTTGAGTCAACTAATGAAACTCTGGCATGCAGATACAAAGATGACTTATAATACGGTATCAGCTATCTGTGGCTGTGTAACAAATACCCCAGAACTTAGTGGCTTAGGACAATAACCACCATTTAGTTGTTCAAAAGTCTACAGTCTACACAAGGCTTAGGAACATGGCTTATCTCCCCTTTATGATCATCTCATGGTTCCACCAAGACTGGAAAATCCAGGATGGCCTCAGACATAGTCTGGCATCTCCACCAAGACGACTGCAACTGGCTAGCACCTAAATGACCCTCTCCCTCTCCACATGGTCTTCATACCCCAGGGCTTCCCTCTTACCAGGAACTTGCATCCAGAAGGAAGCCAACCCAGGCTTTCTCACACAGCACTCAAGACAGCAAGCAAGCAAAAGCTGCAAGGCTCCCTACAGCCTAGCCCCAGAATTTTCACAACATCCCTTCCATGAGGTTTTATTTGTACAAGCAAGTCATGAGGTCAGCCCTGACTTAGTGAGGGAGGGGAGTTCACAGGGTTTGAATTCAGGGAAGCATGATTCATTAGGTGTCTACCGCAAATGTGGTCAGTCACTCAGCCGTGTCCAACTCTTTTGGGACCCCATGGGCTATAACCCGTCAGGATCCTCTGTCCATGGGATTTTCCCAAGCAAGAATACTGGGGTGGGTTGTCATTTCCATATGCCACAAGTACCAAAGAGTAAGTCATACACCTGCCTTGGAAGGTGTATTGTTTAATGACATGATGGCTTGAAAGTCATTGAAAGGGGAGGTATGTCTAGGAATATAAGACTGAGGACAGAACATAGAGGACACTGAATACAAAGCTAAGGAGTTTGGATTTCCTTCAAGAGTTCTTAATTAAAGTCCAAAAATCCCTAGGTGAGGTGATATTTTAAGCCTTTATCAGCCAGCATCTTAGATGGAGTTGATGGTGTGTGCAAGTAAGACAGATTAGAACCTTGGGTCTATTTAAGAAATCAGATAAGTTGCAGGAACTGTGTGTCTCATCACCTGAGTCAGGAAGCAGGACCACATCACAGAGGAGTGGGAGATGCCCGCATCAGCTTGTAAGCCTGCATCCCAAGGGTCTAGACACACACCGCTGATGGCAAGAGACTCTGCTCCCTACTCCGCCTTTTCTCCCTCTTCAGTTTCCCTACCCCTCTTTCCTCAACATACTGTTTGCATGTCCAGATCAGTGGGGTATGAAATACCGAAACTGGACTCAAGTTTGCAGAGTCAAATGAAGGAAAACTAAGGCAGTCAGGAGAGAAGTCTTACTTTAGACTGTAATGCCTGGAGAATCCCATGGACAGAGGAGCCTGGCGGGCTATGGTCCTTAGGGTCACAAAGAGTCAGACATGACTGAAGTGACTTAGCATGCTTAGAAATTAACTACAAGGAGAAAACTGGAAATGACCAATCCAAGTGAACTCATTACTTGGGTGACTGCTATTGCTTCTCTGACCATCTCTCTCCTCATTTCACATTTCACTCCTCTAAAGCTCAGGGTAACGGGAAGCCTGAGTCTGCTCTGGCCTCAACATTCTCACAGTGACCTGCTGCACCAGCAGATGACCACCTATGGCCTAAAACGACAGAGCAAAGCCACAAGATGTTGCCAACCGCACCTAACAAACTACACCAAGAGCTGAAGCCCACCTTTTTTCACCAATGAGCAACCAAACTTTTCTTCTCCAAAAACTTTGAGTTTATTCCATAGTGACTTTCTCAACATAAAGCCATTACTGGGAACAAACAGAATGCCTGTAAGTTGGTTACAGTACATACAGATGTGTATCAAGGAGCCTAGCAAAGTACAGTGAGCATCTCCTCTGCTAAAAGATTGTTCCCAGGGCATCCATGTTGCATCAGGAGAGTCCCATTGTTATAAGAGGCCAGCAGTTCTCTATATCACCTGGCAAAGTGTCTTCACTTCCCCCCAATTCCATCTTAGTGCTTCCTTCTGCTGTCTGGCATCTCCCCAGATTTTCACCCATGCCTCAAGATGTCCATGGTCTTCCCCCATTGAAATTTTCAACCCTTCCCATCATCCTCAGATTCCCTGATGGCTCAGTGGTAAAGAATCCACCTGCTAATGCAGGAGACATGGGTTCGATCCCTGACCCTGGAAAATCCCACGTGCTGTGTAGTGACTAAGCCCAAGCAACACAGCTATTGAGCCTGTGCTCTGGAACCTGGGAGCCCCTTGGAGCCCCAAGTACTGAGCCCGCGTGGCTCAATTACTGAAGCCCACGTGCCCTAAAGCCCATGTTCTGCAACAAGAGACGCCAGAACAATGAGAAGCCCGGGCACCGCAACTGGAGAGGAGCCCCAGCAACAAGAAAGACCCAGCACAGCCAAACATTATTTATTTAAATTATTTTTTAAGTTTCCTGACATTCCTAAAGTATCATTTTATCTCCAATATGAAAATTCTGATTCCCAGATCAGGGTGATTTCAGCCGGTTATGGGTGAGAATGGATGTATACTTGATAGGAAGATTCCTGATCATGGGAAGAAATGGATGTGACCCAATGGCACTTCAGGAAGGATGCAGAGCAGATGTGGGAGACACAGACATTTTTCCTATCTCAAGAAAAGTTGAATCAGGGAAAGCGAGGGATGAGGAAAAGGGATGGACTCTACCTTCACTCTGACATCTCTCTCCTCCCTGCCCTCCCTCCCCACACAGGTCACTGTAAACATCAACCCCCCTTCCTTGCACAGGGTATTTCTGAACATAGTCACGCAACCAAGAATGAAAGCCCCTTGCCACATGCATAAACAAGTCAGACAACACACTCCTACCCTAAAGCATTTTCAAATACCCAGAGGTAAGGATTATTTCCCATTGAAAGCATCGCTGACATCGCTGACATCACTCACCAAGTCACCAGTAACTTTCCACTAAGATGAAGGACACTGACATCAGTCTGGGGGTCACAGGGAGATGTCAGCAGCTTCAGAAGAAAAAAGGAAAAAAAAGAAAAGAAACACTCATACTTGACAAGTAGCACCATCTAGGGGACCTAGAGGGTAAGACTACTCTTCCTGCAAAAACAGAGCTAGGCGTGTTCTTTGCTAGGTGGCCAGATCAGCAGAAGCCTGATCTAAGATGTGCGTGATCCTTGACGACCCATGCTGGGCAGCTACACTTGAAGTACTGTGCCCGGTTTGAGATATCCATGTGACAAGCTGGAGCAACACCAGAGTCCAAAAAATTGCCTCTGAGACAGTAGCGTGAGCGTCTGCTCTGTCATATCCGACTCTCTGCAACCCCAGGGACTGTAGCCCGCCAGGCTCCTCTGTCCATGGGATTCTCCGGGCAAGAATACTGGAGTGAGTTGCCATTTCCTTCTCCAGGGAATCAGTAAGACAAATCCTGCATAATTCCATGTATATGAGGCATCTAAAATAATCAAACTCCTAGAATCCGAGAGTCAAGTGGTGGTTGCCAGAGACTAGGAGGAGGGGGATGAAGAAGCGTCATCAGATGAGATGAAATCTCAGGTATGCAGGGTGGATAAGTTCTAGACATCTGCTCTACAACATAGTATCAGATTGGATTGTTCACTGAAAAGTTTATTAGCCATCACCCACTGCTATATTTAAAATGGATAGCCAACAAGGACCTACTGTATCACACAGAAAACTGCTCAATGTTACGTGGCAGTCTGGATGGGAGGGGAGTTTGGGTGAGAATGGATACATGTGTGTGTATGGCCGAGTCCCTTCACTATTCACCTGAAACTATCACACCATTGTTAATCAGCCAAACTCCAATATAAAAGAAAAAGTTTTTTTTTTAATGTTTATTAGCTGGTAAAAAGAATGAAATAATGCCATTTGCAGCAGCATGAGGTTGTCATACTGAGTGAAGTAAGTCAGATAGAGAAGGAGAAATATTGCAAGACATCTTTTTTATGCTGCATCTAAAAAGAAATTATATAAATGAACTTATTTTACAAAAGAGACTCACAGACTTAGAGAACAAACTTATGGTTACAGAGGGGGAAGGGTGGGGAAGGGGTAGATAAGGAGTTTGGGATGGACATGCACACACTGCTGGACTGAAGATGGATAACTAACAAGGACCTGCACAGGGAACTCGGCTCAGTGTTCTGTGGCGGCCTGGCTGGGAGAGAAGTCTGGGGGAGAATGGATTCATGCATATGTATGCTGAGTCCCTTTGCTGTGTATCTGAAGCTACCACAACATTGTTAATCGGCTATACTTCAATATAAAATTTAAAGTTTAAAAAAATAAAATTAAAAAAAAAGTTTGTTAAGAGGGGAGATTTCATGTTAAGTGTCCTTAACACAATGAAAGAAAAGGAATGGCACGATGCAAGGGGTTCCTGCTTGGGGAATGGGGGAGAGGGAGAAATGGGACAACCGTGTCTCTGAGGTGGGCCCATGATCTATGAGGTGTGAGAATCTGTGATTCTCAGAAAGCAAAAAAAAAATGAAGATCCATGTTTCTGAGTCTTAATCAATGGAGATTTCAAGTCTGGGTAATGATCAGTCCCACACTGAAGCAACTGAATCCAGCATTCCCCGTGAGCCCCCACGACTGAGCCCGTGAGCCCAGAGCCCATGATCCACAGTAAGAGAAGCCGCTGCAAAGTGAAGCCCACACACCGCTGCTCATTGCAACTAGAGAAAGCCCCCCACAGCAACAAAAACCCAGCACCGTCAAAAATAAATACCTCTTTTTAAAAAAATCCTTAGTTTAATTATATCTGCAAAGACCTTTTTTTCCAATAAGGTAACATTCACAAATTTCCAGGGATTAGGACCTACTAGCTCTGGGGACATTTTTCAGCCACTGCAGTGGTCCCAGCACGCAACGGAGTTGAGAAACCACCTACGTATGGAGCCCCTGCCCGGCCTGGACACACCTGCTCTCTGCTCGAGATTACGCCTTGCATTCCCAGCCCCCTCTGCGCTCTGAGTCTCCAGGCCCCCTGTACATCCCAAATGCCTCACCACCTCACTCTGGACTCCCCTAAACACTATGTGTCCCATATCCAATACCTCATTCCTGCTTCTCTAACAGAATAAACTCCACTCCCATCCCTGTGTTTCTAAAAATACCCTTCTAATAGATACAAAAACATCCAGTAATGATGAAGTCAGGAAGAGAAGCAGTTTGGGCAAGTATTTGAACACTTTTTTATTTGCAAAATAAATTAATGTGACATACTCACATGGGAGAATACTAAATAATTCCCTGAAAAGAAGGTCTCTGAAAAATAAGACTATCAATCAGGAATGCTTCTCATTGGCTTAAGGTCAGATCTTCTTTCCACTTTTTGATCAGTTTGCTTTTGTTTGACTATTGAGTTGTATGAGTTCTTTATATATTTTGGATGTTAACTCATATCAGATATATGATGTGCAAATACCTTCTCCCATTAAGCAGGTTGCCTTTTCATTTTATGAAGTTGTGCAGAAGCTTTTTAGTTTGATATAGTCTTACTTGTCTGTTTTTTTAATTTATTTTTGTTTATTTATGTGACTGCACCAGGTCTCCATTGCGGCATGTGGTCTCTAGTTCCCTGACCAGGGACTGAACCTGGGGCATCTGCATTGGGAGTCGTGGCCACTGGGGTGCCAGGGAAGTCTCCACTTGTCGTTTTTGCTTTTGTTGCCTTTGCTTTTGGAGTCAGATCTAAAAAAAAAAAAAGAAATCATTGCCAAGACTGATGTCAAGTAGCTTATGGTCTATGATTTCTTCTGAGAGTTTTATGGTTTCAGATCTTATATCCAAGTCTTTAATCCATTCTGAGTTAGCTTTTGTGTGTGGTATAAAATAATGGTTCCTGCTTCATTCTTTGCATGTGACGAGAATGCAGTTTTCCTAATTCCATTTATGGAAGAGACTGTCCTTTCGCCATTGTGTATTCTTGGCTCCTTTGTTGTAAGTTAACTGACTATATATGCATGGGATTATTTCTAGGTTCTCAGTAGTGTCCCTTGATCTATGTGTGTATTTTGATGACGAAGGTCATATAACATTATTGGAAATCAGGGAGTGTGCTGCCTCCAGCTTTGTTTTTCTCAAATATTTGAACACTTTTGATATTTTAATGTTCATTAAGGATCTAAAGTCACTTTGTTAGCTTAGAAATACATTGTATATAAAGTCAGTCAGTCAGTCAGTTCAGTTGCTCAGTCGTGTCCGACTCTTTGCGACCCCATGAATCACAGCACGCCAGGCCTCCCTGTCCATCACCAACTCCTGGAGTTTACTCAAACTCATGCCCATCGAGTCAGTGATGCCATCCAGCCATCTTATCCTCTGTCATCCCCTTCTCCTCCTGCCCCCAATCCCTCCCAGCATCAGGGTCTTTTCCAATGAGTCAACTCTTCACATGAGGTGGCCAAAGTACTGGAGTTTCAGCTTCAGCATCAGTCCTTCCAATGAACACCCAGGACTGATCTCCTTTAGGATGGACTGGTTGGATCTCCTTGCAGTCCAAGGGACTCTCAAGAGTCTTCTCCAACACCACACTCTCACATCCATACATGACCACTGGAAAAACCATAGCCTTGACCAGACAGAAGTAATTTTCTCAAAAAAATGCTCATCTGTGGGGTGTCTAATTTCTCATGTGAAGATGCTGGGAAAACAGGAAGACTTTTAAATTTTTAGAAAAAATTTTAAACTTTGAAAATAGGAAATAACTTCTCTTTTCTAAAGTTTTTAGTGCCTTTATTTCTATATTTTCCCCTCTCTGGAGGGAGCTTTTTTCAGAATTAAATAGACATTTGGTGGAGTTTCTATGAAATCAAAGGGGTCCATTTATGCCATTGCCACCTTTCTTCAGCAAGATCCCAAGAGTCATTATACTCTCTAACCACCCTCTGAGTTGCCGTATTGCATTAGAAAAAGAAGAGCAAATATATCAAGCGCCAGGCACCGCGGTTAGATGCTGTACAGAGATCGTCTCATCAGATCCGATAACCACCCTGAGGGTTCGCACATGCTCGGTCTCTGCATCGTGACTGACTCTGCGACCCCGTGGACTGAGCCCACCAGCTTCCTCTGTCCGTGGGATTTTCCAGGCAAGAATACTGGAGTGGGTTGCCAATTCCTTCTCCAGGGACCTAAAGAGGAACAGTAATATTATTTGCTGCCACTTTAAAGATGGGGAAACTGACGCTTAAATATTTGCTCTCTCCAACCCAAGGTCTCATCACTGTTAAATAGTGGAGCCTGACTCTGGCCAAGCCTTCCAATTCTGGGGTCTATGTTTGGGTGGCTCCCCATGAAAATAAAGTAAAAGGGGCTCAATTCCTAACGTATTGGTGTAGGATCCCCAGGCCCCACCTGTGACTGAAGCAGAGATGAGCGAGAGGACAATGTCCGGGTAAGGCCCGGGGCACTAAGAGGAAAGACCACAGGGCACCGGCTGGGCCATTGCTGGCCAAATGTGGTTTCAAGGCACAAAAATACAGAGGGCCTCGCCACTGTCAAACGTCAAGGGCGGATTGGGGGGTGGGGTTTTAAAAGAACTTTCTGGGCTAGGAATCAAAGGATCTGGCTTCTAGTTCCAGCTCCACAGAAACCTCCTGTGTAAACCAGGAGATGGTGAGGGACAGGGGGGCCCCGTGCGCTGCGGTCCATGGGGTCACAAAGAGCCGGACACAACTGAGCAACTGAACACCAACAAATGGAAACCAGTACGGCTGGCTTCATCGACCAGTTCAGTTTGCAAAGGTAGCGGAAAGATGGAGAGAAGAACCTACATCCCATGGCCAGCACCACGTGCGGGGCTTCTTCATGGAAGCAGACACCTGGCCCCAGTAGTAAACTTGTCCACTCGATTCTCCGTGGGTGCAGCCCTGGAAACTCTGACATGCAGCCCAGGTCTGAAGGTCAATCGAGTGGGTGATCTCCCAGCGGCCTTCCCTGCTCTCGCAGAAGAATCTGACCCTCCGATTCTTGGTCCTGGAGTAAACCAAGCCGGTGCATGACACAACTTCCCCAGCAGAGGGCAGTGTTGGCTCAAAGTTTCCCCGTGCATCCCCTTTTGGCCTTCAAGTTTTCATCTTACATTGTTTTAGGATTTTTTTTTTTTTTAATGTATATAATTCAAAAGGCACCAAAAATTGCCTATAATCCCATCGTTTGTCTTTTGAATTGTATAAAGGACACTCCATGTATCCAGTCCATGTCTCAAAGTTAGCAATTGTTAACATTCCATTTGTATACTTTTTACTTCCTATATTTAAGCCCAAAAATCCATTGTGAATTCACACACACACACACACACACACACACACACACACACACTTTTCCAAATGTGAAATCTTGTTATTTTTTTGCTCTACAACTCATACTTACAGTTAAAAAATATCACACACATCTTTCTTCCAAATCCAGTAACTTTTAAGTAACTACGTTCTATCCCATTGTATGATCACTAAAATGTCTTTTAATGAATATCTAAGCTTTTTCTGTATTTCAGTTACAAATACCATTCTAGTTACCACACTGGAGGATAAATTTTTACATAATTATGGTATTCCTTCTGTAGAATACAGAAGTAAAATTGTTAAATCAAAGATATATTCATTTTTCTTTGCTTTTCATACCTTTCTTTGGTTTCTTTTTTATCAAGTACTGAATAGATTAAAAATATATTCCAATAAGGCTAAGCATAAAAAGTTATATCAAATGACGAGAAGCCATTTTTTAATTTAACATAATTTTTTGTTATAAAATGGATTTGTTTTCCCAATTATTGAGTGTTTTTGAGACAGAAATTTTCTCATGGTCACTAAACTATTCCACAAGTACAAAAGAATATTGTCTGTAATATACTACACATCTATTTCACCATTAAAAATGTACTGTGTTGCTTTTTTTCTGTTACCAATGATACTTTGAAATTATAAATATTGTCTGTCACTTACACTCCTTACATACAAAATCAGGAAACTAGCACAGAGACCCTTTCCCCCACAGTGGTGCTGGGAATAACTTCCGTTAAAAATGCTAAGACAGCGACTTCTCTGGTGGCCAAGTGGCTAAGACTCCGAGCTCCCAGTGCAGGGGCCCAGGTTTGATCCCTGGTCAGGGAACTATTAACAGATCCCACCCGCCATAACTAAAAGATTCCCCGCACTGCAGTAAAGATAGAAGATTCCACCTGCCACAATTAAGACCCGGTGCAGACAAATAAATATGCCTTTAAAAAACTCTAAGACAAAGATTTCATCCAAACTCTTGCCCTGCCTTGTCATTTCATTACAAACGAATAAAATACAGCATACAGGACTTCCCTAGTGGTCCAAGGGCTAAGACTCCCAATGCAGGGGGACTGGGGTTTGATCTCAGGTCAGGAAAATCAATCCTATAGGCTGCAACTAAAATCTCCCGTGCCACAACTAATACCTGGTGAAGTCAAATAAATAAATACTTTTTTAAATAAAAATACAGTATACAAAGAGGAAGACACAAAAAGTGAGAAAAAATTTAGATAATAGCTTAGTCACTTTTATCATCATCTGCTATGGGAAGTTAGTTGTAACTATTTCTCTTACATATTTTTAAATTTTTATTTGGGATGTAATTACTTTACAATGTTGTGTTGGTTTCAGGTCTATAGCAAAGTGAATCGTTATACATGCACGTATAATATCCACTCTTGTCAGGTTCTCTTCTCATGTAAATCATTACAGAGTATTGAGTAGAGTTCCCTGTACTACACAGGAGGCCCTTATTAGTTATCTACTTTATATATAGTTATATATAGTAGTATATATATGTCACTTGCAATCCCCCAATTTATCCCTCCCTTAACCCCCGGTAACCATAAGTGGGTTTTCTATATCTGTGACTCTGTTCTTTAGACAAGTTCATTAGTAGCCTTATCTTAGATCCCACGTATAGCTGCGATCGTGTGATATTTGTGTTTCTCTGTCTGACTTATTTCATTCAGTGTGACCACGTCTAGGTCCGTCCATGTGAGAAGTTTTAAAAGATAAGACTGTCTGCGCATGTGTGTGCTCAGTCTTGTCTGACTCTTTGCAACCCCCGTGGACTGTAGCCTGCCAGGCTCCTCTGTCCATGGGATTTTCCAAGCAAGGATACTAAAGTGAGTTGCCATTTCCTCCTCCAGGGCATCTTCCAAGCCGAGGGATCAAACCCACATCTCCTGCTTTGGCAGGCGGATTCCATACCACTGAGCCACCTCGGAAGACTATCTGGTCGTCTAGTTACACATGTAACTATAACAAAAAAAATATGAAAATAATATGAAAATAAAATCAAAACTCAAAAGCTGAAGCAGCAGTTGGAAGCAGGGGCTAAACTGGTCACTCTGGGGCGGGAAATCAGCTTGTCTGGGGCGAGACCAGTGTGATTCAACCCATCAGCGTTACTGCCTTCCCTGATGAAGGGTTATTGAAGTCTGGGTCTCAGCGACAATTATGCTGCCTGACCTGCCTAAATTAAGCTCAAACTAGGCTGAAGGGAAAAACCAGTATGGCTTGACTGACTGAATCTCAAGGAAGCACGATCTTTCCCAGACAACCAAAGACCTCACAGGGGTAGCCAGGGTCCCTACTGACTAGACTGACAATATTTTAAACATTTTTTTTTTTTAATGTGGACCATTTTTCTGTAAGTCTTTAATTGAATGTGTTATAACATTGCTTCAATTTTTTTTATGTTTTGGCCTCAAGGCATGTGGGATCTTAGCTCCTCAACCAGGCACTCAACATGCACTCCCCACATTGGAAGCCAAAGTCTCAACCACTGGGCTGCCAGGACTGACAATATTTTTAAGTGACCCCACAGACTCCTGCTCCAAAAAAGGGCCTGACTGGATGGAAAAGTGTCAGAATACATGATATGCTGCAGACAGAAGGTATTTTATGAGCATTAAGCCACCAGGCTTGAATTTTCATGATCCAGGAGTTGGTGATGGACAAGGAAGCCTGGCGTGCCGCAGTCCATGGGGTCACAAAGAGTCGGACACAACTGAGCGACTGAACTGAAATGAACTGAGAGTGAACTCAACTAAGGGTAAGATGACCCATTCCCACTCAGTTTTTCAAAACACCTACATGCTTGCTGAACTCCACATGGCTCTCCTCATTAAAATAAGACATTTCTAAGGTATCAGATGGTGAAATGGTGGTTTAAGCCCATTTGTAGTAAGTTTCACCCTTGGAGGGGCTGGGGATCCTGCTCCTACACCCTCTGCAAGATGTCAACAGCCCCAGGGTCTGCTGAGGCCTGAAAGTGACAAGGGAAGACACAACAATGCGAAAACTGATCCTTTTGTATGGTTGTTGGGGGCAGGGAGGGGAAGGAGCGGTCTGGAGAGAAGAGGGGGAGAGAAGGAACAGGGACAGAAGGAGAAAACTCTTTCCCAGAGCATATGGGCACTTGTGATTCACTCACTGCATACAGTAAACATATAGCAGTCCTGTTTAGTGTTCAGTCGTGCCCAACTCTTTGCAACCCTATGGACTAAAGCCCGCCAGTTCCTCTGGGGCTCCCAGTCCCCTGGGATTTCTCTGGCAAGAATACTGGAGTGGGTTGCCATTTCCTCCTCCAGAGGATCTTCCCAACCCAGGGGTGGAACCTGTGTCCCCTACATTGCAGGCGAATTCTTTACCACTGAGCCACCTCGGAAGCCCACCATGACCATTACCCACCACCATAAGTTTCATGAACCTCCGTCCATAGTTCTTCAGGCACTCTATCAGATCTAATCCCTTTAATCTATTTGTCACTTCCACTGTAAGGAATTTGATTTAGGTCATATCTGAATGATCTAGTGGTTTCCCTACTATCTTCAATTTAAGTCTGAATTTGGCAATAAGGATAGACAGAGTGCCTGAAGAACTATGGACGGAGGTTCATGACATTGTACAGGAGGCAGGGATCAAGACCATCCCCAAGAAAAAGAAATGCAGAAAGGCAAAATGGTTATCTGAGGAGGACTTCAAATAACTGAGAAAAGAAGAGAAGCTAAAGGCAAAGGAGAAAAGGAAAGATATACCCATTTGAATGCAGAGTTCTGAAGAACAGCAAGGAGAGATAAGAAAGCCTTCCTCAGCGATCAATGCAAAGAAATAGAGGAAAACAATAGAATGGGAATAGAATCTCTTCAGGAAAACTGGAGATATCAAGGGAACATTTCATGCAAAATGAGCACAATAAAGGACAGAAATGGTATGGACCTAACAGAAGCAGAAGATATTAAGAAGAGGTGGCAAGAATACACAGAAGAATTATACAAAAAAGATCTTCACGACCCAGATAACCATGATGGTGTGATCGCTCACCTAGAGCCAGACATCCTGGAATGTGAAATTAAGTGGGACTTAGGAAGCATCAAAGCTAGTGGAGATGATGGAATTGCAGTTAAGCTATTGCAAATCCTAAAAGATGATGCTGTGAAAGTGCTGCACTCAATATGCCTGCAAATATGGAAAACTCAGCAGTGGCCACAGGACTGGAAAAGGTCCGTTTTCATTCCAATCCCAAAGAAGGCAATGGCAAAGAATGTTCAAACTACCACACAATTGCACTCATCTCACGTGGTAGCAAAGTAATGCTCAAAATTCTCCAAGTCAGGCTTCAACGGTATGTGAACCATGAACTTCCAAATGTTCAAGTTGGATTTAGAAAAGGCAGAGGAACCAGAGATCAAACTGCCAACATCTGTTGGATCATCAAAAAAGCACAAGAGTTCCAGAAAAATATCTACTTCTGCTTTATTGACTACACCAAAGCCTTCGACTGTGTGAATCACAGCAAGCTGTGGAAAATTCTTCAAGAGAGGGGACTACCATACCTGACCTGCCTCCTGAGAAATGTGTATGCAGGTCAAGAAGCAACAGTTAGAACTGGACATGGGACAACAGACTGGTTCCAAATCAGGAAAGCAGTATGTCAAGGTTGTATATTGTCACCCTGCTTATTTAACTTATATGCAGAGTACATCATGTGAAATGCTGGGCTGGATGAAGCACAAGCTGGAATCAAGATTGCCAGGAGAAATATCAATAACCTAAGATACACAGATGGCACCACTCTTATGACAGAAAGCAAAGAAGAACTAAAGAGCCTCTTGATGAAAGTGAAAGAGGAGAGTGACAAAGTTGGCTTAAAGCTCAACATTCAGAAAACTAAGATCATGGCATCTGGTCCCATCACCTCATGGGAAATAGATGGGGAGACAGGGAGAGACTTTATTTTGGGGGGCTCCAAAATCACTGCAGATGATGACTGCAGCCATGAAGTTAAAAGATGCTTGCTCCTTGGAAGAAAAGCTATGACCAACCTAGGTGGCATATTAAAAAGCAGAGACATTACTTTGCCAACAAAGGTCCATCTAGTCAAGGCTATGGTTTTTCCAGTGGTCATGTATGGATGTCAGAGTTGGACTGTAAAGAAAGCTGAGTGCCGAAGAATTGACGCTTTTGAACTATGATGTTGGAGAAGACTCTTAAGAGTCCCTTTGACCACAAAGAGATCCAACCAATTCATCCTAAAGGAAATCAGTCCTGAATATTCACTGGAAGGACTGATGCTGAAGCTGAAACTCCCAACACTTTGGCCACCTGATGCGAAGAACTGACTCATTGGAAAAGACCCGGATGCTGAGAAAGATTGAAGGCGGGAGGAGATGGGGACGACAGAGGATGAGATGGTTGGATGGCATCACCGCCTCGATGGACATGAGTTTGAGCCAGCTCTGGGAGTTGGTGATGGACAAGGAGGCCTGGTGTGCTGCAGTTCATGGAGTTGCAAAGAGTCAGACACAGCTGAACTGAACTGATAAGCTTCACTATATGAATTAGATTTTTTTTTTAGCAAGTCCACTGATTTCTTTAAAATAATTATGAAGAAATTGCAAGTCTTTGGACTCCCCTGGCAGTTCAGTGGTTAAGACTTCGCCTTCCAATGCTGACGGTGCAGGTTCATTCTCTGGTCAGGTTGCTAAGATCCCACATGCCTCATGGCGAAAAAACCAGAACATAAAAACAACAGAATCAGTATTATAGCAAATTTATTAAAGACTTTAAAATGGCCCACGTTTAAAAAATCTTTTTAAAAAATTCATGTATTTTAGAGTCCATCTTGGTGCTTGGTAAGTGAAGTGAAAGTGAAGTGTTATTGGCTCAGCCATGTCTGACTCTTGTGACCCATGGACTGCAGCCCATCAGGCCCATCTGTCCATGGGATTCTCCAGGCAAAATTACTGGAACAGATTGCCGTTTCCTTCTCCAGGGCATCTTCCTGACCCAGGGATCAAACCAGGGTCTCCAGCACTGGCAGCGGATTCTTTACCATCTGAGCCGCCGGGGAAGCCCTGGTGCTTGGTAAAATGGGTATTTTTCTGAGATAATGGAAGCTGTGACTCGGTGTTCGGCTTCTTTCTAGGCAAGTCTAACCGTGAAGTTTGTATTCATGCAGTTTGTGCTCAGTGGACCATCTATGGACTCTGCGGACGTGAAGCACCTCATCTGTAGGCCAGCTCACAGTCTTTCCAGAAGCACTGGAACTCTGTGACACCCCTTCATTTTTAAAAGGTAAAAGCTTGAGGTCCTTTAAGATGAAAGTACTAGATATTGAAAAGGTGTGGAGTTGCAAACAATGATGCTTTATGGAAATTCAAGGATTCTGGAATTTTGAAACAATACAAGGGAGGGTTCCCATAGTCCTTACTTAGACTTGGGTTCTCTTGTCCTGGAGAAAGCAGATGTTCTGACCCTTAAAGGCAATTTGATGGACTTACCACAGAGCTCTCAGCCAGCTTGGCCTGGCACCTGTTAGCCGTCTAGACCAAGGCATTCTTATTAAGCAAGATCTTCGCTGGCTTATATGAACACCCCAAGGAAAACTTTGCGGTATGGCCCTGGGTTGGCATTCCGGACAACCAGTACAGAACTGCCTGCCCTAGGTTGGTCCATGATAATCGGGTCTGAGGCAGCCGGTGGGTACCCCTTTCCCCATGGAAAAACAGAAGAGCCAGCAGCCTGAGCAAGTTCAAAAGTGGGAGGAAACCGAGGTCCTGCATAGACAGAGGCAGAGTTTATACTGTGCGCACCAAAAGCTCTGGCCTTTTCTAACACTTATTGCCATTTATAGTTTTTTACCAGTAGGGGTCGTCCTCATATTTTAAAAGCTTTATTCCTGGATTCTTCATTCCTTGATCCCATTATCCATTGTTTATTTTTACTTAATTTCTCTTTGCTGCTGGTGAACAGAAATGTGGCTGGGAGTTTTCTGTGCACTGACTCAACACACAGAAACCTTGCTCCTTGCGTGCTCAGCCGCTGTCTTGTCCGACTTTCCGATTCCGTGGACTGTAGCCCGCCAGGCTCCTCTGTCCCTGGGACTATCCAGGCAAAAGTTCTGGAGTGGCTTGCCATTTGCTTCTCCAGAGGACCTTCCCAACCCAGGGATCAAACCAGCGTCTCCTGCATTGCAGGCAGATTCTTTACCACTGAACCACCAGGGAAGCTCGGATCAGAGGTTAACTGGTTCTAAAAGACAATAGGGACCCATGGAGAGGCTTCAAGGAAAAGTAACATCACTATAGTTTGAGAAAAATGCTTCTCGTTACCACCTGTCAAGCCCTGCTGCTGGCATTTATCAGATTTTGCTTTTCAAATATGTTATCTCAATGATCCTTTCGAAAAACAAGTACATATGAATGTGATCTATCTTGTGTACACTGGTAGAAATTTACTTTCACATACATTTTCCCAAATAACCTTTACAACAAGCTTTTCCAGATACAGCTTGTAAAAGCTGAAGTCTGCTCATATGAAGTCTGAGATTGTACAAGGCAGCGGTGCCCAACCTTTTTGGCACCAGGGACGAGTTTCATGGGAGACAATTTTTCCATGGACAAGGGGCGGGGATGGTTTCTGGATGATTCTCATAAGGACAACCTAGATCTCTTGCATACTCAGTTCGAAGTAGAATTCACGCTCCTATGAGAATGCCACCGTTGATCTAACAGGAGGTGGGGCTCAAGAAGTAATACAAGCAGTGGGGAGTGGCTGTAAATACTGATGAAGCTTTACCCTTGCTCACCGGCCACTCACTTCCTGCTGTCAGCCTGGCACCCAGTCTGTGGCCCAGGGGTTGGGGAGCCCTGATGTAAGGAGTGAAGCAAGTGAAGTATGAACTAAAGGCAGGGGATGAGTGGGGCCAACTTGGGAATGAATGCCCTGCTAAAGCGTATGGATTTGCATAGGAAATACTTCCTTTTATGTAAAGGAGGTTGGATCAGACCATATAGTCAAATTTGCTTATGCTCACATAGAGGAACTTAGGAAGAGTTCCCCCAAGAAATCAACAAAATAGCCACATATTGAGCAAAGTGATGGGAGCAGGCAGACGAGAGGTGGAGAATGGGAGCAAACTTTTTCACTGTATACCTTTGTATATATTTTTTTTAAATGTTCGAGCCATATGAATGTATTGCTCAAACTTTCAAATTAATAAAAAATAATTTTAGTAGACATGTAAAGTCAATTTGCCATTCTTCAACTCCACTTTTATCATGGAGAAATGCAATTCGAATGTTGGCAGTTCTTCCAATTTTTAAGAAATGTGAAAAAATTGAGATTTGGGGTTTCTTGTCTCATCTTTCAGAGTTTTAATGTGACATAATTTAAAGTTACAGAAAGTTGCAAGGAAGAACACAAAAATTCCCACGTACCCTTCACCAATCTTCACCAATATTCCCCAAAGATTCCTCTGTGTGTGTATGTGTGTGTGTGTGTGTGTGTGTGTGTAAACAGACAGATAAATAGATAGATGAGAAACGTTCTTTCTAAACTGAGACGCTGAAGACATGATACCCCTCTCTACCTAAATACTTGACTGTCTATTTCCTACATGCATTCTCTGGTGTAACTGTGGTGAAATTGTCAAAACCAGAAAATTAGCATTGGTATCTTATTTGGATTTTATTAACTTTCTAATAACGCTCTTTCTTTATAGCAGAAGAAAATCCTAGTTCATGTTTTGTATTCAATTTTCATGTCTCTTTATCCTCCTTTACTCTAGAACAGGTATTCAGTCTTTTTGTGACTCTCATGACCTTGACAATTTTAAAGATTCTGGGTCTGCAGTGCAATGCATTTTCCAAAAATGATCACAATATTTCTAGTCCCACATGTTCTTCCAGAACCTTCTTACTACTCTCCATTAAGAAGTGGAGTCTTGGAACTTCCCTGGTGGTCCAGTGGTTAAGAATCTACCTTTCAATGCAGGGAACGCAGGTTCGATCCCTGGTTGGGGAACTAAGATCCCACATGCTGTCTAAAGTCCGCCTGCCACAACTAGAGAAGCCTCACGCAGCAACGAAGACCCAGCACAGTCAGAAAGGAAAAAAAGAAGAGAGAAGAAATGGAGTCTGTTTCCCCTCCACTTGAGCCTGAGTGGGATTGTTACTGTTCTGACCAGCAGAGTGTGAGTGAAATAATACTATTTTGAGGCTAGATCAGAAAAAGAAAATACGGCATTCGTCTGATTCTCTCTTTTCTCTCTCTCTCTCTCCTTGCCCTAGGAACCCAGCCACCACTCGATGAGGAAGCCAAGCAAGCCATGTGGAAAGACCACATACAGGTGTTTCTGCCAACTGCTCCAGCCAAAGTGCCAGCCGACAGCCAGCATCAACCGCCAAACAGGCAAATGAATGAGCCTTCAGATATTTGCAGCCCTGAGTGTGGAGTCTTCTGGCTGAGACCCAGACATCGCAGAGTAGAGACAAATCACCCCCTGTGTGCTCGTTCTGAATTCCTGGCCCATAGAAGCCAGGAGTATAATAAATGATTATTTTACACCAGTAAGTGTTGGGGTTGTTTGTTATACAACCACAGTAACCAGAACAAACCTGTTATTTTATAAAATACCTTTCAACTTAATTTATATTTGTCCAGTGTCAGAGTCGTTTTTTAATGTTTCCATTTTTTAAAATATTGGTTCAAATTCAAACATTTTAAAATACAGTGTGGACCAGGAAATGACTTTTTATTTTTCTTTTTTTCTGGCTTTTTTTTTAATTGAAGCAATATATTTAAAGTAAAAAAAGGAAAAGAAAAAGTTCACCCACTTCTCCACTTCTCCCAACTCTCACCCACTGCATATCAACCATTGATCCATTCTCTGTATATATGAGCTTTCGGATTTGGAGGATTTTTTTTTTTTTTAAGATTCCACATATGAGAGAGTATACTGTATTTATCTTTCTCTGTCTGACTTACTTTACTTAGTAAAAAGCCTTCAAGGTTCACTATGTTATTGAAAATGGCAAGACTTCTCTTTTTTTGGTGGATGAATAATATATATATATATAATATATTGATGAATTTTATATATATATATGTGTGTGTCTGTATATATATATACCTTTATCCATTTATCCATCAATGAACACTTAGGTTGCTCCCATATCTTGGCGATTATAAATAATGCTACAGTGAACCTGGAGATGTACATATTTTTTCAAGTTAATGTTTTTGTTTTCTTCAGATAAATACCCAAAGTGGAACTGCTGAATTGCCAAAAACTAGAAACAAGCAAAATGAACTTCAACAGGTGAATGGATAAATACACCATGGTGCATCCATACAATAAAATAATATTCAGCAATAAAAAGAAATGAGCCATCAAGTCACAAAAAGACATGAAAGAAACTTAAATGCATATCACTGTGAAAGAAGCTAATATGAAAAGGCTACATCCTGTGTGATTCCAGCTATATGACATTCCATGGAAGGCAACAGCTACCGAGACAGTGAACAGATGAGTGGTTCCCAGGGATTCAGGGGAAAGGAGGGATGGATAGGCAAATGCACAGGGCAGTTTTAGGGCAGTGAAACTATTCTGTGTGACACTGTAAGGGTTCACGTTATTATACATTTGTCAAAACCTATAGAATATTCAACACAAAGGGTGAAACCTAATGTAAACTACAGACCATAGCTTAAAATAATGTATCAATATTGGTTCATAAATTATAAGAAATGTATCACACTGATGCAAGATGTTAATAATAGAGTACACTGTTGGGGACTGGGGGAGTTCATACAGGAACTCTATGTTTTCTGTTCAATTTTTTCTGAACATAAAAGTTCTCTTTTTAATAGATCTAAAGTTATCAA
This sequence comes from Cervus canadensis, assembly GCF_019320065.1. NCBI lineage: Eukaryota > Metazoa > Chordata > Mammalia > Artiodactyla > Cervidae > Cervus > Cervus canadensis. The sequence continues at coordinate 4,649,232 of NC_057415.1, read as the reverse complement.
ACAAAAAGTGTGGGTCAGGACTTCCTGGGTGGTCCAGTGATTGAGAATCCACCTGCCAATGCAGGGGACACAATCCTTGGTCCCGGAAGACTCCACATGCCACAGGACAACTAAACCCATGCCCCACAACCACTGCCCTTACTCCAGGGTCTGCGTGTCGCCACTGCTGACGCCTGAGCACCCTCGAGCCCACGGTCCACAATAAGAGAAGCTACTGCAATGAGAAGCCTGCACACCGCAACTAGAGAAAGCCCATGTGTAGCAATGAAGAACCAGGGCAGCCAAAAATTAGTTAATTAATTAGTTTGTTTTTGTTTTTAAAGAAGTATAGTTCAAACACGCCACCTCCAAAGGATCAATATTTGGTAACCCTTGCTTAAGAGAAATGAAAAAACCATTAATAAACGAACAAGTCCATTTTCAGGAAAAGAGATCTGTAATAAGCACCAATTAACATCTACAGTTAATAGCTAAGTTAAGACTAGAGTTCAGGCTTCCTCTTTCAATTCTGTTTTTTTAATTGATGGATGAACTTTCATTCTTTTTCTAATTGAAGTATAGCTGATTTAAAATGTTGTGTTAGTTTCAGGTGTACAACACAGTGATTCATTAACATATTTTTTTTCAGATTCTTTTTTATCATACGTTGTTACAAAATACTGAGTATTAGTTTCCAAGTTCTTGCCAACTACCTTGGTATACAGCATTGCAACCTAATGCTCAAATAAAGCTTGTCTTCTGTTCTAAACTGTATGTCACTACAGGGGAAAACCCACTGAATAAAAGAAGAGTCATCACTTTCAAAAATGAACCAATAGAGTTGCTCAAAAAGTGCCAAGAATAATCGGTCTGATTGAGAATGACTCCCCAAGCCCGGATCCAGAGTGGGCATCCCCAATGTATATGTTCCCCTAGGGTTGCTGTGGGGCTTCCCTTCTGCCTGCAGTGTGAGAGAACTGGGTTTGATCTCTGGGTTGGGAAGATCCCCTGGAGAAGGGATGGGCTACCCACTCCAGTGTTCTGGCCTGGAGAATTCCATGGACTATGGTCCATGGGGTCGCAGAGAGTCAGACACAACTGAGCGACTTTCACTTTCACTTTTTCAAGGTTGCTGTGAGAGATAGAGCTAGCATTGCCCTTCCAAACTGCTATTTTTTTTTCTTTCTTTCTATGCTATTTCTTAAGAATCTTGATAACTTATAAAAATGAACCATGATTCTTAAATCTTTTCAGAGAGAAGAGTAAAGCTTTTGCTTTAGAATAAAATGGTTGCGGGCACGCACATCTACTTAAATCCTTTTTATTTGTGTGTTTAACCACATCGGTCTACCTTGTTTGAGAAATTAGTGCAAATCTGTGAGAATAAAGAGGCTTCCCAGGTGGCATCAGCAGTAAAGAATTCGCCTGCCAGTGCAGAAGCCAAAGGAGATATGGGTTCATTCCCTGAGTGGGGAAGATTCCCTGGGGAAGGAAATGGCTACCCACTCCAGTATTCTTGCCTGGAAAAATCCCATGGACAGAGGAGCCAGGCCAGGTACAATCTATGCGGTCACAAAGAGAAAGACACAACTGAGCTCGCTTGCCATTGGCATTCTAGAGAAGAAAATATTAATTCTTTATATGTGGTCAGTGTCTTACCTCTTTAAAAAAGTACATCCATGTGGAGGTTTTGCCCTCAACGATTCTCAACCCAATGATACAGCCAGTAAAAATGATACTATGCCCATTTTTCAGGTGAGGAAACAGAAATTCAAACTGTGTGGATCAGCCAAATTCTTGCAATAGATTGTTATTATGCTTGTGCTCAATTGTGTCTGACTCTTTACGATGCCATGGACTATAGCCCACCAGGCTCCTCTGTCCATGGGATTTCCCAGGCAAGAATACTGGAGTAGGTTGTTATTTCCTCCTGCAGGCAATCTTCCCGACCCAGGGATCAAACCCGCATCTCCTGCAGCTCTTGCATTGGCAGACAGATTCTTTACCACTGAACCTCCTGGGGAGACTTGCAGAAGATGAGGTTAGCCAAACTACGGCTTAATCTTCAAGACTTTACCCTTCACCACATGGCTCATCAGATCGGTTCAGTTAAGTCACTCAGTTGTGTCTAACTCTTTGCAACCCCGTGGACTGCAGCACAACAGGCTTCCCTGTCCATCACCAACTCCCGGAGCTTACTCAAACTCAGGTCCATTGCGTCGGTGATGCCATCCAACCATCTCATCCTCTGTTGTCCCCTTCTCCTCCTGCCTTCAATCTTTCCGAGCATCAGGGTCTTTTCTAATGAGTCAGTTCTTCATATCAGGTGGCCAAAGTATTGGCGTTTCAGCTTCAGCATCATTCCTTCCAATGAATATTCAGGACTGATTTCATTTAGGATTGACTGGTTGGATCTCCTTGAAGTCCAAGGGACTTTCTAGAGTCTTCTCCAACACCACAGTTCAGAAGCATCAATTCTTCAGCACTCAGTTTTCTTTATAGTCCAACTCTCACATCCATACATGACTATTGGAAAAACCATAGCCTTCATTAGATGGACTTTGTTGGCAAAGTAATGTCTCTGCTTTTTAATATGCTGTCTAGGTTGGTCATAGCTTCTCTTCCAAGGAGCAAGCATCTTTTAACTTCATGGCTGCAGTCATCATCTGCAGTGATTTTGGAGCCCCCCAAAATAAAGTCTCTCACTATTTCCACTGTTTCCCCATCTATTTGCCTTGAAGTGATGGGACCAGATGCCATGATCTTAATTTTGTGAATGTTGAGCTTTAAGCCAAGTTTTTCACTCTTCTCTTTCACTTTCATCAAGAGGCTCTTTAGTTCTTCTTTGCTTTCTGCCATAAGGGTGGTGTCATCTGCATATCTGAGGTTATTGATATTTCTCCTGGCAATCTTGATTCCAGCTTGTGCTTCATCCAGCCCAGCATTTCAAATGATGTACTCTGCATATAAGTTAAATAAGCAGGGTAACAATATACAACCTTGACATACTGCTTTCCCGATCTGGAACCAGTCTGCTGTCCCATGTCCAGTTCTAACTGTTGCTTCTTGACCTGCATACAGATTCCTCAGGAAGCAGGTCAGGTATGGTATTTCCCCCTCTTGAAGAATTTTCCACAGCTTGTTGTGATTCACACAGTTGAAGGCCTTGGTATAGTCAATAAAGCAGAAGCAGGTGTTTTTCTAGAACTCTTTTGGTTTTTCAATGAGCCAACAGATGTTGGCAATTTAATCTCTGGTTCATCTGTCTTTTCTAAATCCAGCTTGAACACCTGTAAGTTCACGGTTCACATACTTTTGAAGCCTGACTTGGAGAATTTTGAGCATTACTTTGCTACCATGTGAGATGAGTGCAATTGTGCAATATTTTGAACATTCTTTGGCATTGCCTTTCTTTGGAACTGGAATGAAAACTGACCTTTTCCAGTCCTGTGGCCACTGCTGAGTTTTCCAGATTTGCTGGCATATTGAGTGCAGCACTTTCACAGCATCATCTTTTAGGATATGAAATAGCTCAACTGGAATTCCATCATCTCCACTAGCTTTGTTTGTGGTGATGCTTCCTAAGGCCCACTTGACTTTGCATTCCAGGATGTCTGGCTCTAGGTGAGTGATCACATCATCATGGTTATCTGAGTCATGAAGATTTTTTTGTATAGTTCTTCTGTGTATTCTTGCCACCTCTTCTTAATATCTTCTTGCTTCTGTTAGATCCATACCATTTCTGTCCTTTATTGTGCTCATCTTTGAATGAAATGTTCCCTTGGTAGCTCATATTGTGTTTTTTTTAATCAATTCATAAGCAAAGGACCTGCTTCAGGGAAAAGTAAGGTGATATAAAGTGTGGGGTCTGGGGAAGAGCAACTGCTCCCAAATTTTCTGCCCCTCTAGCCAGATCAAAAGTCTGAGTCATTTGCACCCTTACTACTCAAATGTGGCCTGAGGACCAGCAGCCTCAGCAACCCCTGGGAGCTCGTCAGTGAAATGCAGAATCTCAGGTCCCAAATTACTTAATCAGACCTGCATTTCCACAAGGTCTCAGGACTTGCATAAGCACATTAAAGTCCCAGAAGCTCTGGGACAGACCCTCAACCCTTTGGAGTAACATGTGGTCTTCAGTTAGAATTCCTCCTCCTCCCCCATCCCCACATAAAGTGAACATCAGAATCTGGGCAGCAAACTGAGCCAGCCAGCCAGGGCCATCAAATTGGCTTGTTCCATTGTTTTTGGAAGGGACATCTCATGGCAGGATTAAACAGAGACCCTGGGCAGCTAAGGCTGGCAAGATCCACTCCAGCAGGGCACAGTGGACTCAAAGGCGTGTGGGGAAGCTTATAAATGGCACTAGGGTTGCCCTGGGGTGGGAAGGGGCACCACTTCAAAACAAGAGGCAAGACAGTCAACAGACAAGGAACTGCTTCCTAAATTTGTCTATAAAACACTGAAGACAGTCTTTTGTGTGCAAGCAGATGGCAGGTAGGTGGACTCCTGCATCTCCTATCCCTTCCCAGGCTGGTGGAGCAGTTAATGCTCCATCAGGGCCTCTGACTTCAATTGCATGGCTGCAATTGAAATTGGAAGATGACTGCATCTTGGCAGGAAAGCTATGACAAACCTAGACAGTGTGTTAAAGAACAAAGACATCACTTTGCTGACAAAGGTGCGTATAGTCAGGGTTATGGTCTTTCCAGTACTTGTGTATGGAGATAAGAGCTGGACAATAAAGAGGCAGAGCAGCACAGAACTGATGCTTTTGAACTGCGGTATTGGAGAAGACTCTTGAGAGTCCCTTGGACTGCAAGGAGACCAAACCAGTCAATCCTAAAGGAAATCAACCCTTATTCACTGGAAGAACTAAGGCTGAAACTGAAGCCCCAATACTTTGACCACCTGATTCAAAGAGCCAACTCACTGGAAAAGACCCTGATGCTGGGAAAGACTGAAGGCAGAAGGAGAAGAGGGAGACAGAGGTTGGATAGCACCACCAGTTCAATGAACAAGAACTTAGGCAAACTCTGGGAGATGGAGAGGGGCAGGGAAGCCTGGCAGGCTGCAGTCCATGGGGTGGGGAAGAGTCAGATACCACTGGGAGACTGAAGAACAACGGGAAAAACAACACAGGGCCTCGAGACTAGGATGCCAACTGGACCTTCTCCAGCCTCGGGGTCAGCGGGCAGAGGAGCAAGTGCAGCCCGTCTTGGGCAGCTGTGCATTTCTATCCCAGAAAATGTTCCTCCAGTGTTACCTCATTTATAAAAGGCTTAAAATAGAATAAAGCAGTCCTGGCCAGAGCGTCTTGTCCACATCACAGCTGATGTGAGAGGCAGACATTGGCTTCAAGTTATGGTTATAATGTAATCTGTATTGGCAAATATATATAACTCTTCAAACCTGTGCTTTAGTGAATACTATGATCTCGAACGGACTTCCCAGGGGGCGCTAATGATAAAGAATCCTCCAGTATTCTTGCCTGGAGAATCCCTTGACAGAGAAGCCTGGGGGGCTAAAGGGACATAGGGTCTCCATGAGTCGGACAGGACTGAATCGACTCAGCACAAAGGCAAGCATGATCTAAAGCCAGGTTAAAATAGATATTCACCTTTTCTGAAAGTGGGTGTAATTAACAAACTATTAAGTGAATAACATTACCAAGGAAAATCCGATCCAGGCAGGACAAGGAGCAGGGTAAGGGACTAGAGAGCTTGGTAAAATGCCGAAGTGCCCCCTCGCGGGCGCGCGATCAATGCCAGGTTCTCCCCTTCTAGAGTCGGGACGGGATGGGGAACCTGGTGGTATTGCGGCTTTCCGTCTCACTGGGAGAGGTGACACCCAAGACGCGGGGTCTGGGATGCCAGCGCCGCGCCCCTCTGGCCCCCTGGCGCCGGCGGCCTTGCGCACTCAGCAGTTCCAGGTGTCGGGTTACGGCCGGTGAAGGGGCCACCCCAGGAGGCCTTTGGAACGACAGTGACGGCCCCGAGTCGGGGGAAAACAGTTCCCGTCACACCCTCACCCCCACCCCAACTCTCGCCGGCCACGGCGCGGAGGGAACAGCGGCGGGAGCCGGAGGAGGTGTACTCGCCGCGGGGAACCCCCCGCTCCCCAGAGCCCCCCGCGCCGGCAGCCTCGGAGGGGACAGCGAGTCCCTAAGTAAGTGAATTCAAAAATCAAAACGGGCTCTACGGTCTCATCCTTCATCGCTATGGAGGCGACCAAGCCATCCCTCAACTTGTTTTCAGCATCTCTCCTGTCTGGGTCCTCGTTAGCGGGGTCGCAGGAGCTTCGCCACCGCGCGGTGGACAGCCGCCCCTCCGCAGGTCTAAGGCCGAGACCTAGGCCACTCAGATTTTTGCGTGTCTCCTTCCGTTTTGAGAAAACCTACGAGGCTGGGGACGGGGTGGGAAGAGGGAATTCCGGGCAGCTCCGGTCTCTGACGAGGACAGAGGACCGGGCAAAGGGGGTTCTGCTCGGGCTCCTGCTTGGCTGAAGCTGAGGTTCCTATTTTTGCCGTGGGCATCTCTGGAGGCTCAGTCGGTGGAGAATACGCCTGCAATGCAGGAGGCCCGGGTTTGATCCCCAAGTGAGGAAGATTCTCTGGAGAAGGAAATGCCAACTCACTCCAGTATTCTTGTCTGGAGAATCGCATGAACAAAGGAGCCTGTGGGCTACAGTCCATAGGGTCACAAGAGTTGGACACAATTTAGCAACTAAACCACCACCATTTTCCCCAGGGTTGGAAGAAGCTATGTAGTGCCAGCCCCCGCCTGGCAGTCAGGTGGGCACCACCGGATCTTGGGAGGAAAGCTATGAGTGAGAGTCTAGCAGGGTTCCCGAAATCCAGAGGAGAGAGGGAGAAACGACCTGGCCCTGTCAGCGGACTTGTCATTCCGGAGGACTGTAAGATGTAGTTGTTACGAGCTCAGCCTCTGGAGTCTGCCTCTTGAACTGGAAATAGCAAAGAGCTTAGGTTTTTCCAGTCAGAGCTTAAGGGGCTGTGACCTGGCGTTTCCAGCTCAAACGATCCAAGAGAGGATTTGTGTGCATGTGTCAGTGTATATTTCAATATATGGCTATATGGGTATGGCTATTATATTAAAAGCATAATAAATGAAGCATGTAAATGTGAAACCGCAAACTGCATGTAAATCGATACAAATATTTTCTTTGCTGGGACAAGCGCTGCGTTTCTCTTTCCATTTTAAACATGAATCAACTAGCAGGGGCTGCCTTGCCAGCAAACCCACCTTCTACCTTCTCTGACTCCCGGTGCCTCGCTAATCTTCCTACAGAATTATTTCCCTCAGGTGGGTTCCTTCCCAGTAATATGCCTGCTACTTAGCTCTCCCTTCCCCAAGGCACTCCCTGTTGATTTCTCTTCAGAAGAGGAGTGGCTTGGAGCGTCTCCACTTTAGGGTCCCCCTGGGTCAGAGGCTGGAACTTGGGCAGCCTTAAGATGACTTCCTTACCTCAGAATGCACCTGATTTTGGATAGGGACTAAATCAGCCTATGAAATAGAGATGGTTAACTTTCTTGATCACTGGGCCCTCCCCACAAAAATGAGATACTGTCAGGCTAAGCCTTGATATGTTCACTATAATAAAAATAGGAATTATTCTTCTGTACTAGACTTAAGGTGAGACTTTAATGAATCATTGCTAAGGAATATTGTGATGTCCACAATGTGTTAGAGTAATTCACTTTTTTTTTGGTCACACTGTGGGTCATGAAGGACTTCCCCACCGGGGATGGAACCCATGCCCCTGCAGTGAAAGAGCAGAGTCTTAACCACTGGACCATTAGGAAGTCCCCAGTAGTTCACTTGTGCATAGCTGACAACAGCAAAACTTAATCCTTCCACTCCCCTGTCCTTTCACCAGAAAATATCTAGGGTCCCTTCAAACCTGCTTCACATGTTCTCTATCATTTTTTAATTGGAGACGGGGTATAAAACATAGTGAACACAGAAAACCAAGACATGTATAAAACGTAAGGGCCAAGCCCCTTACCCACTGGGAGCGAAGACTGCCATCATGTACCGCCCTCCTTCTGCCGCACACAGTGGGTTCTTGCTCCAGAACCTTGCTTCACAGGAGTATGCTCCTCCTCCCAGTAAACCATTGATGTTGTTACCGAGTCCAAGCTACCTCTGCTGGCCGCACGATAAGTCAATGAATCCAAGACCAGGTGTTAGGGCTTTTGCTGTTGTTCAATCGCTCAGTCCAGTCCAACTCTTTGTGACCCCACGGACTGAAGCACACCAAGCTTCCCTATCCTTCACCATGTCCCAGAGTTCGTGCAAATTCATGACCGTTGAGTCATGATGCCATCTCATCCTCTGTCATCCCCTTCTCCTGCTCTCAATCTTTACCAGCATCAGAGTCTTTTCCAATGAGTCAACTCTTAGCATCAGGTGGCAAAAGTATTGGAGCTTCAGCTTCAGCATCAGTCCTTCCAATGGATATTCATGGTTGATTTCCTTTAAGATTGACTCAGTTGATCTCCTTGCAGTCTAAGGGACTCTCAAGAGACTAGGAAGGGATTTTATTCGGGAGCTGGCTGACCAAGAAGATAGGATAGTGTCTCAAATAGCCATCTTTCCAGGGCCTGGTTGCCAGGTTCTTTTATGAATAACAGATGGGAGGGAAGGAGAGGAAACAAAGTAAAAAGACTATTCAGTCCTTGCAAAGGTCCCCTAGAGTGGCAAGCCTGAGGCAGTTCAGTTCAGTTCAGTCGCTCAGTCATGTCCGACTCTTTGAGACCCCATGGATTGCAGCACACCAGGCCTCCCTGTCCATTACCAACTCCCAGAGTTTGTTTAGCTCATGTCCATTGAGTCAGTGATACCATCCAACCATCTCATCTTCTGTAGTCCCCTTCTCCTCCTGCCTTCAATCTTCCCCAGCATCAGGGTCTTTTCCAAGGAGTCAGTTCTTCGTATCAGGTGGCCAAACTACTGTAGCTTCAGGTTCAGCATCAGTCCTGAACATTACTTGGAAGGACTGATTCCAAAGAATGTTCATGACTGATTTCATTTAGGATTGACTGGTTGGATCTCCTTGCAGTCCAAGGGACTCTCAAGAGTCTTCTCCAACACCACAGTTCAAAAGCATCAATTCTTCGGCACTCAGCTTTCTTTATAGTCCAACTGTCACATCCATACATGACCACTGGAAAAACAATAGCCTTGACTAGATGGACCTTTGCTGGCAAAGTAATGTCTCTGTTTTTTAATATGCTGTCTAAGTTGGTCATAACTTTTCTTCCAAGGAGCAAGCGTCTCTTAACTTCATGGCTGCAGTCAGCATCTGCAGTGATTTTGAGTCCCCAAAAAAGAAAGTCTGTCACTGTTTTCACTGTTTCCCCATCTATTTGCCATGAAGTGATGAGACCAGATGCCATGATCTTAGTTTTCTGAATGTTGAGCTTTAAGCCAACTTTTTCACTCTTCTCTTTCACTTTCATCAAAAGGCTCTTTAGTTCTTCTTTGCTTTCTGCCATAAGAGTGGTGTCATCTGCATGTCTGAGGTGACTGACAGTTCTCCCAGAAATCTTGATTCCAGCTTGTGCTTCATCCAGCCCAGAATTTCACATGATGTACCTGCATATAAGTTAAATAAGAAGGGTAACAAAATACAGCCTTGACGTACTCCTTTCCTGATTTGGAACCAGTCTGTTGTCCCATGTCCAGTTCTAACTGTTGCTTCCTGACCTGCACACAGATTTCTCAGGAGGCAGATCAGGTGGTCTGGTATTCCCAGGTCTTGAATAATTTCCCACAGTTTGTTGTGATCTACACAGTCAAAGGCTTTGGCTTAATCAATAAAGCAGAAGTAGCTGTTTTTCTGGAAAGTGACAAATAGATTCAAGGGATTAGATCTGATAGACAGAGTGCCTGAAGAACTATGGATGAAGGTTCATGACATTGTACAGGAGGCAGTGAGCAAGACCATCCCCAAGAAAAAGAAATGCAGAAAGGCAAAATGGCTGTCTGAAAAGGCCCTACAAATAGCTGAGAAAAGAAGAGAAGCTAATGACAAAGGAGAAAAGGAAAGATATACCCATTTTAGTGCAGAGTTCCAAAGAATAGCAAGGAGAGAGAAGAAAGCCTTCCTCAATGATCAATGCAAAGAACTAGAGGAAAACAATAGAATGGGAAAGACTAGAGATCTCTTCAAGAAAATTGGAGATATCAAGGGACTATTTCATGCAAAGATGGGTACAATAAAGGAGAGAAATGGTATGAACCTAACAGAAGCATATTAAGAAGCATATTAATAACAGAAGATATTAAGAAGAGGTGGCAAGAATACACAGAAGAACTATACAAAAAGATCTTCACAACCCAGATAATCACGATGGTGTGATCACTCACCTAGAGCCAGACATCCTGGAATGCGAAGTCAAGTGGGCCTTAGGAAGCATCACTACAAACAAAACTAGTGGAGGTTATGGAATTCCAGTTGAGCTATTTCAAATCCTAAAAGATGATGCTGTGAAAGTGCTGCACTCAATATGCCAGCAAATTTGGAAAACTCAGCAGTGGCCACAGGACTGGAAAGGGTCAGTTTTCATTCCAGTCCCAAAGAAAGGCAATGCCATAGAATGTTCAAAATATTGCACAGTTGCACTCATCTCACGTGGTAGCAAAGGAATGCTCAAAATTCTCCAAACCAGGCTTCAACAGTGTGTGAGCCATGAACTTCCAGATGTTCAAACTGTATTTAGAAAAGACAGAGAAATCAGAGTCAAATTGCCAACATCCGTTGGATCATGAAAAAGCAAGAGAGTTCCAGAAAAACATCTACTTCTGCCTCAGGCAGGGGAATGTGTTGGTTTCATTTCCTTACAGTCCTTCATGTGTGGAAGGCTCAGGTTATCTCCCTGAGGCAGGCCATTATGTGTGCTTACAAAAGTGGCCAGATGAGGGTTAAAGTCACAGAAGCAGATCCAACAGTGAGAATTCAACATTAACCCTTCCCGGTTAATGTTGCTGTTGCTAACTCCTGTCTCTGTTGCTAACTCCTGGCTCTTTCTTCATTCCTTAAGCTGTGCAAGCTAACCCCTATAGACCTGTGAGGTGCAGCCCAACAACTGATGAAGCAGCCAGGAGACCTAGGAAACTCCTGTGAGTGCCAAGAATTCAGGAAAAATAGGTCAGGAAATAGAAAATTGCCAGGGGGACACAAAAGTTTAGAGGAGGGGGGAGTCATCTTATGGTGGTGGTCCCTGTGGAACAGGGGCTGCTGGGAGATCTGGAGAACAAAAATGGCCTCTAACAGCTCTGCTATTGTATCAAAGTGAATCATTTGTTATTGGTGAAACTAGCTCCCTAGGAGGAATTGATATTTCTCTTCTGCCTTTGAGATGTAAGTGGTCTACCTGGGCCCTCTGGAACTTTGTTATTGTTTAGTCGCTCAGTTATTTCTGACTCTTTGCAACCGCATTGACTGTAGCCCACAGAGATTCTCTGTCCATGGGATTTTCCAGACAAGAATACTGGATTGGGCTGCCATTTCCTACTCCAGGGGATCTTCCCAACCCAGGGATCGAATCCATGCCTCTTGAATCTCCTGCATTAGCAGGTGGATTCTTTACCACTAGGCCACAGGGAAGGCTGGTGGGACTTTAATCTTGCGTGATCTCTAACAGAAAAGAAGAAAAAAGAGCTTTCAGGTAAACTCCATGGCAATTCTTGCCTGGGAAATCTCATGAACAGAGCAGCCTGGCGGGCTACAGTCCAAAGGGTCACAACAAGTCGCACATGTTTGAGTGAGTGAGCATAGCACATAGCTGATTTACGTTGTCGTGCAGCAGAAACTAAAGCAATTGTTAATATATATATATATATATATATATATATATATATATTTATATATATCTCCTATGATAAACCATAATGGAAAAGAATATTTTAAAAAGCGTGTATATGTATGTATAACCTAATCACTTTGCTGTACAACAGGAATTAATAACATTGTAAATCAACTATGCTCCAATAAAAATTTTTAAAAAATAGGAGCTTGGGGACCCCTCCCCATCCCTGGCCCTCTCCAGGGACCCCTCCTACCCTGAGTGTAGCTGCCCAGTTCACTCACCACTTCTGTTCCCAGAACCATAAGCACACAGACACACATAGAGACACACACACAGTCCTGGTTTCTGAAAGCCCCGTTTCAGAGTCAGCAGGCCCAGTCTTTGGGCTGAGCCAGCAAGCTGGTTGTCATCCCTTGACTCTACCCAATGGCCCTGCCAAGGTCACCACTGATGGTGTTTTTCCATCCACAACCATTTCCGTTATCCTACTTGACCTCCCAAGAATGCTTTACATCATTTGTGTTCCCTTCTCCTTACCTACTTCCTTCTCTTGGTTTCCAGTTCTCACCCTCCGACTTTTGTGCTCCTTTCTGATTCTTCCTCTTCCTCCAATCTTTTATTCTCTGACTTTTTTATTTTGAAAATTTTCAAACTTAGAGAAAAATGGAAAGATTAGTGCAATAAATAACCCCAAATCCTTGTATTCACCAACTATTACCATTTTGCCACATTTGTTCTTTCTCCATACATATTTTACTAAACCATTTGAAAATTTGAAAACTCATGTATCATGCATGACTCTTCATCCCACACACTTCAAACAAAACCATTCTACTATGATCACATCCAGGAACATTAATATTCATTCTATGATATCATCTAATACCTATGCAGATTCAAATATCTGAGGAAGACAAACGCTATGTTATCACTTACATGTGGAATCCAAAATAGGACACAAATGAACTTATCTATGAAGCAGAAACAGACTCACCATCATAGAGAACAGACCTGTGGTTGCCCAGAGGAAGAGGGAGGGAAGGATTGGAAGTTTGGGACTAGAAGATCCAAACTGTTATATATCGAAAGGATAAACAATAAGGTCCTGTTGCATAGCACGGGGAACTATATTTTATTTCCTAAAATGAACCACAATGGAAAAGAAAAAATCCTACAATGAGATATCATGTCACACTTGTTAGAACAGCCATCATGAAAAAGAGATAACAAATGCTGGTGAGGGTGTAGAGAAGAGGGACCCCTGTGCACTGTTGGTGGGAATGTACATTGGTGCAGCCATGAGGGAAAACAAAATGGAAGATCTTCCAAAAAATTACAAAAGGGAACTACCATATGATCTAGAAATTCTACTTCTGAGAATGTATCTGAAGGAAATAAAAACACGATGCTGAAGAGATATCTGCACCCTTGTGTCCATAGCAGCATTATTCACAATATTTACGAAAAGGAAGTAACCTAAATGTCCATAGACAGATTAATGGATAAAGATGTGGTATGTATATATAATGGAATATTACTTGGCCATGAGAAGATGGAAATCCTACCATTTGAGACAATATCGATGGACATAAATGGTATTATGTTAAATGAAATAAGTCAGAAACAAATACTGAGATCTTACCTATATGTGGGATCTAAAACAAAAACAAAATAAACTTGTAGAAAAAGATGAGGTCGAGGTGGGGACTGGATGGAGGCAGTCAAAGGTGTGCTGTGTGCTCTTAGTCGCTGTCATGTCTGACTTTTTGCAGCCCCGTGGACTGTAGCCTGTCAGGCTCCTCTGTCCATAGGATTCTCCAGATAAAAGAATACTGGAGTGGGTCGCCACACCCTCCTCCAGAGGATCTTTCCGACTCGGGGACTGAACCCAGTCTTCCACATTGCAGGCAGACGCTTTACCATCTGAGCCACCAGGGCTTCCAGTTATAAGATAAGTAAGTACTAGGGATGTGCTATACACGCTGGCAAAAATTATGACAACAGTAAACACTGTTGTATGCTGTATTTGAAAGTTGTGAGTCCATCTTTAGCATTATTATCACAAGACAAAAAACATTTTTTTTTTCTTTTCCTTTGAGGGATATCTATTTGAGATGATAGATGTTAGCTTACTATGGTAATCATTTCACAATATATGCAAGTCAAATCATTATGCTGTATTCCCTAAATTTATAACTTCTCAGTAAAACTGGGGAAAAGATTTTTTTAAAAAACAAATTCAAGTTCCTTCTTTTGTCTCCGAAATATCTTTTTTAAAAAAATTCATTCATTCCTTTTTTTGCTGTGCTGGATCTTCGTTGCTGCATGCAAGCCTTCTTTAGTTACTGAGAGTGGGGGCCCCTCTTGGTTGTGATGCACAGGTTGCCCATTGTGCTGGCTTCTCCTGTTGTGGAGCATAGGTTCCAGGGTGCGTGGGCCTGTTAGCTGTGGCTCAGGGGCTTAATTGCTCTGAGGCAGGCAGGATCTTCCAGGCCAGGAATCAAACCTGTGTCCCCTGCATTGACATGCAGATTCTTAACCACTGGACCACCAAAGAAGCCTCCAAAATGTCTTTGGTGGCTTGTTTTTTATCCAGTATCCAACCCAAGTAAGTTCTCAAAATGTATTTTATGATAAAGTCTCTTTTTTATTTTAATACAGAAAAACTGAGCACATTTTTTAAAATGACATTGACTTTTTTTGCAGCATTCAGATCAGTTGGTTTGTGAATGTTTCCTGTTCTGAAACTTAGTTCCTGGGATCTTAGTTTCCAGACTGGGGATTGAACCCAGGCCACAGCCACAAAAAAGCCATGTCCTAGGTATTGGATCACCAAGGAATTTCTGAAACTCTTAGCTTTTGGTGTGCATGAGAATTTGGTTTGAGCCTTTCTTTTCTTCTTTGTTTATACTCATGCTTTTGGTGATCTCACCCAAGATTATGGCTTTCTTGAATATTTAAAAAATAGATAAATAATAACAACATAGAAAGGGCTTCCCAGGTGGCACTAGTGGTAAAGAACCATCCTGCCAATTTAGGAGATGTAAGAGATGTGGGTTCGATCCATGGGTTGGGAAGATCCCTTGGAGAAGGAAGCTGTTGATAAAAATAATACCTCAGTTCAATTCAGTAGCTCAGCCATGTCCAACTCTTTGTGACCCCATGGACTGCAGCACGCCAGGCCTTCCTGTCCATCACCAACCGCCAGAGATTACTCAAACTCATGTCCATCGAGTCGGTGATGCCACCCATCCATCTCATCCTCTGTCGTCCCCTTCTCCTCCCACCTTCAATCTTTCCCAGCATCAGAGTCTTTTCAAATGAGTCCGTAGTTCACATCAGGTGGCCAAAGTATTGGAGTTTCATCTTCAGCATCTGTCCTTCCAATGAATATTCAGGACTGATTTACTTTAGGATGGGCTGATTCAATCTCCTAGCTGTCCAAGGAACTCTCAAAAGTCTTCTCCTGCACCAGAGTTCAAAAGCATCAGTTCTTTGGTGCTCAGCTTTCTTTATAGTCCAACTCTCACATCCATATATGACTACTGGAAGAACCACAGCTTTGACTAGATGGACCTTTGCTGGCAAAGTAATGTCTCTGCTTTTTAATATTTTTAAGTGGGTCATAGCTTTTCTACCAAGAAGCAAGCATCTTTTAATTTCATGGCTGCAGTCACCCTCTGCAGTGATTTTGGAGCCCCCAAAAATAAAGTCTGTCACTGTTTCCATTATTTCCCCATCTATTTGCCATGAATTGAGAAATAATGCCTAGAGTTTCGTAAATTAATGGCCAAATATTGGCTTTTGACGGAAGGACCCTCCTTGGAATTAGCACATAACAATCATTCCTTGGACTGGCAGTTTCATTGTCTGCGTTGATGTGGTTGAACAAATGTCAAGCCTATGTCTTACAACAAGCACAGTTTTACTACCTCCCTTCCTGTCTCTATTTTCAGACACTCCCAGAGAGGTCAAAAGGAAATGGGGAGTAAAACATTGCAGGTTTGGACGTATAACAGTCTGCCTGATGGATCAAAGTCAAATATTTTATATCCTTTTAAAATATAACTTCCTGTTCTCTAGTCTCTCCAAATTACCAGGGCTTGAGAAGGAAGAATGTATTACCAGCTTCTCTGTTTCCCACCCATCCTCCACTGTACCCTAAACAAGCCCAGGATTCTGTGGTTACAGACCCACTCCAACCCTGTTCCAAGCAGACAAGGCAGTTTGCAGGGATCCCCAGTCTCCAGAATCTAATGCCTGATCATCTGCAATGGAGCTGAAATAATCATAAAAGAAAGAAAGTGCACAGTAAATGCAATGCACTTGAATCATCCCGAAACCATCCCACCCACTCTGGTCCCCGGAAAAATTGTCTTTCCACAAAACCCGTCCCTGGGGCCAGAAAGGTAGGGGACTGCTGGCCTACAGCACCCAGGCCCTGGAGGGGATCAAACAGCAGCAGGGGCCGGAAGGAGCCTTGGCAAGCAGAGATGGTCAGAGGGCTCTGGCGGAGGGAGAGCTTCTGGGCACATTCTCCTGCAAAACGTGGGCCTGCTCAGCAGCCCAGCCCTTCCCTAGGTTGGCTTTTAAATGAGCCATCCTGCTCTCTAATGCATCTACTCAGCGTCAGACTGTCTGGGGAAGACATGGAAAGGGAAAACGCACTTGGTTATCAGTATAATTTATCTTGGGGCCACCAGCCGCCTGTGCCGTGTGCTCCATCTTTGTCCGGGAGGCTGCCCCTCGGCCACCACTTACACAGGGAGAGTGCCCACTGGGGAGAGAGTAATGGATCTGCTCCTGCGGCTCCCTCGGCCATGGACCCTCCCCCAGCTCAGGGGCCCACGTGCCTTTCCCTGGATTCTGAGGGAAACATCCATAAGTTTCTGGGAGAGAGATCTCAGAAGAGTTTCCATTTTCTTTAGCATCCATCCAGGATTAACAAGCATGGAAACCCACAACTACATTACAAATTAAAGTCCTTATATGCAAAGTGGGCTTCCCAGGTGGGTCAGACAGTAAAGAATCTGCCTGCAACTCAGGAGAAGAAGGTTCAGTCGCTGGGCCAGGAAGATCCCCTGGGGAAGGAAATGCAACCCACTCCAGTATTCTTGCCTGGAGAACCCCATGGAGAGAGGAGTCTGGTGGGCTATATTCCTTGGGGTTGCAAAGAGTTAGACACAACTGAGTGACTAACCCTTTACTTCACAATTACTGTCTTGCTAGTCTAATCTTCACCCAACACACCTTAGCAGGTTTCTAGTTTCCCTAAAGGATGTGCTTAAATTGCCTTTTAAAATCAAACACACAAGACACAAGGCATTTATTTGTATCATACTTTTTTTTCTTTATTAAAAGAGCGAGTTCAGAAGCCCAGGCTGGCTCTAGAGGGCAATAGAAGGCCCCTGGATGGTGAGTTCTGGAAAAATAATTGAAGAAAGTGCAATTATTAAAGGAATAAAGAAGTTTCTGATGTTTTGTAACAGTGAATTTTTTGTAGAAATATTCCATTTAGAATGTTTTCCGCTTTGGATATTCCACACACATACACTCAGTTACCAGGCAGCTCTGAATTCCACCAGTGTGCCCTGAGGTGTTGAAATGTTTTACATTGGCAGGGAATAACAATAATACTAGAATATCATTTATAGCAATTTGCCAGTGCCTGAGCTCATAAGGAAGGTGCAACTTGGAGCCAGACTCCAAAGTCCTGTGTGCTAGACCTGTCATTGTCGCCTCAGAAAGCCAATGGCTATAAACAAGTTACTGGAACTCTACCCCTCAACACCCCATCCCTGGGAATGAGATGCTGAGATCTGAGGTACTTATCTCAAAGGGACATCAATGAGATCATGGATGCCCAAGCTGAGCAAGACACCAGATACTAAAAACGGCCTGGAAAGGATCTGTCTGACCCCGAAGGTCAGGCTGTCTGTGTGAAGTCCCTCTCTCTAGGGCCCTGGGGACGAGGCGATGCACTTGATCACTTCACGGGCTTTGAGGGGTATCAGGAAGGCTCAGCAAGACCGCTGACTGCCAGTTTACTAAAGAGCACCTGCAGCCAGGCAGTGTGGAGGGACCGCGCAGCAGCCGGCGCACGTCTGCGGCACATCTGCGGCTCTTCGGCTTCATGGTGCCCAGACCCGAGCCTACCCCGACCGCGACCGAGACTCGCCATCCTGCGGCGCAACCGCGCAGCTTCCGCACGGCTCGCTCTGGGCAGAGCTGTTTATTTGACCTGAGTCTCTGCAGCCCCTTCCCCCCTTCACACACACACATACAGAGCCGCTGGGGCCGAGTTTATTTTTCCAGGGGTGGGGACTCACTCCCGCGGGGTGGTGGTCGGCGCTATCAGGCGGCGGGGCGGCCGGGCGCAGGAATGTTAATTGAAATGGAGCTGGAAGCGCGGCCGCAGATAAGAGGCTCAGGGTATCGCCGAGGCCCGGCCCCTGCCTGGGGCTCCCGGGAGCGGAATGGCCCCGCAGAGTAGCCCCGGCGTGTCCCCATCCCCGCCCTCACCCCGCTCCCCGGCTCTAGGGAACGGTCATTTTTGCTCCCGAGCGGGCGGGAGGAGGCTCAGGGTCCCCACGCTCCACAGCTGGTCGCCGGGCTTGGTGGGGTTGAGGGGGGCGTCCAGCCCCAGAGGTCTGGCAGCAAGACTATAACTGTGTCAGACAGCAAAACGGGGTTGTGGAGAGATGACGAAGAGAAGTTGAAAAACTACTTGCTTTTTAAACAAGTGATAAATCACTTACCCCATTCCACTTTTCACTCCACTCATATTCCTCCCCTAACCCTGCGATTTTTGTACATATTTTTCAGAGGTTCCCAGAGGGTGCCTCTGAAAGTCACCGCAGAGGAATCTTTAAATGGTCCCAAAACAGTTGATTGGAAAAAATAATACTAGATCCTCAACCCACACCATACACTGGAATGCACTCCAAGTACATTTAAAAATAAACAACTGGAACTACACAAATACTAGAAGAAAGCAGGGGAGATTAACCTGGGTGTAGGAGAAGCTTTTCTCACAACGACTCTAATCTAGAGACAATAAAAGAAAAGATTGGGACTTCTCTGGTGTCCAGTGTCTAGACTCCCTGCTCCCAATGCAGGGGACCCCAGGTTCGATCCTTGGTCAGGGAACTAAGATCCCCAATGTCACAAGGAAGGTTGAAGTTTCCCCAAGCTGCAACTAAGACCCAAGAACAGTCAAATAAACATTTTTAAAAAGAAAAGATTAATACACATAACTACATTTTAAAATACCTGACAAAAAGGAAAAGAAGTTAAAGATAACTGACAAACAGGAGGGAATATTTGTAACATTTAGCACAGGTGGCCAAAATCATTAACATACATAGAAACTCTTAAAATTAGATAGAAAATGGAAGATGTAACTTAAATGTACCTGGGACTTCCCTGGTGGGCCTGTGGTTAAGATTTCACCCTTCCAAATGGGGGCTGGGAGGTGCAGGTTCCACACCAGGTCAAGGAACTAGGATCCACATGCCACCTGAGGGGTCAAATAAACAACAAACAAATAAATGTGTATTTGTTTATATACTGGTGTATTTTTATACATGTACATACATACACACATACATACATATCCCATAAAAAGATGATCCATTTCACTCATAATTAGAGAAATGCAAATTAGAACAATACCAAGATACCACTTCTCACTTATCAGATTAGTGAAAATTAAAAGGTATAACACATTCTTTGGACCAGGATACTACAGGGGAGACAGGCACTTTCATACATTGCTGGCGGAAAGCAAGCCTATACAATCATTCCAGACGGGCACCTGGCAATTGAACATATATTATCTATTCATTTGCTTCTGACCCACAATCCCACTTCTAGGAATGCACTCTGAAGAAATATCTCCAATGGAACAAAGCCACACGGCAGCAATATCACTCACTGCAACACTGTTAGTACTTGCAAAATACTGGGAAATCTGAATTCATGCTCGGTCAATGGAGAGTAGTTGGACAAATGCTGTACATTCACACAATGAAGTACTAGGCAACTGTAAAAAAGAATAAGGTAGGTCTTTTTGAACCAATATATGGCTAAGTGAAAAAAAGCAACTTGTGAAAGAGTATATATTAGTTGGAATGGGTACTGGGAGCAGCCCTATTCTGGGGAGAGTCCTGTGCCAGCAAGAGGGCCTTAGGCATGTGACTGTAGGTGGGCCTACTTTGTGCAGTATAATAAAGCATGCACCAGTATTAACCACTCTGTTAAATACGGTAATCAGGTCTACATCAGAGATGTTGATGATGAAAATATCATTATAAATAAAAACATTTTCCTTCAGCAGTCAGGTGAAATTAGACACACTAATGCCAGTCTACCAGATAAAGAAGTGCTGGTGACATTTACAATAAAAGTTCACCTGTCTTCTTTCTTACTGGATTGCCTACTCCTGGAGGATTCTGGAGAAGGTACTATTTATCTCTGTGTCCTGAGTATTTGCAAAGTACTATATTGGCTTCCCCAATGGCTCAGCAGTAAAAGAATCCACCTAGAATGTGGGGGACCCGGGTTTGATCCCTGGGTCAGGTACCTGGAACAGCTGTGGTTTATGCCTGAAATCCATCTAATGAATCCTTCCTTTTCAAGAGTCCTGCTTTAAATGACAGATTATGTGCTTACCTTCCCCATATGTAATGGGCACTCAAAAAATTCTACTGAATTGATTGGAATAATTTGGAAAATATTGGAGTAGTAGTTTCAGTGAAATTTAAAAATATGTAGTGAATTTTTCTCAGAAACAAGTGTGCTAAGGGTACTGAGCAAAGAACTAGGAAGAAACCTAAGAAAAGATGATAACTAAGCAACTATATTAGTTTTTGTGCTATAAAGGAAAGAGCGCCATCCTGAAAATGAGGAGACATAGGTGATTCAGAATAGGTTTTTTCATTGTATTCTATCTTGGTTTCTTCCTTTGCAAACTAGAAATAATAACTGCTTTACACAACTCACAGAATTATTTTGAGAATCCATAAGTTGAGATGCAAATATGAATTTAAAATAAAAAAGAAAACTGTATAAAAGAGTCCAGTTATTTTTGTCAAATTGTTCTCAGTTTTTCTTTTTCAAATCTTCCTTTCTTCTCTTGAGGAAATTAAAGTGGGCAGCAGAGGTGAAGGCTGATGTCTTTTGTAACACTGGAATATGGCAGAAAGGAAACCAGCATTTCTAGTGACAAAACCTTAATTCTAATTTTCTTCTGGTAGCTGTTTGATTTTGGACCATCTGTGTTATTTATCTATAAAACAGAGACAATTAAGCTAAAAAGAAAACATGAGAAACCATCATTTAAAAGAAACCATTATTTTAAAGAAAAAAAAGAGAAAACCCATTGAGTTGTTTTGAAAGGATTTACTTTAAAACTACAATAAGGCATTCTGTGAGAATGAGGCTACAAAGACCTATGCAGTTACAAATAGTGGGAGATGCTCAGTGTTCTGAGTATACTGCAGACATGGAATAGCTTATTTTCAGCAAAGGAGTATGTTAATCACTAAGTCGTGTCCAACGGACTGTAGCACACCAGGCTCCTCTGTCCATGGAGTTCTCCAGGCAAGAATACTGGAGTGTGTTGCCATTTCCTTCTCCAGGGAAGCAAAGGAGAGGTAGGTAGAAAATGCATAGACATCACGATATCATTGTTGCAGCTGTGACATCCTGTGTTATGAAGCAGAGCCATCTACAAGTACCAATCAGAAGCACTGATTGATATTAACACAAAAATCTTAATAAAGGTCATTGCTTTGGAACAAGAAAGAGTCCCCATATTATGCTACCTTGTCAGCTCAGGAAGAAGGAGAAATAGAAAATACATAAATGTAGCTGCTCATTTGCACAAAACAGAGGACAGTGGGGAACCAATGAGATTGGGAGTTTATAGGAACCAGGAAAGACAGAGAATGGAATGGAAAGGATAAAGTTGGTTTGCCACTTCTTTTTGCACACTTTTAACTTGTAGAATTATGTTAATATTTCGAGACTTCCCTGCCTGTTCAGTGGTTAAGAATTCACCTTCCAATGCAGGGGGTGTGGGTTCAATTCCTGGTCAGAAGGTAAGACCCCACATGCCTTGGGGCCAAAAAACAGAAGCAATATTGTAACACATTCAATAAAGACTTTAAAAATAGTCCACATAAAAACATTTTTAAGAATTATGTTAACATTTCACATATTCAAAAGTAAGCTATTATAATATTTTTATGCTGTGCTAAGTCACTCAGTTGTGTCTGATTCTTTGCGACCCCATGGACTGTAATCCGCCAGGCTCCTCTGTCCATGGGATTCACCAGGCAAGAATATTGGAGTGGGCTGCTATTCCCTTCTCCAGGGGATTTTCCCAACCCAGATCTCCCGCATTGCAGACGGGTTGTTTACTGTCTGAGCCACCAGGATAATATTTTTAAATGGCCAATATTCTATAATAACTATAACTAGAGTATAACTTTTAAAAATTAAAAATAACTGTGTTGTATACTTGAAACTTACATAACATTATACATCAACAAAACCTCAGATAAAGTCATCAGTACCACCACAACACCCACCCCCCCCCAAGAAAACCTCAATTTGCAGCAGTCTAAACTCTTACTGTTGAGTTTATATTTTCTAGGATTAATTTAGAATATAAAATATTTAAATAAAATTTCTAAGACTGTGGGCTAAAGAACCCCATAAAAAACATGGCAAAGCAGAAAGGGCCAGTGGGGGGGTGGCGATCAGTCTCCCCACTTGCTGCAGTCCAGAGACACCACTGAATCAGCCCTCAGGGTATCCGAGGGACTATCTCCAGGTAAACAAGGTAAGTTCCTTAGTGGAACAAAAGTTGATTGAAGAGCTACTGTGCTGGTGACTGGCCTGGGAATACAGCTGTGAGGACAGACCCAGGGACCCAGTCCGGTCTCATGGGGACTCCCATCAAAGACCTTAGAGACCGTTGATTTCCTGGAAGCCCATGGGCCCCAGTGCCAGCCTGGAAAGTCGCCTGTTGGGTATCGAATTTTAAAGATGGAATCTCCTCATTTTGGGAAAGTCTGAAATAGGGGGACAAAAGAACTTTTGTTAACCACCAATGGGAAGTTTCAATAAATATTGTGCATGAATTCCATATGACTGTGCCAGGCATCACACTTTGTGGGAATGGTATAGGAGTTTGTCTCCCTTGAAGGGGACTTCCCAGGCGGCTCAGTGGTAAAGAATCCGTCTGCCAGTGCAGGAGATTCAGGATCCATCCCTGTGTTGGGAAGATCCCCGGGAGGAGGCAATGACACTACAGTATTCTTGCCTGGGAAATCCCATCGACAGAGGAGCCAGGCGGGCTACAGTCCGTGGGGTCGCCAAGAGCCTACACGACAGAGCATGCAGACGTGCTCCCTTGCCAGAATGGGATAAAATTAAAAGGCGAAGACCCCTCATTTCCTCACTATGTTCAGAGCCTGGGCGTAACTGGCGCAAGGCAGGCGCTCAGAACACGCCTGAGGACGTAGTATTGTTGGAGCGTTTACTGTGTGCGCGAGTGGAGGAAGGCGGATCCGCCCCGGTCACCACCACTCCCCGCCGCCCAGCACGGTCCGCTCTATCTTAAGTACAGAGATGGTGACTGCTCCACTCGGGCCCAAGGGACACACACCACACACACACACACACACACACACTCTCACACTCACACTCACACACACTGCACCTCCTAATCCACGCTGCGCTGAGTACCAGGCTGCGCATAAGAGCCGGGACTCCAGGCTTTTCTGCCCACGCTGGGCCTGGTCCCTCCGCTCCCCTCCGGGACTCCCGCGCTCCTGCAAACAGCCGGTGCTTGAGCTCTCCTCCGGCGCCGGCTGGTCTAACGCGGCGGCAACAGGTTGACCGGGAAGGGACGAGATCGGCGCATCTGTTGCACTCTCCTGGGCGCGACTCTGAGCGCCCTGGCGCTGAATCCGGAAGAAAGGGTAGGGGTCGGGGAGGCTCGGCCAGTTTGCCGCGATGTCCCGGGAACCGGTGATCGAAGCCGCGGAGGTGACTCTGGAAGCCGAGCCCCGAGCGCTGAGATGCAGGTTCTCCGCCCGCTGCTCTCGCGGCCGCGGTGGCCCAGCGCGCTGTGGTCTCCTCTCTTCTGATTTGCCCGGGGCAGCCTGAGCCCTTTCCGTAACGAAGGTTTGTGTTTGCACCGCTTGAAAGGGGTTGGGAATCCTTCCCATGTCCCAGATCTCAGTTGATCCTTCGCAGCAAACCGGAGACCTGAGAGCAGGATTTTAACTCACGGCTGCTGATGCCAATTTCTCTCAAGATGTTCTTTCTTCTATGACTTCCTTGAGGGCGGCAGTCCGCCGAGAGAACTCCACTCTAGAATAACGCGCTGGCAGGTTTGAGGCTTAAAGTTTTTAAACAGGATCCACTCCCAGCCGAGCTTTGAAGGCGAGGAGTGAGCCAGACGTGGGAGCGAAGTAGGAGGAGCGCCCACCCCACGTGCTCTGAATGGAAAAGTTCTATCAAGAAATTCTCCATCTTTTGGGTGCCCTGGTGGTGGTTGTAAATATTCACCTACCTGTCGCTTGTACCCTCTGAAAGGAGGCGGATACCTTAATACTGTTTTTCTAGGAAGTCGTGAAATGTATTTTAGAGGATCGTATTATTTGATTCATTGTTTATTCTACATATTTATCCCGAGAAAATAATCCAAAATGTTGACAAGGATGTTCTCTGAAGAATTATTCACAGCGACAGAAAAACAAATCGCCATAATCTAAAATTATAAACAGTTTCTTGCGGTTCATTCACTGTTGTTTAGTGGCTAAGTAGTGTCCGATTTTTTGCGACCCCATGAACTGCCTCACATGAGCCTGCTCTTTGAATCAGGTGGCCAGCCATAACATGGACTATTGCATTGCCATTTAAAAATATAACTGTAAAAACTCTATTGAAGCTAGACATGCTTATAATGTAAATTTAAAATATATAAGCTTCATCTACCTTATGAGCTCACACCTGCAGAAATATATACTTAAGAGAGCTAAAATATCATCTCTATATGGAGCTTAAGCTCTTTTCAACTTTTCCTTAGTTTTTCCAAAGTGTGCATGACTTTTATAATCATAAAATAAAAACATTTAAATAAATTTATGGGTCATTGAAAGATTTTGACATCTCTGAGGGCAAAGCCATGTCTCAGGGAGGTGGGAGGATTTTGTTTTAGCAAAACAGAAGTCCTGGTTCACCCTGCCATTGAGGAGTTGGGTCACCTCCTGAGTTGCTCAGCTTCTCTGATTTCAATTCCTCAATAAGAAAAGAAAAGAAAAGAGAAACTGAAAACACTCAGGTCTGTCTTTGATGCAAAGATCAAATGATACAGTATATAGAAATCATTTCTTGGAAGAACCATCAAATTTGCATTAATTTTTGCAAGAAATTTTGTGCCCACTAGACTGGGGAGATGTACACAGTTTATCCAGGTTTCAGGAAATAATCATGCCCAGTCAGTTCTTAGAATATCCAATTCTCCAAAGAAGGTTTGTTTAAGAAACATTTTATCTGAATTTCCAAAAAGAACTCTAATGAGGTCTCATTTGAGTTTAATTTTTTTGTATTTTTTAGATTCTGTGCTCTGACCGTTGACCTCGAATTACGTTTGACCAAACCATGTAGTATAAGTAGTCACAGTTCTTGCAGTTTCATACACACACATAATCCCATTTAATTCTCGCAGTCATCCTATTATGGGCTTATTCTTATCTCCTTTTTTTTTTTTTTTTTATTACGCCTGAGATTGGAAGAGTAAATACTTCGCCCAAAGCCTACAGATGATACGTTCCAGGGCGAGTCCGGATCTGCGGACTGCACCTACGTGTTCCTGAAGACTACACACCAACGTGCGCGCTTAGTCGCTCAGTCGTGTCCGACTCTGCGACCCCATGGACTGTAGCCCTCCAGGCTCCTCTGACCGTGGGATTACCAAGGCAAGAATACTGGAGTTCGTTGCCATTTCCTTCACTGTACACACAGGCTCCCTTTATTCGACGCTGGCTGCGTCCAAGGAGCTTTTCTGAAGATCTGATGCTAGTCAAAACTTCCCACCCTTTCATGGGACGCCGCGTTCCTACACGCATGCTCACACACTCAAGACAACTTTAGGGAGGGTAAATTAGGGGAGGAAAAGAAGGAACTTAGAGTCGTGAAAGGTAAAGTGAGCCCCTGTCTGGCACCTACACCGGGGAGAGGGCGATTCCTTTCCTCATCTCCACCCACTCGATAGCCTGCAAAGAGGCCAGAATCTCCCTCGGCATAGCTCCTAAAAGCCTTTCTTAGCTCCAGGGCTGAGAGGTCCCTCCTGGGAAGTGACAGATCTTTGTTTCCCGCACCCGACTCGGCTATAAATGAGGCAGTTCCACAGCAGTCTTGGCCGTGGAAAGTCAAGACTCGCTCCTCCAGGGTCCAGCTTCTGCTCCCTGGAAGGAGCTCCCAGCCTCTTGGCTCCGACGGTGCGCGCACTAAGACTCCGGCTTTCACATCCAATCCTGCGCGTGCCCAGAGATCTCGCTCTAGAGTTTTCCAGCCGTGTCGGGAGGGACCGACTTGGGTTGTAGAGCAAGGGTTCCACCCCCATCTCCACACACTTTCTAGGAGAGTCCCGAGGGACCCATGGTTGACTTCGGAAGCTCTGGTTTGTAATGTATTCACATTACATGCGAGCCGCGCGCACTCTCTCTCCCCTTTTCCTTGGTTTTGAGAACCCAAACCTTCCGGAAAGTGGCTGGAGGTTGGTGAGAAATTAGGAGGGCGAGAGAAGAAAGGACTGCGGTGGGTGGGCGGCTGGCCGGCGGGGAAGATGCTAAGTTAACACGTGGGTTCCGCAGGAACCAATGGGATTCCGCGGTTTTGTCACTCGGCTCTCAGGGTCAATCGTCTGGCAGGGATGGTCCAGAGGAAGGCGCGATCCGGGACGCTGGGCGTCTGTCGCAGATCTTGGGTCTGCGGGGCCTGCAGCGACAAAACGGAAAGCTCTGGGCGCTCCGCTCTGTGGGGACCAGGGACGCCCCAGCCCCGCCCCCGCCGCCTTTGGGATGTTACTGAACCCCGTCACCTCCACTCCCTTTTCGGTCAATGACATCCTGAGCCTAGAGCGTGAGCATCTCAGCCCGGATGCCTTGCAACTCCAGAGGACACGGAGGAGCCCGGAAAACTTTCAGTACCTGCGAGCGGTCCCAGAACAGCGAGGCTCCGAGGTCCCCAGCATCCGGAGCGCAGACAGCGAAGACAGGAGGCAGGAAGGGTCGGAGCCTTCCAGGGGTCCCAGTGAGTTAGTCACAGAGATGGATGCTGAACCGGTGGGTGAGCCAGGTGAGTACGAGCTGGGGCCTTGGATCCTACAGGGAGACCAAGGAGTGGGGTTGGATCATTACCAATTGGCGTTTGGGGGGGACACTCATCTCCTGGTCTTCCCGGCTCCTAGGGCTAGCCCCATTTTTTTTCACTCGAAGAGTCAGAAGGACTGGACTCTCAGCCCCCTCTACCATCCCCTCCAGACTTCCTAACGAAAATAAGGTCCTGAATCTTGGGGTTTCACTATTTCCACAGCCTGTCCTACATGATTCCCGGAAATACATCCCCCCCTACTCACTGAGGCAGTTTCCAGAAACTCCAGTTTCTCTTCCTTTTTTAAAATTGATTTTTAATTGGAGGATTATTACTTTACAATGTTGTGTTGATTTCTGCCATACAACAACAGTGAATCAGTCATAAGTACACATATATCCCCTCTCTCTTGAACCTCCCTCACACCCTACCCCTCTAGGTCATCACAGAGCATAGCTTCTTTCTTACAGCAAAATCCTCTGCAGTATCTTAGCTGTGCTTCATCACCACCAGCTTTCCCTGCCATCTCCTAGTCTCTCTCTACTCTAGACCATCTGCCAAAAGTGTAGCCATCAAAACAGTGGGGCGCTTTGGGAGAGGAAGCTCTTTTAGGCTCTGGGATCAGTCCCAGCCCAGTCTTTTTTGGAGCTTGCTGAGTGGCCAGCCCAGTCGTTCCTCAGACTGCAGCTCAGTAAGGGCAGCTCGAGTTTTAGCTGCTCTGGGAGACAGACGATCCCAGCAGAGTCTCAGTGTCTGGTCTCTGAAGGCACAACCTGTACGTTGGCAGACAGACCCAGGGATCTGCGTCCAGCTGCAGGAAGGGAAGAGGTGGACAGGGCTTGTGATGGGTTGGCTCCTGCCATCTGGGAAGCTTTGGCAGGGGAGACTCGACAGTCTGAGGGGTGAAAAAGCCACTCTTCCTCTTGCCAAACTCTGCGTCTCAGTTCACAGCCTTCATGCAGGTCTGGGGGCTTCAGGAGGATCCTCACAGGCCCAGTCTCCTCAGCCAAGCTGTGCCACAGCCACTCTCTTTGAGCCTCAAACTGACCACATGAAGAAAATAAAGATGCTCATTTGGAGTTAGAAGACTCGAGAGCTCCTTGGACTGCAAGGAGATCAAACCAGTCAATCCTAAAGGAAATCAACCCTGGATATTCATTGGAAGGAATGATGCTGAAGCTGAAATTCCAACCCTCTGGCCATCTGATGTGAAGAGTCAACTCACTGGAAAACACCCTGATGCTGGGAAAGATTGAGGGCAGGAGGAGAAGGGGACGACAGCGGATGAGACAGTTGGATGGCATCATGGGTTCAGTGGAGTTGGAGCAAACTCTGAGAGATACTGAAGGACAGAGAAGCCTGGAGTGCTGCAGCCCATGGAGTCGCAAAGAGTCAGACACAGTGTGACTGAACACAACCCAGCAGCAGCCAGGAGCCTGGAGAACAGCATACTTGGCTGTGTTCTTAAAGAAACCTGTGAATTTTCTGCAGCAGACTCTAAGCCCTCAACTCCCCCAGTGCTGCTCAGCCAACTGACCTTTGATTTCGGCTTTGCCAAAGAAGGGTCACACTCCTCTGACCATTGCTGTCACCTCGCAGCTGAAGACACAGAAGCGCGCTCGTCCGCTGCTGTTGCACCTGGGGCAGAGACAATGAGAAGGGGCCGGGCTCCAGGATCTCAGCCCGGGGCCACGGCAGCCACTGATCACTCACAGAAGGGACATTCCTGGGGAACTCCATCCCCACCTTGCTTTCATGGACACAGGGTGACAGGGACTCCAAACTGTGACTAGGAGGGATTGGGGTGGCCTGAAGCTCCTTGGCCTGAGTGGTCAGCAACTCCCAAGTGGGGTCTTGCTGGCTCCACAGAGTCACTGAAGGCCAGCGGTTACATTTTGATTTGCCAAGAAAACAAACCCTTGTCAATATTTTTCCTCTTTGCGGGGAGAGACGTTCTCAGTTTGTCTGAACACAGGCTTCGCTGGAGGAAGGTCTTGTTTCCTCAGTCTGAAATGCCATCCCACAGGAGACTGTGCCAGCTGGCTGTGGATTTGAGTCGGTTCCGACAGCACTGGGTCTAATTAGGAGCATCCTGCTCTACCTCACCATACACATGCACCACTCCACATTCCGGTTTTCTCCTCTCATGAATTTCATGAAAACTTTAGCACTGCCTCCCTGCTTGTTCTTCCTCTGTGGCTCAGTTGTGTCTGACTCTTTTCAACCCCATGGACTGTCAGCTGCCAGGCTCCTCTGTCCATGAAATTCTCCAGGCAAGAATACTGGAGTGGTTTGCCATTTCCTTCTCCAGGGGAATCTTCCTGACCCAGGGATAGAAACCGAGTCTCTTTCGTCTCTTGCACTGGCAAGCAATGCAGGCAGATTTTTTATGACTGAGCCACCTGGGAAGCCTCCCTTCTTATCCTTGGGTAAAAACAGAGCTTTGCCAAAATAGGAGAGATGTAGGATAAAAGCAAAGGAAGCTTGCATTTTGGCCGGCTGGGCACAGCTGCCCTGGGGTGATCTTTGGGAGCTCTGCCTCTTCCAAACAGGAAGTCAGGGAGGAGCCAATGCCACCTGCTTGCCAGGGAGGTCTGAAAGAGAAAAGAGCCCACTTTAAAAAAAAAAAAAGCCAAATGTGGATCTCAAATTTATATACCTGCAAAGAGAACCTTAGTTTCTAAGCCAAGAATCAGGAGCCAGAAATTATTTTGTTTTGTTAATTTGGATTACAAAGCATCGTGTTCCAGAAACATGGGGTGGGTCCCTGATGACAAAAGAAGCAAGGATGCCAGTAAAGGTGGATAGCACTGGAGCCCCGGAGCGTTAGAAGCAGGGCCACAATGGATAACCAGGCTCTCTCTCTTTCTCCACCAAGAGCAATCTAAAGTTAGTCTCTATCGAATAGACTGGCAGCAAATGTTTCCCCAAACTTACGCACACCTGAGAATTGCAGTCAAAGTGAACAGCCCAGATACAGACATTCTAAGAAGAAAATGAAGCTTAGAGTCTTGACCAAGAGTCTACCTTTGGGGGAACGGCTGTACACTGAGAAACACAGAGAGTCACAACTTGCATTACGCTTCCGTGGTGGCTCAGTCGGTAAAGAATCCGCCTGCAACGCAGGAGACCTGAATTCAATCCCTGGATCCAGAAGATCCCCTAGAGAAGGAAATGGCAATCCACTCCAGTATTCTTGCCTGGACAAATCCCATGGACAGAGGAGCTTGATGGGCTACAGTCCATGGGATCGCAAGAATCAGACACGACTTAGGGACTAAACCACTAGCACCAATCATCACCACAGGTACAAAAGAGACAACTTGAGGGAAAGGAACATTTAGAGCGACCTGGGACGGGGTGAGGGGTGAGCAGAAGGAAGAGACCGGCGCGCAAGGTGAAGGCTACCAGGGAGGAGGGGCGTCCCTTGGGAAAATCGCTCCGGTGAGCCTTAGGCTGGCGCTGACGGTGTTCCCTCCTGTGCTTTTAGAGCCCGTCCTCAGCGAGGCCTCGTTCCCCGGCGGCGGGACCCGGGTTCCTGAGCGCCACGTGGGGGACAGCGGCGGCGGCGCGCGCGGGGACGGCGCAGAGCGTCCCGCCGCGCGGCCCCGGCGGAAGCCGCGCGTGCTGTTCTCGCAGGCGCAGGTGCTGGCGCTGGAGCGGCGTTTCAAGCAGCAACGGTACCTGTCGGCCCCAGAACGCGAGCATCTGGCCAGCGCGCTGCAGCTCACGTCGACGCAGGTCAAGATCTGGTTCCAGAACCGACGTTACAAGTGCAAGAGACAGCGCCAGGACAAGTCCCTGGAACTGGCGGGCCACCCCCTAGCGCCGCGCCGGGTGGCGGTGCCCGTGCTGGTGCGCGATGGCAAGCCCTGCCTGGGACCCAGCGCGCCCGCTTTCCCCGGCCCCTACGGGGCGGCGGCTGCGCCCTATTCCTGCTACGGCCCCTACGCGGGCGCTCCCTACTGTGCGGGCTACGGCGGCGGCTACGCGGGCGCACCCCCGGGTCCCGCGCCCCCAGTTCCCCAGGCCAGTTCGGGCTTCGGCGCAGGTGGGCCGAGCGCCAGCCCGCAGAGCCCTCTGCCCGCCGCGCTGCAGGGTGTCAGGGCCTGGTGAGGCGTCTTGTCTCGGATGTCACCCTGACCAGAGGCTCAGTCCCGCCTCCCCGCTGTCCGGTCGCGGCCGGGATGAGGGACCGCCGCCGAGGAGGAAGCAGGCGACCCGATGGCACTTCTCTCCCGAGCGGTGCCTGGGACTGCGAATTGCCCCCCGGAGCAGCCCTCCAGCTGAAGGCCCTGGGGGCGATCTCCTCCCAAAAGACACAATGCCAGGTCTCCGCCAGCCGCCCACCCAGCGACACCGGGAAGGGGAGAAGCAGAGCGTGGCTGACAGTTTCGGGGTCAGAGTAGACTAAGGCAGGAGACTTTTCAAGCCTCAAACCCAAGGGCTGCGAGGCTTTTTCATTTGTGTGCGGCAGCCCCGGAGGATGGCGAGATGACGGGGTTGCTGACCCCTCAATTAAAGGCAACAGGCGGGGCAAGAGGGAGAAAATGAGATGAGCCAGGGGAGAGGGATGAAGAGCCTGGAAGAGGACGACCGGGGAGCAAAGAAGACTTGGGCGAGACACATGCTCCTGTGGGGGCTAGTCTGCGCCGCGCACCCGCTTCCAGGGCTCACTCCCTGGGACTCGATGTTAATCTAGGCCAGCGCTTTTTCCGGGAGCCACAGTTGTTCTCTGGAAGGTATCCACCACTCTCTAGTTCTTCCCTCACTGTAAGTGCATCTTTTCTCCCATTTTCAGCTCAGCCTAAATATGTGTGTGTGTGTGTTGTGTATATGCCATTAGAACTTATCCACTTCTCAATTCTGCTGAAGAGCTTAGAATTAAAGTAAAAATGAAACCCAGAAGTTCTAGTCTTCAGTACACAGCGAATTCCCTAGAGAAACAAAACTTGCATTCAGCTCTTGGAGGGGTTACCTCTCTCCACCCCCTTCCCAGCCTGCTCCTATAGATGTTCTTTCAGAAGGTAGCAGGCTTCTAAATTTCCCCTCAGGTAAGGAGCTTCCAGTTGTCCTGACATAATGGGCAGGAAACCTGAACTTTAGGGGAAAGTATAACTCCCCCAGGCACAAATATGTTTGAAATCATGCTCACTGAAGACTGAAAACAAACTCATTTTATTAAAGAGGACATGGGTATCAAATAAGTTGTCTTTAGTAGGTATTAATAGGAAAATCAGACTCATTTCTTGTTTTCTTGGATATCTTTTTTTTTTCCTAAGACAATGAAAAAGTATGCATTTTCATCCCCTGGACCACTAACTTGTCAAAAGTTAACTTCTATTATTTAATAAATTCTAATATTTAAATGGCACCAGCCCTGCATTTTCTCATTTCTGAATCTGCCCTAGTTTTTGTGTGTGTCTGTGTGTGTTTTACCAATGTGGGAAACAAGGACTGCTTAGTCTTATGTAAACTATGCCTGACTATTGACAGCTTGTATCTCTTAAAGTTTATGTGTAAGTTAAAAACAAGTGTAATTACTCATATTTCTGTTTACTAGAATTTCCTTACATTCTCTTCTTTTTGCTTCCATCCCTTTTCTCTTTTATTTCTCCATAAAAATCTGTTAATAAAAGTGTGTTTAGAAACCACCCTGTGGTGTCTTCCAATTATAGTCAGTCTTATATGCCTGGGATTAAAAAGTATGGTCTGTATATTTTAAATTAGGAACTCTCAGTAAGTACTCCTTGGTCAATTAAGCTAAGACTAAGAGACTACAGTTAAAATCACCATTATGAGAAATCTGTCAGGGTGTTGTCATTCTTCTTTCACTTTGGGGGCAGGAGTTATTCCTTACAAGAGGAAAAGTTACTCTTGGACACTGGCCTTAGATTTATGACAGTTGAGTTAAATTCAGTACTGCCACTGAGCACCCATCTCTCTAGCCTTCAGTTGCTCATCAAGTTGTATTAAATTTCCCTGAGATCAGATTCTAGACTACTATATGTTAATTTTTAAGACTCTTTTGTTGTTCTTCTTTGGTTCTTCTAAGTTCTTACCTAGAAATATAAGTCATCCTTGTATGGATCTAGCAAAGTACTTGGTACAGAGTAGAAAATTAATAAATGCTATTCTCTTCACCCTCCACTCTCTTGCAACCCAAGGAGTGGTTACCAATCACAAAATGGTTGTCCTTTTCATTTCTTTCTTTTTTGGAATACAGTTGAAGTATTAGTTTGGCCAAGAAGTGTGTAAGAATGTTTGGGAATTTTTGGCCAACCCAATGCAATGTTGCATTAGTTTCCAGCGTACAGCAGTGTTGTTCTGAATAGACCTTGCCCCCCCAGCTCCCTCCAGGCTTTGTGCCACATGGAAACGCCCAGAGGGAGAGCGACGGCTGTGCCCAAGTCTGCAAGTGAAGAGGACGGGAGCTTAGTTCAATCATTAGTATCTCACTCATCACTGAACATGGAACACAAGAGAAAATAAGATCTGGCTGCTGCCCTTAAGAAATTTATTATCTAATTGCATGCCAGAGACTAACATGAACAAGGCATCTAAAAATACAAGATGGGATATGCTGCATGTCAAAGGCAGACAGACAGTAAGCTCTCTAGAAAGAATGAAAATCCCCTGTGAGCTGGGATGCCTAGAGAAGGTGCTTAGAGGAGGTGGATTCGCCTGGTGACTGGGGGAAAGACACTACTTACTGACGAAACTCTAGGACTTAGGGATGAAGAAAAGTAAACGGGCACATGCCAAAGCTTGACTCGTATCTTCTAGTAGTGGGAGATGCAGTTCAAGGCCAGCTTCTGGGACTTTGTAAACTGCATTCAGTTGGCTGAGGGAGTGCGGGAGGCAGGAGTGGGTCTTGTTTTCACAGACACCCAAGATATTCCACTGACCTGGGACATTTTCTGTTTTGCTGTCTGGATTGCTGTAGGAAGCATATTCACTGGCCCAAGCAAACAAGCAAAACCCATAACAAAACCTTGTCCATGTGCAACCCATGTGATTTTTCCCTTAGATAAGAGCTTGGAAATTTGAGATTCAGAGGACACTAAGATTTCTTTCCAAAAGGAAAGGAGAGCAAAGGAAAACTCTCTGTTCCCATCTCCCCACTTTAAGTGATCCTGTCAGGATCACTTTAAAACACATCCCTCACTCAGCTCATCAAGCCCACCCCCATCAGCTGCCCATCTTCCATCCTGTAATCTCTCCTTCACACTGAAAGCTGCCTCTTTTTGTGTGTCTTGCCCGAGAGCAGCTTATCCAAGGCAGGGCTTTCACCAGGGAGCCGCTCTGTAAGCTATCAGTCTCTTATCTACATCGTTCAGTCCCGTCACTCCAATCACCTCTTAATGTTCACAAGTTTCCCAAATGGGAAGTAATTGACCTCTAAACAAAACAAAAAAGCTCTCAGAGAGATAGCAGAGGTTCCTTTCCTGACCGTCCCAGGGCTAGGGTCTCACCTAGGCCAGGTGGGTAAGTCAATAAAATTGCAGACTTCCTGGCTCCCTGTCCTTCCTCCCCCACCCCCGACCCTGGCCCCTTGAAGCCAGCTTCATTTGATACTATCTGCAAATCCGATGGAGCTTGAGTCAACTGTAGGCCTCAGGGTGGCCAGAGATTTCTGGTATTTTTTCCCCATAATTTTGTCGTTATGAAGATAAAACATGGAGAAGTGAAGTGAAGGCACTCAGTCATGTCTGACTCTTTGTGACCCCATGGACTGCAGCCTGCCAGGCTCCTCCATCCATGGGATTTTCCAGGCAAGAGTACTGACTGGGGTGTCATTTCCTTCTCCAAAAACATGGAGGGGCATATTTAAAGCTTTAAAGATTACATTTGAAAGTGTTTATAATTCCTCAGCCATAAAAAGGAATGAAACTGGGTCATTTGTAGAGATGTGGATGGACCTAACTCTGTCACACAGAATGAATTAGGTTAGAAAGAAAAAAAACAAATATTGTATAACACATATGTATAACACATATATAAAATGTGTATAACACATATATATGGAATCTAGAAAAGTGGTATAGATGATCCTATCTGGAAAGCAGAAATAGAGACACAGACATAGAGAACAAATGTATGGATGCCAAGGGGGAAGAGGGTGGGATGAACTGGGAGATTGGAATTGATATGCATACACTATTGATACTGCATGTAAAATAGGTAACGAGTGAGAACCTACTTACAGCACAGGGAGCTCTACTCAGTGCTGTGTGACCTCAGTGGGAAGGAAATCCAAACAAGAGGGGATAGAGAGAGAGAGATATGTAGCTGACTCAGGTTTATGTGCAGCAGAAACTAACACAGCCTTGTAAAGCAGCCATATCCCAATACAAAAGTTTAATGTAAAAAAGGAATGTCCATACTTGTTTGGAAATGTTATTAAAATATTGCTGCTTCTTACAACTACATATCTATGTGAGCACAGATTTTTTTCACATACTTATTAAAACAATGTATTGCCACAGACCGAGTTCAGTTCAGTTCAGTTCAGTTGCTCAGTCGTGTCCGACTCTTTGCGACCCCATGAACCGCAGCACGCCAGGCCTCCCTGTCCATCACAAACTCCTGGAGTTTACTCAAACTCATGCCCATTGAGTAGGTGATGCCATCCAGCCATCTCATCCTCTGTCGTGCCCTTCTCCTCCTGCCCTCAATCCCTCCCAGCATCAGGGTCGTTTCCAATGAGTCAACTCTTCGCATCAGGTGGCCAAAGTACTGGAGTTTCAGCTTCAGCATCAGTCCTTCCAATGAACACCCAGGACTGATCTCCTTTAGGATGGACTGGTTGGATCTCCTTGCAGTCCAAGGGGCTCTCAAGAGTCTTCTCCAACACCACAGTTCAAAAGCATCAATTTTTCGGCACTCAGCTTTCTTCACAGTCCAACTCTCACATCCATACATGACCACAGGAAAAACCATAGCCTTGACCAGATGGACCTTTGTTGACAAAGTAATGTCTCTGCTTTTTAATATGCTATCTAGGTTGGTCATAACCTTCCTTCCAAGGAGTAATCGTCTTTTAATTTCATGGCTACAGTCACCATCTGCAGTGATTTTGGAGCCCCAAAAAATAAAGTCTGACACTGTTTCCACTGTCTCCCCATCTATTTGCCATGAGGTGATGGGACCAGATGCCATGATCTTAGTTTTCTGAATGTTGAGCTTTAAGCCAACTTTTTCACTCTCCTCTTTCACTTTCATCAAGAGGCTCTTTAGTTCCTCTTCACCTTCTGCCATAAGGGTGGTGTCATCTGCATATCTGAGGTTGTTGATATTTCTCCTGGCAATCTTGATTACAGCTTGTGCTTCATCCAGCCTGGCATTCCTCATGATGCACTCTGCATAGAAGTTAAATAAGCAGGGTGACAATATACAGCCTTGACATACTCCTTTTCCTATTTGGAACCAGTCTGTTGTTCCATTTCCGGTTCTAACTGTTGCTTCCTGACCTGCATACAGGTTTCTCAAGAGGCAGGTCAGGTGGTCTGGTATTCCCATCTCCTTCACAATTTTCCACAGTTTATTGTGATCCACACAGTCGAAGGCTTTGGCATAGTCAATAAAGCAGAAATAGATGTTTTTCTGGAACTCTCTTGCTTTTTCGATGATCCAGCAGATATTGGCATTTTGATCTCTGGTTCCTCTGCCTTTTCTAAAACCAGGTTGAACACATCTGGAAGTTCTCGGTTCACATATTGCTGAAGCCTGGCTTGGGGAATTTTGAGCGTTACTTTACTAGCGTGTGAGATGAGTGCAATTGTGACGTAGTTTGAGCATTCTTTGGGATTGCCTTTCGTAGGGATTGGAATGAAAACGGACCTTTTCCAGTCCTGTGGCCACTGCTGAGTTTTCCAAATTTGCTGGCATATTGAGTGCAGCACTTTCACAGCATCATCTTTCAGGATTTGAAATAGTTCAACTGGAATTCCATCACATCCACTAGCTTTGTTTGTAGTAATGCTTTCTAAGGCCCACTTGACTTCATATTCCAGGATGTCTGGCTCTCAGTGAGTGATCACACCATTGTGATTATCTGGGTCATGAAGACCTTTTTTGTACAGTTTTCTGTGTATTCACAGAGATATGAAAATCTAGCCATCTTCTATTAAACAAAATGTTGAAGAAATTTGCAAAAATGTGAAACAATGCTACTCTTCTTAACTGTTTTGTTTGTTTGTTTGTTTGGGATAATATAATTATATTAATGTGTATTGTGTTTAACAGTTTTAAATTAATAAATAAATATGTTAATCCTTTAAAAGAGTGTTTGTACTCATCAGAGTTTATACTAGGTCTTCACCGTATCAGTCCACTAACTTGCCCTTTTCCTTTTTCACAAAACAAGGGAACTAACTCCCAGGCATAATAGCTGTGCTCCCAAATCCCACCATCC
The DNA here is from genome assembly GCF_019320065.1 of Cervus canadensis. Lineage (NCBI taxonomy): Eukaryota > Metazoa > Chordata > Mammalia > Artiodactyla > Cervidae > Cervus > Cervus canadensis. The sequence continues at coordinate 4,611,613 of NC_057415.1, read as the reverse complement.
AGAAAGTGGCCTCTTCAGAGAGACGGAGGATGATGGAGGATCCGAGTAAGGAGTTGTTGGACTTCATTCTTCTGCAGTGTGACTAGGTGTGTCTTCTGCAGACCCACTAGGTGAACTTGAGCAAGCCTTGTATCTTCTATGGGCTTCAGCCTCTTTACAAAATCAAGGAGGTAGATCTCTGAAGTTATTATTCTAATTTGTAGTGGTTCCTTATTGATTCAAATGCTTTTTACTGTTTTTTTAAATTGTAGGTTAGATCATATATCCAGAAGACTATATATAACATACACATACAATGTAATTATTGCAAAACAAACACAAATGTAAACCTCCCAAGTCAAGAAATAGGGGGTGCCAGCTCCCAGAAGCCCTTCTCGCCAAAGCCCTCCAAGAATTCAGACTTCTTCCCTCCTTCCTTCCCCAAAGCAGATACCAGCTATTCTGACTTCCGTGATAGTAATTCACAGGCTTCTCTTTATGGATTTACTCATCTGGAAACATCCCTCAACAGTATGGCTTAATTTTGCCTGGTTGTAGGTATTGCATAAATAGACTCATAATACATGTATTATTTTGTTTGACTGGGGCATAGTTGATTTACAGTGTTGTGTTGGCTTTTATATTCACTATAAAATATTTTGTCTTATATATTTTATATTCTTTATATATCCACTATATAAGGAAGTGAATCAGCTATATGTATACATACATCCCATCCCTCTAGGACCTCCATCCCACCCCTCCCAGTCATCACAGAGAATGGAGCTGAGGTCCCTGCACTATACTGCAGAGTCCCACTAGCTAGCTGTTTTGCACATGATATATACATCAACCCCAATCTCTCAATTCATCCTACCCCGCTCCATCCTCCCATTCACACATCCATTCTCTACGTCTGCATCTGTTTCTGCCCTGCAAATAGGTTCATCTGTACCATTTGTATAAGAGATACCGAGGCTTCCAGGTGGCACTAGTGGTAAAGAACCCACCTGCCAATGCAGGAGATGAAAGAGACAGGGGATCGGGAAGATCCCCTGGAGAAGGGCATTGCAATCCACTCTGGTATTCTTGCCTGGAGAATCCCACGGACAGAGGAGCCTGGCGGGCTATGGTCCATAGGGCTGTACAGAGTCGGACATGACTGAAAAGACTTAGCACACACGTACCATTTTTCTAGATTTCACCTATATGCATTGATATATTTTACTTTCTCTTTCTAACTTACTTCACTCTGTGTGACAGACGCTAGGTCCATCCATTCCTTTTTATAACATAGTAATATTCCATTGTATATGTGTACCACATCTTCTTTATCCATTCCTCTGTTGAAGGACATTCAGGTTGCTTCCATGTCCTGGCTATTGTAAATAGTGCTGCAATGAAACATTGGGTGCATGTCTTTTTGAATTACGGTTTTCTCAGGGTATGTGCCCACTAATGGGATTACTGGGCCATATAGTCGTTCTGTTTTTAGTTAGCATGCATTCTGCAGTGACTTGCTTCTTTTTTTCAACTTGACGTTTGTGAGATTTATCTGTGAGGTTGAGTGGAATTTAAGTGTACTCATTCTCATTTCTACATTATATCCCCATTGAATGTATGTGCCTCAATATATTATTTACTGAAAATGCAACCAGCTGGTTGCTATAAACACAGGACCCTGCTGGCAGTCTTTACTCACAGGTATGGCTGCTATATTCTCTAGCTGGAATTGGTCCTGGCTTCCAAGAACTATTGTGCTTTACAAAGCAAGGATCCCTCTTCATACAGATTTCTGTGTGTGTGTGTGTGTGTGTTCAGTTGCTCAGTTGTGTCTGGCTCTTTGCAGCGCCATGGGCAGCAGCCCGCCAGTCCCTCTGCTCATGGTATTTTCCAGGCAAGAACCCTGGAGCCAGTTGCCATTTCTTTCTCCAGGGGATCTTCCCAACCCGGGGACTGAAGTGGCATCTCTTGAGTCTCCTCCACTCCAGTGGATTCTTCACCACTGTGCCACCTAGGAAGCCCTTCTACCCATATAACAATAGCCTTTTACCTTTTGCATGAGTTGACTGTGTACGCACCACCTCCATCTGAGGCAGATCATCTTGCTGTTCCCATTTGCAGAGAAAGAGTCCAAGGGTCAGAGAGATGACAGCCACCCTTTAAGTTAGTGACAGAACTGGGACTAGACCCCAGACCCCTCCCCCGGTCCCGGGTTACTTTCACTGAGTACCCAACAAGGAGTTCACGTCCTCACCCAAACCAGGTGATGGTTAGGTGACACTGTTTTCTTTATTTCCTGAAAATAAAAATGCTTAAAAGGGATGTTTTCTAAAGCATCCAGAGGGGATAAATATGAAGTAAGAGAGGTGGGTTGTGGATGAAGAGATATAACTGCCTTTTTGGCACCTGTGAGAGAAAGAATGCTGGCTTTCCAGGTGGTGGTAGTGGTAAAGACCCCACCTGCTGATTCAGGGGAGATAAGAGATGCAGGTTCAATTCCTAGGTCAGGAAGATCCCCTGGAGGAGGAAATAGCAACCCACTCCAATATTCTTGCCTGGGAAATCTCATTTTCTAAATCCCCTGTTTCCAAATCCTTCTGGAAACAGAGGAGCCTGGCGGGCTACAGTCCATGGGGTCTCAAAGAATCGGGCAAAACTGATGTGACTTGAGTATGCAAAAAAGACACAAGATGCCAGAGAGGTGGGAGGTGGATGGACAGATATAACTGCCTTTTCAGGCACTTGTGAGCAGACAGAATATTTGAGTGCTCTGACTGTGGCACCCCTTTGCCCGCATTTGTCTGCATTTTCCTCTGACTCTGTGCCCCCAGAGAGGCTGATTCATGTTTTCAGTGGCCAGCTCCGGAGAACAGAGAGAATTCAGACCGAGCTGTTTCTCCTCATTCCCACCTCCCCCCACCTGGAGAGAGAAAGCTCCGTGGGAAGTCCCTCTGCCTTGCTTTTCCTCTGTTTAGACTCTGGCAAGCCCTCCGCACCCCCCACCCCAGTCATCCTGATAGAAGAATGCGGTCTTAGTGACACAGTCCAGATTCCACTGGAGGAAAAGCTGATATTCCCGCAGTCCGGCCACAGACCTCAGAGCGCTTTCTGACTTAGTCCCTCTGGGGCTGTCCTCATAAGCTGGTCTCAGTCAGACCTGCTTCCTTCCCACGCAGACATCAGGAGCTTCTGCTTCCTCCCATCACAGGCCCAGCTTAATTGCCTGAAACCCTAGGGCCCAGAAGCTGGAATCCAAAATTAGGACTTCAGTGGGCCAAAGGTGAGCCTTTCTTTCTTTCTCTCTCTCTCTTTTTTTTTTTTTCATTTACTTTAATCAGAGGATAATTACTTTACAATATTGTGATGGTTTTTGCCATACATTAAATATGAATCAGCCATAGGCATACACGTGCAGGGCAGCAAAGGAGACAGAGACATAAAGAACAGACTTTTGGACTCAGTGGGAGAAGGAGAGGGTAGGATGATTTGAGAGCCTTTCTTTTGGTGGCCTCTGCTTCCTACCCTTCGCTGGGCCCTCTGGCACCTACCTTGGACATGCTCTGTAGCTCAGGTCCCCCAAGACCTGCTCCTTGGGCATCCTGGACCTCCCCGTCATAATGCATTTACTCTCGGCCTCTTGTCCTACCCAAACAATCAGCCTTGTGTCTGCTCAGACCCTCGTGTGTTCCTAATACAGCCTGTGCTTGTCACAGAGAAGGGGCTCAAAACTGTTTGTTGATTGAACAAATGAAGGAATGGTAGCTGTCTGGCTTCCTTGCATGGCCCCACAAAGTCTGCATTAAAGAGTTGGGCTCTGACCTGGCTCCTTGGGAGTGAGAACATTCTGGAAGAAAGTCCCCCTATATGTGGATAGAAATCTGACTCCTGGCGGGGATCATCTAATCTCTGACATCAGGGACCCTAAGAATTTCTGTCAGCCAGGGGATATGGCCATGGTGAAAAAGAATCCCTGTGTTTAATCCTAGCCACTCTCCTGTAGGTCAACTTAATTTTAATTAATAAGTATTAAGGAGGATTAGGGGCTTCCCTGGTGGCTCAGATAGTAAAGAATCTGCCAGCAATGTTCGAGATGCAGGTTCAACCACTGGGTAGGGAAGATCCCTTGGAGAAGGGAATGGCTACCCACTCCAGTATTCTTGCCTGGAGAATCCCATGGACAGAGGAGCCTGGTGGACCACAGTCCATGGGGTTGCAAAGAGTCAGACACAACTGAGCAACTAACACTAACAAGGAAGATTAGGTTGAACACTGTGGGGGGACGTACAACCAGTATCATTGTTCAAAATATATACAAAATCAGAGGAATTCAAGGATGCAGAAAACAAAGTCCTTATCGTCAGGATTATAAAGCTATGGATAAGACAAGTACCTATTCAGCCAAATATACAATAGGAAAAACTAGAAAAGGTACATTATAAACATATAAATCATTCAATTCACTGAACATGCTGTAGAGGCTTCTAGATACCATCCAATACCTGTTTCCTCCTTTTTCTTTAGTAATAGAACCCCAGAGTTTTAGTTAAGCACAAAACCTTTTGGCTAAAGATTATATTTCCCACAGTCCTCCATAGCTACAGGTTGCCAAGTAGTTAATTCTGGTTAAATGGATGTAGGTCTTGGTGGCTTAGCAGTGAAGAATCCACCTGCAACACAGGAGACTTGCTGGAGACAAACTTTCAATCCCTGGGTCGTGAAGATCCCCTGAGTAGGAAATGGCAAGCCACTCCAATATTCTTGCCTGGGAAATCCTAAGGACAGAGGAGCCTGGTGGACTGTGGTCCATGAGGTTGCGAAGAGCTGGACTTAACTGAGTAAGCAAACAACAACAACAGAGGAGAGATAAGCAGAAGTGATGTGTGCGACATTTAAAGACATAGCCTTAAATGGAAGGGACCTTCCCTCCACTTCCTTTTTCTTCTGCCTCCTGGCTGGAATACAGATGAAATGGTGGGAGCAGTAGCAGCTATCTTAGAGTATGATAGAGCAACAAGATGGAAGAGGCCTAGGTCCCCAGCACTATGAAACCACCTTATCAGCTTGGATCTGCTTACACCCCATCTATTATATGAGAGAAAAATAAACATTTGTCTCATGTAAGCCACTGTTACTTTGACCTTTGTTATAGCAGCTGAATGTGTATCTTAACTGATAGAAGACACAAGGAGGTAATTAGAAGATTGGCTGATACTAATGTAGTAAATGTTTAGAGGAGAAATAAATCAAGGCAAAAGAAGGTACCGTCAAAGAGACAGAGCTTGAGACAAGCCCCACATTTGGAAGGCTGGAGGAAAAACATGGGAAATCTCTGTAGACAGATGCAGAGAGGACTATGGGTGCTGAAACACATGAGAGCCAAGGACTTTGTGAGATGACATTGAAGGCTGGACGTGTCTATAGTCATGGTGTTTGGCTTGTCTGAAGGTTACCTACCATTTCTCCCAAATCCCACATCTACAGCTGCAGCTCCACCCTCCATCCTGAATTCCAGATCCAAATTATCCAGGACTCCCTGGACGTCTCCATTTGAACATTTCCCAGACAGCTCAGTTGAAAACCAAACCCACCTCCCTCTACCTTTCTCCTGCCAAACCTCCTCCATTTTCCTGAGTGGGTTTAAGAAACTTACCCAAATCACCACAACGAAAGATAGAGTAGAAGCTGAGCCTCCAAAGTTCATTTACTTTCCATTATATTCTGTTGCTACTTCATACATGTTTAGTTCAGTTCAGTTGCTCAGTCGTGTCCGACTCTTTGCAACCCATGAACTGTAATACACTAGGCCTCCCTGTCCATCACCAACTCCCAGATTTTGCTCAAACTCATCTCCACTGACTTGGTGATGCGATCCAACCACCTCATCCTTTGTTGTCCCCTTTTCCTCCTGCCCTCAATCTTTCCCAGCATCAGCTGGGAAAACTTTCCCAGAGTCAGCTCTTTGCATCATTGGAGTTTCAGCTTTAACATGAGTCCTTCCAATGAACACCCAGGACTGATCTCCTTTAGGATGGACTGGTTGGATCTCCTTGCAGTCCAAGGGACTCTCAAGAGTCTTCTCCAACACCACAGTTCAAAAGCATCAATTCTTCAACGCTCAGTTTTCTTTATAGTCCAACTCTCACATCCATACATGACCACTGGAAAAACCACAGCCTTGACTAGATAGATTTTGTTGACAAAGTAATGCCTCAGCTTTCTAATATGCTGTCTAGGCTTGTCATAACCTTCCTTCCAAGGAGTAAGCATCTTTTAAATTCATGGCTGCAATCACCATCTGCACTGATTTTGGAGCCCAGAAAAATAAAGTCAGCCACTATTTCCACTGTTTCCCCATCTATTTCCCGTGAAATGATGGGACCAGATGCCATGATCTTAGTTTTCTGAATGTTGAGCTTTAAGCCAACTTTTTCACTCTCCTCTTTCACTTTCATCAAGAGGCTCTTTAGTTCCTCTTCACTTTCTGCCATAAGGGTGGTGTCATCTGCATTTCTGAGGTTATTGATATTTCTCCTGGAAATCTTGATTCCAGCTTGTGCTTCTTCCAGCCCAGCGTTTCCCATGATGTACTCTGCATATAAGTTAAATAAGCAGGGTGATAATATACAACCTTGATGTACTCCTTTTCCTATTTGGAACCAGTCTGTTATTCCACGTCCAGTTCTAATTGTTGCTTCTTGACCTGCATACAGATTTCTCAATAGGCAGGTCAAGTGGTCTGGTATTCCCATCTCTTTCAGAATTTTCCACAGTTTATTGTGATCCACACAGTCAAAGGCTTTGGCATAGTCAATAAAGCAGAACTAGATGTTGTTCTGGAACTCTCTTGCTTTTTTGATGATCCAGCAGATGTTAGCAATTTGATCTCTGGTTCCTCTGCCTTTTCTAAAACCAGCTTGAACATCTGGAAGTTCATGGTTCACATATTGCTTAAGCCTGGCTTGGAGAATTTTACACATCACTTTACTAACGTGTGAGATGAGTGCAATTGCGCAGTAGTTTGAACATTCTTTGGCATTGCCTTTCGTAGGGATTGGAATGAAAACTGACCTTTTCCAGTCCTGTGGCCACTGCTGAGTTTTCCAAATTTGCTGGCATATTGAGTGCAGCACTTACACAGCATCGTCTTTTAGGATTTGAATTAGCTCAACTGGAATTCCATCACCTCCACTAGCTTTGTTCATAGTGATGCTTCCTAAGGCCCACTTGACTTCACATTCCTGGATGTCTAGGTGAGTGATCACACCATCGTGATTATCTGGGTCATGAAGATCTCTTTTGTACAGTTCTTCTGTGTATTCTTGCCACCTCTTCTTAAGATCTTCTGCTTCTGTTAGGTCCCTACCATTTCTGTCCTTTATTGAGCCCATCTTTGCATGAAATGTTCCCTTGGTATCTCTAATTTTCTTGAAGAGACCTCTGGTCTTTCCCATTCTATTGTTTTCCTCTATTTCTTTGCATTGATCACTGAGAAAGGCTTTCTTATCTCTCCTGGCTATTCTTTGGAACTCTGCATTCAAATGGGTATATCTTTCCTTTTCTCCTTTGCTTTTCACTTCTCTTCTTCTCACAACTATTTGTAAGGCCTCTTCAGACAGTCATTTTGCTTTTTTGCATTTCTTTTTCTTGAGGAGGTTATTGATTCCTGTCTCCTATACAATATTATGAACCTCCATCCATAGTTCATCAGGTACTCTGTTCTATCAGATCTAGTCCCTTAAATCTATTTCTCACTTCCTCTGTATAATCATAAGGGATTTGATTTAGGTCATACCTGAATGGTCTAGTGGCTTTCCCCACTTTCTTCAATTTAAGCCTGAATTTTAAGTCAATTTTTACAGCTTTGTCTAACTCAACGAAACTAAGCATGCCGTGTGAGGCCACCCAAGATGGACAGGTCATGGTGGAGAGGTCTGACAAAATGTGGTCCACTGGAGAAGGGAATGGCAAACCACTTCAGTATTCTTGCCTTGAGAACCCCATAAACAGTAAGAAAAGTCAAAAAGATAGAACACTGAAAAATGAACTCCCCAGGTCAGTAGCTGCCAAATATGCTACTGGAGATCAATGTAGAAATAACTCCAGAAAGAATGAAGGGATGGAACCAAAACAAAAACAACACCCAGTTGTGGATGGGACTGGTGATAGAAGCAAGGTCTGATGCTGTAAAGAGCAATATTGCATAGGAACCTGGAATGTTAGGTCCATGAATCAAGGCAAATTGGAAGTGGTCAAACAGGAGATGCCAAGAGTGAACATTGACATTCTAGGAGTCAGTGAACTAAGATGGACTGGAATGGGTGAATTTAACTCAGATGACCATTATATCTACTCCTATGGGCAGGAATCCCTTAGAAGAAATGGAGTAGCCATCATAGTCAACAAAAGAGTCTGAAATATAGTACTTGGATGCAATCTCAAAAACGACAGAGTGATCTCTGTTCGTTTCCAAGGCAAACCATTCAATGTTACGGTAATCCAAGTCTATACCCCGACCAGCAATGCTGAAGAAGCTGAAGTGGAACAGTTCTATGAAGACCTATAAGACCTTTTAGAACTAACACCCAAAAAAAAATGTCCTTTTCATTCTAGTGGACTGGAATGCAAAAGTAGGAAGTCAAGAAACACCTGGAGTAACAGGCAAATTTGGCCTTGTAGTACATAATGAAGCAGGGTAAAGGCTAATAGAGTTTTGCCAAGAGAACACACTGGTCATAGCAAACACCTTCTTCCAAAACACAAGGGAAGACTTTACACATGGACATCACCAGATGGCCAACACCGAAATCAGATTGATTATTTTCTTTGCAGCCAAAGATGGAGAAGCTCTATACAGTCAGCAAAAACAAGACTGGGAGCTGATTGTGGCTGAGATCATGAACTCCTTATTGCCAAATTCAGACTTAAATTGAAGAAAGTGGGGAAAACCACTAGACCATTTCATACATATTACAGACTACTTACTGTTATTCGACTAGCTAAACATACAGTTGTGTTTGCTAGTGACTGAGCATCCAACACATGCTCTCTAACTGACTGTGATTCTTCTTTTTTTAATCTTAACCTTTTAATTTTGTTTTGGGGTATAGCCAATTAACAATGTTGTGATAGTTTCAGGTGAAAAGAGAAGGGGCTCAACCATACACATACACGTGTCCATTCTCCCCCAGATTCCTCCCCGACCCGGGCTGCTGTGTGGCCCTGAGCAACTGTGCTTCTTTCTGATCCTGATATTTGCATCCCAGCCTCAGAGAGAGTGCTGAGAGGGAAAAGGTCTGGCCTGAGGAGCCCATTCAGACGTTTGGGATGTAAGAGATCACAGATATTCCCACGGAGCACTACTGTCTGCCAGGGACATCTGCATTTAGGATCAATACTGTAGACATATTACAGAAAATATTGCATATAACCCAATGAAGGACAGGGAAGCCTGGCGCACTGCAACCCATGGGGTCACAAAGAGTCAGACGCAACATAGTGACTGAACAACAACAAAAATCCAAGAACATTTGTGTGAGAGGTAACAGCATAAATTGGCTTCCTTGGTGGCTCAGACAGTAAAGAATCTGCCTGCAATGCGGGAGACCTGGGTTCGATCCTTGCGATGGGAAGATCCCTTGCAAGAGGGCATGGCAATTCATTCCAGTATTCTTGCCTGAAGAATCCCCATGGATAGAGCAGCCTGCTGGGCTATAGTCCATGGAATCACAAAGAGTTAGACACAACTGAGGGAAACAATGGAAACACTGAGAGACTTTATTTTCTGGGGCTCCAAAATCACTGCAGATGGTGACTACAGCCATGAAAAAAAAGATGCTTTCTCCTTGGAAGAAAAGCTATGACCAACCTAGACAGCATATTAAAAAGCAGAGACATTACTTTGCCAACAAAGGTCTGTCTAGTCAAAGCTATGGTTTTTCCAGTAGTCATGTATGGATGTGAGAGTCGGACTATAAAGAAAACTGAGCACGGAAGAACTGAAGCTTTTGAACTGTGGTGTTGAAGACCTTTGAGAGCCCCTTGGACTGCAAAATATCCAACCAGTCCATCCTAAAGGAAATCAGTCCTGAATATTCATTAGAAGGACTGATGCTGAGGCTGAAACTCCAATACTTTGGCCACCTGATGTGAAGAACGGACTCATTGAAAAAGACCCTGATGCTGGGAAAGACTGAAGGTGGGAGGAGAAGGGGACGACAGAGGATGAGATGATAGGATGGCATCACCGACTCGATGGACAGGAGTTTGAGTAAGCTCTGGGAATTAGTGATAGACAGGGAAGCCTGTCATGCTGCTGTTCGCGGCGTCGCAAAGAGTCAGACACGACTGAGGGACTGACCTGAACTGAACTGAGCGAGTAAGCGCCGCGCACGGTAGCACCCAGGAAGCAACCCTCGGCCTCCGGTTGCGGCGCTTGAACTGCCCACTAGGGGACACTCTTGCCTCCAGTTTCCCCGCTATGGGAGTGGGGAAAGGGAATTCCCCAAATTCCTCGGGCCTCCATCTAAAGCCTCTGCTTCCAAGGCAGCGTTTCAGATTTCCTTTTCACGGCAACCCCTTTGTCTTCCGGTTTGGATGTTGACAGTTGGGAGTGGACAGAAGGAGACAGTGAATCAAGGATTAAGGGCTCCGTAGACACCAGCTGTTGGTCGTGGTTTCAATGTGACAAAGATGCCTAACATTATGATAGCATTATGATACTTGTGGCTACAAGATCTGTGGGGTGCTTTCCAGGGCTCAGATGTCCTCCGTATAAACGGCCTCATTTATTAGTCATATGCGGAAGCATTATTCTCACATAAAGGAAACCAGGGAAAGTGAGGGAATTACCCAAGGTCATAGAGTTTGTAATTTGAGTCTGAATATAAACCCACTGATTCTATTTACAACTGCCCAGGGAACTTGGGTATCTATAATAAAATACAACTGTCTGGGTGTGGAATACTAGCTCTGAAGGGCTGATAAAGCAAATATCACTAGATTAGCCTGCAACCTTGTCTTCCTTTTCACTTTTCTCCCCAGGCTCCAGACACCCTGGGAGGAATCTAGTCTGATTGGCTCTTTTCACATTGAACTGTTTTCTTGTTTTTAAACACTGGAAACATTTTGTATTGGGCTATAGCTCATTAAGAGTGTTGTGGTAGTGAGCAGCAAAGGGACTCAGCCATTCATAGAAAAACAAAGTCCCACCCTGTAGCACAGGGAACTCTGCTCAAGGTTACACGCCAGGCTGAATGGGAGAGTGGTTTGCGGGGAAAACGGATACGTATATACACTGAACAGTTCTTGACCCACAGCAGAGTTTCCTGACTCCCTGAGTTGATGACTGCTTTAAGGATTGATGTCATTAAATCTACTGGATCTGTCTTGGCTTTGCCACTGACCCACTCAGCCAGGGAAGGCAAATTACTTGGTTACTTGATCTCTTCCAGCTTCAGCTTCATCTTGGATGAAATGGAGTTGGTTAAAACGGTGGTGATCTGTGACTCTCTGGGTTGTGAGTGATAAGAACCCAACTCACACCAGCCTGAGCGAAAAAAAAAAATTCAAGACAATTTCTTGACCCCCAGAGCTGAGTGGCAGGAAGGCTTACAGTGAAACTGGCTAAAAGCAGGTATTGGAGTTCATCCAGTCTTTCCCCAGCCACTTCTCACTTCCGTTTCTCTCTACCTGGTCAGTTTCATTATCTTGGACTGGCTGAAATTATGGCCAAGCACACGGCCCCTGGCAGCTCAGGTTCACATCCTCACAGCTGCATAGCCAGAGACAAAATGGCATTTTCCTTCCAACTCCAGGTTGAAAGGCCAAGCCAGCTCCTCTTCATCACAGGACATAGTGAGTACCAGGCAAGATAACAAATATGGGAGGGCATTGGGAGGTCTGCCTCAGCTGCAGAATCCCTTCTTCTTGAGGGTTATCCTGCCTCAGGGCAATTCACTTGCCTATAACCATCATTTCGATGGTTCCTTGTGAGAGCAGACCTTACAGGGGAATAGGATGAGTGGCAGGGCAGCACATTTGGTGGGGTTGGGTTGGGTTAACCCCCCCTACCCCCCGGCCTCAGCCTTGGTGCAAGGAGGTGCTTCCACGTGTCTGTTGTTCAGTCCCTAAGTAGTGTCCGATTCATTGTGACCCCGTGGATTGCAGCACGCCAGGCTTGCCTGTCCTTCACCATCTCCCAGAGTTTGCTCAAACTCAGGTCCATTGAATCGATGATGCCATCCACCCATCTCATCCTCTGTCACTCCCTTCTCCTCCTAATCTCAATCTTTCCCAGTATCAGGGTCTTTTCCAATGAGTGGGCTCTTCACATCATCAGGTGGCCAAAGTATTGGAGCTTCAGTTTCAGCATCAGTCCTTCCATTGAATATTCAGGGTTGATTTTCTTTAGGATTGATCTTCTGGTTTGATCTTCTTGCTGCCTAAGAGACTTCCCACAAACCCAAAGAAAATGAACCAGATTCTCAGAATGACGTGAATGACTTTGCATCCTTTCAGTCTGTCTCTGGGGTTCACAATATCATCCGTGAAGCAACAAAGAGAAAACAGGGGACAGTGAAAACATCCTTGTGGCCAAAGACCTGCCACTAATGCCACCTTCATGTTCCGCCGTCTCTCTGGGAGAAGTGGATTTTGTCTCTTATCAGCATCTTCCCCATCCATGGGTCTTGTAACCTGCCATCCTCTCATGGAATCCTGTTAATCACAGCCCTTTAACAGCAGCATGCCTTATCTGAGAGGTGAAGAAATGAGGCAGTACAACTCTTGGGCCCTTCATATGCTCCTACCTAATAGTGTGAGATCTTCCTGATGTAAAACTAGCCTGACTACAGAGCAGGCCCAAAGCTCCAGGGTGGGCCAAGCTGTGATGCTGCTATAAGCTTGCCCTTAGGCTGCAGGCAGTAGCAATAGGGCAGTGATGTAGAGGGACCATGAGAGGATCAGAAGAACATGGCTCCTCCCAAGGATCAAAATTGTCTGAGGGTGATATGCATGAACAGGAGCATATCTTACCGGCTTAAGCCGTAACTTATGGCTACAGTGTGTACACACACCCACCATCCCCAGGGTAGCCGGACATACCCTGAGGCACCCACACCACCCTCTGGGTCTTCAGTGTTGTCTGCTGACTGTCTTAGTATTGATTTTGCACAAGTGGTGGTGAGGGAACACCTAGACCAGGACTTGGTCCATCCCCCTCCACCCACAGAAGTCGACTAAAACACAAATCTGACAGTGTCACTTCTCTCTGCTCCAGACTCTCCAGGCCCCAAGTGGCCGTGGGTGTAAACTGCGTGGTGGTCGAGGTTGCTGCCCTTCCCAGGCAGGCCCTTCCTCCTGTGCTCTACCTACTCCACTCTTCTTGATGTGCCTGCTCCTTAAAAGGCCCACCTCCTCCATGAAGCCTTCCATCCTGAAGCTGCCAGTCTCTGAGAGTTGGTTGAATAGGCCCCTCGTCGAGTGGTTTTCCAAGCAACTTCTGAAACACCACGAGGGTTCCCAGGCCAGCACTGGGACAGACAGATGGATCTGAGTGTGTCTGGAGGGGAGGGGTCACCGGCCCCTTGCCTCTGCTCAGTGGCTCCAAGTTTGCCTTTATCTGTCATATATTTGGCATCCAAGTAAAATTTCGTCTATTCAGGGACTTCCTGGTGGTCCAGTGGTTAAGAATCTGCCTTCCAATGCAGAGGACACGGGTTCGACTCTTGGTCTGGGAACTAAGATCCCAGGTGCCTCCGAGGACCTGAGCCCGTGCGTCACAGCTAGAGAACTCTAAGCCACAATGAAAGGTCCAGAGTGCTGTAACTAAAACCCAATGCATCCAGGAATATATAAACAAATATTTTAAATAAAATAGTGTCTATTCAGAGGATTGTTGTGAGGACTAATAAGAAAACTACAATACTTGGAGGGCTTCCCAGGGGGTACTAGTGGTAGAGAACCTGCTCCATGCAGGAGACATAAGAGATGAGGGTTCAGTCCTGGGTTGGGAACATCCCCTGGTGGAGGGCATGGCAACCCACTGCAGTATTCTTTCCTGGAGAATTCCATGGACAGAGGACCTTGGCGGGCTACAATTCATAGGGTGGCAAAGAGTCGGACATGACTGAAGCCATTTAGCATGCATGCACAATACTTAGAATAGCACATTTTAAATGTCAGGTAACTTTTAGCTACTACTGTTTCAGTGCCAGGTCAATGATTTCTGTATCATTGAGTCTCACTGGTTCAGAAAGCTCTTACATGCCATCTGCATGAAATGCTGGGTGGTCCTAACACAGCTAGACATTGGATGGGCCGGTCTCCCCATTCAGTGCTGAGCCCTCATTGGAGGAGGTGGGTAAGTCTGTTTATCAAGATAAGCATCTTACCCGGACTTCTTCCCCATCCTCAGCCACTCTCTCCGCACTTTTTCTCCCGCTCAGGACACGGATGGCACCAGTGGCTTCTGTCTGTGTTTGAGGGAGAGCGCCATCAGGGATGCGCCGGGCCCACCATGCCCACAGGGCTTAGTTTCTGAGGGGCCTTGAGCCAAGCTCAGCAACAAGAGGTCAGCAGCCTCCACCCCCAGCCTCATCTCTCAGACCACCTGGTTAGCCTGGCCTTCTCCTGCTACCCCACTCTCCCACCCCAGCCCACCCCCTGCCTCTTCTACCCAGGTGGAGTCCGTCCAGAGTCTCCAGGGAGAAGCAATGTCATGCTTGAATTGACCCATCAGTTTTTCTACTTATCAATCAGCTACCTGCTGGCACTGCCAAGAGGATCCATGAATAGTTTTTCTTTTTTTTAAAGGTCTTACCATCCATTGGTATGTCATAGAAATAAAATCCTGGCAAGGGGACTTTGGCTGTGTCTATAACATTTTATTTCTCAAAAAAAAAAACAAACAAACAAAAAACAAAAACCTGCCATGAGTTACATGACCGCAATTATCTCTGCATGTTTTGATCCCTTAAAACATCTTGTAATAGAAATAACATGTTTTAAGAGATAGAAATAAAGCTGACCCAAGATTAAGAGACATGGGTTAAAGTTTTCTGACTTTGTCGCTAACATGATTTTGCATGAGTCATTTTGATTCTCTGAACCTCAGTTTCCACTCTTGTAAAATGACTCCTTGGGTCTCTCAACACCCAATTCTGTGAATTTTAAATAGGAATGCAGCATTGACATGTATACACGTGTAAAATAGCTGGTGGTGAGCTTCTATGTGGCGCAGGGAGCTCAGGTCGGTGCTCTGTGACGACCTAGAGGGATGGGATGGGGGCGTGGGAGGGAGGCTCCCGAGGGAGGGGACAGATGTGTTCTTAGGGCTGATTCATGTTGTTGTACAACAGGAACTAACGCAACATTGTAAAGCAATTACCCTCCAATCAAACATAAATAGATAGGAATGCCAGATGCGTCCTGGTCCTGACCATTTCCCTCTAGCACGTCCTGCCTCCATGCCTTCCAGCTCATCCTCTATCTCCTCTCTTTCCCCTCCTTGAGCCCCGTCAGAGGAAATGGAAACTTGGATAAATATATGAACAGGATGAAAGCCTTCGCCGATGCCTAAAGCATTTCCAGCATCAGGGCACCGCAGGGTGGTCTGGAAGTGCTTCCCCATCCTTCGCTCTGTGCCTGGGTGGTCATTTCCCTTATGAACTGTGAAAACAGCATGACCGTCTTGCTTGTATTGGGCAAGACTTGTCTCAGGCCAAATACGAACCCCTGGCTGAGTGACTTTTTTCTTGATCAGAGGGTCTCTGGCTGTGTTGTCCTGAATGATTTTGAGAAAAACGTCTGTCAGAGCAGCCCCATGTGGTAGTTCTGGAAGAAGCGAGTTTTCGTTGTGGGCTAGTCTCCCGTGTCCCTGTGCAGTCAAGGGGCTCAGCAGAACCCTCTGGAGAGCCAAGCACAGTCTTAGCCTCCAGTCCCTCACTCTAGGGGGATGTGGACCCATCCCACCCTCAGAAATTGGTTCTGCCCCTTCTCAGATGATGTGTGCATACGTGTGTATGAAGTCATGGCAGACTCTTCTGCAACCGCATGGACTGTAGCCCACCAGGCTTCACTGTCCATGGGATTCTCCAGGCAACAAAGCTGGAGCGGGTTGTCATTTCCTTCTCCAGGGAATCTTCCTGACCCAGGGATCAAACCCAAGTCTCCCGCATCTCCTGCATTGGCAGGTAGATTCTTTACGTCTGCATCTCCCATTGGATACCATCATTCTGATGCACCATCTATGATGGCCTGCCCATTTTATGGGGAAGGGGGTGCGGAGAGCTGGGAGTGGGAGAGAGTCAGTCTCAAATTGCCTCTGGCAGCCGGAGCGCTGTGAGAAGGTCACAGCCCCCTTCCCTAGACAAACAGTTCCCAGCGCATGTCCCCGTGGGGGCCTTTGTTAAGCTGTCAAGCAGACCAAGTGCAGAGGGATGACGGCCACCCAGTTAGAGCCCGTGGAAGCTTCTGCAGACACCCCTACTCGCCTTGGGCTCCCCAGAAGCAAGCAGCCATGGAGGGGGCAGGGAGCAGGTGACCAGGGGCACCGTTAGCAAAATACTCTTGGGTTCCTATTGCCCAATAAATCCTCCCTACTGGCTTTTCTTGGTTGATCAGCACTCATGGGAGCAGAGCAAAGCTGAGTCACTCTCTGTTACCGAACTTTCTTTCAGATCCAAATCCTTTTTGCCATATAGAGTAGTCTGCAGAGAAAGCTGGCAGAAATAGGTACAGAGCTGGAGGAACAGATCTTTTATTTTTCCCCTAAATTTGGCTGGCTTTGTCGAGTCTTAGTTGCCCCATGGCATGTGGGACCTTAGTTCCCTGGCCAGGGATCAAACCCATGTCCCCTGCCTTAGAAGGCAGATTCTTAACCATTCGACCATCAGGAAGTACCAGCAGACCTTTTCAAAGGGTATTGGGGTGGAGGGAGAGAGAGGTCTTCTGGCAAGTATGGCGTCTGAAACATGAATGGGCTTCAAAGTGCAGAGACAGGGCACTGGCACGTGTCAGGTCAGAAGTTCCTGCGAAAGCGGTGGAGTGGATTCTGTGGGGCTACAGTGGCCTCCACGCCCTCTGCACCGCGTCCTCTATGCCTCATACTGCTCCCGGAGCCCTCAGGTCCTCATTACTGGTGGCGGTGGTCAGGAGGCAGGTTCTTGGACCGGGAGCAGGTGCATCACTTGTTAGAGCTGTTGGAAATCAGACTCTCAGGGTCCACCCAGACCTAAAGCAGAGTGCCTTTGAACAAGATACCTGTATAATCTCTCTACATCCTGAAAGTCCGAGAAGCACAGGTCCAGCCGCCCAGGGGTACCATTCCCACCCCCCACCACCTCCAAGGCTGGTTTTTCTGGACCCTGCGCTGGCCTCCTTGCCGTCTGTTCTCATGCTATATCCTTCATACCCTGTAGCTATGCGCTCTGCCAACCTTCAAGTGGAAAATAAAAGTCTGATTAAATCATGCCATTGGGTAACTGAGGGTAGCTTACACTGTCAGACTCACAGAGCATCTTCATATTTACACGTAAGAATCACCTCTCTCTTTTTGGTTTGTTTATTTGGCTGCGCTGGGTCTTTGTCACTATGCACTGGCCTTCTCTAGTGCGGTGAGCAGGGGCTCCTCTTTATTGCAATGCCCAGTTTTCTCATTTGGGCGGCTTCTTGTTGCAGAGCACCGGCTCTAGGCATGCAAGCTCAGTAGTTGTGGCCCACAGGCTTAGTCTCTCCATGGTATGTGGGATCTTCCCAGACCAAGGATTGAACCCGTGTCTCCTGCATTGGTAGAAGGACTCTTAACCACTGGATCACCAGCAACATCCCCAGGAAAATCATTTTAACCTAAATGCCATAGGGAAAAAAAATGTACTACTGGAGTGATATCCATGGGGTAGGATATGCCCTTGAACCGCAGCGGGGCAGTGCCTCTGATCCAGGCTAACTATGTGGAGGGTGGTTTAATTCATCCTCTTGTCCCTCTTTTGGTGGCGCTATCATGTTCTCGTGGGAGAAGAGAGAGAGAAGCAAGGAGACAGGGCAGACAAAGCCAGGGACTCTGTAAGAAACCATGGAAGGCCCCACCGCGACCTGAACATAGATGTCTATGGATTGTGCTAGGTGCCTCTTGCTGTCATGGCAACCCCATGGCCTGTAGCCCTCCAGGCTCCTCTGTCCATGGGATTCTCTCTGCAAGAATACTGGAATGGGGTAGTATTTCCTCTTCCAGTGGATCTTCCTGACCCAGGGATCGAACCTGCATTTCTTATGTCTCTTGCCATAGCAGGCGAATTCTTTTCCACTAGCGCCACTGGGAAGCTCGGCTCTGTGCCCAGCGTGTGGCTTATGGGGAAGACATTGGCTTTGGAGCCTGAACAGCCTGGGCTAGCTGTGAGAACCTGAGTGTGCTATCTTCAATTCTCTCAGCTTATATGTGCTAATCGGTCAAAAATGATCCCCAGGTTGCAGGGCAAATGAAACATCCATAGTGAGCCAGTTCAGGGTGGGCGCTCAAAGCGTGTGAATTCTCTCCCCTGTCCTTGCGGGGAGCAGCACAAGGAGAGCTGACAGACAGCCCCGACCTTCAAGAAGGCCAACCACACAATGGAGAAGCAGAAAATGATGAAATCCTCCAAGGCCCTGGAGGATCAAGTGCGCCAATGAGCAGCAGAGCCAGCAATGAAGTCTGGAGAAGTCTCCAAAGTCTCTGGGTGGAGGCGGAACTGGTGACGATGAACGAGAGACTGTAAGTGAACACACAGTGGGCACAGAGGCCTGGAAAGGGGGCTGGGCAGGACGCCAGGGGAACCGTGACGGAAGAGTCAGTCAAGGCAGGGACCACATTGCCGAGGGAGGAACGGGGGAAGGAAGGCATGGAGGCTGAGGCCTGTGCCTGGGAGACCTTGAAAAACCGAGATGAAGACTTGGGATATTGGGTTTTGTTTTGGTCTTTTTTTGTTTTGTTTCTTAACTGATGGATAATTGTTTTACAATATTGTTGGTTTCTGCCATACATCAGCATGAATCAGCCATAGTTTTTTTTAAACAAAATTTCTGAAGTTTTGTTCCATTTGATTGGATCAATTTGTTTTAAAGTTTTATTTACTTTTTTTTTTTTTTTTAAAGTTTATTTGGCTGCACCTGGACTTAGTTGTGGCATGAGGGATCTTTAATTGTGGCATGTGGGGTCTAGTTCCCCAACCAGCGATCAAATCCCAGCCCCCTGCATTGGGAATGTGGAGTCTTAGCCATTGGGCCACAAGGGGGATCCGGGAATACTGGGTTTTTATGATATACACACCTCAGGAGTGTTTATTTATTCATCATACTCTCCTCCCCAGTTTTACTAGGGGCTTCCCTGGTGGCTCAGACGGTAAAGAATCTGCCTGCAATGCAGGAGACCCAGGTTTGATTCCTGGGTCTGAAAGATCCCCTGCAGAAGGAAATGGTCACCCACTCCAGTAGGCTTGCCTGGAGAATCCCATGGATGGAGGAGCCTTGGGGTCACAAAGAGTGACCGACCGACTGATGGACTAACACAGACACATCTAGATTCAGAGCTCCTGTTTGTTGGGAGTGTGCAGTGCCCCTGGAAAGAGCAGATTTGATTTACTGTGGGGACTTTCCTGGTGATCCAGTGGTTACGAATCCGCCCTTGAGATGCAGAAGACGCAGGTTTGGTCCCTGGTCAGGGAACTGAGATCCCATATGCTGCAGAGCAACTAAGCCTGTGGGCTGTAACTACTGAGCCCATGCACTCTGGAGCCTGCATGGAGCCCCGAGGAAGGAGCCTACATGACACAAGGAAGAGCCCACGGGCTGCAACTAAGACCTGACTGATACAGCCTAATAAATAAACAAGTCAATAAACAAAATAAAAGTTTAAAAAAATGGTTTACTGTGCAGGTGAGTCTAGAACCTCACCCTACTAACAGAAACGACCCATTTCTGGGCACTCTCCGCATGCCAGCAGCTGAGGTTCTCTATTGTGAAAGGCCTCACCTTTCCTTTCAATAAACCCTGGGAAAGGGTTTATCTGTCAGTCTTGTCCAACTCTTTGTGACCCCATGGACTGTAGCCCCCAGGCTCCTCTGTCCATGGGATTTCCCAGGTAAGAATACTGGAGTGGGCTGCATTTCTCCCTCCAGGGGATCTTTTCAATCCTGATCAAACCTGGGTCTCCTGCATTGAAGGCAGATTCCTTACTGTTTCAGCCACCAGGGAAGACAATTGTTTTTGCGCCCATTTTGCATGAGGAAACCAAGGCACGCTCAGAAAGGCCAAATAACTTACCCCAGGTCGCACATCCAGAGCTCCTCTACTAGCCACTGTCCTCTTTTCAAAAAAGCAACTCTGCCTCTCACCTCCCGGAGGGCTTAGGGTTCTCAGACACACTGCTTCCAAACCATTCTTTTCCCACATGGGCTAGAAAATCTTTGGTTTTCCTGAAGGGAGGACATGAAGGTGGGCAAACAAACTCCCGGCCTATTTCAGCCCACATTCCTTGGCTCACATACCCCCTGCCTTCCGTTGCAAAGTCAGCAAAGGCCAGTTGGGTTTTTCTCACTTCCCATCACTCTACCCTTACTTCAGCGTCACCTCTCCTCCTTGACTCTGACCCTCTCGCCTCCTTCTTTCACTTATAAAAGCCCAGTGATCACAGGATCACAGATAATCCAGAATAATCTTCCCATCTCAAGGTCAGATGGTTAGCAACATGAATTCCATCTGCAACTTAACTCACCCGTGCCATTTGCAGGTGTTGCAATCAAGGCATCTTGGAAGGGGGGTGCTTCTTCTTCTCCAGAACTCCATTCCATCGAAAGAAGCCTGCAACAGCGCCTTGTGCCTTCCTAGGCCTGTCATTTTCACTCAGTTTAAGCTGCACCGAGAGCAAGGAGGGGATTTCCCAGGCCAGAATACTGGCTCGGGCAGCCGTTTCCTTCTCCAGGGGATCTTCCTGCCCCAGGGACTGAACTCACGTCTCCTGCATTGGCAGGCAGATTCTTTACCACTGCACCACCAGGGAAGTTCCCGCCTCCTTGTTGGGGAATCAAACCTCAGTCTCCTGGGGGACAGGCAGGGATACTCATCACTATACAAACAAGGAAAACATCTGAAATACTAAGCACCAAAGGAGCACATGTGAAGCGATGTAAAAGAAAGTGCTGGGGCTGTGTCCCCATCCTGAAGGGACACCTGATATCTGAGGAAGAGGTGATGGAAGAAAGGAGCCCAAGCTCAGTTCTGGCTCTCAGTTTTTAATTTTAAAAATTATAATCAGTACAAGGAAATGCACTCTGTTCTACTCCTCTTCTCCCAATCTGCTATCTCCATCTCACTGATCAGAGGAAACTGAAACTGCTTTATTGAGATATTTATACTCTTGCAGAATTTTCTGAATGTTAAAATGCTCAAATGTAAAATATTCTATGGATAACTGGTGACTACTTGTTTTTTTACACAATGAGTTCAGTTTATAACTTTTTTTCGAGTTGAATCTCACACCGACCAAATTAAGGACACATTCCCAAGTCAGTATGTTGTGTATTTGTATATTTTTAGGGTAAATCTTGGGCTTTCCTGGTGGCTCAGATAGTAAAGAATCTGCCTGCAGTGCAGGAGACCTGGGTTCCATCTCTGTGTTGGGAAGATCCCCTGCAGGAGAGCATGGCAACCTTCTCCAGTATTCTCACCTGGAGAATCCCTGTGGCCAGAGGAGCCTGGCGGGCTACAGTCCGTGGGTTTGCAAAGAGTTGGACATGACTGAGCGACTAAGCCCAGCCCCGCACAGCACAGGGTAAATCTCAAAGCATGGAATATCTGTGTCTCAGGATACGCCCAGTTTTAATTCTGACAGATTCTGCCAAGCTGGTATCCAAATATACAAAACTGACTTACTCTTCAACAGTATGGGAGCAACTCTTCCTCATATACCCACAAACACTAGACATCATCCACCTTTCTAATCTCTATTGATCTGATAGGTGGAAAGAAGTTATCTAAATGTGGTTTTGATTTGCATATCCAAAATGATGAGTGTGGTTAAACTATTTTTTTTTCCTGTACCTGTTTATGTTTTAAATCTTTGAGTCATCTAGGGTTTATTTTGTTATAAGAATAGAACTTTATTTTTTCCAAGTGGCAGTACTGGTTATTAAATAATTTACATTTCCCCACACTGATTTGAAATGCCACCCCACTCTAAATTTTAAAAGTGAAAAGAGGCCTCTCAACCTAAATATCATATCATATGCAAAAAATAAGTCAAATGAATCATGAATTTAAAAGTAAAATCTAAAACTTCTAGACAATAACACAGGAGTGAATCTTTAGACTTAGGAATAAGCAAAGAGTTCTTAGGCTTTGTTCTTAGACTTACAATAACAAAATTTGTAAAATAAAAATTCACCAAAATAAAGAACTTTTGTTCTATGAAATATCCTGTTGAAAAGATGGAAAGACAAGCTACAGACTAGGAGAAAATAATTGTAATCACATATTCAACAAAGACATACATAGAATACATTTAAAAAAAACTATCAAAAGTCAACAACAACTCCCCCCAAATTTAATTACAACATGTGTAAAGAGTTGAACAGATATTTCACCAAAGGGGAGATATGTAAGGCAAAGTACATGAAAAGATTTTCAACATCACTAGCCATTTGGGAAATACAAATTAAAAATTAAAATCCCAATGGGCTATTACTACACACTTATTCAGTTCAGTTCAGTCCCTCAGTCATGTCCAACTCTGCAACCCCATGGACTGCAGCACGCCAGGCCTCCCTATCACCAACCCCCAGAGATTACTCAAACTCATGTCCATTGAGTCAGTGATGCCATCCAACCACCTTATCCTCTGTCATCCCCTTCTGCCTTCAATCTTTCCCAGCATCAGATTCTTTTCTAATGAGTTAGTTCTTAGCATCAAGTGGCTAAAGTATTGGACTTTCAGTTTCAGTATCAGTCCTTCCAATGAATAGTCAGTACTGATTTCCTTTAGCATTGTCCTGGTTTGATTTCCTTGCAGTCCAAGGGACTCTCAAGAGTCTTCTCCAACACCACATATCAAAAGCATCAATTCTTCAGTGCTCAGCTTTCTTTTTTATTAGAATGGCTAAAATAAGAAATAACAATAACACTAAATGCTGATGAGGATGTGGAGAAAGTGGAACTCATACATTGCTGGTGGAAATCAAAAAATGGTACAACCACTCTGAAAGATAGTTTGGCAGTTTTTACGAAACTAAACATGTAATTACCATATGGCCCAGCAATTGCATTCCTGAACATTTATCTGAGAGAAATGAAAAATCATGTTTATACAAAAATCTGCACATGATTGTCTACAACACTTTCATTCAAAATAGCAAAACAGAGCAAAACAAAACAAAAAATACCCTGGACACAAATCATTTGTCTTTCAGTGAGTGGATGATTAACAAACTGGCAGATCCATACTGAATAGAATACTATTCAGCAATTTTTAAAAGCATTGACTATTAGTACATGCAGGAGTCTGAGTGGCCTCAGAGGCATCATCCTCAGCAAAAAATTCCCAATTCCATAAGGTCACATGCTGTACGACGTTTGATTCCACTTATAGAATATTCTCCTGGTAGTAAAATAATACAGAATAGATTAGTGTTACCAGAGGTGCCTTATGGAGAGAAGGGGTTTGGGTTCACAAAAGCAAAGAGATAGCACAGGGAGTACTTTTGTGGTGATGGAACAATTCTATATCTTTTTTTTTTTTTACTTTTATCATGTAATTAAAGACAAACACCATTTACAAAGTTGCACCATTTACAAAGATATGCAGATAATAAAGTCAAAATAGAACTTTGAGTATGACAGAAAAAGACAAAATGAATATTTAATGTAAAAGAGGATGTATAAGTAATAATGTTGGTAAACTTCTAAATCTCAGTGGTTTTGTGTGCATGTATGGTGGTGTTTTTTGGAAAAATACAATCTGTATCTTGATTTTGGCTTTACAAGAATCTATTCATGTGATAAAATTGCATAGAGCTACACACACACAGACACAAACACACACACCCATGAATGCAGGCTTTTTAAATGGTGAAAATAAAATAAGGTCTGTAGTCTAGTTAATGGTGTGTATCAGTGTCAATTTCCTGTTTTTTAATATTATACTACAGTTATATAATATTTTACCACTGGGGGAAGTTAGGAGTGCTAATTGTGAAGCTTCCTGGGAATTTATAACTATTTCAAAAGAAAACGTTAACAGTTTTTTAAATGAAAAAATGAGAGAAGAAAACTATCTTTGCCAAAGACCTTCCTACTGTAGAGTGTGGTTCTCTTTAGCAGTTGCTTTATCCACGATAACCTGCTTCCTTTCCCTCCTTCCCAGACACACAACATATGATCTTGAAAAGTTTTCAGTTGAATGAAAGGTGTCTTAGACTAGGACCCACAAAAAAGTTGCTATAAAAATAGTTCAAAAGAACAGCGATATAGCCTTTGTCTGGATCTACCAATTAATATTTTTAAACCATTCACTTTATCATATAGAATTTATCTGTATCATTGGTTCCGAACCAATTGATGGTAAGTTACATACATTATGGGTCTTTGCCCCTACATACTTTAGTGATTATTTCCCAAAACTATTCTTTGATACAATCACAGTACTGTTAGTAATTTCAGTAAATGTAACACTGATTCAGCACTTTAAGCCATTGGTCTTATTACCACTTTCATCGACTGTCCCAATAGAGTGCAAGAGAGAATCCAGCCAGGGGTCAGGTCCTGCACTTAGCTGTCATGTCTCTTTGACAGCCTTAGATTTAGTAGATGTCTCCTTGTTGATGGGCACCCAGAATTCTCATCTGTAAGGTGGGATGAAGGAAACTGCCCCATCTACTTCTTTGTGAGTAAAGGCACTCTGGACTTCCCTGGTAGCTCAGCTGGTGAAGAATCCGCCTGCAATGCAGGAGACTCCAGTTCGATTCCTGGGTGGGGAAGATTCCCTGGAGAAGGGATAGGCTACCCACTCCAGTATTCTTGGGCTTCCCTAGTGGCTCAGATGGTAAAGATTCCACCTGCGATGCTGGAGACCTGGGCTGCATCCCTGAATTGAGACGATTCCCTGGGAAGAAGACATGGCAACCCACTCCAGTATTCTTCCCTAGAGAATCCTCGTGGACAGAGGAGCCTGGCGGGCTGCAGTCCATGAGATCACGAAGAATCGGACACGACTGCACGACTCTGCACGCACGCAAAGGCACTTTAACAATCTCTAAGAGCTAAATAGAGTATTTCTCTTCTGCATCATGATTACCCAGAAGCAGCTGAACATATTGTGGGTTGGAGCAAAGGAGATCCGCTTTGGTTTTCTCTCCCAGCCTGGTAAAACGAGCCGGGATCCTGAAAAAGAAGGAACTTGTGAAAGAAATCCTTTATGGTAAAGACTGGACCGAGACTGTGCGAGGGACTACCCTTTTCGTTCACCTGGAGCGCCGGGCGGCCAATCAGCTGCGCGGTTCGGGCGCGCGGCCAATGGGAAGGCGGCGCGGCGCGCCCCAAGGGCTATAAGTGCGCGGGGCCGCGGAAAGTGAAAGTGGTGCGGGAGCGGCGGGCGCAGCTTCGGCGCTGCATCTGGGGCCTGAGGGCGGGCGCCGGCGCCAAGACGCTGGGATGCTCCGGACTCCCGAGCCATGGCCGGGGAACGTGGGGGCCGCGGGCTGCAGCCCCCCGGCTGTGCCGCCCACCCAGACCAAGCCACTCACCTCCTTCCTCATCCAGGACATCCTTCGGGACGGCGCTGACCGGCGCGGAGGTCACGCGGGCAGCCCACAGCCGCAGCCTTCGCGTCAGCAGTACCCGAGGCGAGACCCGAAGCCGGAGTCCGAGGGAGGAAGAGGCGGCAGGGCGCAGGAGGACCAGCAGAGCGACCAGCCCCGCGCCGGGAGCGAGGAGGCCGAGAAGCCGGTGGAGACCGAACCAGGTAAGCAGGCGAGGCTGGAGAGGCCGGGCTGGGCCGGGTTGGGCCCCCCCAGGAAAAATGGGCAGGCCCACGGGCTGCAACCGCGTGAGGGCGGGTGCTAGGCGAACCTCCCGGAGCTCCGGCGGCAGGGTTGCGGGGCCCCGCGGCGACAGGCGAAGGGACTTCACGGCCTCTGCCACGGGCGAGCCTCGGAGCTTAACCCTGAGCCCCGGCATCGGGGCTGCGCAGGATTTAGACATGAACTTGATTCGCCCCGCAGGGTGCCCCGCGCAGCGGGTTCTTGGCGCCCAGGGCTAAAAGATGAGCACGCACACAGCGCCCACCGCGCTCCAGTCCCAGATGGAAACCCCGACACCAATCCCAGCCACCTCTCGACCCTTGATCCTCGCCAGCCCCAGTTATCTCTTGGCGATTACAATAACTAACATATAACGAGTTATTGATAAATAATATATTAATAAGTCAGGGTTTGATCAGCAAAGATGCCCTTTGCTTCCCAGTCCCACACACAATAAGTCTTGGAGACTTCCCTGGGGGTCCAGTTAAGACTTCATCTTCCAACGCAGCGGGTACAGGTTCCATCCCTGGTAGAGGGGCTAAGATCACAGTCAAAAAACCAAAACATAAAACAGAAACAATATTGTAACAATTCCAATGAAGACTTCAAAAATGGTCCGCATAAGCCCCCTCCCCCCCGCCAAAAATAAAGCAAACTAGTAAGTCAAGGAGCCCCTCTGGTCTCCAGGAGCTATATAAGCTCATGGAAACATTTCGAGTAGACTTATTTTTTTTTCCCATCAGTTATTTTTAATTGAGGTAAAATTGGTACATAATATGTTATTAGTTTCAGATGTACAACATAATAATTTGATCTTTGTATACACTACAAGGTAATCACCACAATAAGTCTAGGTATCCATAACCATACAACAGGCACCCTTCCTATGAGGTAAGGCCTTGGCTCACTGCAAATCCCACTGGACAGAGGAGCCTGACTACAGTCTATGGGGTTGCAAAGAGTTTGGACATGGCTGCAGAGAGAGAGAGAGAGAAACAGTTCATTGAGGGAAAGTGAAGGGAAAGTCAATCAGTCGTGTCCAACTCTTTGTGACCCCATGGACTATACAGTCCATGGAATTCTCCAGGCCAGAATACTGGAGTGGATAGCCTTTCCCTTCTCCAGGGGATCTTCCCAACCCAGGGATTGAACCCAGGTCTTCCACATTGCAGGTGGATTCTTTACCAGCTGAGCCACAAGGGAAGCAAAAGGGGATTAAAGCCAGAAAATGAACTCTCCTACCACACTAGCCCTCTCATGTCACCCAAATGTTAACTCTGGATGCCCCTCTGGATGCCTTGGGGGCCCTACTTTACTGGTATCTTATTTCTCAGTCTTTCTTGCCTCCCGTCTCCCATTCCTCCAGACAGATACAGAACCCCTATTTAATTCTACAGGGCAGTAGGGCAGGAAGTTCTAGCACTAGCCTCTCTTACTTTGGAGACTTGATGACTACTAAGAAACTAACACGTAATCTACATGACTGGCCAGCAGCCCCACTCAGGGAGTTCCTTACTCCTAAGGAGTTCTTAGGAGTTAGAACTCTTCAGTTCAGTTCAGTCGCTCAGTCATATCCTGACTCTTTGTGACTCCATGAACCGCAGCACGCCAGGCCTACCTGTCCACCACCAACTCCCAGAGTTTACCCAAACTCATCTCCATTGAGTCGGTGATGCCATTTAACCATCTCATCCTCTGTCATCCCCTTCTCCTCCTGCCCGCAATCTTTCCCAGCATCAGGCTCTTTTCAAATGAGTCAGCTCTTCACACGAGATGGCCAAAATACTGGAGTTTCAGCTTCAACATCAGTCCTTCCAGTGAACACCCAGGACTGATCTCCTTTAGGATGGACTGGTTGGATCTCCTTGCAGTCCAAGGGACTCTCAAGAGTCTTCTCCAACACCACAGTTCAAGAGCATCAATTCTTCTGCACTCAGCTTTCTTTGTAGTCCAACTCTCACATCCATACATGACTACGGGAAAAACCGTAGCCTTGACTAGAGAGACCTTTGTTGACAAAGTAATGTCTCTGCTTTTTAATATGCTGTCTAGGTTGGTCATAAGAACTAAGGAGTTCTTTAGTGCA
Source organism: Cervus canadensis (assembly GCF_019320065.1). Taxonomy (NCBI): domain Eukaryota; kingdom Metazoa; phylum Chordata; class Mammalia; order Artiodactyla; family Cervidae; genus Cervus; species Cervus canadensis. The sequence goes on along the minus strand of NC_057415.1, from coordinate 4,583,506 downwards.
ATGTATCCAAACTGACTGGGCTGTTTGTTCACTCAGAAGAGATGAGGGTAAATAGAATTCTGTTCTCTTTGCTGCTACCATGTAACGTTTTCCTTCCACTCCCGGCTTCTCCCCTCTCCTTTCCAGATGGGCACTTAGAGACTTATCTGCTGGACTGTGAAAACCCTCCCAGCCTACCCCCAGCCACCAAGCAGCCTCAGAAGCGCTCCCGGGCTGCCTTCTCTCACACTCAGGTCATTGAGTTGGAAAGGAAGTTCAGCCATCAGAAGTACCTGTCGGCCCCTGAAAGGGCTCACCTGGCCAAGAACCTCAAGCTCACGGAGACCCAAGTGAAAATATGGTTCCAGAACAGACGCTATAAGACCAAGCGGAAGCAGCTCACCTCAGACCTGGGCAACCTGGAGAAGCACCCTTCCTTGCCAGCTCTTAAAGAGGAGGGCTTCCCACAGGGCTCCCTCATCTCCCTGCACAATACCTACCCTTACTACCCCTATGTTTACTGCCTGGGTGGCTGGAGCCCAGCTTTCTGGTAACACCGGCTCTGACATCCATGCTAGATCAAGAACTGTCTTCTCTAGGTGGCCCCTCTGGAAGGCGGAAGGGCCCCAGGGTCAGGAAGGACTGGGCAGTGAGAGACAGACAGACTAGAACACGTGGAGGTTTGTGTGGAAATCCCAGATTCTTCACTGGGGGCCAATGAAAGATCTGGGACAGGGAATGATTTCATATCCAAATTGTTCCCCCAACATAGAAGGGGGAATCGTTTTTGCTTTTAGACCCCTGCTTGAAGTGGGGAGGGATAGAGCCAAGTGTTCTTTTTAGCACTTGGGGTGACTTTTCAGGATCTGTCCACATCACTTCTGAGGATTCTGTTCCTCCAACTCCATCCTCTTGTGTAACTGAGCATCCACTCAGTTACACAAGGGGAGGGGGTGGATGGCTCAGGATGTCACCTACTGAAATAAACTGAAGGTCAAGAGCCTCTCACTGGCCTTGGACCACAGCCAAGGTTTCTCTTTGTCTCTGGAACAGACAGAAACAGAGGACCTCACAGAGAAACCTTTCGTGCCCAGCACAAGTTGGCACAGGATATGGAGATGGGAAGGAGGAGATGAAAATAGAAGCTTCTGATTATTCCTTTTAAAATAATATGCCAACTTAAGTATTTACAGAGTGGCCCGTGCAGAACAAGACACACTCACTGTGGCCTTAAGGCAAGCTGTAAAAACGAAACTCTATTGTAGGAGGTGAGCCCAGGCCAGGAGAATCTCCGCATATCCAAGACAGTGGTCTAAGGAGGAGTCCTTAGCAAAAGGTTAAAAAAAAAAAAAAAAAATCTTCATCTGGACCTTTTGCTCTGGGCTTGAGAATTCAGAATAAGAAGGTTCCTGGAGTTTGGGGGCTATAATTTATACTACAGTGGGACAGATCACATAATTCTTTAAGTTCCTTCCTTCCCTCCTGGTTTTATTTTTTGTTCCTTTTCCATGGCAGTCACCCACTGAAGCACTTTTTTTCAGCCCAGACTTTTTATGACTGCACCTAACATACACCTTCCTTATTTAGCCTCCGAGATCTGGTCTCCCCCACCCGCACCCCCACCCCCCACCAAAGCTTTATCTCTTCCTGGGTTTTAAAAAAAAAAGTAGTGGCGGAGCAGATTCTGAATTGGCTGAAAGACATGCATTTTTTAAAAAAAACCCTAACAATTCTTATGTCTTTTCTTTAAAAATATACAGCATTAAATCCCAAATCTATTTAAAGACATGACAGCTGCAGAAGGTCACTGCTGCTTTTATAGGACTTTCTGGTGGCTCTGCTGTTACAATTCAAAGCCAAAACCCTCTGGGATCCCTGCAGGCAGAGGAGGTAAAAGGTAGTGAGCTTTCACACGTAAGGAAGAACACCGCAGAGTGAAGGGTCAGGTGCCATGGAGCTGTCTGGTGGGAATCCAGGGCTGAGGGGCGGGATGTGGAGGAAGGGGGCGTCGGCCTTAGGAAGCCCCGCCCATGAGCAAGCTGCCGGGCCTGATGGCACTTTGCTGGAAGAGGCTAAGAAAAAAAGGAAACCGTTTTCAGAACATATTATAGTAGCTTTCATCACCAAGCAATGAAACTGTCCAGATGTTTCAGGAACTGTGTTTAATGCTTATCAAAAAAGTGGAGGTTCCCCCCAAGTGAGTTACCTGGTGACCTCAGAGAGAATAAGAGGGCACAGGAAAACTCTGGCCATGCTTCTCTTTTTATTCTGTTATCTCAGGTGACCTGGGAGAGGGGCAACATCAGCGTGAAAAAAAAAAAAAGCCAGTTCCTAATGAGGTACCCCAGGCCCTGGAAATCTCTTGATCCTGCTACTTAATTCTGTTCAGTGAGAAACCTTTCAATTTCCTCCTATTAAAAAGGTCCAATTTACTGTTTGTGGCAAAACTGCCAAAGTTGATAGAAGGTTGGTTCATTTCACCCCATTTTATATCGTTGGAGCTCCACACTGAAATACTGTCCAATGCCACGTGTTGCCTGCACAGAAATGGAAGCCCAGAGGCCGGGCTTTCTCCTGCTTACATGTCCTAAGATAAGCATTCAGTGCTCGCTCTCTGGTCAGAACCCTTTCTCTGCCTCCCTCTGCATTGAATTCTTTCAGCCCCCAAACCTGCAAGTGTTAAACATTGTACTGTGATGTACACTGTGTTGCAAAAAGGGGGAAAAAAAAGTCTTTGTTTAGAATGATTTGGTTTGGTGAATCCATCTTGTTTTTCCCCCATAGTCACTCAGCCATAGCCAAACTGGTAGAACAACATTTGAAGAGCTAATAGATCTGTTCCTGATGGGTACACTGGAGGGTGTGCCCCGGACCCAGACCTGTGTCTATCCTATTTAATAAAAGAGTTTATGTTCTCCATGTGTATAACGAACTCTGCTCCAGTCTGTTAATACACAAATCTGTGAGTCAAAGTTTAGCCAAATACCCCAATCAAACTTTATTTTTCTATGTATTTTTTTGTAACACCTGAGTGTTTTTAAAATAAAGTACTGTGCCGTTTTTAGACATATTTCCGTGTGATTTTCTGCTTCCTAAAGACTGCATGCTACTGAGTTTTTGTCTTTCTCGTTACCGTGTTCTCCCACCCTCCACCTGCCTGACTAATCTATGGAGAATAAATAATGGAAATTAGTAGTTTAGTGAATAGCAGAGGATGGTCATTCTTTTATAAATGGTTTACCCTCCATTACAGGCTTTCCTGGTGGCTCACTGGTAAAGGATCCATCTGCCAATGCAGGAGATGTGGATTTGATTCCTGGGTTGGGAGGATCCTCTGGAGGAGGAAATGGCAACCCACTCCAGTATTCTTGCCTGGGAAATCTCACAGACAGAGGAACCCGGGGGGTCTACAGTCCATGGGGTCACAAAAGAGTTGGACACAGCTTAGCAACTAAAGAGCAACAATAACAACACTCTGTTATTGGTTAATCACCTGGAACGGAAAGAAATATAATCACCTCCTTTAGCCCAGGGATACCTTTGGGAAAATTGAGAATGTTGAGTATTTACTTGTATTTCTTGAAGACCCTGAAGGGAACATGGGGGCCACTTCCAAAGAAGCAACACTTCTTTGGAAATTCACTGGCATATATATGCTTGTATGTATCTGATTGGCCTCACCGATTCAATGGACATGAGTTTGAGCACACTTGGGGAAATAGTAAAGGACAGGGAAGCCTGGCATGCTGCAGTCCACTGAGTCGCAAAGAGTTGGACAATACTAAGTGGCTGAATAGCAACAACAAATGTATAAAGTAGTGAACCAGTGAGAACCTACGGGATAGCACAGGGAACTCTCCCCAGTGCTCTGTGGTGACCTAAATGGAAAGGAAATCCAAAAAGGAGGGGGCGTATGTATATGTATATCTGGGTCACTTTGCTGTGCATCTGAGACTAACACGGCATCTTTGGGGGTGGGGGCTGTGCTGGGTCTGTCTTGGTCCTCAGGCTTTTCTCCAGTTGCAGCAAGGAAGGGCTACTTTCTTTTTTTTTTTTTTCATTTATTTTTATTAGTTGAAGGCTAATTACTTTACAATATTGTAGTGGTTTTTGTCATACATTGACATGAATTAGCCATGGATTTACATGTATTCCCCATCCCGATCCCCCCTCCCACCTCCCTCTCTACCCGATCCCTCTGGGTCTTCCCAGTGCACCAGGCCCAAGCACTTGTCTCATGCATCCAACCAGGGCTACTTTCTAGTTACGGTGTCTGAGGTTCTCACTGTGCTGGCTTCTCCTGCTGGGAAGCACAGGCTCTCGGGCGAGCAGGCTTCTGTAGCTGCAGCACATGGGCTCAGTAGGCGTGGCTCCCGGGCCATAGAGTTGTGTGGTGCTCCACAGCCTGTGGGATCTTCCCACACCAGGGGTCGAACCAGTGTCTCCTAAAGGGGATTCTTTACCACCGAGTCACCAGGGAAGTCCCTAACACAACATTTTAAAGCAACTATATTCCAGTTAAAAAAAAAAGTTTTTAAATTTCACATTAAAAAAGAACACATGGAGTTTTAACCCAAGACAGAAAAAATAAAAAATTCCCCTTTCTACCCCCACTAGCCCCTTAGACGACGAGTGCTTCCCTGGCCCCCTGGCCTCTGTATTGCCCTGAAAATGTCTTCATTCAGGGCACAGGCAGGCACCACCTTGGAACTGGAATCACAAGTATTGAAAATAGATTTAAGATAAAATATACCAATAATGCATCTTTTATCCACCTGCACTTAAATCTTCATTAAATCCCACAAGCAGAGAGTCTTATGCGCCTGAGTACCTGAGAGAATTCATGGTTTTCTTTCCTCCCACCTCCTTCAAGGAAATAGCAGCTTAAAGAGTAAGGTACTTGCTCCAGGTAAAACATAATTCCAAAGTTTGCTCTAATCCTTTAAGTACATTGTACACACAGGTGGGGCCTCCCATTGCGTGTTCATGTCATGAGATTTAACCCTATAAATCCACAGCCATCCTCCCCTCTCCTGAAAGGCTCTCAAATTACAAGAACTCTTGCAGTATATGAACAGATGTGGATTTTTTTTTTTTTGACCATTAAAAGTAATCCAGGAAATTAGAGAAAAATCTCTCCCCTCTATAGTTCCCCACGTCCCCTTGCCTTTCACTTTCCTAACTTTCCTTCAAAACTCTGCTAATCTCACACCCATCTTCCAGCATCTCACCTTAGCGAGTCTGTGGAATTTGGAATTCCTTTTCAATCTGTCTTTCAAGTTACTTTATGTACAGATTCTTAGAGTCACTGGAACGTCGTCCCTGGAGGTCACACGGGCCCTCCCCAGGCCTCCGTAGGAAAGCCATAGCTTCCAGTGTGTGCGCACTCAGTCCTCCGGCCGTGTCCGACTCTGTGCAACCCCCTGACTGTAGCCTGCCAGGCTCCTCCGTCCATGGGATTCTCCAGGCGAGAATGCTGGAGTGGGTTGCCACGCCCTCCTCCAGGGGATCTTCCCGACCCAGGGGTCAAACCCACATCTCTTGCGTCTCCTGCATTGGCACGCAGATTACCACTCAGCCACCCGGGAAGCCCTATAGCTTCCAGAAAGGGAAATAAACATCAAAGATATACATCTGAAAAAAATTTTTTCCTTCTAGCTACAAAAGGAGTCATTTTTCTGGGGTGATGTTCATACCATGTGTCTTTTTTTGGTTCCTTGTAAAATTTCTAAATTGGAGAATAATTGCTTGACAATGTTGCCCTGGTCTCTTCTGTACAACAGGAATCAGCTACATGTACCATACAGCCCCTCCCTCGGGAGCCTCCCTCCCACCCTCCGGGAAAGCCACTTAGTCTGAGTGCCCTGGTGGGAGAGCTGCAGGCAGAAGTTTTGTTGAGGCGAGCGCAGGACATTCTCCTGCCTGTGGGGAAGTGAGTATGACATGGTTGAGGAGTGGGAGAAGCTGACCCCTAAGGCAGGTGTGACTGAGTCCTCACATGCTTTAAGAAGCCCCAAAGCCTGCGTGTCCCAGGTTAAGAAAAGGATGGGCACTCGTATCCCAGGATCAGCCACCTCCTGAAAGTGGCAGTAACTTGGGCAATCCAGTGCCTTTCCGGGTGAGGTGCTGGCCCCTGAGGACAAGCTGTGAGTCACCACCATTGATATTCCTGGCAGCTGTGGGGCTGCGTCTCCCCTGTATCGGAGCCTTGGTGGAGCATCACAGGATTCACTGTAAGACGTCTGACCCCGGCCCCGGTCGCTCTCAGGGCCACAGTCACCACCATCTTTGCAACAAGGAAATAGGAGTCGAGAGGGTGAGACTAGGCTCAGAGCACCATGCTCTGCTTGGAGACACCCAGACTCTGCCCCACCCACAGCCATCACCAATGTGTCACCAGGGCTGGTTTGTCAAAGCCAAGAGTTATTTACTGTCCAAGAAAAGGGTCAGGAATGACAGTCCTGGAACGTGAGGAGCTCCGAGTTTAGCCATAGACTTGGCCTTCGTGCAAACTTTCCCAGACAGTCTAGCTTGTCAGAAGTCAGCAAGGGAAAGGAAAACCCTGGTCTCCCCTCATGTGTCCTTTTCTGATCTGCGCAAAGGCTCCAGACACAGGCTGGACTTATTTCCTGAGCTTACTTGGGGCCTGATGCGGGGTTTAGGAGAGATCTAGGATACAGATCTGGGTTGGGAGCCCTGTGCAGCCCCTTCTAACTGGACCATCTTCACCTGTTTCCAGCCAATTCAGTGATGGGCACAGTCCTTGACACGGAGGTGTTGGGGCACAGAGGAAGGGGTGTCAGCCAGAGGAAAGGTCTATTTTCTCCTTGGAATGATCAGAGGATGGTCGTGGATTGTTTTAAGCCTAAAAATCCATGTTGGTAAACAATAAATGCTGGAGAGGGTGTGGAGAAAAGGGAATCCTCTTGCACTGTCGGTGGGAATGCAAATTGGCACAGTCACTATGGAGAACAGTGTGGAGATGCCTTAAAAACCTAGGGCTAAAATGACCATATGACACAACCACTCCAGTTCTGGGCATCTGCCCTGAGGAAATCATAATTGAAAAAGACACATGTACTCCAATGTTCATTGCAGCGCTTTTCCGTCTCACAGGTGCCAGGACAAGGAGAGCTACCTGGAGAAGCCAGCCAGGAAGGGAGGAGTCAGGGGTGGGGCTTGATCGGTTTTGTTTGTTTTGTTTGCTTATTCTTTTTACAGAAAACAGATGTTCAGTTTTTCTCACACTCTTCTCAAGCCTCCTCCTCTTAAAACTTCTGACATCTTCACAAGGCTCTCTGGGGACTTCCCTGGTAATTCGGTGGTTACGACTCTGAGCTTCCACTGCAGGGGGCACGTGTTCGATCCTAGACTGGGCAAGTTCCATGTGCCCGACAGTGCAGCCAAAAAGAAAGAAAAAAACCCTTGAGAGAGTAAGTCCCCTACATATGAACGAGTTCCATTCTGAGAGCAAGTTTGTGAGTCCAATTTATTTCTAAGTCCAACAAAGTTAGCTTAGGTACCCAATGAACACAATGGGCTCTGTAGTACAGTACTGTAATAGGTTTTATAATACTTTTCAAACAAATAATGCATAAAAACATACACAAAAAATAAAGAAAACATAGTTAATCATACAGTACTATACCTTGAAAACTACAGTAATACCAGATATGTCGCCACTGCTTTTACACTTGCTTCCAGATATCCTGGGCTTGAAATAAAGACACTATCTGAGTGTACTCTGGATAGTATTGTAAGTACGAAGTACAGAAACACAGTCATTTGTCTACACGTGACAGTGTACACCAGACGCTCGAACTAACTTAGGTGATTGGACATGCTAACGTATGTTCACATCTTTGAAAGTTTACAACTTGAAGATTCATATATACGGGACTTACAGTAATCCAGGAAAACCCAGATCATTCTATTTAACCTCTTGCTCAAAACTGAAGGGATCCAGGACTTCTCTAGGGGTCCAGTGGTTAAGAATTTGCCTGCCAATGCAGGGGACATGGGTTCAAGCCCTCGACAGGAAGATCCCACATGCTGCAGAGCAACAAAACCCATGCACCACAACTACTGATCCTGAGCTCTAGAGCCCACGAGCCGCAACTACCAAGACCACGTGCCCGAGAGCCTGTGCTCCACGAAAGAAGCACCCCACTCGAGGGTAACCTCTGCTCGCCGCCACCAGAGAAAACCCACACGGCAGCAGACATAGTGCAGCCAAAATTAATTCTAGAAAATCCTGAAAGGACTCAAATTTTCTGGATGTTTGGCTAACCTGGTAATCCAGAAGCATTTATTACCCCCTCTCCAACTCAGAAGAGATTGACAACACACTCTGACTACCCTGGAAGACAGGAAAGACGACTACTCCCCCCACTCCTGTGGAGCAGTTTTCACCTGGAAATACCTAGTTTGTGCACTGCTGGGAACAGTGGGTGTCATTTAACATCTGTCAGTTACTGTCATGCTTCCGTGACAACACATTTTCTAGGACTAAGTCCTGTCTTAACACTGACATAATTTTTACACCTCCTCCTGCCAAATCAGTAACATTAAACTTTTTACAAAAGTGTGTGTGCAGAGATGGATAAGGTGGGTAAGATTCACAGGGTGAGGAAGGCACTATGCCTCGTGACAGCACAATTTAAAAAACTTTTTAACTTTATATTGGATTATAGTTGATTAATGGACTTCTCTGTTAGCTCAGCTGGTAAAGAATACGCCTGCAATTCAGGACCCAGTTCGATTCCTGGGTTGGGAAGTTCCCCTGGAGAAGGGATAGGCTACCCACTCCAGTATTCTTGGGCTTCCCTGGTGGTTCAGATGGTAAAGAATCTGCCTGCAGTGTGGGAGACCTGGGTTCAATCCCTGGGTTGGGAAGATTCCCTGGAGGAGGGCATGACAACCTACATCAGTAATCCTGCTTGGAGAATCCCCATGGATAGACTACAGTCCCCATGGCAGACTACAGTCCATGGGGTCACAAAGAGTCAGACATGACTAAGTGACACAACTAAGTCACAGCTGATGACTAAGCACAGCAGTCGATTAACAACGCTGTGTTCATTTCAGGTGTACGGCAAAGTGAATCAGTTACACATATACACATTGTTGTTGTTTAGTTGCTCAGTCTTGTTTGACTCTTTGTGACGCCATAGACTGTAGATCCCCAGGCTCCTCTGTCCAAGGGATTTCCCAGGCAAGAATACTGGAGTAGGTTGCCATTTACCTTCTCCAGGGGATCTTCCCAACTTAGGGATCAAACTTCATCTCCTGCATTGGCAGGTGGATTCTTTACCACTGAACCACCTGGGGAGCCCATAACTATATCTATTCTTTTTCGAAATCTTTTTCAATTTAGGTTGTTACATAGTACTGAGCAGAGTTCCCTGAGCTATATGGTAGGTCTTTGTTGGTTGCAAAGACTTGGCGTCAGAACTCCAACTGAAAACTAGAAAAGTTTAAACTTGATCTAAATGACAACTGACTGAAAACAAAAGTGAAAGAAATGATTTGGCTCTGCTGAGTTCTTTTATGGAAAAGAATGCAGGGAATATTCATAGCACGAACTTGGAGGATGGGGAAGAAATGTCTCTCTCTCACGGAAAAGTTTGGACTCTTCCCCTCAATCCATGCTGAGAGCTTGTTGGTACTGAGATTCTTGACAACCTCCCCGCCCTTCAAGGAAGATCTGACTCATCAGAGGTGAATACGTGCGGGTCCCATGCCTTGCACAATGAGGCGAGGAACGGGTACTGGGAGGCTTGCCACAGCACGTGCACACGAGGAGATGCTGGTTTAGCTTTAGCAGAGACTCAGTTAGAAGGTCCACACCTCCTTCCTGTGACAAGAACCGACAAAACAAAGATACAAGAGGGAGAAGCTTCTGAATTGAAGAAGGGAGGTGCTTCTGGAGGGTGCAGGCTTTTCTCTTGAAAAGCTCTTTCTGTTCATTAAATGTACAAACTGAAAGAGTGAATTGATGATGGAAGCATAGAACAACAGTCCCAGGGTCCTTGGCATTGTTGTGTAGCTGCTAAGTTGTGTTCAACTCTTTGCAACCCCATGGGCTGCAGCACGCCAGGCCCCCCTGTCCTTCACCATCTCTAGGAGTTTGCTCAAACTCATGTCTGTTGAGTCAATGATGCTAAAGATAGATATTAACAACATTTCTTTGAAATGTATATAAATCCTTTTGAAGACTAGACAGGCCTTTTGTTAATATTATGACTCAGGAATGTCTTTGTCAAGAACCTGGTAGCCATCTCTTTGAAACAGAAGTATGAAGGATCCAGCAACCCTATCTCCACGTGTGTGTCGCTGGGTAAGAACCTCATTCTAAGCTGCAGAACTACCTCCTGTCATAAAGATAGGAGAAGCTTGTTATTCCTCTTGCAACAGGTAGGAAAGGGAAGGGCATGACCATTAAAAGCAGTTCATGGGGTCAAATGATTTATTTCTCTGGAACTTAAATCTTGCTTATCTGATTAATGGGTAGACAAGACCCTCCATAAATTTGGAAATATCATCAAGAGATTCCACTGAAAGGAGCTCTTTCGATAGAGAAGGGAAAAAGAACAGGGCGAGGAGGGATGGTGTGAGTGAGGAAATACACAAGCGAGGTAGGATAGTACAGATGGCAAAGCTCTGCAGCCTCCTGTTTCCAGAATCCTGGCTCCAGAGATGCTATTTAGACCTTGACTTAAATCATGTCCTCTCTTACTGGGCTGTTGCCTATTTTCGCTTGGAATCAGTTCAAGTGCATGTGACAAGCAATGGCAGGGAAGGAGGGATAACAGAGTGGGAAGCCACGGGAAAGGGACTGGATGGGTAGTTTTCCACAACCTGCAGAAGCATCTGCGTGTACATGTGAGCATGGCTCCTGATTGACCCCTGAGTGCAGAGATGGCTCCCAGTCCTGGCGATTAGGTTTTATTACACAGATAGATTGGGGATATGTCAACTATGGCATCAGGAAGGAAAAAAAAAGTTGGACTGGGATCTGAGGAAAGGTGTTTTCATTACAATCCAAATGGCTTTTATAAAAGCCTGTGTAGGCACACGCCCCAGAGTTGCAGGCTGGGTTATCATACAGATAGGGGATGTTTCCCACACAGAGGAACAACGTGGCAGAGACTGAGGCACACGCTGCAACAAGAGGCCATGGGAAAGAATTTAGGAGAGCTAGCTGACCATAAACCCTTAAAACCAGAGTGAATTTGATCTTGGATAGCAACCAAAACCATATCCTGCCCTGAATAATGGGGTGAGGCATCCTTCTTTACTCTGTGCTGAGTTGAGTGAAGTTTAGCACTGATCAAACGGATGTCTGTTGAATGAAGGTCTGAATGAATGAGTCCAGACCTCACCTGCAGCACTAGGTTTGGTTCTGAGCACCATATTTTGAGGTAAACTGTAGCAAGTTCAGACAAGCACAATTGGACAAGGCAAGGATTTGAAACAGAGAGGTGAGAGAAGAGAAGAGACATTTTAGACTTTTCCTGTGTCGTCCTAGTGGAGTCATCAAGGTGGCATAGTACTCAGAACAGCAATGTCTGAAAAATCGTTGGGCTGATGGAGGCTCCCTGTCCCTGGGGGAGGTGACAAATATTTGGTGAGGAGGTCTTAAGGAGGATAGACATGCATGTTGCAACTTGAAATCTTTGCCAGCCCTCTGGTTCTATAATTCTAGGGAGAGGTGTGCATGCATGCTAAGTTGATCCAGTCATGTCTGACTCTTTGCGACCCCATGGACTGTAGCCTGCCAGGCTCCTCTGTCCATGGGATTCTCCAGGCAAGAATACTGGAGTGGGTTGCATGCCCTCCTCCAGGAGATTTTCCCAATCAGGGATTGAACCCGTGTCTCTAAAGTCTCCTGCATTGGCCAGTAGGTTCTTTACCACTAGTGCCACCTGGGAAGCCCCATAGGAAGAGGTATTGGGTTTTAACCCATTTATCACCTACAAACTGTGAGATGCGGGGAAATCTCTCCTCAGAGTTTCAGCTACTTCTCTGTCAAATGGATCAATTAACCCTTGTGGTGGTGAACTGAATCAATTCACCTTTCCAGGTCCCATGTCTGATTCATAAGGGAAACCAACAAGTTTGCAATTTCAGGAGCAATGGAGGCCTGTTGATCAATTGATACCTGCTGATTGATATCTGAAATCCCACCCTTAGAGATTCATTCTTAAACTCTGAGTTCCATCTCCAGCTAAAATATAAATAATCTTAGGAAAATAAGTGAATTAAACTTCAATCATTTATCCCCTGATATTAATGTTTATTTTTTAAAATATACTGACTTGTTTAATAATTCAAATTTAATACCAAGCCAAACTTAAAGAACCCAAAAGGTAGCTCTAGAACCTTCTTCACTCTTCCTAGAGTCAACCTATTATTCAAAACTTATGATGCATGCCTCTCACTCATTAGGGTAGCTGGTGGGATCTATGTGCATGCATGCTAAGTTGATTCAGTTGTGCCTGACTCTTTGTGACCCTAAGGACCATAGCCTGCCAGGTTCCTCTGTCCATGGGGATTTTCCAGGCAAGAATACTGGAGTGGGTTGCCGTGTCCTTCTCCCGGGGATCTTCCTGATCCAGGGATCAAGCCGACATATCTCATGTCTCCTGCATTGGCAGGTGGGTTCTTTATCACTACCTGGGAAGCCTGGTGGGATCTATAGCAGCTTCTAAAAACAAATTATCTTCAGGGAAGCACTCAGAAGTCTGGAATTAGTTTATTAATTTCAATAGAGACAGCTTGTGATACTGAAAATGGATCACTATAAAAGAGAGGGGAAAGAATGCTGAAGGTTTAAAAAGAAAAAAAAAATTCTGTTTCTAAATTGCATCTAAGTTTAGTCCTGACCATACTGATTGCTTTATTGCTCTGTCTTATGTTTAGGGCTTAAATGATTGCATTCTTTTCATAGAAGCCTTTTGACTTTAGACCTCAGAGCCTGTATATTGTTGCCTGGGAAATGGATGTCCAGAGAGGGGTAACAGTAAAAAGACAGAGGGATGATTTTCCTCCATGGTACCATTCATGTTTCCTTGCCTCACTCAGAAATCAGTTACTCAGTGAATACAGAGAGCAAAAATACCTTTGTATTTATTTTAATTTTAATTTTTAACCAAAAAATGTCATAATTCTAAGCTCTTTACCTAAATCAATAATTGGTTGGGTTTCTCTCAGTGCAGCATGGCATAGTAGAAACAGCATGATTTTAACTTTAGGACTAACCTGGAACACTGATTGTACCTTTATATTAGCTGTCTGACCTTTGGCAAGTTATTTGACCTTGTTGAGACTTGGATTCTTCATCTTTAAATGGAGGCAATAATGCCTTTTAACAGAGTTATTCCAAGCATTAAGTGAGATAACTCAGCATATATTAAGTCATCAAGAACTGTTAGCTCAGGGACTTCCCTCGTGGTCCGGTGGTTAAGACTTTGCCTTCCAGTTCAGGGATGTGAGTTCAAACCCTGGTTGGGAAGTTAAGATCCCACATGTCCCAAAAAACTAAAATATAAAACAGAAAAAATATTATAACAAATTCAATAAAGACTTTTTAAAAAAGATTTGTCAGCCCACTTTCTTGAGAAAATTGTCCAAATTTTACCCAAATGTATAAATAAAATTTGCATACTATAATTATATACAATGGTCACTTAACATATCTTACATATGCTTTTCCATGAAGTGACACAGCAAATACTATTTGCCTTTTCATTTTTGTAGCCTAATTTTAAACTAATTTTAAAAATTTATTTACCTTATTTTTGGCTGTGCTGGGTCTTCATTGCTGCTCAGGCTTTCTCTAGCTGCAGTGCACAGGTTTCTCATTGCAGTGGTTTCTCTTGTGAGGGAGCTCACGGGCTTAGCTGTTCCATGACACGTGGGATCTTTCCAGATCAGGGATCACGCATGTGTCCCCTGCACTGGTAGGCAGGGGGTCAGATAGTAAAGGATCCACCTGCAATGCAGGAGACCTGGGTTTGATCCCTGGGTTGAGAAGATCCCCAGGAGAAGGAAACAGCTACCCACTCCAGTATTCTTGCCTAGAGAATCCCATGGACAGAGAAGCCTGGCAGGCTACAGTCCATGGGGTCCATGGGGTCCATGGAGTCGGACATGAACGACTAAGTGACTTTCACTTCAATGTATAACCACTGTATTATTGGACATTGGAATTATAGATAGAGAGATTGAAAGATAGAGAGATATGTAGATAGGTAGATAAGATTTCAAAACAGGCATGGGGAGAAGCAGACCAAAGTTACCACAAAGGGAACTAAAGATGATTCTCCAACATGTAGTAATTTCTCCTGGGCTGAGCTATAACTCTATGGGATTCCAAATGGTGTCTTTCCCACAGGAGAGAGACCGTGTTCCCTGAGTTTACATCATTTGAGGTAAAGGTCTAGTGCCCAGGGCTGCTTGCTTCCGTGCCCAAAGCTGGACTACACAAATACAGACATAGAAAATAAATCAACAAAAATAGCTAAGAGGCATTTCTAAACATATCCAGCCGCAAAAATTTATGGCTATTAGCTCTTGGAAAAGGTCATTTCAGATAAGACAACTATTTATACAGAAAACAAAAGTGAAACATATATTGATTGGTTTTCAGTTGACTATCTTCAGTCCTGGGAGATACAGTAAATGGGAAAAAGCCTACATAACTACCTCACTACCTGCCAGTACCTCATTCACCAATATCCTCCAAAATCTGGACTCAGAGAGGGGGTACTTCTGAAACAATTAAAGTTCAGTGTTTTATGATCATGTAGATTATGTTTTCCTCCAGTATTATTTTATTTATGTATTTTTTATCAGTGGATAATTGCTTTCCAATGTTGTGGTGATCTCTGTTATATATCAATGCAAATCAGTAATAATTATATATATATATATATATATATCCCTTCTCTCTTGAGCCTTTCCTCCCTCCCCATCCTCCAGTATTATTTTATGAAATAGAGGCAAGGATCTAAAGACATAAACATTCTTGACTTGGTCAAGTTCTCTTCCAATGCCAAGTTAGGATCTTTAAGTACTATATGGAGGTGGTCCACTGTAGAAATTCCTGTAGCAGAGAAAATAAGACTTTCTCTTCAAATTGATCCAGTAAACCTACTGCTCAAAAGTTGTGTGACTGTAGGAAAACTGTTCATTCCCTTTTCTTTAACTTCTTCATCTGTAAGATAGTCCCTAACTTTTCTTCCAGTTCTGTCAATCTACATTCAATGACTTCTCTTCTATTTTTGAAGCTCTTAGGCCTTTCCTACTACCATATGTTTGAATGCATTAAAACATAAAAATTAAGCTTGCATATAACATGTCATGGACTTCCCTGGTGGCTCAAATGGTGAAGAATCTGCCTGCAATGTAGGAGACCTGGGTTTGGTCTCTGGGTCAAGAAGATCCCCTGGAGGACGGAATGGCAACCCACTCCAGTATTCTTGCCCAGAGAAGTCCATGGACAGAGGAGTGTGGCAGACTGGGCCTATAGTTCAAAGAGTCAGACAGGACTGAGCCACTAACACTTTCACTTTTAACTTTCATAGGATGTCATACAAGCATATTCTCAGCAATTTATCACAATGTCCAGTTTAATGTAGGTTGAGTTAAATTTATACAGTCTAAAGAAAAGATTCCCTTTACATGATTATTGATGGAGTCAAAGAAAAAATACTATTAGAGTAGTTTGAGAATTGTAAAGGAGTCCCTACTGTAATATGTATAATGCCGATGCTAGCTTAGCCGGGCTCTCCTGGCCCCTTGAGAGCCGCATAGGCTTAGCTTAAACCTCCATTCCTGCCCTATCAAAATCCTAACATTCAGTAAGATGGTTACCAATTTCTAGGTGGATTCATCTTATTTTCAGTTTCCACATTTGCTATCTCTGTTCTTCACTGCAGAAGCAAAACTTAAATTCTTGAATTCCTAAAACAAAATAGAGCTTTTCACCCAAAGCATTCATAAGTGTGGTCAACTTCACTGAAAATGAGGTGATGAGAGACAGAAGTATGTGTTACACCATAGCAACGTGAAGATTTTCAAACTACCCCATGGACTATACAGTCCATAGAATTCTCCAGGCCAGTATACTGGAGTGGGTAGCCGTTCCCTTCTCCAGGGGATCTTCCCAACCCAGGGATCAAACCCAGGTCTCCCACATTGCAGGCAGATTCTTCACCAGCTGAGCCACAAAGGAAGCCCAATTTAACACTGAAAGTCCCTAATCTTAAATTGTGGGATTTATACTGCTTGTTTCATCAAATGTGGGCCCCCCTTTAAACTGCTAATTCCTTTTTCCTTTCTCTTTCTTTCCCTCTTTCTGGAACCTCTCCCTGAGAACGGAGTGAGTTCTCTCCCTGTTTCAACCTCAGAACATGGTCACCACTTCTGTTGTCTTGTCTCATGCCTTCATATATTTTCCCAAACAACACACATTTTTCTCTAAGAATAATTCTGGTGCCTAGTACTAATAATAATCCATTTGCATTACATACAAAATTTATAGTGTTGAGAAAGTCTCAGAAGGAAAATTTAAGACAACTTAAAAAAAAAAGAAAAGAATCTTTTCAAGCAATATTAAAATGGCTTTAGCTGTACCCTGGGGTAGACAAACTGAATGATAAACTTAGAACTTGTGATTATTTAAGGCTCTGAGCTAGGACGCAAGGAGTCAGAGAGGCTTGAAACACAACAGGAAGGCAAAATACCCAGAACAGCTGACACAATACTGATCAAGAGTAAAACTGAAGGACTGACTCTACTTGGCCTCAAGACTTACTGGTGGTGATGGTTTAGTCCTTAAGTCATGTCCAGCTCTTTTGACCCCATGGGCTGCCACTGTCCATGAGATTTCCCAGGCGAGAATATTGGAGTGGGTTGCCACTTCCTTCTCCAGGGGATCCTCTCAATACACAGAAGGAACCCGAGACTCTTTCGTCTTCTGCATTGCAGGTGGATTCTTTACTGCTGAACCACCAGGGAAGCATAGAAATAGATCCCCATAAAGATAACCAAGTAATCTTTGACAAAGAAGCATCAAAGGAAATTCAGTGCAAAAAGGACAGTCTTTTCAAAAATGATGCTGCAACAATTAGACATCCATATGCAAAATAAAACGAGAGCATTTAGGCACAGACTTACACTTTTCAGAAAAAATTAACTCAAAATTGATCATAGACCTAAGTATAAAATGCAATACTAACAACTTCCGAAGAAGCATAGAAGAAAAGCTATGTGACCTTGGGTTTGCAATGAGATTTTCTTTTATTTTTCTAAGAATGATTCGTTTGCTTTATTTTATTTATTTTTATAATATATTTTTTGGCTGTGCTGGGTCCTTTTTCATTGTGTAGGCTTTTCCCTAGCAGCATTGGACGGGGGCTACTCTTTGTTGTGGTCCGTGGGCTTCTCACTGCAGTGGCTTCTCTTGTTGCAGAGCATGCACTCTCGGCACTCAGCCTTCAGGAGTTGTGTTTCCCAGGCTCTAGAGCTGGGAACTCAGGTTCAGTAGTTGTGGCACCTGGGCTTAGCTGCTCCACAGCATGTGGGATCTTCCCAGATCAGGGATCAAACCCAGGTCTTCACCACTGGCAGGGAGATTCTTTACCACTGAGCCACCAGGGAAACCCTAATATCAATTTTTATTGTTGTCATTCTAAGATTCTCTAGTGGATTTGCTTTCATTCATTGAGCAAACATAGATTAAATATCTTCTACTGGTTGGGTGCCATGTGAGACATTTAATCTGCACTCATTCATCCATGACATTTTACCAGGTTTGAGGTCGCGGGTGTAGCCCATGGCCATGGAACAGCACGAAGCTAAGTGGAGCACAATGAAAAAGACCCGCGCTTCGTCCTTGTTACTGTGATTCCACCCAGCTGTGCCAGCCAGGCAGAACCAGGAGATTCTGGAAGTACTTCAGCCGTATACACTCTGAAGGGTTCTTACGGGACTCTCAGTGTTTGGGAAAGAAAACCAAGCAATCATCTCTGGTTTGGTCCTTAAACCAGGACAGAACAGCAAAAGAAGGTGGGAGCCATGGGCTCCCAGGAAATGTTACATTTACAAGGCCCCAGCACCTCCCAGGGACTCAGAGATGCCCATTACCCCATCAGAGCAAAGTAGCAAAGAACAGACAATGCAATCTGTCATCCCTGGCAAAGGACCTTGGCAGGGCTGTGCTCCACTTTCAACACACTTGTGCCTCCTTTGAAAAAGTGCAGCGCCTGTTAAGAGCTCTAAGCTCCCAGGCACCCAGGTCCTTTTAATGCTGGACTGTTCTCCAGCTTGACTGGACAGCAACAGAGTAACAAACACAACTGCTAACCTCCTCTCTTCAGGAGAGCAAGGGTTCCAGCTGACTGCATCAATCCAGCAACTGCTACTGTTTTGCTATTTTCAAACCAGCTCCTGCTGCAGATGGTCAAGCAGAAGGGCTCTCTGCTGCCCTCTTCTCCACTAAGAAGTAATTTCCCAGGACAGGGAACCTCCCCTGGGCACTGGGAAAGAAGCGTGGGCTCTCTGCATGGTTCACATCTGATTTCCTCTGCTCTTGCGTTCAGAACACAGCACCTGAAAGGGGGAAACCAAGGGATGCTGATCCTGTCTGGGAGATTTTAGCTCAAATATTTTCATGGCACTACATGCCCAAGGTCTAAATTGAATAGGAATCCATGGCCAAAAGGAAAAGGGGACAGTAGAGGATGAGATGGTTGAATGACATCACCGACTCAATGGGCATGAGTTTGAGCAAACTCTGGGAGATGGCGAAGGACAGGGAGGCCTGGCGTGCTGCAGTCCATGGGGTCGCAAAGAGTTAGACACGACTGAACAACTGAACAACAACCATGGGCACTTAGATTTGAGATTTATTTATATAGGGAGAGACAGGAAAGGGAAATCTGAGAAACAAATTTGGAGGTTTATGGTTTGCTTGGGGAAATACAAATATTCTGAGAGCTCTTACTTTCCCGTCAGAGCAAATGCAACACGAAGTCCTCAGATGCAAAGAACCAGGAAAACAAAGCTACATGCCCTAGGAGGAAAGGGTTGGCTCCTCCACCCTTTGTCAGCTGCTTCTTGGTAAGGTCAGTAGGAGGAGAAATCAGCTACTGAATACAAGGCAACAATCTACAAACCTGGTCTTCCAAACCACTCTCTGTTAGCGTCAGAATGGTATTTATAATCTTCCTTCCAGACTTGAAATGCAGCAGCCCAAGCAATGTGGCCACTGGGAATGCTTCGTGGGCATGGTTTCTTTGTAGTAACGTTGCCAAATCCTAGGTGTGGAGGAGGCCCCATGGGAGTTTCATAGGAGAGCTCTGTCCTGGAGTGGAGTCTAGGGTGTTCCACACTACTCCCTTATTATTAAGTTCTTCAGCCAACACCCGTTGGCCTTACTTAGGTTTCAACTCCAACCCAAGCACCTATGGAACTTTTCATCTACACCAACAGAAAACAAATCCCTGGGCTCTGCTCTTCTGAAATCTTAAATTTTAAAATTTAAATCTTCTGGAATTGATGTGAATACTGAGTGCCTAGCTTTTAAAGACATTAATCCCAAGGTAGCCTGATACTATTAATTAGAATTTAGAAGATCATTTTATATTATTTGTCCTCATATAAATCACTGTTTTCAGCCTCCCAGTTTCTATGAAAACGTCACTTCCCACGTGGCGCTAGTGGTAAAGAACCTGCCTGGCAATGCAGGAGGTATAACAGGTGAAGGTTCGATCCCTGGGTCAGGAAGATCCCCTGGAGGAGGAACTGGCAAACCCACTCCAGTATTCTTGCCTGGAGAATCCCATGAACAGAGGAGCCTGGTGGGCTATGATCCATGGGCTTGCAAAGAGTCAGACACAACTGAAGCAACTAACCACGAATGCATATACTTAATGAGATGGTATCATCATCATCATTATTATCATTATTATTGCTATTTAACAGAGAGAGAAACTGAGGCTTAGCGGAGCTGAGACTTGGCTAGAGTTACACAGCAAATCAAGGTTGAGGCCAAGTCTGAAATTCTGAGTTTCTGACTCTGAGTATATCAAGTAACTATATACAGAAAACCCAACCTGCGCCTTTGTGAAATGATACCAAAGCTTTATAACACAATGCCCTTTGCTCCTTTTCCAAAATATCTGCTTTCTTAACTAAGTGTATTCCAAGCTGATGACCATGTGTTAGGGATACTGTAAGGAGATTCCTGCATTGGGCAGAATACAGCTTAAGCAATTAAGTCTCCTCTAACTATAGGACTCTGCAGCAGCATGTAAACCGACACGCAGGACAAAGTAAGGCATTGAGCGCTCCCCGTTATTAGGAATACATCCGGCTATTTGAGAAGTGGTTCTGAACTTGTGCTTACAAGATTGAGATTTACAGCAGCATTCAAAGCAACCAAGAATCCACTGTTGTGAACCAACCAGTCTGTACACTGAAGAAATAATGTTTCCTGACTATGTGGATGATATTGCTATTAATGGGCTTCCCTGGTGGCTCAGAAGGTAAAGAATTTGCCTGCAATTCAAGAGACTTGGGTTTGATCCCTGGGTGGGGAAGATCCCCCAGAGAAGGGAATGGCGATCCACTGCAATATTCTTACCTGGAGAATTCCATGGACTGAGGAGCTTGTCAGGCTACATTGTGAACCAGTCAGTCTGTACACTGAAGAAATAATTTTTCTTGATCATGTAGATGTCATTGTTATTACTAATACAATTTATTAAAAATTTGAGTGAAAAACAAAAAATCACATGAACATCTTAATAAATGCAGAAAAGACATTTTTTAAAAATCAACACCGTTTCATGATAAAAACACTGAACAACTAGGAATAGAAGGGAACTTCCTCAACCTGATAAGAAGCATGAGCAAAAAACACAGAGCTAAGACCACACTTACGGTGAAAGAGTGAATGCTTTTCCATTAAGATCAAGAATAAGACAAAGATATCTGTTCTCAGTACTTCTCTTCAACATTGCATTGGGGGTCCCACACAGGACAACAAGATAAGAAAAAGAAATAAAAGTAGTCCAGTTTGGAAAAGAAGTATTAATATAACTATCTCTATTGTGAATAATATTATCTTATATATAGAAAAGTCTAAGGAATACACTAAAAAGTATTAAAGCTAATAAATTCAATGATGTAGCAGGAAACAAAATCAATATATAAAAATCAATTGTATTTCTATATACTTACAATGAACAATCCAAAAAATAAAATTTCAGAGACAATTCCATTACAATAACATCAAAAAGAATTAAAATGCTAAGGAATAAATTTAACAAAGGAAGTGCAAATTTATACTCTGAAAACTTTAAAACATTGTTGAAAGAAATTAAAGGAAATTTAAATAAATAGAGAAACATCCCATGTTCACAGATCAGAAGATTTAACATTGTTAGGATGGCAATGCTTCCCAAATTAATCTACAGATTTAAAGCAATCCCTATAAGAATCCTATCTGACTCTTTGTAGAAAATGGCAGGCTGATTCCAAAATTCATATGGAATTGCAAGAGACCATCAAGAGTCAAAACAGTCTTGGAAAAAAAGAACAAAGTAGGAAGACTCACACTTCTCAATTTCAAAACTCACTACAAAGCAATGTAATCAAGACAATATGGTACTGGCATGAAAATAGACACATAGACCAATAGAACAGAATTGAGAGTCCAGAAATCAATCCATACATCTCTGCTCCACTGATTTTTGACAAGGGTACCAAGACCATTCAATGAGCAAAGAACAGTCTTTTCAACAATTGGTGCTGGACAACTGAGTAGCCGCATGCAAAAGAATGAGATCAGACCCTTAATCATAAACATAATTAACACAAAATGGAGCAAAAATATAATGTAAGAACTAAAACTATAAAATTCTTAAAAGAAAACATAAGGAGAAATCTTCATGACCTTGCATTTAGCATGGAGTTCTTAGATATGACATACAAAAAACACAAGCAGCAAAGAAAAAAGTAGATATATTGGGCCTCATCAAAAATGAAAGCTATTGGGCTTCACAGGACAACACCAAGAACGTGAAAAGGCAATTCACATAATAGGAGGAAACATTTGAAAATATATTTCATATTTCATATATAAAAGACTTTTATCCAGACAATTAAAAAATTCTTATGATTCAGTAATAAAAAGATGAAACCCTAATTTTTTAAGTAGGCAAAAGATCTATTAACAAATAGACTTGTCAATGGAAGGTATAAGACCAGCCACCAAGAGATGCTTGACCTCCTTAGTCATCAGGAGAATATAAATCGAAACTACAATGGAATCTCTTCGTATCCACTCTGCGTATGTCTGTTAGTCGCTCAGTCTTGTCCAACTCTTTGTGCTCCCATGGACTATAACCCCCCAGGCTCCTCTGTCCATGGGATTTCCCAGGCAAGAATACTGAAGTGGATTGCCATTTCCTCCTCCAGGAATCTTCCCGACCCAGGAGTCAACCTGCATCTCCTGCACTGGCAGGTGGAGTCTTTACCACTGAGCTGCCTGAGAGGCCCTCAGATAATAATAAATGTTGACAAAAATGTGGAAAAACCAGAACCCTCACTCACTGCTGGTGGGAAACTAAAATGGTGCAGACACTTTCTAGAGCAATCTGACAGTTCCTCAAATGATTAAACACAACATTACCATATGATCCAACAATTCTATTCCTAGTTGTATACCCAAGAGAAATGAAAGCAAATGTCCAAACAAAAACTTATTCACAAATGTTTAGAGAAGTATTGTTAATAATAGCCAAAGTATGGAAACAGCCCAAATGTCCATCAGCTGATGAAAGCAAAAACAAAGTGTGACGTGTCCATCAATGTGCCATCCTTATACAACCATGAAAAGGGAATGAAGCGCTGATTTATGCTATAACATGGATGAACACTAAAGACATTGTGCTAATTGAAAGAAACCAATCACAAGTTATCTGTTATATTATGCTACTCACATGAAATATTGAGAATAGGGAAACCTAGAGAGACAAAAAGTAGGTTAGTAGTTGCCCAGGCCTGGGGGAAAACAATGGGGAGATGAAAGGGTGATGACTAAAGGGTATGGGATTTCTTTCTGAGGTGATGAAAATGTTCTAAAGTTGACTGTGGTTACAGTTACACATATCTGTGAATATAATAAAAAGACACTGAATTTTTTTAAAAAGATTTTTTTGATGTGGACCATTTTTAAAGTCTTTTTTGAATTTGTTACCATATTGCATCTGTTTTTCTATGTTTTGGTTTTTTGACCATGAGGTTTGTAGGCTCTTAGCTCCCCAACCAGGGTTGGAACCCACACGCTCTGCATTGGAAGGTGGAGTCTTAACCACTGGACCACCAGGAAAGTCCCTAAATTTCATACTTTAAATTGGCAAATCCTATAGTGTGTGAATTATATCTCAGTAAAGCTGTTAAAAAGAGACAAACTGGAGTAGCCTTTGTATTATGTATTTTCTCGATTGATAGATCCTAAAATATACCCATCATCATATGAGGATCCATCCATGGAATTTTTAAATATTGAAAGGGCATTTTTCCCTTACAAGTCATAAAATAATTGATAAATATAACTTTATCAAACTGAAACATCTGCTGATCAAAAGACTTTATCAAGAAATGAAAAGACAAGCTACACACTGGGAGACAATATTTGGAATACATATATCTCACAGAGGACACATACCTAAAATATACTGACTTCACAGCTTACATAAGACGGCAACTCAACTTAACATGGGCAAAAATGTGAACAGACAGTTCACAAAGATGTTATGCAAATGGCCTACAAACTCATGAAAAGATGCTCAACATTACTTGTCATCATCAGATAAATGCAAATTGAAACCTCTGCAACCCCACTAGTGTTGGTGAGGATGTGGAATAACAAGAATTCTCTTGGTGAGAATGTAAAATGGTACGATTACTGTGGAAAATTTGGTGGTTTCTTAGGAAGTCAAATATACACTTATCATGCTGCTGCTACTGCTAAGTCACTTCAGTCGTATCAGACTCTGTGCGACCCCATCCCTGGGATTCTCCAGGCAAGAACACTGGAGTGGGTTGCCATTTCCTTCTCCAATGCATAAAAGTGAAAAGTGAAAGTGAAGTCGCTCAGTCATGTCTGACTCTTTGCCACCCCATGGACTGCAGCCTACCAGGCTCCTCCGTCCATGGGATTTTCCAGGCAAGAGTACTGGAGTGGGGTGCCATTGCCTTCTCCGATGCAGCAATTCCTCTCTTAGGCATCTACACGAGATACATGAAAATATATGTTTAACCCAAGACTTGTATATCAAAGTTCATAGCAGTTTTATTCATAATAGGAAATAAAGAAAAACCCAGAAGTCCATCAATAGACAACTGAATAAATAAATGTGGTACCGCCTCACAATGGAGAGTATTCAGCCTTAAAAAGGAAAGAATTACTGTTGATTCATGTAACAACATGGACGAATATCATAAACATCACACCAAGTGAAAGAAGTCAGACACAAAAAAGTACATGCTATATATCAACTTCTAGAAAAGGTAAGTCTAATCCATTAAATGACAAAAGTCAGACCATGGAGCCCGAGGCTAGAGGTGATGGTAGAGTGGCTAGGAAAGAGCACAGTGGAACTTCATGAGGTTTTAGAGACATCTAGATTATAACAGTCTGGTTACATGAGTGGATTAATTGTCAATACTTACTGAACTGCAGGAGACCCAGGTTCAATCCCTGGCTTGGGAAGATCCCCTGGAGAAGGAAATGGCTACCCACTCTAGTATTCTTGCCTGGAGAATTCTACAGACAGAGCAACCTAGTGGGCTACAGTTCATGAAGTCACAAAGAATTGGATATGACTGAGCGAAGATGCATTGTTGAACTGTACATTTTAAATTGGTACATTTCATGGGGAGGGATGGATGAATATGTGTAGCCAGAAGATTTTGAGGGCAATGAAGCTACTTTGTATGCTGTTATAATGGTAGATACATATCATTACACATTTGCCCAAACCAATAGAAGGTCCATCACCAAGGGTTGATCCTAATGTAAAGTATGGACATTGAGTAACAGTGATATGTCAATGGAGGTTCATTGATTGTAACAGATGCACTACTCTGGTGGGAGTTGTTCACAATGGAAGAGGCTATGCATGAGTACTGACATGGGGTATGTAAGAAATCTCTGTACTTTGCATGCAATTTTGCTGTGAACTTAAAACTGCTCTGAAAATTAGTCTACTAAAATTTTTAATGGGTACTTTTTATTGTAAACAAAGTATACTTCAATACAGTTGACCATGTGAACAGCTGGTACAGTAAATAGGAATCCACTTGCCAGTGTAGCGGACACAAGTTTGATCCCTGGTCCAGGAAGATTCCACCTGTCAAGGATTAACTAAGCCCAAGTACCATAACTATTGAGCCTCTGCTCTAAAGCCTGCAAGCCACAATGACTGAAGCCTGCGTGCCTAGAGCCCATGCTCCACAAGAGAAGCCACTGCAATGAAAAGCCTGCCCACTGCAATGAAGAGTAGTGCCCGCTCACCGCAACTAGAGAAAGACCATGTAGAGCAATGAAAATCCAGCACGGTCAAAAATAAATAATTAACAAAATTCAACTAAGTAAATTTAAAAAATAAATAAAGCATTTTTTTTACTCCAAAATATCGATTTTCATTACTTTAGACCAGGAGTCGGCAACCTACATGACCCTGGGGCAAATCCAGCCTGCTATCTGTATGTGCATGATTGTCATGCTAAGAATGGTTTAACCAGTTTTAGATAGCTGAAAAATATCAAAAGAAGAACACAGTATAATTACATATAAAATGTATGTGAAGTTCAAATATTAATGTTTTCCTGGAACAAAGCCACATTGACTGCTTTCTCACTTCATTCAAAAAAATTTTTTTTTTTATTTTTTTGCTTTCTCACTTCAAATTGAGTTATTTGATGAGTTGCAAGACATCATATGGCTCAGAAGGCCCAAAATATTTACTGTCCAGCCCATTCCAGAGAGAACTCTGCTGATTCCTGTCTAAACAATCACCTGCTCTCAATAATACCATCCCTTTGCTGGGTTCAAGGATGCAAGGATTATTCACAGCTGCCCTTTTGAAAACAACAACAGTGCAACATTTAGTAAGAAAAGCAACCAAGGGAAACAAAATGGTTTGCCTATTGGAATTTATGGGTGCTCTTGGGAGTTCTTTTACCCTTGGGAGAAGCAGTAGTCAGGCTTTAGGCTGAATTCCATTAACAAAACATCCTCCCCAGCCTACTGCAAAGTCCACCGGATGGGGCAGCCAACTGCACACAGAATACAAACTTGTGGTCACCCAAGGCAAAAGGTGTGCACGTTCCCTGGCTGGGAAGAAGGACTACCGAAGTTAACGTGGTCCCTCTTAGGCTCACAGTTCCTAGCCACTCTCCTTTTCTTTCAAACCACTGTTCTCTTGGCTCTGAGAGCACTTTGGAAACATAATAAGCCACAAGACTTCATACAGGTCTTCTGGGTCAGCCCATACCTTCAGAAGAGACTCTGTCTTTCTCCATGTGCTCTGCTGTCTCTATGCACAGGCAGCAAGAGCCAGGACTTGCTTTCTTTCCTCTTTCCCCCATTCCACCTTGACCTGAGTCATCAGGGCCCGAGCCTGCCCCAAGAGGTTTCAGAAGTCGGAAGAAAATTGTGTCATGTTGCTATCTGATTCTTTGCTTCCGTGATATTCTTATTTAAGGGAAATCATGTTAAATGAACTTCCAGAGAAGTTTAAAAGGGAAAAATAATCAAAACACACAGCCTGAGTCTCTGGAAAAGACTGAGCAATAAATTTACCTCTTTGACATATTCATGTGGTCGCCCGTTCATCACCTACACTGGAATCTGAGATTTTCTTTCCCTCTTCCTTCCTTCCTCCCTCCCTCCCTCCCTCCCTCCCTCCCTCCCTCCCTTCCTTCCTTCCTTCCTTCCTTCCTTCCTTCCTTTTTTACAGTGACTATCCCACTTCAGAAGCAAACTCTGTGTATCAAGCACAAGGGCACTGATTCAATCTTTCATTCTCAAGTTTATGTCTCTAAATGTACCCAGTTTTATAGTCAAAGAAATGCTGCCTGCTCCAGCCAACAAGATTAAAACCAGAAGCCTCTACCCTGAAAGTTTCTTCTGAGCAGATGACACATCTCCTCCCCCTAAGGACATCTGCCTCCTATGAATCTGCACCAAGAACAATTCAGGGAGGTCAGTGGATCATTTCCTTTGGCAAAGGAGGAAAAACGACAAAAGACCAAACATCTTTGTATGCGTTCTGATGAAAAGGTGACTTAATACTGTATTTGCCTAATAAAATCTTTCTCCAAGTGAACGTATTGAGATAGAGTGTCTTATTTGCCCAGCAGACCTGGGGAATTGAAAGCATAAGCCACGATACATATAAACCCCTTTTCAAAGGAACACGGGAAAGGAAGACTTTAAGAATGAAGACAAGCCCAAACAGAGAAATTACTAGGAATAGTAAGCTATTGGTTAAAACCATGATTTTGAACCCATAAGCTGTGTAACAACTGCTCTGATTATTTCCTTAGAGACACCTCCTTCCCAGAGCTGCATTTCCAATAAGAGAAAATGAGGAGGGGGACCCAGGAAGCCCTACCAGAGAGGCTGATCATCAGAGAAAGTCCTACCTTCCTCTGGTAAATTTAGATCAAGCTACCCAGCAGGCTTTTGCCAGTGGAAGCATTGATATGCATAAACCACTGCCATCCTTTTACTTTCTTCTAACACACTAGAGTACAGGTGTTCAGGTCAGCCAGGCACGAATCTCTAAATGAACTAGCTCACTAAAGCAGCTGCTCCCAGAGAACATTTTGGTTGCTGTCTCCTTGGGGTCAAAATCAGTTCAGACCTTTATGTCTCTGGTTCTGCCATCACTTGGGGCACACTCTGGCGTGCATATCAGATTAAAGACAGTCAGCCTCAGAAAGTGGGAAGTGCTCTGGCCCAGAAGACCTAGATCATCAGAGTTCAGAGTTCAGTTCCCTCACCAAGCAGGGTCCTACCCATTTCACATGAATGAAAAAGAGGGCAATTAAATCTTCATTGACAATCAAGAAACTGGCCTATGCACATAGAAAACAAACTTACGGTCACTCAAGGGAAAAGCTGTGTGTTCAGTCACGTCCGATTCTTTGTGGCCCCGTGGACTGTAGCCCGCCCGGCTCCTCTGTCAATGGAATTTTCCAGGCAAGAACTGTGGAATGAGTTGCCATCTCTTACTCCAGGGGATCTTCCCGACCCAAGGATCGAAACTTTGTCTCCTGTGTCTCTTGCACTGGCAGGCAGATTCTTTTACCACTAGTGCCACGTGGAAAGCCCAAGGGAAAAGGGGAGGGGGATAAATTAGGAATTGGGGTTAACAGCTGTACACCATTGTAATAGAATAGATAAACAACAAGGATGTACTATATACACAGGAAACTATATTCAAAATCCTGTAATAACCAATAATGTAAAAGAATTTGAAAAAGAATATGAATATGTGCATGTATGTATATAACTGAATCACTTCTCTATTCAATGAAAACGTTGTGAATCAACTAAACTTCAATTAAAAAAAAGAATTAATCTTTGCAAACCTATTATGACCCAGAATCAAAATAGTGAAGGGGCAAACTCAGCTTTGGCTCCCTTCTCTTGTTGCTCACTCAGTCGTGTCCAGCTCTTTGTGACCCCACGGACTGGAGCGTGTCAAGCTTCCCTGTCCTTCACTATTTCCAGGAGTTTGCTCAGATTCATGTCCACCGAGTCAGTGATGCCATCCAACTATCTCACCCTCTGTCGCCCCCTGCTCCTCCTGCCCTCAATCTTTTCCAGCATCAGGGTCTTTTCCAATGAGTCTGCTGGGGAAATTAGAAACCATATAGAAAAATTGAAATTCGAAACCTCTATCTCACACAATTCACAAAAATCAATTCCATGTAGGTTCAAGACTTGAATGTGAAGGACAAAACTATAACACTTTCAGAGGCCTATATAGGAGAGCATATTTATGATGTAGGGCTAGGAAAGGATTTCTTAAACAAGAAACAGTTACAAACTATAAAAGACTACAGTAAAATTAAGAGCTTAAATTAATTAAAGGACATCATTAAAACCACAAATTAAGAAAAGATATTATATATATAGTACATATATATAAAGAATATTTAAAGAATTTCTACATACTATGGAAAACATAAATCATTCAAAAAACGGGTAAAAGATTCAACCAGACATGTCATAGAAGAGAAAAGCCAAGTAGCCAATAAACATGAGAAAATAGTCAATGAGAAATGAAAATTTAAACTGTGATAAGAGATTTCTCACCTATTAGACTAGCAAAAATTTTAAATTCTTTCAACATCAAGTTTCTACCAAGATATGAGCAACCAGAACACTGGGAGCTGGGCAAATTGGTAGTTACTTTGAAAAACAATTTGACATCCTCGGTAATGCTGAAGATGTACAAACCGTATGACTCATCGATTTTACTCCTAGGTCTGTTAAGCCAGAGAAACTCTGCACACAAGCTCTGGGCACACAGATGAAAGAATGAGAGAGGAGCATTTCGGCAACAGAAAAAAAAAAAAAAAAAAAACAGTGGAAAGCGCCCAAGTCTTCATCAACAGATTTATTATTAAAACATTACGGCATTGTCTTATAGTGAAGTACTTTGTAGCAGAGAAGTGAGTGAATTACAAGTTATATGCCAAAACAAAGTTGAACTTTAAGAACATAATGTTAACCAAGAAAAGCAAGTAAATTTCAGCTATACAAGATGGATGAGTTCTAGAGATCTGCTGTGCAATATTTGCTTGTGGTTAATCATATTGTATTGCACATTTGAAATCTGTTAAGAGACTAGGTTTCACGTCACTGTTCTTAACATAATTTTTAAAAATAGAGAAATTGACATTAATGAAAAAATTTTAAAAAAAAAGAATGCCTATGGCATTTTGTAATAATATGAATAAAAAAGTGAAAGTGTTAGTTGCTCAGATGTATCTGACTCTTTTTGACCCCTTGGAGCGTAGCCCGTCAGCCTCCTCCGTCCATGGGATTCTCCAGGCAAGAATACTGAAGTGGGTTGCCATTTCCTTCTCCAGGGGATCTTCCTGACCCAGGGATCAAACCTGGGTCTCCTGCATTGCAGGCAGATTCTTTACCATCTGAGCCATCAATGATTAGTAAATATAATATATATACACCAAATAAACATAAATCTGAACAAAATGTTGTTTACAGATGCTAACATATTTGGTGAAACTATGAAGACAAGCAAAGGAATGATAAGGGGAAAAAGGCAGGATTCCTTTCTGAGTGGTAAGAAGGCAGGAAATATGCAGGGAGGTACACAGAAAGATTTCAAGGGTAAAGGTTATGTCATTTTTTAAATTGGGCTGAGTAGTAGATACACATGTATTCATGATACCTATTTATACTTATAAGTTATTCTGCATCTACTTTTTGTTCAATTACAGGAATTTTAAAAATAAAGGTTCATTCAATTAACAAATATATAGTGAGTCACTAAGATGGCATGAGTTTGAGTGAACTCCGCGAGTTGGTGATGGACAGGGAGGCCTGGCGTGCTGTGAGTTATGGGGTTGCAGACAGTCGGACACGACTGAGCGAATGAACTGAGCTGAAGATGTCTCAGACATGTTCTAGATGTTTAGATACATAAGTGAATAAACAAAGTCTACTAGCCTTGGGCAGGGCAATGGTGATGGTACAAACAATAAACAATAAGCACTATATATAAGTAAACCATATGGCATGTTCAAAGATAGTTGTTGCTATGGGAAAAAAAGAGAGTGAGAGAGAATGTTGAGCAAGATAAATGAGAACGTTGGGTTTGGATGGGCAGTTTTGCCAAGAAACCATCTTGGAGAAGAGTGGTCCAGATAAGACAAAGAACCAAATGAGGCTTTAAGCAGGAAAATGTCTAGCAGTTCGTGGAACAACTAGAGGGCTTCTGTGGCTGAATTAAAGTGACAAAGAGGGAAAATAGCAGAGCATGGTGATCAGGGAGATACTGGATGGCAGTTGGGATGGGGGTGAGGAGTAAATAATGGCTACAGACTATGTGGGGGGTTTGAGTCAAAGGGGCTTCCTAGGTGGCCCAGTGGTAAAGAATCCACCTGCCAGGGCAGGAGACAAGGGTTTGATCCCTGGGTTGAGAAGAAACCCTGGAGAAGGGAATGGCAACCCACTCCAGTATTCTTGCCTGGGAAATTCCATGGACAGAGCAGCCTGGGGAGCTGCAGTCCACTGGGCTACGAAAGAGTTGGACACAACTGAGCGACTAAGTTCACACCTACTGTAGGAGGGGAGGGGGGTGGGGAGGACACGGGGCCACAAAGAGTCAGACGTGACTGAGCGACTAAACCTCCACCACCGCAGAAGCTGGCAGCTCTCAACAACTCTTTCTTACACATGGGGTCTATATAAGTCATGATCCCAGAAGGAAGCCTGTGGAACTCTCAGAATGGGCAATTTTGAAGTTTAGAAAAGGAGCAGAAGTAGCTTGGGGTGGCTCTCCCCAAGCAGAAGTCTAAAAAGGACGTGGAGGGAGCAAGTACAGGATGCTGAGGAAGCTGGAAGAGGCACTCCAGCCGAGCGATGCGTTGTTAAAGGGATGAGGCACCTGGCACAAAGGGCCCTAGGAAAGCTGCACCTCAACAGATCCCAAATTCATTCCACTGATTTAAATATGAAATACATTTTTCTAAGTTCATAAATTTACCTTAACAGGAAAAAAAAAAGGCAAAAGCCACCAAACTTCATAGAGTCTTACAATTTAAAAACTACACGTAATCATCCACATTATGTAGCTCTGTTGCTTCACTGAAGATCCCCGGAGTATGCAGTGGCTACCCATTTCAGTATTCTTGTCTGGAGGACCCCATGGACAGAGGAGCCTGGTGGGCTACAGTCCATGGTGTTGCAAAGCGTCAGACACGACTGAGCGACTGACATGTGCCAGCGAAAGCCGCTCACTCGTGTCCAACTCTTTACGACCCCATGGGCTATTCAGTCAATGGAATTCTCCTGGCCAGAATACTGGAGTGGGGAGCCTATCCTTTCTCCAGCAGATCTTCCTTGACTCAGGAATCAAACCGGGGTCTCCTGCATTGCAGGCGGATTCTTTACCAACTGAGCTATCAGGGAAGACTAACGCATACACATAGATTTAACCAAGAGAAATCAAAGAATAGAATAGAAACCTTCAGAAAGCCTGGAGATCTTTATATCCTACTTTGTTGCTCTTTTATCTGCTACTCAGAGAAACTAGAATTTTCTGTCCTTGGCCGAAAGTTTCTTTTCAGGAGATATGTGAATGTGTGTGTACATACTCAGTCACTTCAGTTGTGTCCAGCCCTTTGCAACCCTGTCATCTGTAGCCCGCCAGTCTCCTCTGTCCATGGCATTCTCCAGGCAAGAATACTAGAGTGGGTTGCCATCCCCTCCTCCAGAGGATCTTCCCTACCCAGGATTCAAACCTGTGTCTCCTGCATCTCTTGCATTGCAGGCAGATTCTTTGCCACTGAGCCTTCAGGGAACCCAGATATGTGAATAGCCAGCACCAAACGCTTTGAATAAAGCCCAGGGCAACTGAGATTACTTTTGCTAGGGCACCCCTCCTAACTGGTTCCTTGGTTCTCCTCACCTGACCTTAAGAGCCTATAAAGAAAAGAATTTGGCCACACTGGTAGACAAATATTTTGGACTTCTCCCCAATAATAGGACAGGAGAAGGCAACGTGGGCAGAGGCGTGACGAGGACGACTTTTCCGAGTCCGGCACTGTGCTGGGTCCGGTCATCCAAGGTAAACAGACAGCTTAGTGAAATTTCAGGTCCTTGGCTCTCTGCTTTTATGTCCAATCTCCTATAAAGAAAGAGTTATATTTGATGAGAAACAAAAGACTTGAGCAAACCAGATAATAATCACATACGAAAATAGGCACAGGAGTCTGATTGTTTAGATCCTGAATTAATAAAACTTCAAATGCAAGCACTCCAGCAGAAGCAGTGAATGGAGAACAACGATATGGCCCCTGCTTAGGGCTCTAGGCTGAGTAAGCGAACACTGGAGAGTGAGGAGCCCTTAAAGGGCCAAACTCTCCTTAAGTAGGAGAAGGAATCAGTTCATTCCCACGTGTCATTCTGGCAGTCTCCAAAGGAAAATAGGTAAGAATAAGAGCTAGAAAGTATGACTTGATGAACTTGCTGAGTAGTGAGTGCCATTAAGGAGAGAGAGTAGCAGACCATCCCCAATGGACCATGAGCAGAGTTGCCTTAGTGGTAGTCTAGGAGACAATGGACCCTGAGCAGGGTTGTCTTAGCGGTAGTCTAGGAGACAATGGACCCTGAGCAGGGTTGTCTTAGCGGCAGTCTAGGAGACAATGGACCTTGAGCAGGGTTGTCTTAGCGGTAGTCTAAGAGACAAT
Organism: Cervus canadensis; assembly: GCF_019320065.1. Classification (NCBI taxonomy): domain Eukaryota; kingdom Metazoa; phylum Chordata; class Mammalia; order Artiodactyla; family Cervidae; genus Cervus; species Cervus canadensis. Next base: position 4,549,990 of record NC_057415.1, on the reverse strand, counting down.
GGACCCTGAGCAGGGTTGTCTTAGCGGTGGTCTAGGAGACAATGGACCCTGAGCAGGGTTGTCTTAGCGGTAGTCTAGGAGACAATGGACCCTGAGGAGGCTTGTCTTAGCGGCAGTCTAGGAGACAGCTTGTATGAGGTTTCAGGATGGCCCTGTACAGTTGGGCAGCTTGTGCACTGTTCAAAGGTACTGTTCAAAAGAGTTCAGGGGCTGAAATCCAACCTACTTATCACTAGCCAGTTCACATGGGAGAAGGATTCTTTTTGCAAAAGCCCTTGCAGGCTCCCCAGAGATGGGCACATTTTTCTAATTCATGCAAAGGTTTTGTGTAGACTACTGGCTTTCCAGGAGCTTTCTATGAAAGCAAGACCTCAAGGTTTGCCCTAGAACTGCTCAATCAGAATCTTTCCATTAGCAATATCCCAAGTAATCTGTATGCACATTGGAGCCTGGAAGCACAGAAACACTTTGAAATGGAGATGCACAGGACAGCACTTTACTCAGGGAGAAGGTATGGGTGGCCCTTCAGTCCCTAGATTCCAGCCCTTTACTGGCTTTTCCAGGCTAATAACCTTTTACTTCTTTAAGATGATTTGATGTGGATCATTATAAAAGTCGTCTAATTTTTTTACAATATTGCTTCTGTTTTTTATATTTTGGTCTTCTGGCCCCAGGAAATATGGGATCTTCACTCCCGACCAGGGATTGAACTTGCACCTCCTGAATTGGAAGGTGAAGTCTTAATCACTAGGCAGCCAGGGAAGTCCAAGACTCATAACTTTTTATTATCTCTGATCTATTTTATCATAGTAGCACAGCACAAGGACCCATGGCTTGAATCCCTCATTAATTTTAGAGTTTTAAGGCTTCTGGAATCCTCAAGACTTATGACACATTTTTAAAGACTTTGTGTTCACTTCCGAATGAGGATCCTGGGATTTTATCCGATCCCTAGCAGTAAAGTTGCCCCTGCTTGATCTTACTCAGAGCTCCAGTCCTTAAGACTCCAGCTAGACCCTAGGTCTAGGAATGCTGGAGAATCTTGGAGTGCATGTGTGTTTATCTGTGGGTATCCCAGAGCACAGGCATGAGCAGAGTGTGGGCATGCAGGGCAGACAGAATCTCCCTGCCTGAAATCTCAATCTTCTACTTACCTTTTTATTTAGAGTTTTAAGCTCCCTCTAAGGGCCTCAGCCCCCCGACTTAGCCTGCTCACCCAATTTTCTTTGCACTCTTCACCTATGCAGATTGTCCTTCTAAACTTGGAGAGCCTTTCAACTTTAATTGTTCTATTGTTGATATAACTTCTATCTCTCTCTTTTAAATCACCTTTCATACTGCTTACTGCCTGATGGTGCCCAGCTATGGGAATAGAAAGTCATGAGGCAAAAGAATCAAAGTGAGAATTCAGAGTCAAAAAGCCTAGTTACTATGCATCCATTTGAATAGTGCATCTCACATTTGAGCTTACCACTTGGAGAAATCTGTTAATTTTCCTACTTAGAATTTTCTCATTATCTCTTTCCTTTTTTCCCTCTCTGTCTCTGTCTCTTTTCTTCCTCCCTCCACTTCTCCCTGACCCACCAGAAAGTGAAAAGAAAGTCTTAGGCACTCAGTTATCTCTGACTCTTTGCAACCCCATGGACTGTAGCCCACCAGGCTCCTCTGTCCCTGGAATTCTCCGGGCAAGAATACTGAAGTGGGTTGCCATTCCCTTCTCCAGGGGATCTTCCCAGCGCAGGTATCGAATCCAGATCTCCCGCAGATTCTTTACCATCTGAGCCACCAGGGAAGGACCCCTTTTGTCTTCTCTAAGCTGATGATAATTTTTCAAGCTCTCCTGTGTGAGTCCCAGGAAAGAGAGAAAGACAGTGGCAGCAGGTGGCCACGGCAGGCTCTCACAGTAGGAGAGCATCTTCCTGAACCAGGGCTCCTCTGTCTGCCCTCCTCCTGCTCAGGGCAGGACGGCCTCCACCCTGCTCACCCCCTGGGTCTGGAGACTGGGGACCTGCGTCTAGTACTTGTGCGTGGGCTGGCCAACCAGCCCATGGTCAGGAGGCCACTGACTCCTGCTCCTGCTCACACCCACCTCCTTTCTTCTATCCTTACCACCTCTAGCCATTTGTAAGGTAGGTGGAGGATGCTAAAGGACTTCCCACCAGATACTTTTTCAGTTCAGTTCAGTTCAGTCGCTCAGTCGTGTCCAACTCTTTGCAACCCTGTGAACTGCGGCACGCCAGGTCTCCCTGCCCATCACCAACTCCCGGAGTCCACCCAAACTCATGTCCGTTAAGTCGGTGATGCCATCCAGCCATCTCATCCTCTGTCATCCCCTTCTTCTCCTGCCCTCAATCTTTCTCAGCATCAGAGTCTTTTCCAATGAGTCAGCTCTTCGCATCAGATGGCCAAAGTATTGGAGTTTCAGCTTCAACATGAGTCCTTCCAATGAACACTCAGGACTTATCTCCTTTAGGTTGGACGGGCTGGATCTCCTTGCAGTCCAAGGGGCTCTCAAGAGTCTTTTCCAATACCACAGTTCAAAAGCATCAATTCTTCGGTGCTCAGCTTTCTTTATAGTCCAACTCTCATATCCATACATGACCACTGGAAAAACCATAGCCTTGACCAGAAGACCTTTATTGGCAAAGTAATGTCTCTGCTTTTTAATATGCTGTCTAGGTTGGTCATAACTTTCCTTCCAAGGACTAAGGTCTTTTAATTTCATGGCTACAGTCACCATCTGCAGTGATTTTGGAGCCCAAAAAATAAAGTCTAACACTGTTTCCACTGTTTCCCCATCTATTTGCCATGAAGCGATGGGACTGGATGCCATGATCTTAGTTTTCTGAATGTTGAGCTTTAAGCCAACTTTTAAACTCTCCTCTTTCACTTTCATCAAGAGGCTCTTTAGTTCTTCTTCACTTTCTGCCATAAGGGTGGTGTCATCTGCATATCTGAAGGTATTGATATTTCCCCTGGCAATCGTGATTCCAGCTTGTGCTTCTTCCAGCCCAGCATTTCTCATGATGTACTCTGCATGTAAGTTAAACAAGCAGGGTGACAATATACAGCCTTGATGTATTCCTTTTCGTATTTGGATGCTTATTATTATAAGACAAAAAACAGAGGAGGAGCAGCTCTCTTCTTAGACTGAGAGGGTAGGGGGTGGGGTTAAAAGTCTAAGAAAAGTTGAGGTTTTCCATTGTTACGCTGGAGGAAAAGGGTGGGAGGTGCTCAAGAAAACAGAAAGAGGGTTGGGTGGCTTTGCGACTTTCTTCCAACTGCTGTGCCAGTGGGAAAGGAAGACCTTGGGTTTATACATATCTCACTTTCTTTCTCACTTTGCCTTCAGAGTATGGAGAATTATAGATATAATTTTGTTTATTTCATTATTGGCTGTGCTGGGTCTTTGTTGCTGCGAGGACTTTTCTCCAAGTGTGGCGAGCCAGGGCTACTCTCCAGCGGCGGTGCCTGAGCTTCTCGTCGTGGTGACTTCCCTTCCTGCAGACCACAGGCTCCTGGGCACTTGGGCTTCAGTACTTGTGGCTCATGGACTCAGTGGCTGCAGCTCCCTGCCTCTAGAGCACAGGCTCCGTAGTTGTGGAACATGGGCTCGGTTGCTTTGCAACGTCCAAGGAGAGGGTTTTTGTTCCCCAAAGAGACTCTTGACTCATTAAAAATCAATTTATAGGGAAATGAGGGGAAGGGAAGAGACTTTTTTCAACAAAAGGCGCCTTGGCTGAGCCCAAACCACATGTCTCACTACCCCTCTGTGCATCTTAATTCCTATGGACATAAAGCTAGGATAATGCCAGCTATCCACAGGGATATTGGCAGAATCATGTTTGATGATGTATAGGAAAGAATTTTGAAAAGTATAAAGTTGCTCTAATATTAGAAGGTGCCACTGATATCATGTGACTATTTCCAGTGCTTTGTTGAGTTTGAGTAAAAATTATTTACCAGTCGAAGAGCTTACAGTAAAATTAGGGAGGCAAGACATACAGAGACTACTACCAGCCAATAATAGGAGAGAATATATGGTGAGGAACAGATGAGAGTTACAGGCACAAGTGGAAACAGGGGTTTTGAGGATTTAATTCATTAAGGACTTACTGGATTAGGGTGGGTCCTTAATGTAACGTGACTGGTGTCCTCATAAGAAGGGCAAAGGGAGATTCAGGCAAGAAAGCTCTTGTAATCATACACACACACACACACCCCCCCATACACACACACACACACACACACCCATACACACACACACACACCAACACACACACACATGAGGAGGGAAGGCCGTGAGATGACAGAGGCAGAGCCTGGAGTGATGCATCTGAATCCAAGGATGCCCAAGGACTGTTGGCAACACCAGGAGTTGGAAGAGTCAGGGAAACCGCCTCCCCTGCAGATTTCAGAAGAAGCACAGCCCTGCTCGTTGATTTCACACTTCCAGCCTCCAGACGGTAAATTCTGTTGTTTTAAGGTCCCCAGTTTGTGGTACTTTGCGCACATGCATGCTCTATCATGCCCAACTCTTTGAAACCCCATCGACTGCAGCCTGCCAGGCTCCTCTGTCCATGGGATTTCCCAGGCAAGAATACTGGAGTAGGTTGCCATTTCCTACTCCAGAGGATCTTCCTGACCCAGAAATTGAACCTGCATCTCTTGCATTTCTTGCATTGGCAGGCAGATTCTTTACCACCACACCAGCTGGGAATCTCCACTTTGTTGAATCTGGTCCAACAGGATCTGAGCAGGGCCATGGAAACTGTGCCTCACTGGCATAGCAGAGAAGGGCAGGCGACTCTTTGGAAGATGTTAGGATCCCCAAAAATGTGTCAGCAGTGAGCATCACCAGACAAGCTAATCATTTCTCAATACACTATAATATATTGGAATAACATCTGTGTTCCCTCTGAACAATATCAGCAATTTCTAGTGTACTATTTAGTAATCAGTACTATCATGACTTTGCTACGTAGTCTATTTGGTTTGGCTGCACAGACTCTTTCAATTATGTCTCCTTGTTTATTATCTATTTATCGCCCATGAAGAATTGTGCTGACCCTGTTTTCATTTTCTAAAAATCAGTGTTTGACTTTCATGTTTGTCAATGTTCAGATCTTAGTGGGACCCAAATTTCCTGGTAAATTTTGGCATTTACCTCGAGGAGAAGCAGTTTGAAATGACCCACTAAGAAACTCCTAAAGCCTTCTGAGCTCTGTTTGATATTCAGATTTTGCTTCAAGGAAATCCTGTTCTCTTAAGAAGCTGTTCTGGTCGACTGGGCCAGTATCATACCTTGAGAAATGTCTAAGAGCCATATTTACACGTTGAGCTGTCATAGATCCAAAGTAGCCATTAGTAATGATTAGGTAAATAGAACAACTTCAAATGTCCCTAAATACATATTTGCAGGTTAATAGACCGTTGGGTGAGGTGTTTCTCTTTTAAACAAGCCCAGTTCTTTTTTAAAATTAATTTTTATTGGAGTATAATTGCTTTACAATGTAGTATTAAATTCTACTGTACAGCAAAATGGATGGGCCATACGTAGACATATATCTGGGCTTCCTAGGTGGCGCTAGTGGTTAAGAACCCATCTGCCAATGCAGAAAACATAAGAGATGCAGCTTTGATCCCTGAGTCAGAAAGATCCCCTGAGGGTGAGCATGACAACCCACTCCAGTGTTCTTGCCTGGAGAATCCCCATGGACAGAGGAGCCTGGTGGGCCGCAGTCTACATGGCCGCAAAGAGCCGGACAGGACGGCAGCAGTTTAGCACGCACACAGGCGTCTCCTCCCCTTTGCATTTCCTTCTCGCTCAGGTCCTGAGCAGAGCCCCCCATGCTGAGCAGTTTGCTCTCATCTATTTACACACAGTGTCAATAGTGTATCTGCGTTCATCCCAACCTTCCAAATCCTCCCACCTCCCCTTTCCTCTTGGTATCGGTATATTTGTTCTCTGTTTCTATGTCTCTGTTTCCGTTTTGCAAATAAGACCATCAACAGAGGAATGGACAAAGAGGATGTGATACATATATACAATGGAAATATTACTCAGCCGTAAAAAGGAACAAAATTAGGTCATTTGTAGAGACATGGATGGAACTAGAGAGTGTCAAACAGAGAAAAGTCAGAAAAACAAATATCATATATTAACACATACATGTGGAATCTAGAAAATAAGCCCAGTTGTTTTCAGACAAAATTCTGGTTAGGTTACGAGAACACTGGGGAAGGTTGCCCCTATTTCTGTTTATTACCAGTTACCACATCAGGGTTGTCTCTTAGCATTCTTTGTGTTCCTTAAAGATGCTGTGGAATATGCACTCAGTCATCCAAGGCAAAGCTCAGGATACTAGTTAGTATCTAAATTTTAAAGCAGAGACTTCTGCTTAGGTAACCCCAAAGCAGTAATGGGTGTCTGTGTGCTATAAGAAAGCCTAAGGATGATCACTCATTTATTTACACTCAGGTAACCACATGATCCAATTCAAGTGTTAACTCTGCATTATAAAGGTTTCAAAGTTTAGAACCTGGAGCCAGACGGCCTTAAATTCAGTGCAGTACAACTCGCTAGCTGTGGAGGCTTGTCCTGTCCACTCATCCTCGTCGAACTTCGGTTTCCTCATCAGCAAAGTAGTGATGACCACGGTGTGTACTTCGCATGATGGTTGTCAGGCTTACCTGATCTGATGCAAGGAAGGCACTTAGAACAATGCCTTGACACAACCAGTGCTTGATAAGTGCTCATTGTGACTTTTTCTTTCAGTGAAATTATATGAAATCCAACCAGATAGTTTATGCTAACCAGAAACTCTAATTGGCTGTGGCATGTCTCAGATTAACTTTTATTAATTAAAAGTAATTGATGCATAAGATATCTCTCAAACCTTGTTTTATAGAAGGGGAAAAAATAAAATGGGTCGTTGGTAGTGAAAATATTGAAAGTCACTTTGTTTTGGCTTTTTGTAAGATCCTCTTGGGCTTCCCAGATGGCCCTAGTGATAAAGAACCTGCCTGCCAGTCAGGTGACTTAGAGATGTGGGTTCGATCCCTGGGTCGGGAAGATCCCCTGGAGGAGGGCATGGCAACCAGCTCCAGTATTTTTGCCTGGAGAATCCCATGGACAGCGGAGCCTGGTGGGCGGTGGTCCACGGGGTCGCAGAGAGCTGGACACGACTGAACAGACTCAGCACAGCACACACGAGACACTCTCATTTATTCTGTGTTGACGCAACATCCGAAACCATAAAGGGAAGCCCCACTCAGAGAACCCAGCCCTTAAAACACTACCATCCTAATATAACAATAATTGTCTTTTTTGGTGACTCAGTATTTCTATTGGACTATAGCTGCTTTACAATGTTGTGTTACTTTCTGCTGCACGGCAAAGTGAATCCGCCGTACATACACGTATGCGTGTACCCCTCTTCCTGGGACTTCTTTCACATCTACGTCACCACAGAGCCCCGAGCAGACTTTCCTGTGCTATGCTGCCTGTTTTCATTAGCTATTTCTTTTATACATAGTAGTGCATATATCAATTCTACACAAACTTGTCCAGAAAATAGAGGAGGAAAAAATACTTCCTAATTCAAAATGCATTACCTTGTTATCAAAACCAGACAAGAACATCACAAGGCATTACTTTAGAAGGAAACTGTATACTCAAATCCCTCATGAACATAGATACAAAATCCTTTAGAAAGCATTAACAAGTTTAATCCATCAATATAATGATGAAAATATACAACGACCAACTGTAGTTCATCCCAGGAATTCAATGCTGGTTTAGCATTTGAAAATCAAGTCATATATTTCATCATATTAACACATTAATGAAAGAAGTCAGACATAAGACTGTGTACTGCACGGCTCCATTCATACGGAAATCTAGAAAAGGCAAAACTATGGTGGCAAGAAGGTCAGTGACTATTTGGACCTGGGATGGAAAAAGGGAATGGATTGCAAAGGAGCATGAGGAAACTTTGGGGTGTAATCGAAATATTACTTTTCTTGATAGTGGAAGTGGTTATGTGATATTTGTCAAAATTTATCAAACTCTACACTTAAAATAGAGGAATTTCATCTAATATATATTATATCTTAATAAAGCTGTTTTAAAAATTGTTTTCAAAAGCAACTTCCATAATCCCTCTGTTTCTCTACGGCTCCTCTTTCCCTTCTTTCTTTAGCCTAGTGATTCCTTAGTACGGTGTCAGCTCTGGAAGGTTGGTCCAAAGGTCCAGGCCTGCCACCACCAGGAACGTGAGTTGGTCACTGATTTTCTTGGAGAGTCTCTAAAAGAAGGTGGAGCACAAACTTCCAGGCTCCTTAGTGGGTTTAGAGGAGTGTGTGGGGTGGTGGTGGGGGATTGTGGTTGTGGTCATGGGCTCCCTCCTTCCTTTCCCTCTGTCATATAAGTAAATGTCTGAGGCCGGGCCCCCAGATATACTTTCTTTGGTTCAACTCAGAAACAAATGTTCATTTATTGTGACAAAAACTAATCCAAATCTGGACCTAAGATCAAATGACCAGATTTTACAACTGGTTCTGTGTGAGCTTGCAGAAGTGAACAAGTTGCTTAACTTCTCTTGGCTTCAATAATATCCTTCAAAAAATGAGGATTGATAATGCCTAAGATGCTTCCAGTAAATACGATTCCTTACTTTCCAGAGGAAAGATGTCTACACAATCACTGCTCTTCTCTCACTACATGGCTTGAGATTGTTCATCTGCTTTCTATTCATAACTTCAATAACCATGTCTGTCGCATGTTAATGCTCAGTCATATTCAGTATAGTAAATGCAATGTACCTCATTTATCTAGCACCTCAGCTTTCTTGATTTCTCAGTTTTCCAGAATAAAAACAAGGATCAGATAAGGAGTTTTGAAACAAGGAGGAGAGGGTCTCTGAGCAGTCCATTCAAAGATTGGGGAATTTTCCTGAAGGAAGAAATCCATAGGCTTACTTAGGGTCAACTTGTTGCATGTTTTACAACCAAACCTAATAAAATCAGTCCGTTTGCTCTCAAATCTTTACTAGTTTGTCATCAGTAAATTAAAAAGTACATTGACAAACCAATTACAATGGGGGAGATAGAAAAACCATAAAACATAGGTACAATAAAATAACAAATGATCCTAACATAGAAACTGTCTTATACATGTACTCCAGTAGGTCTTGAGAGAACTATTGTCTTGGAACTAAGTATAGTTACTAACTTCCTTTAATGCTACTATCTTATGTTTTAAGGGACAATCTCTCAGATACCCAGAAAACTAGATTACTTTACCTGGATGACTTAACCTTTGACAGTTCTGGAAAGCTGATGTTTACTATAATATTTTTTATTTAGCCATTGTTTCATATATGCAAATGTTGTGCTCGAAACTAAACTGAAGCTTCTTAAGGAGAAGGCCAAGTTGTACATTTCTTTGCCGCTCATGTAATCACCTTTATCCGTACGGCAAGATGGATGGCACCAATTTCACACGAGTGAAGTTTAGGTAAAGAACCCAAACCAGATTCAGACACATAACTGGTGCTCAATTGATGTGTCAAATGAATGATGTTAATGTCTTGTGCATTTTAAGAGGCACTTAAATTACTGCTGCTTTTCGGATCTCTATATGTATAACTGAGTCACTCTGCTACACAGTAGAAACAGCACAACATTGTAAATCAGCTGTACTTCAATCAGGGCTTCCCAGGTGGTGTCAGTGGCAAATGAGAGCCTGCCAACGCAGGAGACGTAAGAGATTCAGGTTCAGGTTCAATCCTTGGCTTGGGAAGATCCCCTGGAGAAGGAAATGGCAACACACTCCAGTATTCTTGCCTGGGAAATCCCATGGACAGAGGAATCTGGTGGGCTACAGTCCATGGGGTCGCGGAGTCGGACAAGACTGAATGACTAACAGATACTCACTTTGCGACCCCATGGACTGTAGCGCACCAGGTTCTTCTGTCCATGGGATTTTCCAGGCAAGAATACCAGAGACGGTTGCCATGCCCTTCTCTAGGGGATCTTCCCAACCCAGGGATGGAAACCTCGTCTCCTTCGTCTCCCTCATTGGCAGGCAGAGTCTTCACTACTGCTCCACCTGGGAAGCCCAGAAACCATGTGTAACAAGTGCCAAAGGGAGCACTTTACAAAGGACAGAAAATAGAGCTTACAGAATTTTCCCCTCCAAACTTGCTTCAAGGTACTCTAATCAAAGTATGCAAGAATGTCTGAAAAGCAAAACTCCCTATTCCAGCAACCTGCTGGTTAAACGACAAGCATTGAGGAAACGTTCCCTGTGCCAGTAACATCCAGCGATCCAGGTGGAAGACAAGGATTGTTAGCCCATCAACTGTGATGCAACCAAACCTTCAAACAAGCTGGGTTATTAAAGGTTTTGCAAAGCTTTCTTCCCATTTTACCCCCTGGTTAGAAATGGCTTGACACCTCTATAGAGTCATGGCCAAAACAAACTCTAAGTTAGACCTGAACATTGGGCAGATACTAAAACACACCCCAGTCTTGAGGACATGAAGTCCTCGCCGTTCTCCGAGAACAAACGACAGCCTGAGAAGAGCAAGCAGTCGTGCATTTTTGTGTTGGGAACTTCTTAAAACGTGCACTTTATTTGTGCAGGGTACGTATCAAATCTCCCCACCCAGTGAAAAGCGCTGCCACCTGGATGCCAGGTGACTTTTTCTTTTTGTGAAGTGGTCCGGGGGCTGCTTTTCACTCTAAGCCTAAGAATCTTGGGACTTCCCTGGCAGTCCAGTGGTTAAAGTCTTCTCAAGGCAGGGGGTGCGGGTTTGATCCCTGGTTGGGGAGCTAAGATCTCACATGCCTCCTGGCTAAAAAACCAAAACATAAAAGAGAAGCAGTGTTGTAACAAGTTCAACAGACTTTAAAATGGTCCATATCGGGACTTCCCTGGTGGTTCAGTGGATAAGAATATGCCTGCGAATGCAGGGGATGTGAGTTACATGCCAGGTCTTCAAAGATTCCACATGCCTTGGAGCAACTGACCCTGTGTACAACTGCTGAGCCCAAGCGTTGCATTACTGAAGCCTGTGTGCCCAGCGCTGTGCTCCGCAACGAAGAGTGGCCCCCACTCATCACGGCTAGAAAAAGCCCACGTGCAGCAAAGAAAACTCAGCTCAATAAAAGAAAAAAATTGGTCTGCATCAAAAAAATCTTTTAAAAAAAGATTTAGGATCTTCTCATTTACACCTGCAGTTCTAGTTTGAAAATCAAATTCCACACAGCTTAAAAATTACTTTTATCACCTAGATTTTTTTTTTTCAATTATTTTTATTAGTTGGAGGCTAATTACTTCACAACATTGCAGTGGGTTTTGTCATACATTGATATGAATCAGCCATAGATTTACACGTATTCCCCATCCCGATCCCCCCTCCCACCTCCCTCTCCATCCGATTCCTCTGGGTCTTCCCAGTGCACCAGGCCCGAGCACTTGTCTCATGCATCCCACCTGGGCTGGTATCACCTAGATTTTAAAAATTAATAAAGAAATCAATAAATTTCCACTCTAATGTTGCCTACTTCACTGGCCTACTCATATCTCTAAGGTTTTCTCCCAAATCACAAATATTATGACTTACCCTGGGATTCTGGAAAATTCAGTGAAAGTGATTTTCATCTAAATATCTTAGAATAAAATGGAATCACAGAATTTTAGAGCTGTGTATGAGTTTTGGAGGTTTTTCAGTCCCGTTTCTTCATTTTGCAGTTGAGATTTTGGGGAAATAAAAGATTATGATGCTAACATAACTGTTTAGTGAAAGGATCCCCCTCATGCTTCCACCTTACTGTAGTCAACTAGCATCTGTTGGGCAAGTGGCCTGTGTCAAGAACTTGAGTTCTTATTTCTGGATTTATCAAGATGGGAAAATGTCTCAGGGAGTTTACATTCATGTAGGTGCAGATTGCTCCTAGTTAGGTCTTAGAAAAATGATTAATATTTATTTTTTAAAATTTTTGTTGGAGTACAATTGATTTACAATCTCATGTTAGTTTCTGCAGTACAGCAAAGTGAATCAGTCATATATATAAACATACCCACTCTTCTTTTAGATTCTTTCTCCATGTAGGTTTTTGTAGAGTATTAAGTAGAACTACCTGTGCTATATAATAGGTCCTTATTAGTTACCTGTTTTACATATAGTAGCATGTATCTGTTAATCCCAGTCTCCTAATTTATCCCTCCCCTCCTTATCACCAGGTAGCCATGCTTGTTTTCTATGTCCATGACTGTATTTCTATTTTGTAGATAAGTTGATTTGTACCCTTTTTTAGATTCCACATATAAGAAATATCACATGATATTTATTATTTAGTACTTTTTTTGGTTAAAAAAGCAAGCAAGATGTGTTCTTCATACAACTCCCACTTTGTCTTTTTTTTTTTTTTAAATATGGAACGCTTCACAAATTTGTGTGTCATCCTTGCGCAGGGGCCATGCTAATCTTCTCTGTATCGTTCCAATTTTAGTGTATGTGCTGCCGAAGCGAGCACTCCCACTTTGTCTTAACCATGTCAAATGTAAGAAGAATGACCATAATGTGTTTCAAATTTTAAAACCTATGTGTGTGTGTGCTAAATCGCTCCAGTGGTGTCAGATTCTTTATGACCCTATGGACTGTAGTCTGCCAGGCTCCTCTGTCCATTGGATTCTGCCGGCAAGAATACTGAAGGGGGTTGCCTTGCCCTTTTCCAGGGGGTCTTCCTGACCCAGGGATCGAACCCACATCTCTTACGTCTCCTGCACTGGCAGGAGCCACTTGGGAAGCCCCTCTAAAACCTATAGTGGATCCCTGTTATCCCAGTGTCAATCATCCAGGGGACTAAGCTACAGGCTGTATAAGGAAGCAAAAGTGGTTTTAGCCAGAAAATGTTCACTAAATGGTTTTCCACTTAAAAATGAGTGCCCTCTCAAACATCCCTCCTCTCTCAGTGCTGGTGTTTAGTATCACTCTTTGGGCCAACATCTCTGTTGTCTACTCTTTCCCTGATCATTATAAATACCAACCACCATGCTAACTGGTTGAAAAATAAAATAAAAAACCTTACTGAATCAAACTGGTGTTGAACTGCTCAATCACATGCAAAACAGTTGATAAATGAAGAGCTGCTGGCAATACAATGGTTAACGCAAGAAGAGAAAATCGTAAAGAGGGTGACATAAAAATTATTTCCAAAAAGAATGACCTGAGTAACTTTGAATTAATAGAAGCCCTTGAACAAAGTAATGAAGTTCTTGAATATTTTCCCCAAAATTAACCTCTTTGTAATTGTGAGATTAAACTCAATCAAGAAGTGAAGGCCATTGTATTATGCCAACAGACAGTTTTGCCAGAAAAACCACACATTTCCAAAGGGAATGACCATTTACGTCATTCTTGGTTCATTCTAACAATTTTTATTTAAATTGTTTAAATTTTAAAAATATATTTTATATACAAAGTAAACTTGTTTTTAAGATTTTTAGGTTGGTTCTTCAAGATACAGTCCCTGTCACTCTTTAATTTGGACATTTGTACCCAATTTCAAGTAGATTTTGTACCCATGATTTTCAGTAACAAGGATAGCCTATGATTGTAGAGATGAAGGACTGAGACCCAGAAAGCATGGCATTTCCATAAGGTCACACATCTCACACTGGCAGCAGTCAGTCACGTGAGACTTCCATCACCCAGAGACTGCTAATCTCTATGCAAAGAGATAAAGAATTTGCCTTGCACTTAACATGGCTTTTCAGTTGAGGTAAGAATTTGATGGCAGGAAAAGAAGTAAGAGAGGAAAGATCTTAAGGAAGATCAAATAAAATTTGTTTTCCCTTCACTTTAGCTAAAGAAATGACATGTCTAAAATTGATCCTAATCCAAAGCGTACATTCCAGGGATAAGACCTGCCCATTTTAAAGTGTGTTTTGGTGCAATTAAGAGACACACTTAAGATAGGGATTAATCGTGATGGTTTGGTTGAGAGTTCTTTTTAACAGAGAAGTTCTTCTTCGCAGAAGAAGCCGTGATGCTACCAGTATCATCACCCCACTGCCTCTCCCCCCAGCAAGCGATGATACAAGGCTGAAAGGAGTTCCAAGGTGCTATGGACTGAATGTTTTTGTCCTCCAAAAATCCATATACTGAAGCCCTAAGGAGATGGCAACCCATTTGAGTATTTTTGCCTGGACAATTCCACAGACAGAGGAGCCTGGCGGGCTACAGTCCATGGGGTCACAAAGAGTCAGACACAACTGAGTGACTATCACTCACACAACCTCCAATATGATGGGCTTTGGGAGGTAATTAGACTTAGATAAGGTCATGAGGGGACCCCACCCACCAGGTGGGGTCCCCTCATGACCTTATCTAAATGTTCTTAAAAGAAGAGGCAGAGAGACCAGTACTCTGAGGCCCCCTCTCTCTCTTTTTTCCCTCTCTCCCTGCCACGTGAGGACACAGCAAGAAGGTATATTTTCCTGGGCTCCAAAATCACTGTGGGTGGTGACTGTAGCCATGAAATGAAAAGACGCTTGCTCTTTGGAAGGAAAGCTATGACAAACTTAGACAACATAATAATAAGCAAAGATATCAGTTTGCTAACAAAAGTCCATATAGTCAAAGCGATGGTTTTTCCAGTAGTCATGTATGAATGTGAGAGTTGAAACATAAAGAAGGCTGAGTCCTGAAGAATTAATGCTTTCAAATTGTGGTGCTGGAGAAGATTTTTGAGAGTCCTTTGGACAGCAAGAAGATCAAACCTAAGGAAATCATCACTGAATATTCATTGTAAAGACTGACGCTAAAGCTGAAGAGCGGATACTTTGGTCACCTGATGTGAAGAGCCAGCTCACTGGAAAAGACCCGGATGCTGGGAAAGATCGAAGGAAGCAGGAGAAGGGGATGATGGAGGATGAGATGGTTGGATGGCATCACTGACTCAATGGACATGAATTTGCGCAAACTCCAGGAGACAGTGAAGGACAGGGAAGCCTGGCGTGCTGCAGTCCATGGGGTCACCAAGAGTCAGACCCAACTTAGCAACTGAACAACAACATTGACATTCAGTCAATGTCGGGACTAACTAGGGAGAGTGGGGTCATCTTTACGCTATCAGGCCTGGCTCAGGGGCCCATAGTACCTAGACCTCTGATCCACCACATGTACTGCTTCGTCACTGTGGATCATGTGAAAAATCCAACTATTTCCACCCTTGATGAGGATGTCCTCTAGTGACAGAGCGAGCTGAGATGGGGCGGACGGATAATGTGTCCCTAGCAGTCCCTGTTGGCTGTTTCTCAGGGAGGCCTGTCAACTGCGGCCCTCACAGTGGTTCTCCCATTCTCCTCTGTGCAGCTGTCTTTGGCTGCAGTGCCCAAGGGCTGGCAGCAGTTCCCAGCAATGAGGTCTGTTCTCCCAAGAGTCCCGTCCTATTCAGCCTCATCCCTCTGGTCCCTGGAGCCACTTGGAGGTCCTGGGACTGGGCTGTCCTGCAGTCCCTTAGCATGCCACCCATGGGCAGCTCCCCATGGAAACCCCACGGAGACAACTGGACTGCTTCTCACCTTCAGTTTCTGAACAGAAGCACCAGGCGCAATTCACTAGCTCATCCTTCCATCGGGCTTCACAGTCTCCTCCAGAGTTCACCGTTTCAGGTGACGGCAGCACTAGGCGGGCAGCTGGTCCAGAGGCCTCTCCTACTGTCCTTCATGTCCTTCTAGTCTAGGTCAAAAGTCCCTTCTTTCTTTACTCTCACGGGCCTTATGCTCATTAGACCATTGACCTATATTCTAACTGGCTGCTCTGACTCCAGCCTTTGACATCACTGATCTGCCTTCTACCTTATTTATCTGTTCCTTCCCATGCCAAGCAAACGTTGGTGGTTCCTTCTCACCAGCACTTTTAAGCCCAAACGTCTCAGAGGATGAAACAGTTGGATGGCATCAC
Organism: Cervus canadensis; assembly: GCF_019320065.1. Lineage (NCBI taxonomy): Eukaryota > Metazoa > Chordata > Mammalia > Artiodactyla > Cervidae > Cervus > Cervus canadensis. The sequence goes on along the minus strand of NC_057415.1, from coordinate 4,534,010 downwards.
CGATTCAATGGACGTGAGTTTGAGCAAACTCCGGGAGACAGTGAAGGACAGGGAAGCCTGGCGTGCTGCAGTCCATGGGGTTGCAGAGTTGGACACAACTGAGGGACTGAACAACAACAATCTTAGTAAAACATTAAGACATCACACCATCAGAACCTGACCCAACCTTCCTGATTTATCTGTCACTACCTTACATCCTGAACTCAGATCTCACTGAAACATTCATTACACGTATTCCTGGAATTCACCGCATATGTCCCTGCAGGGTTCTCTCTCCCAGGAGGGCTCCATCTGACAACCATGAGCATATTTATTTAAGTTCCACTTCAGGAACTTCCCTTGTGGTCCAGTGGTTAAGACCCAAGGCTCTCAGTGCAGGGGGCCCAGGTGTGACCCCTGGTCAGGGAACTAGATCCCACATGCCACTACTAAGACCCAGCGCAGTCAAATAAATAAATACTTTAAAAATAAATTTCATTTCAAGTTGCATTGTCTAGTTAGCTTTCCTACCATCTTTTCAATCTGAGTTTGTACTCTGTTTTTCAAGTTCTTGTGACATTTTATTAGCTAATAGGATGATCCTATATTCCAGTTTGCTTGAGGTGGTACTGATTTATTTATTCATGGCTGTACCCTTCAGCATGTGGGATCTTAGTTCCCCAAGCAAGGACCAAACCCAAGACCCCTGTATTGGGAGCAGGCAGTCCTAGCCACTTGACTGCCAGGGAAGTCCCACAGTCCCAGTTTATACCTGAAGTTCCTGCTTATATATTAATTGATCCCTCCTTTTGCTCTCAAAGATGTCCAGATTGGGACTTCCCTGGTGGTCCAGAGGTTAAGACTTAGCAATTTCCTGCAGGAGGCACAAGCTTGATCCCTGGTGGAGGAGCTAAGATCCTTATCCCCTACGGTGCTGCCAGAAAAAAGAAAAAAATATCCAGATTAGGTCACCCTGTGTATATAATTCTTATATTCTAAAACCTTGAATTCTAATTACTTATGTACTCATTTATGGCCTTCCCTCCCTGTCTCTATGTCTGAGGTCAGGGATGGCAGCTCTCGCAAAACTACCTTTCCCCAGGGTCCAGCCAGTAATTAACACGTAGCAGATGCTCGATATATTTATTTAAAGTGGGTTTTAGTTGTGGCTCAAAGGATAAGTATGATTTGAAAAGGCAGAGAGCAGAGACATTTTTAAGATGATTATAGTGATATTACAGATTATGCCAGGAGATTCCACTGCAGAAAATATTAGTTAATTCCAAGTCCATCCCATGTTTGGCAGGTGGATTTCCTGAGCTACTGAACACAGAGCACATGGCAGGTTTTTCAAGTGTGAACACAGGGCCGGGGCTGCAGCTGCTCCTCAAAAGCTGAGCATCCCCAGAGAGGAAGCCGAGTGGCTTGCACACAATTTACCAAGGGTGCTCCTGTAAAACTGAGTGGACTCAGGGTCAGTCTGAGGCCACTTTTGTCTGCGTGCACGCTAAGTCACTCAGTCCTGTCCAGCTCTTTGCGGCCCCATGGACTGTAGCCCGCCAGGCTCCTCTGTCCAAGGGATTCTCCGGACAAGAATACTGGAGTGGGTTGCCATGCCCTCCTGCAGGCCATCTTCCCCACCCAGGGATGGAACCAGCGTCTCTTACATCTCTCGAATTGGCAGGTGTGTTCTTACCACTTGAGCTCCTGGAAAGCCCCCAGACAGCAAGACATAGCCATATTTTCCTCCTGAGAAGGCAGGGCCAGATGAGGTTAGGTTTTTGAGAAGAGCAGAATTGTTGTCATTAAAGATGTTAAAAGAAGCTGAGGCACCTCTGGCATTTCTCTCCTCTGATCTCATAGGCAGCCATCAGCCTCTCCATAAATGTAAACGTTAAAGAAACATTTAAAGAACAATAGTGTAACAGGATATCAATTAACAGGTCTGCTCTGGGCAGCCCCACGTCTGGGTTCAGCCCTGAATCTAGAGATAAGCAATAAGGAGGAAAAAACAAGAAAAACATTCCAAGCATCGGTGATGGCACCCATTAATGTATCTAAATGCTATTAGAAGCTATTTGCATTTTTGCAAGTTCTGTAAGTATACAACTGCTGCAGATGTGAGTGTGTGTGTGTTATGGAGACCCAGAGGGAAGGTTTTCACTGCAAATCGGTGATGTTGAGATACCCATGGAAAGCAGGTCAATGACCTCTGAGCCTGGCTCCCAGCCCTCAGGAGCAAGATTCTTAAAGCTTCTAGAGGGATGGATAAAGAAGATGTGCTACCTATATACAATGGAATATTACTCAGCCATAAAGAGAACAAAATAATGCCATTTGCAACAATATGGGTGGAGCTAGAGATATGTCATACTGAGTGAAGTAAGTCAGAGAGAAAGACAAATATTATTCAATATTTCTTGTATGTGGAACCTTAAACAAATGAACTTATCTACAAAACAGAAATAGAGTCACAGATGTGGAAAACAAACTTGTGGTTACCAGGGGTAAGGGAGGGGAGGGATAAACTAGGAGGTTGGGGCAGACGTATGCACACTTCTGCACTTCATCACTTCTGGGTGACTAATAAGGACCTATCGTAGAGCAGAGGGGACTCTACCCAATACTCTGTAATGGCCTACATGGAAAAGAGTCTAAAAAAAGAGCAGAGATAAGTATATGTATTCACTTTGCTATACACCTGCAACTAACACAGCACTGTCAATCAACTAGCCTCCAATAAAAATGAAAAAATAAAAAATAAAGGCTTCCCTTTGACTCAACTGGCAGGCAGATGGACAAAAATGAAAATCATCAGGGTGGGGTGTGTTGAGATGAGGATCCTAGCACTGTCTAGGAGAAATGGCTAATGATGGGGGATGGGTAGTTTTTTAATTAATTCATTCATTGACTGTGTTGGGTCTTAGTTGTGGCATGAGGCTCTTCATTGCAGTGTGTGAACTTCTCTGTAGTTGCGGCGGGTGGGCTTACTTGCCCCACAATATGTAGGATCATAGTTCCCCTACCAGGGATCGAACCCACATTCCCTGCATTGGAAGATCAAGTCCTAACCGCTGGAATACCAGGGAAGTCCTGGGGTGGGCAGTTTTAAATAGACCAAGGTCTGCATTGATGCTGGAAGCCTGGGGTTGCTCAGGGTCCCAGTTGCTCACACGGATCACAGAGCTTTGCGGTGCCCGAAGTTCAAGGTTGTAAAGGTAGAAGGCAGATTCCACACTTTGCCTTCTCCTGTTGGAGCACAGAATGAAAGGGTAACAAAGTCACGGGAACCCAAAGCCACTTCTAGGTCCTTGTGATCCAGAGACCCAGCGGCACCGCAGGATTCTGGGGATGGAATTCTCAGAGACAACAAAAATGAGGACAAGATGGGCAAATCCAGATAGACATTCCTGAGCCCGTATGCAACCCAGAAACTCCAAAGGACCCAAGAAGGATATGAGAGGTTGGATTATCCAGTTTTGAGGAGAAGATTCCGTCAAAGAAATACTGCTTTGTTGCAAATATGAGAACTCTACCGCACACATGCAACCTAGAAAGTGTTGTAGGTCTTCATGGTGGCTCATTGGTAAAGAATCCACCTGCCAGTGCAGGAGACGTGGGTTCAATCCCTGGGTCAGGAAAATCCCCTCGAGAAGGAAATGGTAACCCACTCCAGTATTCTCGCCTGGAGAACTCCGTGGACAGAGGAGACTGGAGGGCTACAGTCCATGGGGTGGCAAAGGGTTAGACATGACTTAGTGGCTGAACAACAACACACACTCAACACCAGACAGTGTTTCTTGGGAAGCACAGGTGTGTGTATGTGACTCGATACTGAGTTTACGAGGACCGCAATTCACATCTGGACAGCTGGAATCCCAGAGGACTGCTCCTGTCTTAAATGGTTTCTTAGGAGAAGTAGATGGCTGGCTCGGGGTGGGACTGCTCATCAGCAAGCCTTGGAGAATTTCACCACTTCTGGAGTTTCTGCTTCTGATGGCATCTGAGATAACTCGCCTGATGCAGAAGTGAAAGTAGAACCTTCAGGAAGGTGGAGCAAATGGGTGTTGGTGTGATCAGAGATTCTGTGGACTAAGGGGAAGTCCCAGGACTTAAAAATAACATTTCTTCCACATGTGCCCATGCCAGATGTTTGAGAATCTGCCATTAGAGCCATTGCTTTTTACTTCAGTTATTTCCATAAAATGTCACCTTCCCACTCCTGTCCTTCATTGTCCAATTGATGTCAATATCCTAGCACCATCCTGTTATTAGTGTTCACACTGAAAAGTTATGTCTTTAATGTCTGTACCATGTAGATGCAGCATTCATTTTAATTAATTAAATTGAAATATAAGCTCTAGTGCATCTAGAAGCAACCCTCTACCCAGAAAAATACTCCAAAACAACACCCAGCATTAAAGACAGACAGAGCATGGCTCTAATGGCAGGTTCTTCTTCTAGAGTTTCTTTTTGAACAGATAAGCAATATCAATAGATTTTTCTCACCTCGTCTTTCACACCCCAAGTAACATAAAACTTTGCCTTGCTTGAGGGTTTTTCTTCACATTTTTTTTATTTCTCTGTGTTTTTTAACTTAAAAAATGGTGTTCTTTGACACTCTTCCATATCAGAAGTTTTCTTATTATTTAAATAGATGGATGGCATTTCATTGCATCATTTTTAAAGTAGTTCCTTACAATTCCTTTCTTTTTGACTGTGATACATGGCATGTAGGATCTTAGTTCCCCAGCCAGGGGTCAAATCCAAGCCCGTTGCATCAGAGCTCAGAGTAGTAACCACTAGACACAGGGAAATCCCGTTCCTTGTGATTGCTACATAGGCTGTATACAATATTTTGCTGTTGCAAATAACTTGACAAGAACTGAACCAGGGATTTGTCACAGTGGTTACATTGTACATGTGCAAGTATATTTGGAAAATAAATTTCCCAAAGTGGAAAAGGATATATAGATTCATAATTATGATAGATATTGTGTGTCTGAGTATGTGTATATGGGCGACATTTTTTGTGACTTATTTAGGTTTACATAAAAGTTGCAAAAGTAACAGAGTTCCCATTTACCCCTAACAATCTTGTATGTTTTTAATACATATATTAAAATTTTTCATGTAGTCAACTCTATTCATCTTTTGCTTTATATTTTCAATTTTTGCAGAAAATAATCCTTGATTTTAAAGGTTATTTTTCACTTTCATCTTTTATATTGAATTATTTAATCATTTGAATATTTTTGGCATACCATGCAGAGTGTGAGGTAGGGATATAATTTAATTTTTTCCTTTTTAAATGAAAATTTCCAAGTAGCCTAGCAGTTTTAACTGACTGATTCTTCCTTTATCTCCTGGTATGTGATTTTTGCCTTTATTTTCATACTTGGGTTTATCTGTGGGCTCTCTATATTGTTACATTGATCTGGCTTTTAAGTCTTGGTGCTTTGGGGACAACTTCATATTTTAATTCATTCATTCCTTATTCTGTTGGCTTGTTAGCTGCTTTTCTTGCATTAATAGCTAAACCATTATGTTTACATGATGTTTTTTAAGAGTGATAGTTTTGTCTCCTTTAGAAAGAATCTTGGGCACTTTCCCAATGGTCCAATCATTAAGAATTCACCTGCCAATGCAGGGGTAATGGGTTTGATCCCTGGTTGGGGCAGATTCTACATGCCAAGGGAAAAGCTAAGCCCAGGCCCCACAGCCACTGAGCCCCTAAGCTGTAACTACTGAAACTTGTGCGCCCAGAGCCTGCGCTCTGCAACAAGAGAAGCCCCTGCAAGGAGAAGCTCATGCGCTGCAACCAGAGAGAGCCCAAGCCCAGCAACAAAGACCCAGTGCATTCTAAATAAATAATTTTTAAAAAGAATATTGGGACTTCCCTGGTGATCCTGTTGTTTAAGACTTTGTCTTCTAATGCAGAGGGTGTGGGTTCAATTCCTGGTTGGAGAGCTAAAATCCCACATGCCTTGGGGCCAAACACCAGAACTTAAGAACAGAAGCAATATTATAACAAATTCAATAAAGACTTTAAAAATGGTCCACATCAAAAAATCTTAAAAAAAACAAAAGAATAAAAAGAATAAACATTCTCCAAAGGATTTTCATGGGACTTGGATTTTCACTACATAATATTCAATGTGTTCAGGATACAATCTAAAATTACTGAGCATGCCAGCAACCAGGAAAAGGTGGCCACTTCTCAAGAAGAGGCAATTATCAGATGCCAGCTCTGGCAATACCTAGATGTTGGAATGATCAGACAAAGACTTTAAGGAAGTATTATAAACATACTCCATGAGATACAGGTATATACTTTTGACAATATAAAGATAGACATTCTCATCAAAGAAAAGAAAACTTAAAAAGCAAAGCTTGAATATGTAGAACTAAAAACTATATCTGAAATAAAGAATTCAGTGCCTGAGTTCAGTAGTAGAGTGAAGATGAAAAATGAAAAAGTGAATGTGGGGGTAGATCAATAGTGGCTTTTCCAATGTGAAGAAGAGAGGAAAAACAAATTTTAAAACAAACAAATAAATTGAGCTTCAGGGGCTTGTGATATGATGCTAGATGTTTAACATTGCTGTCTTTAAGTCCCAAAAGGAGAAGAGAGCTATTGGTACAGAAATGATATTTGATGAAATAAGAGTAAAAACTCCAAATTTTGTGAAAGATAGATTTACATAGTCAGAAATATCAGTGAATCCCAAGCAAGACAAACTCAGTGAAAACCAAAACATCATAACTAAATTGATGGAAAACATATAGGAATAGAAACATCTTGAACACAGTCAGACAAAAATGACACATTACGTACATGAGACATTAGTCAAATGACTGAAGATTTTTTATCAAGATCCATAGAGGCTAGAAGACAAGGGAACAGCCACCTGTAACATGCTGAAAGAGTTGTCAACCCAGACTTTAAACCCACTGAATATGCTCCTCAAGGCAAAGTAGACATTTTCAGGTTAAGAAAAAGTAGGAATTCATTGCCAGAGAATCTGTTCTAAAAGAAATGCTAAAGGAAGGTCTTGAGGCTGAAAGGAAATGATACCAAAGGAAAACCTAGAACTCCAGGAAGGAGGAAAGATGAAGAACAACAGAAATTCTAAAGCTTGGAATAAAAATCTATTTTTCTTGTCTTCAATTCTTGAAAATATGTCTGATCAGTAAGAACAAAAATTATTTTATATTGGTTAGTGCCACTGGAATTCTCATACATTGCTGGTAAGAATGCAAATAATATAGCCATTTTAGAGAGCTATTTGGCAGAAAGAAAGCTATTCTTCTTATAAAGATAAACATACACTTACCATATAACTCAACAATCCCATTCCTAAATATTTACCTTAGAGAAATAAAAATTTATGTTTATACAAAAATTTGTATGCATATGTTTAGAGCAGTTTTATTCACAATCACCAAACTAGAAACAATTCAAATGTCCTTCAATTGGTGAATGGATAAACAAGCTGAGGTGCATCCATGCAACAGACAATGTTCTACAGTTTATATGACCTTCTGCAAAACTCAAAAGTATAGTGGTGGAGCAGTTTGTCAAGGTTTAGGGTTGGTGGAAAAAATTGACTATGAAAGGGAAGCACAAGAAGGTTTGTGGGAATGATAGAATTACTCTGTACCTTGATCGTGAGGGTGACATGACTCCATGCATTTCTCAAAACTCAAAACTGAACACCAAACAAGTTCATTATTCTCAATGTAAATCTATAAACAATTTTTAAAAATTCATCAGTCTGTTAATTTCTTCACTTTCACATATCCCTTCCTTAAGTCAACATCCATATTTCTAAAAGCTGAGTACAAATGGGACTCTTGCATATTTCAGTATTTAACAATTTACCAAAGCAGCTTGCTTTTAAAAAGAATCTTAGTGTACATCTTTTTGTGAAATAACCTTAGTGCACCTGATACTTGATGTTATCTATGTAAACCAGAGTTTTGAACTCCATCATCACCATCACTTATAAAGTGAAGTGACTCTGCAACTCTGATGATCCTCCAGCATATTCTTTTTTTCTCCTGCAGTTCTAACCAAGGGCAGGGTAAGTAAGTTATTCTCACAGCCTTTCCAACCCAACTGGAAGAAAAAGTGAGAACACTCTTAGGCAGTTCAAGTCCCTGGGATCAGCCCCTGGAGACACCCACATCCTCTGACTTAGTATGGAGGACACTGGGAGGCAGGGCTCAGGTGCCTGGTTGCACCAGGATTTGCCCTTCCTTAGTCTGTGACCTTAGCTAAAGATCACTGGGTCCTGAGGCCTGTTCAGCTGAATTATGGCCATCTCTCTCCTCTCACCCTGCCAGTCGTGATGTCAAGGGCAAACAGGAGCAACACAAGAAGGAGGAAGTTGCCTTTGTATCAGCCTGGTGCTTAGTGATGTATGACAGACATGACACCTGTTCAACAAAGCCGGTAAGCCCCGTGCACCGTGTCCCAGCTGCTCTTCTCCGCAGTTAGCTCAGGTGCCCGGCTCTTCGTTTGCACATCCTGGTCACAGTTCCTCAGGCCTCACTTTCCTGAGCCAGCTTTCAGGTTCTGTAGTCTTTCAAAAAATCACAGATAGCTGTGCCTTAGCGCCTCCTAGGATCGTGTTTCTTGCTTTGCTCAATAACTTCCTGGAAAAATAATGGATACAAATCTCACTGTTATCAACCGCAGAGCATAAAGATGTCTAAGTGTATAAACATCTTCTCTCTGTAAAGCAAACCAGTGTGGCTTCTACACACTGGTCTCCTTTTGCAAAGAAGCTAATCCACCCCTCCTGCCACGCACACATACACAGACACACACACACACACACATGCCAATTTCTCTGGCAAATAAACCCTTATTGGCATATAGTGGGATTTTTGTCTGGTGAGCAGCCTAGTAGTCACTCTCTTGGGTTCCTGAAATTGTCGTTGTTCAGTCGCTAAGGTGTGTCCAACTTTTCTGTGTTCCCACGGACAGGCTACAGTATGCCAAGAAAACTGGAGTGGGTTGCCATTTGCTTCTCCAGGGGATCTTCCTGATCCAGGGACTGAACCTGCATCACCTGCAGGTTAAATTGCCGATGCTTTAATGCAGTGATTCTGGGAGGCATAAGCTTGAACTCAATTGCTGGATATTAAAGCCATTCCTGGGAGCTCCAAGCTCCTGACGAAGCATTTCCTCCTCTTCCTATGGTACACAGATGCTTCTGCTTATCTCTCAGCTCCATCCAGCACTCCCTGCCTTTACAGAAGGAGAAAGCAGTGCATAACTCAACCCAAGGGGAAGATATTCCTTTTTTAAACTAATTAATCTATTTCTGGCTGTGCTGGGTCTTTTCTGCTTCAAGAGCTTTCCTCTAGTTACAGCAAGCATGGGTTACTCTTCAGTTGCAGTGTGTGGGCTTCTCATTGCTGTGGCTTCTCTTGTTGTGGAGCATGGGCTCTAGAGCATGGGCTCAGTAGTTGTGGCGCATGGGCTTAGCTACCTCATGGCAGGTGGGATCCTCCTGGACCAGGGATCAAACCCGTGTCTCCAGCAGGTGGATCCCTTACCACTGAGCCACCAGGGAAGCCTAGATATTCTTCAATAAAACATGCATTTAGTAAATAAGAAGAAACAGACTATAGCATGAATGTCCTCTCATATTGCCAACATATACCAAGAGCTTTTATTTTTCTGGGGCTCTCACTGCAAATAGAAAGGATCGATGGATACTGCTAGGTTTTCAAAATAAAGCATAAGTCAAAACTAAATTGTTAATTGCCTTATGACTGAGAAGCCAAGAAGTATCCATGAGTGAGAAAGAATCCACCGAACCCTTTTTCCAATCCATTCTCCATCCTCCGTCAGGCTCATCCTATGTTATCTGATCTAGACATTGAGGGAGGGTAACAGGAGGACTGATAAAGGCCCCCAGACCAGCCCTGCCTCGTCTGGCTTGCTAGCCTGGGTCATCCTTGAGGACTCCGTGACTGCGCCAGCCGCAGGGAGTAGAGACTGTTTAGAACTCTTTATTCCTGTGACCCTGAGTCTTCCTTCCACAGCAACTCAAAAAGGATTTAATTTACTCACATCCATGTTAAATATAATTTCTACATGGCGACATACGAGATTGGAGCATTTAAGTTAAGAGAATATTTTATAGATATTTAATTAAATGCCCATTGATGCTGATTCTTTGGTTTCATTTTCAGAAATCAATACATTTTTTTTTGTTTTCCAAACATTCCCAATTGTTCTCTGTAAAGCTGGCACTCCTAAGGTGCTGAATCTACAGTGCTTAACAGATGCAATGGCTTTGCACAAGGGAACATAGGAATGATACCTCTGAGCCAAATCCTTAGTACACACAGTTCAAGATGTTTGTACGTGGTTGTATAGAGGAGAAACCCAGGGCCCTAACACCCACCAGCAGTTGGTTTCATTTATATTATTCACTCGATATTTACAACAATCTTTTTAAGCTGTTAGTTATCATCCTCACCTAACATAACAGAGAGATAACAGAGCACAATCATAGCGACTTGTGCAAGGGCCCACCAATAGCAAGCTGGCCTTTGAACCTAGGACTCGTGGCCCCAAGGGCTTCCCAGGCGGCGCTAGTGGTAAAGAACGCACCTGCCAGGGCAGGGAACATAAGAGATGTGTTCCATCCCTGGGCTGGGAAGATCCCCTGGAGGAGGGCATGGCAACCCATTCCTGTGTTCTTGCCTGGAGAATCCCCATGGACAGCGGTGCCCATGGGGTTGCAGAGAGTCAGACACGACTGAGCACCCTAGCAGGCAGACACTTGTGGCCCCAGAGTTCACAGTTTTCATCTGAGTCATGACTCCTGCAGATTCTGTGAGAGGTGCAGGTCTCACTACGGCGAACCTATCACACTTCATCACTTACCTCACAGATCTAGAGACCTTACTCATCATAATGGTCTTCAGCTTAGACAATTTGTCTTGAGAGTTTTTCCTGCAGGGTTGTTTCATACATGTACCTTTGGATAGACCCATATTGCAAGTTACATCTCTGAGTAAAAACTTCTCTGTACTCTCTCACTCCCAAACAAAATAGCATGTGGCATATAATAAGCACGTATCAAAATCATTCATGTCTCCACCATTGGGCGTAAGGTAAAGAGACATGTTGGAAACATTCCCAGGCTATGAAGTATCTTCAACACAGTGATCAATTTAAAAAATAAAAATTCATAAGCATGACTTGATACAGATCTGGCTTACAGATACAAAAGATTTAGTTCAAGACTCCTATAGAAACCCACAGGAATGCAATATCCTTTGTAAATGCTGCCATTTGAAAAAATTCTGGTACCTGGAGTCCGGAAGCTGAGACATACATGGCTTTCCAGTTTGAAGGGTGAGAGATGAGATGTGTCTTGTGTATTAATGAAAATCAGATGCCACCTTGTGGTCAGAAATAGAAATTCAGCAAAAAAAGAGATTGTTCTGAGAAGGAACTATTAGTACTATAGAATTCCATCCATATGTAACATGGTCTATCCACGTGGAGACAGTGTGTTCCCACATTAATTCTCACTTTTTTGCTCTAATCTGTGACATCCTTACATGAACTGTGAACTTCCAGATGTTCAAGTTGGATTTAGAAAAGGCAGAGGAACCAGAGATCAAATTGCCAAAATCCACTGGATCATCAAAAAAGCAAGAGAGTTCCAGAAAAACATCTACTTCTGCTTTATTGACTATGCCAAAGCCTTTGACTGTGTGGATCACAATGAACTGTGGAAAATTCTGAGATGGGAATACCAGACCACCTGACCTGCCTCTTGAGAAACCTGTATGCAGGTCAGGAAGCAACAGTTAGAACTGGACATGGAACAACAGACTGGTTCCAAATAGGAAAAGGAGTATGTCAAGGCCGTATATTGTCACCCTGCTTATTTAACTTATATGCAGAGTACATCATAAGAAATGCTGGGCTGGAGAAAGCACAAGCTGGAATCAAGATTGCCAGGAGAAATATCAATAACCTCAGATATGCAGATGACACCACCCTTATGGCAGAAAGTGAAGAAGAACTAAAGAGCCTCTTGATGAAAGTGAAAGAGGAGAGTGAAAAAGTTGGCTTAAAGCTCAACATTCAGAAAACTAAGATCATGACATCTGGTACCATCACTTCAAGGCAAATAGATGGGGAAACAGTGGAAACAGTGAGAGACTTTCTTTTTTGGGGCTCCCAAATCACTGCAGATGGTGACTGCAGCCATGAAATTAAAAGATGCTTGCTCCTTAGAAGAAAAGTTATGGTTAACTTTAATAGACAGCATATTAAAAAGCAGAGACATTACTTTGCCAACAAAGGTCCATCTAGTAAAAGCTATGGTTTTTCCAATAATCATGTATGGATGTGAGAGTTGGACTACAAAGAAAGCTGAGCACGGAAGAAATGATGCTTTTGAACTGTGGTGTTGGAGAAGACTCCTTTGGACTCCAAGCAGATTCAACCAGTCTATACTAAAGGAAATCAGTCCCGAATATTCATTGGAAGGATTGATGTTGAAGCTGAAACTCCACTACTCTGGCCACCTCATGCAAAGAACTGACTCATTTGAAAAGACCCTGATGCTGGGAAAGATTGAAAGTGGGAGGAGAAGGGGACAACAGAGGATAAGATGGTTGGATGGCATCACCGACTCAATGGAGATGAGTTTGGGTAAACTCCGGGAGTTAGTGATGGACAAGGAGGCCTGGCATACTGCAGTCCATGGGGTCACAAAGAGTCGGACACGACTGAGATATTGAACTGATTGATGACATCCTTACAGATATAATCCTTAATTCACACATGACATTTACCAGCTTCTTGAAGACCCCCTTCCTCCACTCTAATTTACAGGACTGGTTGTCATTTCACCTTGAATCCAGTGTTGATTAACCCCTAAGGCAGTGGGTTACCTTTTGGCAGTTCCAAGGACCAGTTTCATAGAAGACAATTCTTCTGTAGACCAGGGTTGGGGATGGTTTTGAGATGATTCAAGTGCATTATTTTTTATGGCAGAAAGTGAAGAACTAAATAGCCTCTCAATGAAAGTTAAAGAGGAGAGTGAAAAAGTTGACTTAAAGCTCAACATTCAGAAAACTAAGATCATGTCATCTGGTCCCATCTCTTCATGGCAAATAGATGGGGAAACAGTGGAAACAGTGGCTACTTTATTTTGGGGGGCTCCAAAATCACTGCAGATGGTGATTGCAGCCATGAAATTAAAAGACGCTTACTCCTTGGAAGGAAAGTTATGACCAACCCAGACAGCATATTAAAAAGCAGAGACATTACTTTGCCAAAAAGGTCCGTCTAGTCAAGGCTATGGTTTTTCCAGTGGTCATGTATGGATGTGAGAGTTGGACTATAGAGAAAGCTGAGTGCCGAAGAAATGATGTTTTTGCACTGTGGTGTTGGAGAAGACTCCTGAGAGTCCCTTGGACAGCAAGGAGATCCAACCAGCCCATCCTAAAGGAGATCAGTCCTGGGTGTTCATTGAAAGGACTGATGCTGAAGCTGAAACTCCAGTACCTTGGCCACCTGATGCGAAGAGCTGACTCATTGGAAAAGACCCCGATGCTGGGAAAGATTGAGGGCAGGAGGAGAAGGGGACGACAGAGGATGAGATGGTTGGATGGCATCACCAACTCAACGGACATGGGTTTGGGTGGACTCTGGGAGTTGGTGATGGACAGGGAGGCCTGGTGTGCTGTGGTTCATGGGGTTGCAAAGAGTCAGAAACGACTGAGCGACTGAACTGAACTGAAGTGCATTACATTTCTTGTGCACTTTATTTCTATTTTTATTACATCAGTTCCATCTCAGATCATCAGGCATTAGATTCCAGAGGTTGAGAACCCCTTGCCCTAAGGCATTCCAAACTCAATAGGGTTTTGCAAAACACAATTAATGCTGATTTTTGCTTGTGATGGGAATGCAAAATGGTAGCCCCTTTGAAAGACATCTTGGCAGTTTTTTTACAAAACTAAAATAATCTTACCATATAATTTGATAATCACATTTCTTTCAACCCAAAGGAGTTGAAAACTATGTCCTCAAAAAAACCAGTCCACAGATGTTTATGACAGTTTTATTCAATTTCTTTTGTTCTTTGTTTTTTACAATATTGTGTTGGTTTTTGCCCTACAACAATGCGAATCAGCTGCAAGTACACATATATGGCCTCCCCCTTGTGCTTCCCTCCCCTCCCCCCATCCCACCCTTTGCGGTTATCACAGAGCACCAGACTGGGCTCCCTGTATTTCACAGCTTTGTTCATAATTGACAAAACTTGGAAGCAACCAAGTTGTCATTCAGCAGGTGAATGAATTAAAAAAAAAAAAACTGGAATAGACTTGTGAATACATCAGAGGAAGAAGAATGTGGGTCAAAGCGGAGAGTAACACTGAAACATACATATTACCATACGTAGAATAGATAGCTAGTGGGAAGTTGTTGTATAATATAGGGAGCTCAACCTGGTGAAAACCTAGAGGAATGGGATGGGGTGGGAGGCTTATGGCTGATACTTATGGCTGATTCACGTTGCTATATGGCAGAAACCAACACGACATTGTAAAGCAATTATCCTCCAATTAAAAATAAATTTTAAAAAATTGGTACAATCAGACATGGAATATTATTCCATGCTAAAAATAAATGAGCTGTCAAGCCATGAAAAGACATAGAGGAAAATTAAAATACATTGAAAGAAGCCACTCTGAAAAGATGATTACTGTATAATTCCAACTATATGACATTCTGGAGAAGTCATTAACTATGAAGGAGCAAATTGATCAGTGGTTGCAGGGGTTAGAGGGAAGTAGGGATGAACAGAAGAGCACACAGGATTTTTAGGGCAGTGAAACTTTAATAGTGGACATACGTCATTGCACATTTGTTCAAACCCGTAAAATGTACACAACACCAGGAAAGAACCCTATTTTTAGTTTTTTTAAGGAATCTCCATACTGTTCTCCATAGTGGCTGTACCCATTCACATCCCCACCAACAGCAAGAGGGCTTCTACAATGGAATATTACTCAATCATAAAAAGGAACGAAATTGGGTCATTGGTAGAGAGGTGGATGGATCTAGAGTCTGTCATACAGAGTGAAGTCAGAAAGAGAACAACAAATATCACATATTAATGCATATATGTGGAATCTAGAATAATGGTACAGATGAATTTATTTGCAGGGCAGGAATAGAGAGCAGACAGAGAATGGACATGTGGACACAGGGGAAGAAGAGGGGGTGGAACAAACTGGGAGAGTGGCATGACATATACACCCCACCAGGCATAGAACAGACGGCTGGCGGGAGGCTGCTGCATAGTAACGGGAGCTCAGCTAGTGCTCTGTGAGACCTAGGGGCGTGGGGCGGGGGTGGGGAGGGCGGGAGGGGGGCGGGAGGGGATATATGTGTACAAATAGCTGACTCACTCCCTCGTACGGCAGAAAGTAACACAAGGGGGTAAAGCACGTATGCTCCAATAAAAAGAGTGAGCCCCGAGTGTCAACGTAAGTTCATCAGTTGTAACACATGTTCAACTCCGGTGGGGGTGTTGATCATGGGGGAGACTGTGCCTATGTAGAGGGTCAGAAGGTATGAGAATTCTCTGTACCTCGATTCTACTGTGAGCCAAAAAGTTGTTGTAAAAATTAAAGTATGTCGTTTTTGAAAGTTTAGACATAATAGACTCTACAATTTAAAAAATGCCATAGGAAGACCTCAGTCTTCTTCCTGTAGTGATGTACAACGTGAAAACAAGGGTTTGCTGGTATCACGTTCCCGAAGCTGTAGGCTCTCAAGGTGACCTATTTTGTTTCAGGCACCTGACCTGGAGTTCAACACAGACAACAGCCCTCACTCAGAATTTAGAATGACACAGGCAAATCATTCAATTAACCTTGCATAGAGATGCAGCCATTAAAGATACAGTAAAAACACAGGTGTGAAATACATTTATATCCATCATTTTCCTGGACTGAGTTCCTGATTCTTTATACTTAATTTGTAGAGTAGTTTAGGAAGTGAGATGTGAGTCTCAGTAAAGCAAAATAAATGAATGATTCTTTCTGGCAGGTAGGCTAAAAGGCCTGCGAAGAGTCTCCTTGTTGAATCATATAAAAACCATGTCATCATACTTTAATTACAGACTTAGACACTGAATAGAGCCTGGATTAGAAGAACATAGGCTATCACAGCTGGAGGAACTATTACAGGTCATCTGACCCAACCCTTTCATGTTGCAGGTGAGAAAACTAGACCAGAGAGATTAAATGATTATGTCCAAGGTCACTCAAGATTGCCCAGCTAGTTTGTATCCACCAGGATGGCTCAGACAGCAAAGAAACTGCCTTCGAAGCAGGAGACCCAGGTTCCATTCCTGGATCGGGAAGATCCCCTGGAGATGGAAATGGCAACCCACTCCAGTACTCTTGCCTGGAGAATCCCATGGACAGAGGAGCCTGTTCAGCTACAGTCCATTGGGTCGCCAAGAGACGGATATGACTGAGTGACTCACACACACGCAGGACAGTGTCCAGGTCTTTGAACTGCACTCATCTACTAAGATTCAATGATTAAAATGAACCAGAGCAAATAAATTACATTATACCAGCAATAAAAAATTATTCTTGTATTAGTATTCAGTGTGAGGTAATTACATGCTTTCCAAATTTGGCTTTCAGAAACTTGCTGATCATAAAAACGAAAGAATTACAGAGGTCAAGGTGGAACTACAAGATAGCATCAATAAACTAAGATTTTTGGCCTAGGTCAAATCAGCAAAAATAATCTCTTCAAAATAGGAAGCTGGATCTAGCGAAGCGTGAGAGTAAGTATCCAAGAACTTCTGTGAATGCGTGCTTTCGGCAACCCCCACTCACTGGAGCACCATGAGGCTTAGAACCCCGTGTTCCAAGCTGTGTGAAGGGACTTTTTCTGCCACAATGAATAACAGGTTGAGTTTGGCCCGGTATTTCCATCAACAACATTCTTTGTTCCTGGCTGTTGTTCCCAGTATGATTGTCATCTCAGGACCATTAATCATGATCCTCTTAGTGTGTAATTTACTATCAAATGCTTGCAGGAAAACACGAAGAGTCATATAATTGGCCCTCAGCCCCTGGCCCCTGCCTAAAGATTGTGTGTGTGTGTGCATGTGCGCTCAGGTGTGTCTGACTCTTTGTGACCCCACAGACTGTAGCCCACCAGGCTCCTGTCTGAGGGATTTTCCAGGCAAGAATATTGGAGCAGGTTGCCATTTTCTTCTCCAGGGTATCTTCCTGACTCATGGATCAAACCTCCATCTCTTGCATCTCCTGCATTGGCAGGTGGATTCTTTAGCAGCTAAGCCACCAGACTGGCTATATACTTTCCTAATTTTTTGTTGTGTTCAGTCGCTCAGTTGTGTCTGACTCTTTGCAACACTGTGGACTGTAGCACACCAGGCTTCCCTGTCCTTCACTAACTCATGGAGCTTGCTCAAACTCATGTCGATGAGTCGGTGATGCCATCCAACCATCTCTGTTGTCCCCTTCTCGTCCCACCCTCAATCTTTCCCAGCATCAGGGTCTTTTCCAGTGAGTCAGCTCTTAGCATCAGATGGCCAAAGTTTTTTAGCTTCAGCTTCAGCATCAGTCCTTCCAATAAAGATTCAGGGTTGATTTCCTTTAGCATTGATGGGTTTGATCTCCTTGCAGTTCAAGGGACTCTCAAGAGTCTTCTCTAGCACCACAGTTTGAAGGCATCAAATTCTTCTTTGCTTAGCCTTCTTTATGGTCCATCTCTCACATCTGTACATGAGTACTGGAAAAACCATAGCTTTAA
The DNA here is from genome assembly GCF_019320065.1 of Cervus canadensis. Lineage (NCBI taxonomy): Eukaryota > Metazoa > Chordata > Mammalia > Artiodactyla > Cervidae > Cervus > Cervus canadensis. The sequence continues at coordinate 4,516,168 of NC_057415.1, read as the reverse complement.
CTAGATGGCCCTTTGACAGCAAAGTGATGTCTCTGGTTTTATTATGCTGTTTAGATTTTTCCTAGCTATCAAATTAAACCATGGATAAGGCCACTGGAGATGTTAGAAAATCAGGAAGAACCAAAAGAAGCTGTTAGCACTTCAGTGTCACCAGTTTCCAGACTGGTGATGCTCTTTTAGTCCTAGACCCAAGGCATTTGAAGTCTGGACATTGCTTTGAGTTCCAGGTAACTTCAGTTGTCATGGACTCTCGTTATTGAAAGTGGTTACTATAAACCTACATCCATTAAAACCTTGTGAATCCCAACCCTACAGGAAAAAATGGCATATGGGTATCCATAATTACTTTTATTAAAATGTGTACATTATTTTATTCCAAACTTTATACAGATTTAATCAGGCAAAGGGAGAGGATTTGTTGTCCTGTTTCACTCACCTGATTGCATCAAGTTCAAAACTTGAATGTTGAGATATACATCTGTAACCTGTCAACCAACGCCAGAAGCATCCTTCAAGAGAATATTCTCAATATTCAGCAGAAGCCAGAATCTACTTACACACACACACACAGACACATACACACACACACAAATGACGAGAACAAAGGCTCCCAAAACCTTTTGGCTAAGATCAAGTGTAGTATGGGGGCTTCCCAGGTGACTCTGCGGTAAAGAATCTGCCTGCAGTGCAGGAGACTCAGGTTCAATCCTTGGGTCAGGAAGATCCCCTGGAGAAGGAAATGGCAACCCACTCCAGGATTTTTGCCTGGGGAAATCCCATGGACAGAGGAGCCTGGTGGGCTACAGTCCATGGGGTCACAGAGAGTCGGACATGACTGAGTGAGCACTCCTCTTAAAGATAGCCACCAAGGGCCAGGGTGACAATGACAAAGAGCCAAGTGTTCACAGTCCAGCGCCCTGAGCTTCACGGGCGTTCTGCTTTGTAGTACGAGCTTTCAGCAGCAAGTCCTTGACAACAACAGAAATTTACAAGAACATTAAGGCGAGGCCTAAGCTTCAACTGCCTCGGGATGGAGACCCCAAAATCTCCACTATGATCTCGAATTTATAATTTTTCTCCTCAGATAGGAGTCTCAGATGACAGCGGACATGGGCTGGACTGTCCTTCCTAAGGTGGCACTTGTGTCCTATATCCTCTAGTAATTCTCCTTGGATGGCCCACGTGCTACGGAAAGTGAAAGATTACGGCTGCCACCAGTAAATAAAACCACGAGTAAAGAGCTTCTTAAAGGAGCCATGTCCACAGATAACCATGGAATTCTAAACCATGGATGAGTCATTACATGTCCACCCCTTCACAAAAGGGGGCTCACATGTTCCCAAAGTAACGTTACTTTTAGGAGGTAAGGCTAGAGAAATGACTGGGCTTCCCTGGTGCCTCAGAGAGTAATGAATCTACCTGCAATGCAGGAGACCTGGGTTTGATCTTTGGGTTGGGAAGATCCTGGAGAAGGGAATGGCAACTCACTCTGGTATTCTTGCCTGGAGGATTCCATGGACAGAGGAGCCTGGTAGGCTCTAAGGTTCATGTGGTCGCAAAGACTTGGACATGACTGAGCAACTAACACTTTCACTACAGAAATGGCTAAGCTTGGAAGTACTCGCAAATTTTTTTTTTTCACAGATTTTATTAATGTATTGGAAAGTCCAAGTTTTTAAACAATGTATCTGATCTGAGATCCCTGGCGAAACTTCCTTCCTTCCCACTAGAATACCAGGAGAGCTCAGGTGCTCTATAAATCATTTAACTCCCTTTTTTGAAAGTTTATTGAATTTGTTACAAGATTGCATCTGGTTTACCTTTTGGTTTTTTGGCCATGAGACATGTGGGATCTTAGCTCACCAACCAGGAATCAAACCTGCGCCCCCTACATTGGAGGGTGAAGTCTTAAGCATCAGGGAACCGTCAGGGAAGTCCCCAGTCATTTAACTTCTTGATTGATATCCAGTGTGCTTCCAGATTTGACTTTCATGAACAAGCCTGGGATGGGCATTTTTGAGTACTTGCCCAATTACTGCCTTACTGGCTATTGGAATATTGTCAGGAACGTTAGGATGGCACTCAGAGGGAAAGCAGCTGAACCTGGTGGAGGTGGGATTTAGAAAGGAATCAGAAGCCCCAGGGGTGGCACAGTTGTTAAAGAATCTGCCTGCAATGCAGGAGACGAAAGAGACGATGGTTCGATCCCTGTGTTGGGAGGATCTCCTAGAGAATGGCATGGCAATCCACTCCAGCATTATTGCCTGGAGAATCCCATGGACAATCCTGGTGGGCTACAGTACATAGGGTCGCAAAGAGTCAGACACTACTGAAGCGACTTAGCACATGCCCAAAGGGAAGAAGGAAGAGAGAGAGCCAGAGAAGACAGGCATGAACGTGGCAGCCAGGAGGGTTGGGCATCGCAGTTACCATCAGCCTCTCACCCTCATGGTCCCACAAAGAGAGAAGAGCTGCCACCCTCCCCAGCAGAGCTGAGCAAAACCCACGGAGGCTCCCAGCCATGCCCTGGGCCTCTCATGTGACCATCCCTGGGCTGGCTGAGGCGGCCACCTGCTTCAGTTTTGATAAGTGGGCTGAAGGGTACTCTCCATCTCAGCCATAGATCCTGGTCCTTAATGCATAAGACTGCAGGAGGCACAAGCCCCATGAGTGAGGCTCCTTTCCTCCATCCACTTCCCTCTCATGTCCACATCCCTGCCACAGAACCCACGACACTTCAAAGATCAAGGCTTTATTTTCCATAGCTCCAGTGTCTTGACTATAGCAGCACATCAGAAACATCCCCACACAGAAACACACATTTCTCCCCTTCTTCCAAGAGTTGGCGATGATTTGAGAGGCAGAAACCATGATATTTACAACGGGCAATTTAAGAAACGACACTGGCCCACCACGGTAACATACACCATGCATCTCGCAGGTTAAGCAGCAGCAGTACATTTGTATTCAACAGGCACACTCATCCTTAAGAAATAAGGAATATTCTGCAGCACGGTGGTGTATCTGAAGTGGACAAGGAGGGGAGGCTGGATAATTATTTCAGAATTCGACCTGGCCTTTCTTCCATTTGCCAAACGTTAACACTAACAGAGGGTGTGTTTAGGGATATGTTTAGAGAGACGTAAACACTTCCCCCACAATCTTGATCTCCGTGGGCATTCTGCATCCCTGAGTGGGACGTAAGCTTGTTGCAACAGACTTCCACTGGGGAGATGGGGGTGGGAGCTACCTCTGAGAGGGGACAGATCAGCAGCCAAACCTCCCAGCCCAGGAGAAGACCCTGTTCATCGGGCATGTGTGGGAGCTGTCTGACATGGGTCTCTGCTGTCCCCGTAACTTGCACACTATTCTGGGAGGCAGAGTGTGCAAGGTCTCAAGATGCTAATGTCCCAGGACCACCCGCGTTCTTCCTGAGAATGAGAGCACCTCAAGGAGCCCGGGTCTGAGCCCAGTGACAACGCACAACGTGGACCCTGCCTAAGGCGAAGGGCCAAAGGTCACAGTCAGGACCAGGCTGGGTCAGAATGAAAACAGTTGCTTCCTACGCATTTTAAAAGAAAACTGTGAAGCCGCTGGGTCTCGGAGAGAGGCCTGGGAAGGCGTGGCTGAAGGAAACAGGCTTGTATTTGCTCCAGGGATAACCTGGCTCAGATGTGCCACTGCAGAAAACAAGACGGCATGTCTCCAGGAGGCGTGTACCACACGAGGCTGAAGATGGCTCAAGAGGCATCCTGACCGTGCACAAGGGCCCAGGTCCTTTCAGCAGCTGCTAGGGGGACCTGGACAGTGAGAGGCTCTCTAAGGGAGACATTCGTGATGGGCAGGGGAAACAGATAAATGCTGTAGATGCACTGCCTATGTTTCTTAAAATCCCTAAAACTACACAGGGAAGCAGAGATCAGGACTCTGTCCAACACAGACAAGAATGCCTGAAGTGCCTGGGTTAAAAGGTGGATGGAGAACGAAGTCCAAGGATCAAGGTAGGACTGATCCTATTTGCCTGCCCAACAAGCAGCCAAGCATTGGTATTTCAAGGGCTTCTAAGTGCTCGCCCTGAGAGGCGTACCTTCACCTCACCCACACGGGAAGGGAATGGTTTCAGGAAGACCAGCCACCCGAATTCCACCGGGGGCCACTGTGTTCCAGTGTGAGCCTTGCCTGCCGCCCAGTATGTGTGTGTGTGTGGCGGGGGGTGAGCTCACAGCGAGAGGAAAAGCCCCAGGGTCCAATCTTTGGTCCTGGAATTTCCAGCAAAAGACAAAGGGAAAAGGCACAGGACGGTGACTGATTGAATAAGGATTAAAAACAAAAGTAGCTAAAAATATTATTTTTTTTCAACGTACCTTTTTCCCTTATAAAAAGAGAAATTCAAAATATAAACCTTATACTTATTATTTTACATTCAAGTGGAACTTCCATGGGGAGCTCAACACAATTTTAGGCCACATGGAGCAACGCACTACTGTGGTGCCCTTTGACTTAACCTAATGGAAAAATTCAGCCCTCTTACTATTTTTTTTTTTTAAACAGCTTTATATTCTCAGCTGTAACACTTGCTTGTACACACGCACAGGCACACACTCAAATTCAAAAACTTCTACATAGAAAAATAAAGGATAAACATTATCCATCTATTTTATACTGTGTACTGGAACTTTTATATACATAACTTTTTTTTTCCTCTTTAATATTTTCAGTCACTGCACACGTTCTTCCCTCCTGTGTGATCTATGGATGATTCTAGGGGAGGAGGTGCTACACTGCAGGAAAAGCTACATCACTCTGGGGGGAGGACGAGAAACAGCGATTTCTCGCTGCCCCGCTGGCCTTGCCCCCACCTGCTATCACCTGGTATGTCCCGGCGGATGGCCATCGTGTAAACGGCTGTCCTGTCCTCTCCTCCTTCTAAGAAGGGGTCAGGGCGCGCGGAAGGCCCCTCCTGCCAACCCTGTGCCCCAGTAATCTTGGTGTGAGGGCAGGGGAGCGGGCGCAGGCAGGGAGAAAGCCTTTGCACAATCGAAGACGCCGGCATTGCTTCCCGCAGCCTGCTCCTTTAGTAGGGAGTTCGATTCTCCAGCTTGTGCTTGGTGAGGAAGTACTTGAAGAACTCATAGACGGACCAGGAGATGGCAGTGGACGGCATCTGGTAGATGACGCGGGCCTGCACGCCTTTGAAGTACCCGGGCAGGCCGTTGAGCTGGTACACCGTCCGGAAGGCGTTGGCCATGCCCGACAGGCGGCCGCTGATGTTGGCCAGGTTGAGGGCCATGTTCTCCTGAGTGTTGAGGAGGGTCTTACAGACGTCCAGGGGGGTGGTGGCGGCGGCGGCCAGGGCGCCGGCCAGCCCGCCTGAGATGATGTGTGACTGCGGGTTGTAGCCCCGGTAGGGGTTGATCTGCTCCTGCAGGAACTCGTAGGTGATGAAGTGGATGGACTGGAAGGGAATGTTCATGGTCAGCTGCGTGGTGTAACTCCGGTAGAAGGCCCCCAAGCCCTCCGTCCCCCACACTGTCCGGATGCAGCTGAGGGCCGACCGGTGTGGCGAGTTGTACATCTGCATGCGTTGCTTCACGACTGTGATCGTGCCGCGGGGGGTTGGGTTTGGCCCCACCCCGGGTCGGAGTGAGATGGGAAGCCAAGCCATAAAGAGAAACAAGCAAGTTTAGACACGGGTAACAGGGCATGGACAGCTAGCACACACACCCAGCCCCAGCCCGAGAAACCGCCAGGGGGCCAGCTCCGGGCCATCCCGGTTTCAAGACATGCCTCCGGGACCCAGTGCCAGGAGCCAGAAGCTGGCTCTTTCTTGACGTTTCTCCTGCCTGACTCTTGGTTCAGGTGGCCCCCACACCAGGCAGCCACTTCAGATTCCCCGAGCTGATCCCCCAGGTTCTGGCTGCCTTGGGCATCACACACGTCGGGGATCTCAATCCTGCTTCCTGGCTCCCCTGCCCTCCTCTGTCCCACTATGTCTACTGGACACCTGGCCCATCTTTTATTCTCAGCGGTCTCTACCCCGCTGATAGTGTTTTTAGCTCCTGGGTCTCAGTGCTCTTGGAAGAGACACTCGAATGATGTCAGCCCAAGTTCGATGACAAACTCCAATGAGGACTCAGGCTTTTAATACAAAAGTAACTGGTGGTTCAAAGGACAAATACTGCGGTCCCTTAGGCTTAGAATTCTAATCGTCTCCAAGCACTGCAAGATAAACACATACAGTGTGCTTTAATTCTAAAGGAATAAAGTCCTTAAATAGATACAATGTCAAGGAGAAAAGGGGAGAGTTGAACTTCATTTTTTTTTTTTAATCTCTTGAAAAACAAAATTGAAATAAAACTCTTGCCCAGTTGACATGGGCTAACTAACTGCTCATTGACTCTGAATCACCTTAAACCCACAGAAGAAGCAGCAGCCCGCCTCCCCATCTGACCCCTCACGTCCTGGAAGGTCAGAACATGTTTCCTGTCTGATGGGGCACACGAGGCAGCTGAGAGCAGATAAATTGTAACCTTAGAAGACAAACCAAACTTATAAGACTTAAGATGTTGCACTTTTTAACCTCTGATTCTCCCTTCTGGCAAGGGATCATTTCCAGATGAGGAAGGAAGCAGGAGAGAGGCCCACATCTTACAGAGAGACTAACCCAGCTGAAACTATGCTTGGCACCCGGCCCCAAGACCCCTCCCTACTCAGACCCGAGATGGCTAAGGATGTGAGGCTATAGAAAAAGCCAACAGAACTCATCTGCACATCTAAGAATTGTTTTATAATGCTCCCAAAATTCGAAGGGGGTAAAAAAAGGCAACATGAGAGGAGACAGCTACAATAAAGTGGCCAAATGTTAATTTATGAAGTAGAATGATGCATACATGGTGGGGGGGGAGGGGTTCACCATACTCTTCTCCCTACATCTGCCTGTTGGAAGTTTTCCGTAATAATGTGAAATGTCTTTTAAAAAAGCAAATTGAACATAACCCCTAATGGATGACCTCTGACAAGTTTCTTCTAAATCTGTCTATGGTTGGTAACAGTGAACAAGGGCCAGCGGGCTGTGTGTTTGTGTGTGTGTGTGAGCACACACAGGTTTCAGAGTAGTGCAACAGCATACAAAAGAACCGCCAGGAGAACTTGTTAAGCAGCTCTACTGACTTAGTAGGTCTGGAGTGGGATCTGCGAATCAGCATTTTAACAAGCTCCTAGGAGGCATAGCTGCTACTGGTCCACGGATTCCACCGAGAAGTTCTGTTTAAGCGAACGGGAATCCCAGAGCTTAAACGCTGACCTCCCTTCTCGAGGCGTTTGAGAACATGGTCAAGAATTCTCCTGCGTATTCCGACTAGGGGCCAGGAGTCCCCTTGCCCAAGCTTCTGCCCCGCCCCCCACTTCTGCTCCTGCCCCTCTGCACAGGCCCTGATGCCTCTCCCTGGGACCATGAAACATTACCTTCTGCTGGATTCATGACTGCGTCGTGAAGCAGGGTGGCCATGCTCCCAGCTATCCCTGTAAAACAAACTCCAGAAAATTACCCTCTGGGACCGGGGCTTCTCAGGAAGTTCCTGGAACCTAAAGTCAGACAGAACCCTGGACCTGGCTTTCTAAGAAGCAAAACTCACTACCCGTCCGCCCAGGTGAGCACCGACTCCTGAAACCCTAAAGCGATCATGGCAAATCCTGGATAAACATGGGGAAGGTAACACAGACACCGTTACTCACATTTCAATTCAGCAGAAATTCATTTTCCCTAGGAAAAGGCTAGACCTGCCAACACAGGATGTTACCACACTTTAGAGGCTTTTTCCACTGCTGAAATTTTAATTCTTTCTCATCCCTGGCCTTTGTCTATAGATTAACTCGCTCTGCCCTTAAATTGGGGCAATCGAAGGCGATATCATGTATACAATCAGAGGGGCTTCCCAGGTGGCTCAGTGGTAAAGAATCCACCTGCAATGAAGGAGATGCCAGTTCAATCCCTGGGTCGGGACTATCCCCTAGAGGAGGAAAGAGCAACCCACTCCAGTATTCTTGCCTGGAGAATCCCATGGAAAGAGGAGACTGGTGAGCTACAGTCCATGGGGTCACAGAGTGGGACATGATTTACCAATTAAACAACAACGACATACACACAGGAAGTGGGGGGAAAGAGACAGCTTGAAGAAAATTCCTTAATAAAATCCAGGCTTTTTTTTTTTTTTTTTTTAAAGCAAATGGCCAAGGGGAAAGGGCTCAGAAGACCTGCCGATGGCAGATTACCCGGGTTAGTTTGCAAAGCGATGGCATGTCTCAGGGACGGCCAAGCCCAGGTCTCCTCTGGCCTGGCTTCAAAAACCAGATTCCAGCCTGGAATTTTGCTTTTGACTCTGGGTTTCCTCTCTCTGTAGGTCACACTGCCCAATAATCAAGACAACCGCTGGAAAGTGGGAGAAATGAAGGACACAGGCTAAAGCTTCAGAAATGCTTATGTAACCCCCTCCCTCCTCCACACACACGTAGGATCATCTGCAGAAATATCATGATGCAACCAGAGCACACCACAGTGAAGCGGTAACTGCACTCGGCAGACCTTGACATAAACACAAACTCGCCTCCACGGGGTCCAGTGCCAAGGAGCTAAAGAGGCAGTTTTAGCAAAAGCGGGGCCCTGAGACCATGAACTTGGAGATCTCAAAACTGCAGACCTTGGTGACCATTTGGACAAATGGAAGTAGGGGCCAATTTTTAAAAAGCAAAATAAATGTCTGCAAACCAGCCAGGTGGAGTCATTTTTACCAAGGTTTGCTGATGGGAAGGATGCTTTGGAGAAGGTGCTAAAAAAAGATGCTCTGCCAGTTACATCTACCTCTCCGTTGCTGAAAAAGAAATTTGTTAAAGACTCCTGGTGCCACCAGCCAGAGTTGCGCTCCAGACCCAAACGGAAACCAACCAGAACCAAACCCACAGGAGCTGAACCCAGTAAGCCAAGCCTATGTAACAGTTGCCTGTGGCCAACTCACTCCCCCTTCCGCCCCACCGCCCGCCTGGCTCCCTCAGAACAAAAGAAAACTATTTCAGCCCTTGCTTGGTGAGAGATGCAACAAACGGAAGAGACTGGGGCGAAATTCCCAGATTCTCCGAAGTTTAGGAGGGAAAGGTCCTTTGCGCAGGAGCAAATCCTTTGTCAGCCATAAAACTTCTTGACCTTGTAAAGCTTAGTTAGATCTTGACGCTGTAGAGACCTGTTGGGTCAGTTTTTAAATAGTCTCAAAGAAGAAGCTGTCCACATAACTTTTTTTTTGGAATCCAGCATTCAAAAGTTTTGTTCCTATTCAGGGTTTTTTTTTTTCCCCTAGATCTGATCATTAATTGCTTTTGAATGTTAAAAAAAAAAAAAGCAAAAAGGCAAAACCCACTCAACAATGAATGAAACACCTCTGTCACTGATTCTCCCCAGGCTTCAGAAAGCGAAGGAGGGGAAAGAAAAAAAAAAAGCGCGCGTGCATGTGTGTGTGTCTGTGTGGGTGTGTGCGCGTGTGTCTGGGTGTGTGTGCACACACATAAGTCCTTGGTTCGTAAGCAAGCGTGGCGGAGATGAGGCGTCAGGCAGCTGGGTCACAGGGAGGAGAACCCTGGGGAAGGGTCTGTTGAAGGAGAGACCTTTCTAACTCCAGACAAATGCTTGCAAATACCGTTGGCTAGGTGGCTGTTCCCCTGGTGGTGGAAAACGGCATTTAAAGTCCTTTTCATGTTTTCGTAGCAGGCAAAATACATGGCGTGGGCTGGCCCCGCGCCCATCATCATCACGTTGAGGCCTCGCAAGGGTCTCCAGAAGCCTTCAGTCCGTATGATTTTCTTGAGGGCTCCGTAGACACTTGTGTAATGGGCTTTGGGATCTGGATTCAGACTCTGCATTCGTGTCTGGGGGAGGGCGACAAAAGAAAAGAGAAGGATTAATGAAGCTGGTCAGCAGGGAAAAGGAAGATCTAGGGAGAGAGGGAGAGAAAAACAGGTCATTTTTTTATAGTTTCACAGGATTTTTGAGTGAAGATAACTTTTATTCTTCTCATTCCTGGAGTAATCCTCTACTCCTACACACACATACACATGCACTCACACACACCCACATACACACACTCACATGGATTTCATTATACCCAGCAAAGCGAGTAAACGATGAGGGGAAGGATTTGGAGTAGACGGGCAAGCTGTGTGAGCGCATGCATGCCAAGTTACTCCAGTAGTGTCCGACTCTTTGAGACCCCGTGGACTGTAGCCCACCAGGCTCCTCTGTCCACGGGATTCTCCAGGCAAAAACACTAGAGTGGGTTGCTATGCCCTCCTCCATGCAAGTTGTGTGACTTCTGATGAATCCCCTAACCTCTCTGGACCTTGGGAGCCTCAATGAAAAAAACAAGGTTGCTGCAAGCACCAAATGAAACAACGGGTCTGAAAACTCAAGAAACTCAGCGCTGTTAGTCGCTTGGTCATGTCCAGCTCTTTGCAACTCCATGGACTGTAGCCCGCCAGGCTCCTCTCTCCATGGGATTTCCCAGATAAGCATACTGGAGTGGGTAGCCATTTCCTTCTCCAGGGGATCTTCCCGATTCAGGGATTGAACCCTGGTCCCCTGCATTGTGGAGAGATGCTTTACCATCTGAGCCACCAGGGAAGGTGGCAATAAACTCAGAGACCAAGTCAAATAGAAGTATTATCATCCAAGAGTTCCCACTTGGTTCTCGAGACTCCTGTGTCCTCACTTATCTGAGTCCTCTGTGCTGTTAAAGTTTCTGTTCAGCCTCAACCATAAATCTCCTTGGAATCCTCCATCCCTCGCCCCCTCATCTCCTCTAAATACTTTTTACATTTCATCATTACAAGTTAGCACTGAAATATATGCTCATGTTCTTAACACACTGAAGACTGGAGGATTTTTGCAAAAACTCATGCCTGTAGACTTAATACATGTTATAACATCAACTCACTCCTGAGTCCCCAGCTGGCACGTCCCACTGATTTTGTACTTGCCAGTCTCCACAATCATGTGAACCTACTCTCTCTCACATCACACTGATCAATAATGTGTTAATTTTTTCCTAAGTATAGTCTTGCCTCCTGGAGGCAGACACCAGCCTTCCACATCTCTGTCTTCCCCATCACACCCCCCAGGCACTTGAGTAGGAGTGATGGTTAATCTTATATGTCAACAACCTGACAAGGTCATAGTATGCAGGCTGGCTCCAATTCCAGTCAAACATGCTGCTGTGAAGCAACATTTTACAGATGAGATTAACATCACTTTATAGATGAGATTAACATTTGAAGTCAGTAGACTCTGAGTGAAGCAGATTACTGCCACCCATGGGTGGCCCTCACTCAATCAGGTGAAGGCCTGAAGAGCGTAAAAAGACCAAACCCTGATGTCCCCCAGGAAGAAAGAATTCTGATTCTAATCTTTGGTTATAACATCAACACACCCCTGAGTCCCTAGCTGGCCTGTCCCACCGATTTTGTACTTGCCAGTCTCCACAATCATGAGAACCAACTCTCTCTCACACACACATACATATACCCTACTGGCTCTGTTTCTCTGAAGAGCCCTGACCAGTACAGCAGGTAAGAAATATTTATGAACAAAGATCACTGGCTCAGTCCTGCAAAAGCAGCCTTCTCTCCCCTACTCCTCTCCCCCAAACACATGCACAGCCTAAACTAAAGCATCTCCAAACTTTGATAGGAATACCCTTCAGCCTCCAAATAAAAATCATACAGAAACTAATATATAAAACAGAAGAGCCTCTCTGATTTTAAATGAGACAAAATGCTCTCACTCCCCAAAGCCGAAATCCCCCCCACCAGGAACCCTGAGGCTCAGAGGAACAATGTGGAAACCAAACTGGTGGTCATTTTCAGACATAGGATTTTGCCAGCTAGTAAAACCATGAAGAAAATGGGCACACCGTAGGCAAATTTTCATTTTGCCAAGAAAGGATATAAACATAATAGCAATATAAGCAACAGGCACCACTGCCCTGTTTTATAATCATTTCCTAAAAGACAGAACTCTTTTTTTCTGGCTGTGCTGCATGGCCTGAGGGATCTTAGTTCCCCAACCAGGGATTGAACCCTTGCCCCCACCAGTGGAAGTGCAAAGTTGCAACCACTGGACTGCTAGGAAAGTCCCAAGACAATTTTAATGCTTCAAAAAAAAAAAAAAGTCAAGACTACTTCTGATTACCAAATTGGTCTTTAAGTTAAATTTAGCTTTAATAATACTAGTTCCCTCTCCTTTTTTTCTACCACAGACAAGTGAAAATGACCCTGAACTAATCAGAAGAAGCCACCAAACACTTGGGCCCCACATTCCCAGGGTAAAATGGATTGGGTCAGCGTCCCTGTATCTTTTTAACTGAGTTTTTACTACAACTCATTTCAAAAGGCTTCCCAGGTGCGCAGTTGGTAAAGAATCTGCCTGCCAATGCAGGAGACCCAAGTTCGACCCCTGAGTTGGAAAGATCCCCTGAAGAAGGAAATGGCAACCCACTCCAGTATTCTTGCCTGAGAAATCCCACGGACAGAGGAGCCTGACCGGCTACAGTCCACGGGGTCACAAAGAGTCAGACACGACTGAGCTCACACACGCACATGCAATAATGGAGGAGACACTATGAACAAAGACGACAAAAGGAAGAAGTGGGAGAGTGTGCCAACCAGGGCGGTAGCTGACTCAAAACCCAGGCCTTGCTCTAAAGCACACTGCTGGCGGGAGCCAATAATGTACACAAAATGCAAAGTGCCGTCCTTGGAGGAGGAAGAAACAGTGTTTCAGGGACAGCAGGGGTTCTCCAGCATTCAATTCTAAAGGATATTTGAAATTTCTCAAGTTTTACAGCAAATGAAGCTTTGTACTTCCCAGGGCCTTTTCTGATCACTGCTCTGATAAAAACCAGGAGCCTGAGGCAGGAGGTGGTACAACCAGGTGGCCCAGAAGGCAAGCTCTGCTATCAGGCAGAACTGATCTTATCACTTATGGTGTGACCCTGGACAAGACAGTTAACCACGCTAAGCCTCAGCTTCCTCTTTCTAAAGAATGGCTGAGAAAATTAAATGCCTATTCCTAACCTTCTGGTTAATGACAATAAGGGATTCGTTCAAGAGGCTAAGTAATATGGTTCTTGTACATTGACTTCCAGAACGTTCCATGGAGTTCCAGAAAGTTCCATGGAGGTGGGGTTGTGTCTGAGTCACAGCACACTCTAATGCCTATTACAGTGTCTAATCATTGGGTGCGTGCATGCTAAGTCACTTCAATTTATATATATATATATATATATATATATATATATATGAAAGTGAAGTCACTCAGTCGTGTCCGACTCTTTGCGACCCCATGGACTGTAGCCTACCAGGTTCCTCTGTCCCTGGGATTTTCCAGGCACTACTGGAGTGGGTTGCCACTTCCTTCATATATATATATATGTGTGTGTGTGTGTGTGTATTTAGTTGTCACTATATAAACTAATACATAGTTTAGTCACTAAGTTGTGTCCAACTCTCTGTGACCCCATAGACTGTAGCCTACCAGGTTCCTCCATCCCTGGGATTCTCCAGGCAAGAATACTGGAGTGGGTTACCATTTCCTTCTCCAGGGGATCTTCCCAAACTAGGGATCAAACCCCTATCACCTGCATTAGCAGGTTGGTTCTTTACCACTAGCACCACCTGTGGGGGTAGGGGGGCAATAAATATTCGTTAAATGTGCGGATAAGCAAACAAACACACCCGCAACTTCAGATACCAAGGAGGGAAAAGCAGTACTATGTCTCTTCAGTTCAGTTCAGTTCAGTTCAGTCGCTCAGTCATGTCCAACTCTTTGCGACCCCATGAATCGCACCACGCCAGGCTTCCCTGTCCATCACCAACTCCCGGAGTTTACTCAAACTCATATCCATCAAGTCGGTGATGCCATCCAGCCATCTCATCCTCTGTCGTCCCCTTCTCCTCCTGTCCCCAATCCCTCCCAGCATTAAGGTCTTTTCCAATGAGTCAACTCTTCACATGAGGTGGCCAAAGTACTGGAATTCAGCTTCAGCAACAGTCATTCCAGTGAACACCCAGGACTGATCTCCTTTAGGATGGACTGGTTGGATCTCCTTGCAGTCCAAGGGACTCTCAAGAGTCTTCAACACCACAGTTCAAAAGCATCAATTCTTCAGCACTCAGCTTTCTTCACAGCCCAACTCTCACATCCATACATGACCACTGGAAAAACCATAGCCTTGACTAGATGGACCTTTGTTGGCAAAGTAATGTCTCTGCTTTTTAATATGCTGTCTAGATTGGCAATATCTTTCCTTCCAAGGAGTAAGCATCTTTTAATTTCATGGCTGCAATCACCATCTGCAGTGATTTTGGAGCCCCAAAAAATAAAGTCAGCAACTGTTTCCACTGTTTCCTCATCTATTTCCCATGAAGTGATGGGACCAGATGACATGATCTTATTTTTCTGAATGTTGAGCTTTAAGTCAACTTTTTCACTCTCCTCTTTCACTTTCATCAAGAGGCTTTTTAGTTCCTCTTCACTTTCTGCCATAAGGGTGGTGTCATCTGCATATCTGAGGTTATTGATATTTCTCCCAGCAATCTTGATTCCAGCTTGTGCTTCTTCCAGCCCAGCGTTTCTCATGATGTACTCTGCATAAAAGTTAAATAAGCAGGGTGACAATATACAGCCTTGATGTACTCCTTTTCCTATTTGGAACCAGTCTATGTCTCTTACCACCCCTAAATACAAGCACACTTTCCCGGAATTACCTGTCCCTCCCATGACCCTTTATAGGGTCCTGTCATTGATGAAAAGTCCTCTTTGGCTGCATTTCTCAAGCCTCTGTGAGCCTCGGAAGCAGAAGGGAGCTGAAGCAGCCTGTCCCTGGGGACCCAGCTGGAGCCTGTCAATAAGAAGTGGCTCCTGTCATGCCCACTCCCAGAGAAGAGACCCGCCTTGGGGAAGGTGTGTAGCAGCGGCCCAAGCCTCCTCCCTCACGATGTCTAGCCTGGGTGGCAAGACCAGCCTACGGAGGATGGCCTTTCTCCGTCCCAGCAGACCCTGGCAAGCAGCGGTGTGGCCGTGTGGGAAAACACACAGCACCGCAGCGAGGAGCCAAGAGACGGGATCCTGGTCCTCAAGGGCTCCAACAAGGCCAGTGGCCTTGGCTGTGGCAGCTATCTCTCTGGTCTCCAGAGTCTTCAACTGGGAAACGAAGGGGAGGATCAGAACAGTGGCTAGTTATCAAAATCACCTGGGAAATGTCTAAAAATATCTGGGCATCACCCCAACATGAATTGATTCAAAACTGTGTTTTTTAATTGAAGTGTAGTTGATTTACAATGTGAGGTTAGTTTCAGGTGTTCAACAAGGTAATTCAGTTTCATACACACACACACGTGTGTGTGTGTGTGCGTGTGTTTAGTCACTTGACTAGAGTCCACCAGGCTCCTCTGTCCATGTGATTTCCCAGGCAAGAATACTGGAGTAGATTGCTATTTCCTTCTCCAGGGAATCTTTCTGACCGTAGATCGAAACAGCACCTCCTGCCTTGGCAGGTGGGTTCAACCATCCTCCTATGAAAGGCCAGTTGGGTGTCTGCACACTCATTGGACTTCTCTGTCCTCAGGTGGTGGACTACTCAAGGAGGGGCCACGTTCAATAAGCCATGCCCAGAACAGAAGCAAGTGGCCCCTGAGCACTGAGGACCCAGGAAGCCCCCTCTCAGCCCATGTCAACTCCCACTGCCAGGCTTGGGTCCAGTGCCTCCTAAGTCCTGGGGCACCTGCACTTCTCCAGTCTGCCTGCAGGGGGCACCCACTCAGTGTCAGGCACCTGGAAACAGCGAGGAAATAAACGGGCAAAGTACGAGATAAGGGAAGAATGACAAGGATTGTCAGAAGGAGTTCAGAGGAGAGAGCAGGAGTCACCATTTGTACCATAAGGTCAGGAAAGCCCTCTCCAAAGAGAGACTGAGGGAAGCTCAAGGTGGGCAGAGGAGAGTGAGGCGGCAGCGACTGAAGCCAGAGAGGAGATAATCAATGGAGCCCCCCCACCCTTTATTTTTCTTTTTCTGTGACTCTGCCTATAAAACGTACAAATGAGGGCACGGCATTTTCTATCTACCTGTCGGCCAGAGAAGGAGAAAAGGTTAGGAGTGAGTGTCCATCAATGGATGGATGGATAAACAGAATGTGACCCACCCACACAGTGGAATTTTATTCACCTTAAAAAAGAAGGAAATTGTGACATGTGCTCAGTCACTCTGTCGTGTCCGACTCTCTGCAGCCCCACGGACTGTAGCCCCCCAGGATCCTCTGTCCTTGGGATTCTCCAGGTAAGAATACTGGAGTGGGTTGCCATGCCCTCCTCCAGGAGATCTTCCCAATCCAGGGATCAAACCTATGTCTCTAGTGTCTCCTGCATTGGCAGACATTCTTTACCACTGGCATCACCTGGAAAACCTGATACATGCTACAACACGGTGAACTCTGAGAACATGATGCTAAGTGAAATAAGCCAGTCACAGAAAGACAAATAGTGTATGATTCCACTTATATGAGGTCCTAGACATCTCTAATTCATAGAGACAGACAGTAGAATGATGATCTGTCAGGAGCTGAGGGGGGAGCAGATGTGGGGAGTTATTGTTTAAAGGGTAGGGTTTGGGGTTTTGCAAGATGCAGAGTTCTGTGGATGAACAGTGGTGATGGGAGCACGGCAATATAAATGTACTTAACGCCACTGTACAGGACACTTGAAAATGGGTAAGACGGTACAGTTGATGTTATGTGTATTTTACCACAATCTTTTAAAAGGGCAGGAGGTAAGGGTGACTACAAGGAAAAAGAAAATGAATGAATGAAGAGGCACAGAGAGAGGGCAGAAATTAGAATTAAAAAAAAAACAAACAGAAACAGAATTTCACCAACTGCTATTCCCATCCTGGGGTTTCAATTCCTGCCTAGCTGTCCAGCTCTCCTATTTCCATATCATAAACACCCATTCTTTGTATTTTAATTCTCCTCTCTTGGAAATTCATAACGTACATTAGTGCATCCAGGACTCTGGGAAGTTCTGCAGGAAAGTCGACTGTGGAGCTTTGTTTCAAGGCACTTCAATATCTGTCTTTGGCCATGGAAGCCTCTTCTCTCTGAATGATGGGTTACACCTTGCAGAATACGCTTGAGAAAAAACACAGCTGTGGCCAACACCCTGGAAGCAGGAAGTGCAGAGACCACTCAAGGGGTTAGCAGGTTCCCCTGGGGAGCCCCTGCAGAGAGTAGACAGCAGGGAACAGCTTGGAAGACCAGATCTGAGAAGGGGGATGGGGGACAAATGAGCAGGATAAGCCCTGTGCTGCTAGGGACAGAGTCTTACTCCATGTCAATTTGCATACTGCTTTTGCTCTCAAAAGGGCAGAATGGAGGATAGAGCCTGGGTCCCAGGGTAGCTCAGTGGGTAAAGAATCCACCTGCAATGCAGGAGATGCAGGAGACACGGATTTGATCCCTGGGTTGGGAAGATCCCCTGGAGGACGGCATGGCAACCCACTCCAGTATTCCTGCCTGGAGAATCCCAAGGACAGAGGAGCCTGACGGGCTACAGCCCATAGAGTCCCAAAGAGTTGGATGAGACTCAGCATGCACCCAAGATTAGGAGACTGGTTTTGCCACTCACTGCATCTGATCTGAGCAAGTAGCCCTCCCCACCCGGCCCCACCCACTGCCCCCACAGTCCCAAGGACTAGAACATCAATTCTATAGGAAGGTTCACATCAGTGATATAAACACTGTATTTATTGAACCAGCCAGCAAGACTGCAATGGAGGGGACAAGCCCCTTCCTCAAATTCTCCCCCAAGAAGACAGAACAGGACAAACCCTCCTTGCAGGCCTGTTCGCTTATAGAGAGGGCAGGGAGGGAGTGGAAAATGTGTGTTCTGTCCCAGGTGAGCTCCAAGGATCGTATAACATGGACTTCAAGTGCTGGGGGGAGAGCAGAGCCAGCTCAGCACCTGCCTTTCCTGCTGGGAGACTGTGGCCCAGAATGGGAGAGGGACTTGCTCACGAGTCACAGATCAGTGTCCCCCAGAAAAGAACCGCATGCTGGGCCCAGGAGGGAGCCCTTGGACCTTCCAGCATATCCCACAAAGGACGGCCCAGCCTGGCCCCAGCTCCCACAGCATCTCTGGGCCACTGTCCTCCACCTGATCTGGACACAGCTGGGGATTCCCAACATTTCTTTCTGAATCCCTCAAAAATAAAAACCAAGTAATAAGAAAACCTCCCCTAACATGCGGCACTTCCAGGACCAGAAAAAGATAATGGGAAATCTATCCATCCATCCGTTCAAATGCAGTTGCCATGCTCCTCCCCAGAGGCAGGTGTGATAGGGAGGCAGGCAGAGAGGGGCATGCACAGGGCTCCAAGTTCATGGTGTGAACGAACAAACGATGAGTGGGCACTGCTCCCATAAAGGAACGAGGGCTGCACTCCAGAAGGCCACTCAGGAATCTCTGCTCCAAACCCCTTCCCGGAGAAAGGATAGAAGGTTCAAGCACCCAGGAAGTGCTAGGAAAATGCCAAACAATGTTAGCATCTGTCGCCCAGTGGCTGTTTCAGCATTAGAAATCAAGTTGGTGAGTGTAATTCCCTCCCATCTGCCAAATGTTTCCAAGTAGCACTGACATCATCAACAAACCACAAAGCTGGACATTGAGACCCGCCCCCAGCCCTCTCCCTGTTTTCTAAGCCCTTCAGCCACCCACCCATGGGTGCAAGGCCTCCCCCTGCAGCCCATTTCTACCCACGGTCCATCCACGGCACCGTGCGTGGGATCTATCTGCTGTGGACACCCCAGCCCGCTTGCACAGCTGCCTAGGCCAGAGACTACAGCCAGGAGCCGGTTCCCACGCAGGCCAGGAGGGAAAGGCTTTTTTGGGGCACTTTCTAAATTTGTTTAGCTTTTCTTTTTTGTGGGGAAAGGATTGTCTTCCGGAGCAAAGCCACAGACCTCATCGAGGGCTTGGAAAGCCCTATCTCGCCTTCCAGAATCCTTAGGAGGCATGTATAGCAGATGAAGAAACCCAAACCACATCAAGGGAACCAACGCACAGTAAAACGTCTAGCACTCGAGTTCAAAACAGCGGCGTCCTGACTCGGACGGAACCTGTGGCCTCGTCATATTCATTACAGGGGATGGACTCCCAGTGGTACTTCCAACAGTCATGCCCTGGCCCTTTGAAAACATGTGCAGAAATCATAAAAACTCAGGCGTGAGGATACCACCAGCATCACTCCCCACACATGAACCAGGATCGGAGCAACACAGAAAATCCTGTAAGACCAGGGTCCCCAACGTCTAGGGCTTAAAGCCTGATGATCTGAGGTGCGTGCCTGAGTGCTAAGTCGCTTCAGTCGTGTCCAACTCTGCGATCCTATGGACTATAGCCTGCCAGGCTCCTCTGTCCATGGGATTCTGCAGGCAAGAACACTGGAGAGGGTTGTCATGCCCTCCTCTAGGGAAATCTTCCCAACCCAGGGATTGAACCTGGGTTATATTTCCAAGTTTCAAATTCCAAATGGTGTTTTTTTTATGTCTCTCAAGTTGGCAAAAGTGGATACATAGGAGAATATACTTTGTTTCTGTTTTTTTTTAATCAAAAGGATAACTTAGGAACCAGAAAGAATGACTCCTCTAAAGCAGCCCTTCCTTGCTTCCCACACCCTGCAAAGAACAGGGGGCTGCTGGGGACTGCATATCAGAGCATGTGGGGGTTGGTGTATGGGGGGGTCCAGGCATTTGCATCCTGAAAGCCTCTGCTGAGAACCCTTACATGGGAGACATCATTTTGCTGACGAAAGTTCATACGGTCAAAGCTATGGATTTTCTAGTAGTCATGTTCGAATGTGAAAGTTGGACCATAACGAAATCTGAGAAAAGAAGAATTGATGCTTTGAAATTGTGGTGCTGAAGAAGACTCGTGAGAGTCCCCTGGACAGCAAGGAGATTAAACAAGTCAATCCTAAAGGAAATCAACCCTGAATATTCACTATTCAGAAAAGGACTGACACTGACGCTGAAGCTCCAATACTTTGGCCACCTGATGCAAAGAGCCTCATCAGGAAAGTCTGATGCTGGGAATAAAGGAGAAAGGTACAGCAAAGATGGGATGGTTGGATGGCATCACCGACTCAATGGACATGAGTTTGAGCAAACTCCAGGAGATAGTGAAGGACAGGGAAGCCTGGCAAGTTGCAGTCCATGGGGTCACAAAGAGTCAGACACAACTTAACAATTGAACAACAACAATATGGGAGCAGCAAAAGGGCCAGCTCACTGGAAAACTAGGTAGAAAAGGTGATCAGAAAAAGAGATGAGAGGTGGTGGGAACACATCGGCTAAATCAGGCATCACTGTCCCTGCTTCGCCTACAGGAAGCCCCAGGCCTCCTGGGGTTTCAGGGGGGAGGGTAGGTTCACACATAGAAGAGGAAACCTTCAGCCTCAAGCTGTCTTTTCACCTATTTCCCACGGGGCCCAATGTTCACCAAAGGCACACTTGCTCTTCTCATCAGACCAACCAGCCTCATACGCTTCTGATTATCTGCTGCCTCTACAGCTCAGAGCCTGGACTGCAAAGGATCCCGGTCATCTGTCATTCACACACATTGTCAGAACACAATCCTGCAAGTTTCAGGCCCACTAGAAGTGTACTTAAGAGGTGCTGGTATTTCTAGAGACAAGAGGATTAAGCAATGATACCACTTACATGTGGAACCTAAAAAATAATACGGACGAATTGACTTACAAAATAGAAACAGACTCACAGACATAGAAAACAAACTTATGGTTCCCAAAGGGGAAAGCGGAGGAGAGGGACAAATTAGGAGTTTGGGATTAACAGATACACAACAAAGACCTACTGTATAGCACAGGAAATAATATCCTGTAATAACCTATAATGGAAGCAAATCTGAAAAAAAAAAAATATATATATTGCTATACACCTGGAACTAACACAATATTGTAAATTACATAGTAAACTAACACAATGTTTTAAGTCAATGATACTTCAAATAAAATAGAACGAAACAGGACTAAGTAAAGAGCTTCCCTGACGTATTTGGTAGAAGTACACAAATTCCACCAAGACAACCCAAACCAGCGGCTTCCCAGCGAAGAAGCCACAGCATCGAACACGACTTCCCTTGGTAACAGGCCACAAACCCCAGAGCACCTTCGACCCAGAAAGGGTGGCAGAAGAAGGGTCAGTTGAGCTGCATCTGGAAAGAAGGATGGGATTCACACTGGCAAGAAATGGAGCTGTCACTGCAGTCTCTGTACACTATTTGATTCTTTGACTTAGCCATAGGTGTCACTTTGATTGAAAAAACAAAATGTAAACAGAGCAGAGAAACAGAATATTCTGGCTGAGGGAGCTGCGAACGGGCTAGTGGGTCTGGGAAACGGAGGCGGCCTGGCTACAGGGCATGTGTCAGGGGATGCAGCAGTAACATGTGGATGGAGAAGGAGCCCGGAACTCAGGAGAGTGGCTGAAACCTAGATGATGGATGAATACACGTTTGCTGGGGCTTCCTTGGTGACTCAGCAGTAAAGAATCCACCTGCCAATGGTAGGAGACTCGGTTTCATCCTTGGTCCAGGAAGATCCCCTGGAGAAGGAAATGGCAACCCACTCCAGTATTCTTGCCTGGAGAGCTCCATGGACAGAGGAACCTGGCGGGCTGCAGTCCATGGGGTCGAAAAAGAGGAAGACAAGAATTAGCAACTAAACAACAACCACACATTTGCTGGCTGGGAGAAAAGGCAGGTCGGGGCGGGACCAGGGGAGGCCCTGCCTGAAGAGCTTGCTAAGGTGTTTGGAATTTACTTTCCAGTCAAGTGTTTTCCATGGTTACGTCCCTCACTTGACACAAGAGTCGCACCGAAGGCAAGCCAGCTGGGATCTGCCACATCTGGGAGAGGGCACCAGGCAACAGAAGCCCTCTCCACCAGGCCCCATGTCCCACTACAGGCTGAAAGGCCACAATAACAGCACAGCCACAGAGGTCTCCCTCCCCACCCCCAGGCAGCAGCTCACAGCACAACCTCGCCTGTGGCTCCAAGGATGCCATTCCCACATACCTTTATCTTGGGAGCCAAACCTGCTGCTTCTTTCCTTTCTCGAGAAAATTCTATAGCAGGAGGGAGGGATGGAATAATCTGTACCTGGCTCAGATCCAGCGTACCTAGGACACGCTCGAGGCACCTAGTTGGTGGCCCGCCCAAAGGATTAAATTACCTCTGCTCTAGAGGCAGCCAAATTCCCAAGATTACAGGTAACAAGGTTGGAATTTCCCGGGTGGGATTGGAGATCTCACTGGGAAACAGAGAGGGGGTTGCAGGGAGCTCTGGGTGCAGGGAAGTCTGAACCATTGGTTATCGCGACCCGCCTCGCCTGGCTCTAGTAAGCCAAGCTAGTGCTTGGTCCCTGCGTTCAAGCCCCATATGCGGCAGGAAGGACTGTGCTGTTGCTGTTTAGCTGCTCAGTCGTTCCCGACTCTCTGCGACCCCATGGACTGTAGCCCATCAGGCTCCTTTGTTTCTGGGATTTTCCAGGCAAGAATACTATAGTGGGTTGCCATTTCCTTCTGCAGTGGATCTTCCCGACCCAGGGATCGAACTCACGTCTCCTGCATTGGCAGGTGGATTCTTTACCACTGAGCCACCAGGGAAGCCCTGAAGGGCTGTGTGGCCTTAGGCACGCTGCCTTACTTCTCTGAGCCGCAATGCCTCTACACATAGATTGTTATACTAATTAAGCAGTCACATCACTAGCTAACTCTCCCCATTTTACAGACCAAGAAACTGAGGCACAGTAGGATAAGCAACTGGCCCCAAGGTCACAGAGTACAGAAAGGACTGGAAGTCAGATGGACTGGCTCCAAACCATGCCCTTAATCACCAGGCTACACGACCCCCACGTCCTGGAAACGTGGACCGGGAAGGTCACTTATGACCTCCAGCTTCTCCCTCACCTCTGACAGGCCTGCTTCTGTGCTGTGCTGAGTTGTTCAGCAGTGTCTGACTCTTTGTGACCCCCAAGGACCACAGCCCACCAGGCTCCTCTGTCCATGGGATTCTCCAGACAAGAATACTGGAGTGGGTTGCTATGCCCTCCTCCAGGCAATCTTCCAGCCCAGGGATGGAACCCAGGCCTCCCACGCAGCATGCAGATTCTTTACCGTCGGAGCCCCAGGGACACCTCCCCACTTCTACAGCCGTGCTAAGTCACGTGTACACAAGCTCAAGTGCAACCTTGTAAAGATCAAGTAGCCTTGATGCCTCAGAGACACCTAGATCCTTGATGCTGAAGTCCACGAAGGGCCTGGAGCGGAGGGTTGAGGGGTGGAGGTCTCCATATCCAGGTGGTACACTTACAGGCCGTCAGAACCCAGTCCCCTGGAGGTCACACAGCATCACTGTTCTCCAACTCTGGCCGTCAACAGCCTCACCACTAGGCTCACACAGAACTGGGTACTAGTAGCTAGTTCAATGTGAACTCACCTCTCTCCTGGAAAAGACCCTGAACCACCTGTTCACTCAGGCTGTGGGCTGGAAAGGCACCCTGATCAACAATGAACGTCCAGCACTCGGTCAGGATTCAAAAACGCCAAGACGAATTGCTCCAGTGGCCAGGCTGCTTGCAAGGAAGAATTTCACTCACCTGGCCTCCCAGAGGCCTCCCCGGACTCAGTGGCCTTGTCTGTGTCACTGGCTTAAAAACACCCTACCCACAAGTGAGGACAAGACATCAGAGGCAGAACTGGAAAAACACCTCCTTCTCCCAAGTGTTCTGTCTTCCTGGCATCTGGGCAAATTTGCTAAGCCACCACTGTGCACTGAAGAAGTTTAATACAAGTGTCCCCATGGAAGTGACCTGGGAGCACACGATCACGCCTCTCCCCCACACTCACAGTACCAGCACATTGACTGTGTGTGTAAGAAGCAGAGTCCAGACAGGCCCACTCCCTACTTCAGCCCCCAAAGCTCCGCCATCACCTGTTCTGCATGACAGGGATGGGGAGGGGATTTCCTCTGGGCTTCCGTCTGATTTCAGAGTTCTCCCATCACACCCATTCAGCTCATACAACACTGCCTGGCTGATGGGGAAAAAGTTGTGTGACTTGCCTAAGCCACCAGAGGTGGTCACCACTGCGCCAGGACGGGACAGCTCTCCAACTCCCAGATCCTGCCCACCTGACCCTCCTTCAACTGTTATTTTGCTATAAAAATCCCAATCAGGGAATCTCAAAGAAATTTCATTCCATCAGACAGTGCCCAGGGTCCGAAGTCCATCCATTCAGTCACCCATCACATACTGAACCCTGACAGCATGCCAGCCTCCGTTCTTAGGATCTGGGGACACAGTAATGGCCCCATCCTCAACCACTGCACTATTTTTGAGCTGCACACATTTGGCAAAGTTACTAAAATTCTTTGCCTTTCGGTGGCCTCATGGGTGAAAATCTCTACTTCATATGCTTCTGGAAATGAACAACAAATATGTGTCTCTTGTGTCTCCTGCATTGGCAGGTGAATTCTTTACCACTAGCACCACCTGGGAAGCCCAAATGAGAAAATATAATAAGAAGTACATTACTTTGTGGACATCACCTTGCTGACAAAGGTCAGCAAGTCAAAGCTATGGTTTTGCTATGTATAGTCAAAGCTATGGTTTTTCCAAGAGTCATGTACGGATATGAGAGTTGAACCATAAAGAAGGCTGAGCACCAAGGAACTGATGCTTTCGAATTGTGATGCAGGAGAAGACTCTTGAGAGTCCCTTAGACAGCAGGAAATCCACCCTGACTATTCATTGGAAGGACTGATGCTGCAGCTCTAATACTTGGCTACCTGATGCAAAGAGCTGACTCTTTGGAAAAGACCCTGATGCTGGGAAAGATTGAGGGCAGGAGGAGAAGGAAGTGACAGAGGATGAGATGGTTGGATGGCATCATCAACTCAATGGACATAAGTTTGAGGAAACTCCTGGAGATAGTAAAGGACAGGGAAGCCTGGCGTGCTATGGTCCTTGGGGTTGTAAAGAGTCGGACACAACTTAGCAACTGAACAACAAGAAAAGCACATTAACCACCGAGCACAGTAGAGGAGGTGCTTGGTAAGTGTGACCATTACTGAAAGTTTTTGTAAAAGGGCTCCAGCAAGTATGGAGTCACCTGTGTTAATACAAATGTCTTTGAAATATCATTAAGAACCACCACCCAAACTAGCTTAACCTTGCCTAGATAGGAGATGTGGGTATTTTTCCCTGCTTGCTCATAAATGGCTGTTTGGCACAAAGGATGTTCATTACAGGCTTGAACTGAATCATTAAGACTACAGAATCAGATAGGCCAGAAATTAAAGAGAGCCCAGGGTCCCAGAAGGAAGCTACCAGCCACAGGGCACCAAGGACCCCAGGCCACAGTGCCTACAACCTCACAACAGAGGGACAGGGCGCTTTCCTAGAAGTTCAGTGGTTAGGACTCTGAACGTCCACTGCAGGGGGCATGGGTTTGATCCCTGGCCCATAACTAAGATCCCGCATGCCACACGGTGTGGTAAAATAAATAAAAATAAAGGGCTGGGGACTTTCCTGGTGGTCCAGCAGCAAGAAATCTGCCTGCCTACGCAGGGGACACAGGTTGATCCCCCTTCTGGGAAGAATCCATATGCCACGGAATAACTAAGCCTGTGCAACACAACTCCTGAGCTCCAGAGCCCACACTCTGCAACAAGCCTCGCACCCAAACTGGAAAGCAGCCCCCACTCGCTGCAACTAGAGAAAGCCTGCAAGCAGCGATGAAGACCCAGCACAGCCAAAAATAAACAAATAAATACTTTTTAAAAAGAAATAAATAGCAATGGAATCCCCACTCTAACCCCTTCCGACCAGAAAGAGGCTGGACAAAGGGGAGGTGGCCCTGTGGTTTCCAATGGAGTCGGACCCTCAAAGACCAGCAGAACAGGCTCTGGGGCACCATGTGACCTACATCGCAGCCCGGCAGCTTCCTCCTCCCACCTTGGCACCTTTGGCAAGTTACTCAATCCCTCCCAGCCTGTTTCCTTCTCTGGAAATGACGCTCATCGCAGTAGCCACCTTCTAGTCTCTGTGAAGATTAAAAAGTACAATGAATGAAAAGCCCTCTGCCTGGGGTCTGGCATCCAGCTGCTGGGGCTTTTATTTATGTTTTTGGTTCTTTTTGGTGGGGGTGTTAGTCAGTCAGCTGTGTCTGACTCTTTGTACCATAGACTGTAGCCTGCCAGGCTCCTCTGTCCATGGAATTCTCCAGGCAACAATATTGGAGGGGGTAGCCATTCCCTTCTCCAGGGGATCTTCCCAACCAGGGACTGAACCCAGGTCTCCTGCATTGCAGGCAGATTCCCTAAGCCACCAGGGAATTCCCAATTTGGTGGGGGTGGGGGGGGAGATAAATAGCAAATTCCTAGGAAGATGTCATTTTTACTTGAATTGCTTCACAAGATGACTACCTCCTAGAGAAGGATGCCCCCAGAATCCACCTTGGTTGGAAGCAACACCCCACAAATCACTATTTGGATGAGATGACCTGAGCCATTGTTGGGAGTGACGGGCAGCCCTTTTGTTCTCGCTGCCTTTCTTAACAGAAGAGAATCTGAAGCTCAGGAAAGTCAGGGGATTTGCACATAATAGCCTCTAAGGGTCTCAGTCCCTCCCACCCACTCCGTTTCCACATTTACCTTCCTTTGCTCCCCAATTCTAAATGAATGGAACCTGCTGCTTACATTAATCCTGATTATGTAAGGAAGGAAACTTGGAGAGTCAGAGAGGAGGGAGGGAAAAGCTAGTGTCAATTTACACCAGTGCAAAGGGCCCAAGATGAAAGGGCTGCAGAAAGTTCACTAAGAGCCCAGGACAGTTCAGACCTTTACCTGGTGCTGAAGTCCAGGGCCCCGGCCAGGGTAAGGCCCTGAAGTGCCAAGGTCCCCTGGCACTGCTGACTGGCACCCATTCCTGCATGGTCACCACAGGGTGAAGGCCCGCCCCAGCGCTCGAGCACCCGCCACCCTCTGAACGGCAGAGAAGCAGGCAGCCGGGGCCACATTGAGCTACAGGGCTGGGCCCGGGGCGCCCTGTGAGGGCTCTGCTTCCTCCCCCGTGCCCTGCCCGCAGCGGGGCAGGCTCTCAGGCCCCTCAGATTCTGGGCATAAGCAAACCCACATGGTACTGCCGGGCACAGATGTTTCCAAAAATGTCTCTTTGCCAAACAAGGGCGACCCCCACAATGTTCTCACACAGAAAGGAGACACTCCTGCGCCGAGAGTCAGAAAACCTCAATTCCCATCCAGCTTTGCCCACAAGTCCCTAAGGAACTCCCGGCTGGTATCCACAGGAATTCCCACCAGCAGGTAAGCCTGAGATGTGGGAGATTTCCTCTGTCTAGTCACTCACCCATTACAATTGCAAATACCTGTCCAGTGAATGGGCTTCTCCGGTGGTGCTAGTGGTAAAGAACCCACCTGTCAATGCAGGAGACAGAAGAGACATGAGTTCAATCCCTGGGTCAGGAAGATTCCCTGGAGGAGGGCATGGCAACCCCCACCAGTATTCTTGCCTGGAGAATCCCAGGGACAGAGAAGCCTGGTGGGCTACAGTCCACAGAGTCGGACACGACTAAAGCTGACTTTAGCACACACACACATCCGGTGGATAGAGTCAATAGATGATCTCTAAGACTAAGTCTTAGTCTCATCTTAGATGATCTCTAAGTCTTAGAGATCTTTAATCTTACAGTCTCTAAGTCTTAGATGATCTCTAAGTCTCTTTTTGACTTCTAACATTCTAAATCTATAAAACCACTAGAGTCCTTTGGAAAACAAATGCTTGGGAGGGGGAGTGTTTAATCTGATGCGTGCCTGTGTATTCAGTTGATAAGTCGTTTCCAATTCTTTGCAATCCCATGGACTGTAGCCCACCAAACTCCTCTGTCCATGGGGTTTTCCAGGCAAGAATACTGGAGTGGGTTACCATTTTCTTCTCCAGAGGATCTTTCTGACCCAGGGACTGAACCCGCATCTTTTGCGTCTCCTTCATTGGCAGGCAGATTCTTTACCACTGAGCCACCAGCAAATGTACGTTACGTTAGATACGATACATCTATACTATAGAACCACGGCTTAAAAACACTTGTATTGGACTTCCCTGGTGACACAGTGGATAAGAATCCACCTGCCAATGGAGGAGACACGGGTTCCATCCTTGGTCCGGGAAGATTCACATGCAAGAGAGGCCACCGTAATGCGGGGCCTGTGCCCCAAAAGAGGAGCTCCCCTCGCCACCACTAGAGAAACTCACACAAAGCACCAAAGACCCATAACAGCCAAAAGTAAAAAACAGACAAATAAAAATTTAAAACACTGTATTTAAAAAGAAAAAAAAGAATTCCAGCCAAGATTAGAACCCATGTGCATTGCCAGTGGGAGTGTAAAAAAGTACAGCCCCCATGGAAAACAGTATGGAAGTTCCTTAAAGAATTAAAAATAGAACTACCACATGATCCAGCCATCCCACCTCTGGGTATAGATCCAGAAGAACTGAAAGCAGAGTCCCAAAGACATATATATGACATATATATATATATATATACATACACACCCATGTTCACAGCAGTATTCTTCACAATAGCCAAAAAGTGGAAGCAACCCAAGTGCCCATCCATGGATGAATGAATAAACAGAAGGCGATATTATCCAGGCAATGGTATACTATTCAGCCTCAAAAAGGAAAGAAATTCTGACATGTGCTACAGCACAGATGAACCTCAAAGAAATGATGCTTAGTGAAATAAACTGGTCACAAAAAGATAAACAGTGTATGATTGCACTTAGATGTGGTATCTGGAATAGTCAAACGCAAAGTGACAGAAAGTAGAATGGTGGCTGCCAGGGGGCTGGGGACAATGAGGCGATGCTATTTAATGGGGACAGTTTCAGTTGGCAAAGATGAGAAAAGTTCTGGAGGCGGATGGGGATGATGGTTGTACAATAATGTCGATACACTGCAGTAGTGAAATGCACACTGACAAAAAGCTAAGATGGCAAGCTTTATGTGTATTTTAACCACAACTTTTTAAATGATAAGACATTTTTAAATTTAAAATAATTTTTCTAATAACCACAATTTTTAAACACTAGCCATCTAATCAATAGCTCACTCCACGTGCATTTCTGAAATCAGTCTGAAGTGTGGCCACAATCCAATAATTTCCTGAAGTTTCCTTGAACACCTGGGAGGGCAGTTTGGGGTTTGTTTATCTGTTCTGTGAAGGTGGTCAGGGGTCTCAAAGGCACCATGTAACCCCCACGGACACAGTAACATTCCCAACCTTGGAAGGAAGTACCTGGAAATTCCACCCAAGATGGAACGAAGGCAGAAGCTTTGATGGAAGATAGAAAGGCTTTGGGGCTTCCCGGGTGGCACTGTGGTAAAAAATCTGCCTGCCAATGGAGGAGACGCAAGAGACGTGGGTTCCATCTCTGGGTTGGGAAGATCCCCTGGAGGAGGGCATGGCAATCCGCTCTAGTATTCTTGCCTGGAGAATCCCAAGGACAGAGGAGCCTGGCGGGCTCCACTCCATGGGGTCGCAAAGATTCGGACACGACTGAGCAGCTAAACACACACCCAACAGAAAGGCTTAAGATGCAGAGCTGGGATGCTCGCCCTTTTCCCCAGGCCGACCCCCGGCCTGGCCGATGCAGTGCTTCCCTGCCCAGCACACACAGGCCTGTCCCAGCCCAAAGGCCATCATGCCAGGAAGCAGTATCCCACCTGTTCAGGTGTGGCAGTAGCTGCCAAAAACCAGCCACACATTTGTATCTGAGAGACTGGGTGACCACACGGGTGGTTCCTGCCCTGCCTTCAGGGCCAGGGAGCAGAGGTGGCCCCCTCAGGGCTGTGGGTGACAGCTCTCCCGGATCCACCCTGGACAGACTCAGAGAGCTGGGCACCTCACAAGCCCCATGCACGGTTCCCCAGTCAAGAGTGGTCCTGCCAGCTTCTGCAAGACCAGCTTCCTCACCCTTCCACAGAGACCACAGCTTCTAAAGGAAGCCCCACGATTAGCCTATTATCCACAGGAAAAAAAAAAACCTTTTCAAAGCTACCCTGTCGCCAGCCTTCTCTGGCTCATTCCTCTACTACTAATTGAATCAGGTGATGCATCTGCACGGCTGCCTCCTATTAAAGTCTGAGAGAAACACGAAGGAAGAGGCAGCCTCACATGCTGTGATCTGTGCCCCAGCACTGTGCCTTACTGCCACAGACACTCAAGAACTGAGGGGCTTCCCTGCTGGCTCAGTGGTAAAGAATCTGTCTGCCAATGCAGGAGACACGGGTTCAATCCCTGGTCCCGGAGGATCCCACACGCCGCGGGGCAACTAAGCCTGCGGGCCACGACTATTGAGCCTGTGCTCCGCAACAAGAGAAGCCACTGCAATAAGAGAAGCCCCCACTCACCGCAACTAGAGAAAAGCCTGCACATCAACAAAGGCCCAGCACAGCCAAAAATAAATAAACAATAGTAAAAAGTAATCAGTGGAGGAGGGCTCGGAGGTACACTGTATTTCATTCACAAAGCAGGCATTTTAAGGCCCAGATGCACTCTCCTCCCCAAACGGCCATCTCCTTGCTGAGCATCTATGTCCCATGGAGTGAGACACTTCATGTTTTCTGGGGCCTAACACGCAGGATAAGAGCCCAGGATATGAGCCCCGTGAGAGCCAAGCTCCAGAGTTGAGGGGAACACCAGAGGGCGAAGGATGGGCTGCGGGGAAATTTTCCAGACATTACTGAAGCCAGATTTCCCACAAACGCTGCTGTCCAATCAGCTCCGTAAGGCTGAATGATTTACGTGCAGGCAGGGGCCAGGTCACAGCTGGAGGGGATGTTCTCCTGTTTCTTCACACACCCTTCCTACCAGACAATAACAGAGAAAGAGGACAAAAGACCAGAACCGCCAGGCTTGAAGTGCTAAGGGTCTCAGAGAAAAGACGCCAAAGGTAACATCCTGAACGCTCACCTTCCAGTCTCCAAAATCCACTTGCACGTACTACTTTCTGCACAAATTATTTTCTAAGTTCGAGGGGAGGTATTTTTGTTTCCCTGGATGCCGAAGAGAATGGCAAGAACGTCTGATCCTGGATGAGATTTCATACCAATGAAAACCCTCATCCTGGGAACAGAGCTCAGGTGTATGATTTAAACCAAAGTCGAATGACAAGAAGGGTTTCCAGAAGGGAGGAGAGATGAATGGGTGCTGGGGATGAAAGTGAGGGGCCAGACCACAGGAGTCTAGTGTTAGTAAAACAGGGTCATTCTACCAACAGATTCTCCCAACAACAAAGAGTGTGCTGCTAGGGGAGCGGGGGATGCTTGGGGTAGGCAGAGAGTCCCTGCCTTCAAGGAGGTTACAGTCCAGAGGGGAGGGAAAGAGCACACCAAAAATCATACAAATAAGAAGTTACAAACTAAGGGGGAGAAATGGTTGGATGACATCATCGACTCAATGGATATGAGTTTGAGCAAACTCCAGGAGATAGGGAAGGACAGACAGGGAAGCCTAGAGTGCTGCAGTCCATGGGGTTGCAAAGAGTTGGACACAACTGAGCAACTGAAGAATAAACCATCCTGAAGTGAAGGGCAGGGTAAAGATGCTGGGACAAGAAAGGTGGGGACCGAGTTAGACTCGAGGGTCCCGGAAGTGACTCTGAAGCAGTGACCGGAAGCCTGGGGGGAGTCACGCAGGAGAAGTGTGGGAGAAGAAGGGGGCCACCTCGGGATGCAGGTAGCGACAGGTGGGATGTGAACAGAGGCCCCAAGGAAGGCGATGTCACTGCAGCCAGCTGGGTACCAGGAGCAGAGCGCAGCCTGTGCTGAGCCCCGAAAAGAGGACAGTCAGCTGACCCTCTATGCAACATTTCAGTCCCTTTGGTTCTGACCTGAACACAAGCCACGGGGAGTGATGGTGTTCCCGTCACCGTGATGGGAGTGGCCCCTTCATCCTGTCATTCCCACCAGAGTTCCCCCAAAATGCCCCAGCTGTCTGGGCTCACCCATCCTTGCTGCTGGCAAAGCTGGATGACCGTGGCCGTGCCGGCTGACCCCTCGATGACTCAGCTTCCTGGTAGTGAGCTCATAAAACGGCCCAGGCAGGAAGGAGTCAGAGAGCTATAAACAGAGCCTTCCAGAAGCATCGGCTACATGGCTCCCCTAGATTCCAGAGTGGGACTGTGGCCATTCAACATTTCTAGAATTGTCTGAATGACCAGTTCGCAGTCTTCTAGTGTTGCAGTTAAAGGTTTCAAGAAAATTAAATAGACTACCATTTCTTGGCAGATACTCTAGGAAACAAGGTCCCCCAAAAGTATTTGGGCATCTAGTTCTTTTCCTGCTAGCTCCCTGGTAGAATTCCAGGGTGTGTGTGTCAGAGGGGGTGGGAGTCATCTTCCTAGCTTCCTCCTTCAAGCCAAAGTGCTTGTAAGTCTATACTTTACACTCCCAATCAAAGGACAGTGCCCAAAGTTATACAGCCCATGGAAATAAAGAGTAGAACTTTTAGAAACCTCCTAACCTTAGAAAACTCCTAAGAAACCATATAGGTTTAGTTCCATTTTGCCATTTTATAGATGAACAAACTGAGACACAGAAAACTGAAATGCTTTCTAAGAGTCACTCAGCTGGTGGGCTTCTGGTTATCACAAGCTAATTATAACTCACCGTAAAAGGCAAATTAAACGTTCCGTGTGTGTCTCCAGAGAAAGGATCCATTTTGCTGTGTTTTTCCTCCTTTCATTCCCTGCCCTCCATACTCAAGCTCTGGGTTGGCAAAGGTTCTTCCTGCCCCTTCAACTCTGGCTGCTCAGACAGGATCAGAAATCTGTTTTCAATTTAAAAGCCACTTCTAGTAAAAGCCCAGCTCTGTAGTTAACTTTCGTTTTTTTAGGTTCTGAAAGGGAATTTCAGAAATTTTCTTATGATTAGATTATCAGAAAACTCAAAAGACCCTGGAAGAGACATTCAAGGGAAGGTTAAAAGTGAGAATTTTTACCCCAGGTCATGGGAAGCGTCACCGGCTGGCCCAATCACAGACGCCAGTGGAGGGCACAGACTGACTCCAAGGATAACAGAACCACTTAAAACTGTCCCCATACAGAGCCCCCGGGGACAAACTGCGGCGCCCACTCCTTCGCCACCTCCTTCTGAGCCTCAGAAGACTTTCTTGGAGGCAAAGAAGGAACTAGGAGTCACTCCAACTTGTCAATGTATTCCTTATTATTATTCTGTTGTTTTTACAAAGAAAAATTGCTGAAGCTGACATTCTTTCTTTTATAATCAATGTATTTTTCATCTTGCTTTAGGTATTTTTTTAAATTGAATTATAGCTGATTTACAATGCTATGTTAATTTCAGGTGTATAGCAAAGTGATTCATATATTATATATATAATATTTTTTCAGATTCTTTTCCATTATAGGTTATTATAAGGTATTTGAATATAGTTTCCTGTGCAATGCAATAGGTCCCTGTTGTTTATCTGTTTTATATATAGTAGTGTGTATCTGTTAATCCCAAACTCCTAATTTATTCCTTCCCAATCCCCTTTCCCCTTCGGTAACTGTAAATTTGCTCTCTTTGTCATTGAGTCTGTTTCTGTTTTGTAAATAAGTTCATCTGTAACATTTTTTTTAGATTCCACAAATGACATCATATGATATTTGTCTTGCTCTGTCTGAGTGAAGCTGATATTCTTGCTGCTCTGAGAACTAATTATAAATCTTCAGTCATTTTCAAAATAAATTTACTTAACGCTTCACACTTCCTGGCATAAATACACTCATTAATTCAGTGATTGTCTATGAAGCCAAGATTCAAGGGAAAACAGTTTTTAAACACAAGTACACTAAAAGAGAGTTCTCTAGTCTCTCTTGCTCATTTTAGGTTACTAACCCTTTCTCTGACAACCCCTATTCCAACAGGGCATCTTCTATGCCTTAATGTCCAGCAGATCCAACTTTTGCTTCTACCCCAGCTGTTTCTCCTGGGGCACAGCTCGGCATTGTTAAGCGACACTGAAAAAGGGCCATGCATGTCCTTCTTCAAAACACCCAGCAGGTTTAGTAAGAAAGACCTCAGATGCCAGTGAATCCACAGACACAGGAAGAGAAGGCTGGCCGTGGGGTCGGTCAGTTCTTGCCTATGTCACAGGACTGGTCTTGTGGAGAAACAGGACTCAGTTTTTAGAAGCTGGGAGATCCAGGAGCTTTTCTCTCTTAACCTGGACCGATACGGGCACCAGAAGGAAAATCCTCAAGAGCCAGCAGCTTCCAGCCTTTATCAGAATCACTGGAGGTGGACGGACAAGCCCCAGGAACTGAAGTCTCTGCATTTAGAGAAGGATCCACCAGAGACAGAAGGACTCAAAGAAAAGAGAGAGCAGGAAAAAAAAATAAAGTCCAACTATTCAGCTTCCTTTAAAAAGTGACAAGAAGGGGGCGACCCTGGTGGATCAGCAGTAAAGACTCTGCCTGCCAATGCAGGAGACGCAGGTTCGATCCCTGGTCCTAGAGGATTCCACATGCAGTGAAACAATTAAGCCACTGGGCTCTAACTACTGAGCCTGTGCTCTAGAGCCCAGGAGCCACGACTACTGGAGCCTGTGAGCCTAAAGCCTGTGCTCCACAACAAGAGAAGCCACTGCAGTGAGAAGCCCAAATACTGCAATTAGAGAGCAGCCCCCACTTGCCCATGCAGCATTGAAGACTCAGCAAAGCCAAAAATAAATGAATAAAAAGTTTTTAAATGCCATTAAAAAGAAGCAACAAGGAATGAGACAGGAATCTGAGTATCCATCACAGGTCCCCATATGGGGCTCGAGACGAACCTCTGTCATCGCCACGCTTCTCTCGTCACCCTCTAAACTGTAATCTGGGTTACTCTGGCAAACCCTAAACCTCACCAAATCATGTGACTGTATTTAATTTTTAGCTACTTGCCTGGCTGCTGCTCCAGTGGGCACTTGCCACTCACGTCACCCATCAGTTAGGAGCCAATTATGAGCAGAAACGCCCGTGACATGACAGCTTTCCTCCCTTCCTCTGTGTTATCGACTCCTTTGGTCCTCAGCTCTGCAGGAAAAGTTCCCACCAGGGGAGGCTGGGCTTCCCTGGACGCTGCCAAGCAGTCACTTGGTAGTCGAAGAGTGAAGTAAAATTCAGAATGCAGGGGGAGGGAAAAAGAAGGAATTTCAGAATAGGGGGCAGGCCCTGGTGTGACCCCCACACCAAACACAAAAACTTCCTCAGCTGATTCTGTGGGCAGAAGGCTCAGAGCAGAACCCCAAAATCAGAGGGACGGGAGGGTACAGGTGTCCTGGGGATGGCCAGGCATCTCAGGGACAGGCTGTGACATTCCAGGGGACAGGGAATCATACAGTTCTGTCCTACCATCTACATCTCCTTCAGTCTAGATACACATGTTGATATATTATTTCTTCCAGGGGCCCTTTTCCTGACCGCTCTCGACAAGGTTTGGTTTCTGTGAGAAGAAACTCATCACCCCTTCCAGGGATGATTCAATGATACCGTCCTCCTGGCAGACAGGGGACTTCTGTGGGGATGGACCTCACAGGCGAGAAGCCTCCAGGCTTCCAGAGCCTGGCACATGTGGTCACACCCACATGCTCCCACTTCTGAATTAATTTCGTCATTAAAATGAAGACTAGGGGATGATGCTGCACTTTTACACATGCCTTTTAACTCTTTTTCGGTAGAGAAATTCCATGAATCAGGCCTATGCAAGCCAACACTTAGCAAACAAGCTGTGGAAACAGTGACTAAGGGGAGAGAGCTGGCTCTACAGCCCATGACACGCCCTGGGCTCGTCCTTAGACGTTCGCACTCATGTACACACACACCAGCATCTCCTTTCCCGTAGAAACGTTTCGTCCTGCTTCTTCAGTGTGGCTTCTGAGATCTGATCATCAGGCAATCACTCATTCCTCTAACTCAGGCTGGAGACAGCCCTGGGACACCCATGGGATACAGCCTCTATTCCAGGGGAGCAGAGCTCCCCACTGCAAGTCAGAGGCAGGGCCCTGCATGTTTCCATTCCTAGCAAGCTGGCTGGCGAGCTTCCTGCAGCTGCCAGCACCCACCCTCACATCCACCTTCCACACCATCTGCCAGGCCCGGGGCGAGGCAATGTGCCAGCAAAACCCCCTCCCTGTGGGCAGTGTGAGGAAAGGAGGAGCAGGGACCCCAGTACAAAGGCACCTGCGCCCTGCCTCCTTCCCTTCTTACTTTCAACCATCAGTGGCCGTGAGTACGCACAGCACACAGGGCAGCAAGGGACGAAGGCAGGCGGGCGTCAGCAGACACAGCGTCACGCTTCAGGACGACCCGCCACCTTCTCAATCCCCAGGCTCACCCGCCTGCCACTCAAGGGGACAGACTCACCTGCAAAATGAAACGGAGCCTCTAAGGTGATAACCCCACGGAGATGAACGGGAGGGGCCCCCACTCCCTAGAGGAATCCTTAATCACTGGCCTTAATCACAGTAGTTGTATGCAGGCCTTTCATCGCTGGTCCGACATCATCAATTTTAAATGTATTTCTGAGCATGCCCCAGAGTGTAATTGGCTCTTCCTGATTACCCAGCGAAAGAGGTGGCGGCAGACGGCCACCCTGGTCTTTATTCAACAGATGGGAGACAAGCGAGTAAGGAGAGAGGCTAAGTGCCCATGGCCACACAGCTGCAGCGAAGCTGCAGGGGCCGGAACCAGAGCCTGGACTTTCCATTCCAACCAGCTAAACCTACCCCTTTAACAGGATCCCCGTTTGATAACAAATACCAC
Organism: Cervus canadensis; assembly: GCF_019320065.1. Taxonomy (NCBI): domain Eukaryota; kingdom Metazoa; phylum Chordata; class Mammalia; order Artiodactyla; family Cervidae; genus Cervus; species Cervus canadensis. The sequence goes on along the minus strand of NC_057415.1, from coordinate 4,479,177 downwards.
GGCCTGGCACCTGCAGAGAGCTTTATACTCTGTAAATGGTATAAAAGTCTGTTGACTGCAAAACAGGCTGTATTTTCTTACCACACGTATTAAGTAGAACTGAAAGGGAGGTGCAGCGGGCCTTGTCACTCTTCCCTATTTGAGATGAGAAAACTGCAGCCCTAGCAGACCAAGGAACTATGATGTAGTACTCTTTCCATAGGTCATTTTTAGGCTGTCTTTTGGAAAGGAATCCTTAGGCTAATCCAAAATCAAGTTACTATACTGAGTCCAACTTTCACTCAGCGCTAAAATGAGAATGTGCCATAGCAGCTGCAGTTTGCTCCAGAGAAAGAAGCCAGAGAGAGCCAAAAATATCCCATGGCAATAACTATTTGTGATCATCACCTTGCCCTACATATTGGAATAGGTGACCAAGGAACTCCTACCTATATGTTAGAGCTCCGAGTTCCATGCCCAACTATGACTTTTTGCCAGAGCTTCCTCAATTCCAGTTTCCCCCTCCCCAAAATGCAGCTGGGACCCCAAAATCTCCTCTCAGAACCCAGCTCCAGGACGCTGCCATCATTAACATGAGTCTACATCTCAGCACTTCACATGCTCGCTCCTACCGATTCCTTTCCTCAACTTGCCTCTAACACGATCCCAGTTTGGTAATAAATACCATGGCCTGGCACCTGCAGAGAGCTTTATACTTTGTCAGTGGTATAAAGGTCTGTACCAGTACCTCCAGTGCTGGTATAGCAGAAAGAGGCGCAAGTTCCAGGCCATGTTAGTGTTCTGAAGCTTAGTTTTCTCACCTATGAAATGAGAAACTGTGGGTGCCTCTTCCTATCTTCAAAGGAGAGCTAAGAGGATCAAGTGACAGAATATAGGTTAAAACTACACGAAAATAATGCAATATACAGTTACAACAGCAACATACAAGCATAACCAAGCATTCAAGCAATAACACTTTCTGGGGTGGTCCAGTGGTTAAGAATTCACCTTGCAATGCAGGGGACGTGGGTACGACCCCTGATCAGGGAATTAGGATTCCACGTGTGGAGCAACTAAGCCCGTGTGCCGCACAACTCCTGAGCCCACCTGCGACAGCTGGAGAGCCCAGCTCGGCAATGGAGATCCCGCCTGATGCAACGGAGATCCCGCGCGCTTCAATTAAGATCCGATGCCAATGATTTAAAAAAATCAGTCTAAAAAAAGTAATAACGCTTTCAGAAATGATAACAGGAGCTAATATAAAGTGAGAGCTTACCACTTACCACTGACACTATTCTTAACATTCTAGTTGTAGCATAATTCATTCTCATAGCAACACACTATGAGGTGTGTAGTGCTTTATTCCCATTTCACAGATGAGAAAAATGAGGCACAGGGAGGTTTCAGCAATTTGCCAGGCGCCGGCCAGGCAGTCTGGACTCAGAGCCTGTGGTGTTAACCTGAAAAGCCCTTCATCATTCAGCATATCACCTCTGATATGATCTGTCATTAGTGGGGCCCGTCAAGGTTCGGGCTTCCCTGGCGTCTCAGAGGATAAAGAGTCTGCCTGCAATGCAGGAGACACAGGTTTGATCCCTGGGTCAGGAAGATCCCCTGGAGAAGGAAATGGCTATTCACTCCAATATTTTTGCCGGGAGAATTCTATGGACAGAGGAGGCTAGTGGGCTAGAGTCCATGGGGTCGCAAAGAGGTGGACACGTCTGAGACAAGCCACCTGCAAACGTGATCCCATCTGAGCTATTCAACAGCCCTGTTCAGTAGGTAAACAGATGATGTCAGTCCAGGCGACTAATAATAGTCTATGAAACATGGAGACACCAAGCCAGAGAAATAACTCATCCAGGTTTCCAAGCTGATGAGTGGCAGGATGGGGACTTAAATTCATGGGGCCTGACCCCTCCACCCCCAGCCTAGGGCCCTTTCCGGGGGTCCCAATGCCAGCACAAGTCTGACACACACGCCCCCCTCCCCAACGCCTGCCCACAGCGGCATCTCCAGGGAACAAAGGCTGAGGCCACACTGAGAGATCCATCAGGGGCCTCTGCCACCAGACCTCAGGGGACAGTGCCTTTCTGAGTCGCTCACAGGATTTTGTGTGTGATGGATCCGGAGGCTGGTGGCCCCGGAGGACGTCCTCTCGGGGACACAAAGTGGCAGTCCCTTCACCTGACCCACGGTGGCCAGACATTTCCTAAACCTGTTATGCAACTCTTGCTTCAAGCAAGCTGCTGCTGGGATTTCGCTCTATTTCAACATGTTTTGTTTTCTCTTCAGAGAGAAAGCACGAATGTGAAACCAAAACACTTCTTAGTGACCAGACAGCGGCCCTTCCCGGCAGGCTGGGATTACTGGGCAGGGGGTGGTGGCTCCCAAGGGTACCTTCTGGGAGCCAATTTCAGCTTCCAGATGACTAACAACCGCAGGGGTGAGGAAGAGGATGTGTGTGTGTGTGGTGGGGGGTGGGGCACAGCACAACTGAAGTCCACTGTTTCTCAGCAGGGAAGGAGCCAGCTCAACAGTGCCCGGCGGACAAGCCCCCATGACACTGCCCGCCGGCCCCAGGATTTCAAGATGGCAGCCTGAGCCCATCTGAGTCCACACACCCCGGCCCTGCAGCCACATGACAGTCAATATCAACTTGAGTCATTCTTCTCCCCAAAGCGAGCCGGTCTCCTGACCTAAGGGAAGGGTCTAATTACAGGGAGCAGCCTCTGGAATTAGGAGCCAGGGCTTATTTTGGTTGCCTGGGTGAGGAGGGCCCTCAGTCAGTGTGCAACGAATGAAGTGCTGGCCAGATGAATAAACAGCCTCATCGGGGGCCTGTGGGTTCCACCGCAAAAACGGACAAAGGGGCTGAGAGACTCTCTGTGTGGCCACGGACAGTAGGGATCCCAAACAACGCTAAGCAAAACAAAATAAAAACTATTTTGCACTTGTTTAATAGCAGGTTTTAAAGCACTTGCCCCACCCCCACCCCACATCTCTTTAAACAACTGTTTCATTCAACCAAGAGTCACAGAAAACCTTTACGTGTCTCTGGGGCTCAGCATGCCATTCAAAGTAGTCCAGGTTCATTCTGAAGGCCCCGGGGAGGGCCGTGAGGAGTCAGGTGGAGAGACAGACACTCCCGGAAGTGAACTGAGACGATGGGGCTGCCGCTCGACCCCCTCAAGCCCCTCACAGGCTCCGCTGCACCAGCGAGAACAGGCTGGATTTTCAGTTCCAATCGGCTAACTTCGCCCCTGTAGCATGATCCTCATTTGATAATAAATACCACGGCCTGGCGCCTGCAGAGGGCTTTAAGCTTTATAAACTGTGACCACTGCCAACCTGCTTGCATTTTCTTCCAAGACTCGATTAAGTAGATCTGAAAGGTAGGTAGGATGAGTATTATTACTCTTCCCTTTTTAAGGAGAGAAAACTGGGGATGAGCAGGATCGGCTAAGAAGGATTTGTGGGCACTCATTCAACATAATTGAGCACCTACTGTGTGCCCAGAACTGTTTCTGAGGGAACACCCAAGAGAACAAAGGAATCCAAAATTCCTGCCCTTTGGGAGCTGACGTTCGAATGAGGGACGACAGACTGTGAACAATGGAGATCATATTACAAATGAAAAAAATACTAAACTATGTAAATAATACACATAAATTCATTAATTTTTTGTGGGTTACAGGGTAACACATGCTGTGGAGATAAGCAGGGCTGGACAGTAGGGAAGTGTGAGCAAAAGGAGGGGAGAGAAAGGGCGGGTTTATTCAACTGTGACTCTGTGATCAAGGAAGCCTGCAATATAGAGACAGCAGCAGAGTCCCCTGAACCAAGGCAGGAGTGGCATGAGGGAGAAGAAAACAGATTTAAGGAGTATCACAGGGGCAGGAGTGGACAGGTCTTAGAAGCATATGGAGAGAGGGCAAGGAGGGCAGAGATGGGGGAAATGTTGAAGACCATCCTCAAACTTCTGAGGAAGGGGGCCCAGGCCAAAGGGCAGACCAGAGGAGAGAGCAGGATGTCCATGATGGACACTAAGGCAGCCAACTGGACATGTCTCCAAGGCAACAGGATACCCAGATACCCAGCTCCCAGACAGACCCGACCAGAGACACAGATGTGCAACCCATGAGTTGTCAGCACCCAGGTAGAAACGGAGATGTGTCCCGAGAGACAAAAAGAGGGTGGAGGACAGAACTCTGAGGAAGACCAGGAGGCTGTCTGTCATCAAGAGGGACCGGGAAAACGGTAGCTGAATCTATTAGCCAGGAAATCACTGGCAGCCTAGGGTTTCAGCAGAGCGGTGGGTGCAAAAATCAACCTGAATATTCACCAGAAAGGACTGATGCTGAAACTGAAGCTCCAATATTTTGGCCACCTAACACGAAAAGCCAACTCACTGGAAAAGACCCTGATGTTGAGAAAGACGAAGGCAAAAGGAGAAGGGGGCAGCAGAGGATGAGATGGTTGGAGAGCATCACCAACTAAGTGGACATGAACCTAAACAAACTGCAGGAGACAGGGACTAAACAGATGCAAAATGCCAGAGGTCTAGGGGGAGGGGGGAGGTGACAAGGGGAGGAGGTAGAGACTGAGTGTCAACCATCCTTTCCCAACATTTGTTATTTTAAGGAGAGAAAACTCTCGGGGCACATGGGGTCAAGGTGAGCTGCCTGGGGTTTGTTTGTTATTTAAGATGAGACAAGTATGGATTCAGAAATGCTCTTAAGAAGGAACCAATGGCTGGAGGTGGGGGTGGGGTAGAGGCCAAGATACTGGAACTGGGTTACTCAAGAGACAGATGACCAAAATAACTACGACCGTGACCTTTATTGAGAACTTAGGCACCAGACACTGCAGCAAAAGCTTTACATACGTCATGCCCACTTGATTCTTTCAATAAAGAAGAATCTGGGTCTTGGGATTCACATTCCCAATCTGTAGACAAGGAAACTGAGCTTACAGAGGTCAAGTAAGATGGCCCAGGTGGAGAGCCAGGATTCAAACCCAGGTGTACATCAGTGGTTGCTAAACCCACTGACTCTCCTTAGAAGAAGGAAGGACCCTCTTACTTTACAATAGGAGAAGGGGCAGGGGTTGGCAGACTAGTAGGAAGGACAGTTAGAGGAAGAAGAATTTGATGGAGTCCTGGTTCCTCTAGGAACAGAGAGCAATATGCCACACTGAGGCTGAAAAAAGTAGAAGGGTGGGAGTCTGAGAAGCAAGGTGGTCTGAGGCAGCTGCTGAGCAGGATGGAAGCCGACTGACCGGAGCACGGGGAAGGCCAGGCTGGGGCCCCAAACGCCTGGCACACAGGGCAGCAGTGGACGCAATATGAGGGTTTCTCCTGAAGGGCTGGGCTTCCCTGTGGGCAGTGGCTTGCTGGGGATCAGATGTGGGCAGGAAGGTGTTGGAAGATGCAAAGGCAAAGAAACTATGGGCTGGGGAGTGGCTGCAGTGATGGGCTGTGGAGGCCAGGCTGGATGAGGAAGCCAGGGATGCGATGAGATGAGACAGAGAAGAGGTGAGAAGAGTGTGACCGTGAGACAGCTGTGGCCAGACTCTGAGCCGTCTGAACGCACGATTTCAGGGGTAGACAGGTTCAGGGCCACGACAAGGCCTTTAGAAGTAATAGCCATGGACCTGAGTGGTGTAAAGAATAGAGGGATTTGGGACTTCCCTGGTGGTCTGTGCTTCCGATGCAGGGGGCATGGGTTTGATCCCTGGTTGGGGAAGTTCCACACCCTGTGCAGTGGGCAAAAAAAAAAAAAATAGAATGGAGGGATTTGGATGTTAGTCAGGTGGTGACCAAAACAGAACACTCTCAGGATGATAACAGAATTCAGGATGGATGAACAGTCTGTGAGCCAGATGTCAACATCCAGAGGATGAGGGAAAGTGGCTGGATCATGGTGTTGTTGATGATGATGGTACTGAAGCTGAAAGGTCCCACCCAGAGGACAGTCCTACACAGGAGGCAATGATAAGCGCTATAAGGACTTAACCCTCACAGACACCCAGGACATCAGTACCATCTTTTCCTTCTTTTATAAATGGAGAAACCAGGCAGAGAGGTGAAGACATTTGCCCCAGGTCACACCCAAGTGGGAAGCAGGACCACAGTGTGGCTCAAGACTCCCTCCCCCTGCCCACCCCGCCATCCCAGGGGAGTAGAAGGTGAGGGGTAACACAGGGAGGAGAGGGACAGACGCTGGTGGAAGTGGACGGCAGGAGCCTCAAAGGGAAAGGAGAGCTTGATAGGGTTAGCAAGCAACAGTGGGAGGGTAGCAGCCCCAAGGTGCCTGGTTTAAACTAATGGGAATCATCTCTACCTGAGAGGTACCCGGGAGAGGCCTCAGAAGAGCTGGGTTTCTATCGGCTTAGGGAGGAGGAAGGAATGTTCAGTGAAGATGTGAAGGAGTCAGTGACAAGGCACATCCACAGGGTCCAGGGGGAAAGTAAAGAAGGAAGCCAGGGAAAGCTGGTTCAGGAAAGAGAAAGCAGGAAGAAAATTAGCTTCTGCATTTCATAGATAAGGAAACTACCAGAACTCCGAAAAGCTAAGTGTCCCACCCAACCGGTAAGTCAAAAGCCTAGGATCTGAATTGCCCCAAGCCAGTTCTCTGCCGGTGAGAATTCAGGCTCAGAAAGGAGTCTGAGGGCAGGTCTGCAGTTAAAGTGATTGGAGGAAGCTTCCTATGAAAAATGGCAGCAGTGAACATTCCAAGGTGTTGGCCGGGAGAGGAGGGCAGGCTTTGGGAGAAGCAGAACTCACAAGATTTAAAAACAAAAAGAAAACTCTCTGGGCAGGAAAGCTTGGGGACCAAGGGAGATAGGAAAAAAGCCAGAAAGTTCGGAGGTTCAAGACAGACTGCCAAAGGCTTCCTTGAACACAAGCAAGCCAGTTCATCCAGGGCCTCAGGGAATGCCAGAAGAGTCCAGACCCCAAGCCTGTAAACAAAGGAAAGCAGGACTCGAGTCCGGAGACTGGTCACCACCCCAGAGATCGAGGGGACAAAGGCCCTAATCAATGAAACGGCCACAGGTGGCTAAAACGTGCCCAGGGGCAACCAGGAAAGGCACAGGAAGCCCACTCCACAGAGCCACACCCCCTGACTCACGTGACAAGCCCCTACCTCAAGGGCACGCCCCCCACCCCTTGTGCGCCCTAAGGCATGATTTGAACAATGTAATTGAACCCCTCCTCCAAGTTAGCCCCAGTGCCTCGCCCTATTGAAGATCTGAGGCCGCCTTGGCTGCCCGCTGTAATCTCAGGGACTCCCCTCCAAGCCCTCTGCCCTGGCCTCGCCCTCCCCCATTTCCGGACAGAGGGGGCCAGCGGCAGGCAGGAAAGTGGCCACGTGGGGGCCAAGCGCTGTCTCTGGGACCAGATCCCTGCCCCCACTCCTCCAGCAGACCCCAGCCCTGGGCGTCAGCACGCGGCCTGCGCGTTCATGAAACAAACAACAGTACAGAAGTTCAAGAAGAATTCCTCGCTGGAATCCACGCCACTCCCAGATCCACCTTATAGAAAAGTGCTCCTTCCCACTGAAGGAGGATGGAGAAGAAGGGAAGGGCAGGATCGGAAGGAGACTGAAAAATCACTGTACTTTTGTCGCAAGAAACGAGAGCAACTTGGGATTTCACACTCTTTCGAAGCAGAGTGGCATCTCCTGGGCTGTACGTGGTTTTGAAAGTACTGGAGTGAGTGGGAGGGACGCTGGCAGCTGCCTTCTTCACCCGGTCCCGTACTGAGGACCCTAGCAGCCCACTTGGCACTGCGGAGACCAAGATGAGCAAAGTCAGAGGTGGAAGAACGCTGAGCTGCCTGGCACCTGCCCGCCTCGCTGCTGCTGCTCCTCGGAGCTCAGCACTGCCAGCGACGGAAACCCCCGAGGCCAAGCGAGGCTTCCAACTGGCTCGGCACCCACCGGCTCCTAGAGAGAAGGCTTAGACTCAACCCGCTCGGCCGGCTCTCAGCGCCCTGCCACCCGGCTGCACCCTAGCGGGGCAGGAGGGCTTCCCCCAGCAGAGCTTAAAGGGACTGCGTTTCCCTGAGAAGCAAAGCAAGAGAAGGGTCAGCGGAAGTCCTCTCGCTTCAAATCTTTCCTGTTTCCTTCTGCCCCTGCTTTCGCCACCGCGGGACGCGCGGCATGGTCGGAGAGCGGTGTGCCTAATCTGGTTGGAATTTCCTCCTCCACCCACCTGGCATTCTCCCCACAGTCCTGAGCGCTCCGGACCAGGGGTTCTCACGTCCACCCCAAGTGCTGGTCTAGGCGACCACGCCGCTGACCCCTCTGGAGCACCAGGGAGAGCGAGGGGTATGGCAGAGGGGCTGCAAAACCCCAGCTGGCATGGAACACGTCGTGGCGACCTCTGGGTGACAGCCCTCCAGGGTCCCCTCGCGCCCTCCCGTGGGACCACTGCAAGGTCCTGGCAGCCGGTCCCTTTACAGATGAGTAAGCAGTCATATGCCACCACGGAGGGGCCAAGGGAAGGAGGGGAAAAGTTGCCAAAAGTCTTCTAAATCCCCACTTAAGAATCACAGGCTGTTGACTGCTGGAACTCGAGAGACGTTAGTGATGATGAGGTTTAGTGTTTTCTCAGACTTTTTGGCCTAGCCAGAGGTACATTTTGCACAGCCACTCAGGGAACACACAGACACACAACCCAGACTGTCACAGAGCAACAGTATTTCTTACTGCATGCCACACATGCTTGTGTTAATATTTTGTACTCTCACCAACCTGGCTTTTTAAGAATGTGGCTCCCACTAATGGTCACCACCCATTTTGAAAAATGCAAGTCATTAAGGTGACATTGGGTAGAAGGGATTTCACAGAAAAGTATATGCAGTATTACAATGTGAAGCATTAGCCAAGCTGAGTTTCCACACAACAGAGCAGCTTGTTGGGCTCAGAACTGAAAGTGACCAGTCCTGAGCACCATGGTCCACACACCACACAGGAGAGAAAAACTGAAAAACACAGGCCCATCCCACACTCTCACTGAATGTTACAAGATCAAGGTTAAAAATGTGTGCCTTATAGAATACAAACAAAACAAAACCTTTTTTTTTCCTTTCAAGATATAATTATTGATTGGGCTTCAAGTGTAATTAATTATTTCAAATTGCAAGTAACATAAAAAGAGGACAATGAGTGTTCTGTGTTCGTAGAAAGGGGGACAGGTGAAAAATAGGAAATACTGAACATAGCCCCCATTTTACTAGTGACAGAACAGTGCCTAAAGAATGAAGCAAGTTAGGGGCTGGGCTTGAACCCCAACCCAGGGCTCCTGACTCAGTTACTCACAGTCTCCACCATCCCTGTTATTTACGAAGAACATAGTGAAGGGCTCCCCAAGGGGAGCGTTTCCCTGTCTGAAGCAAGGATGGTCCCTGACATCTCATGTTGGACACAGACACTTGTGTTGGTCTTAGCACACCTCTACTGCAGCCTTCCTGGAGTCACACAGCAGGGCTCATGCCACTTAACTCTCTCTGTGCCTTTAGCTCCACTGCAAAATGAAAAGAGTAATCCAAGGAAACTGTAGCAAAAGAAAAAAAAAAGCCAACAAGAGGTGCTTTAAAGCCAAACCGGGATGCTCAAAGCCAGAACCCCCAAGGGTCTTTATTCAGAGCCAGGATTATAATCCCAGGATCTAGAAATTGTTCCTGCTTAGCTAACCCAAACCTGTATTTTATTTATTATTTTTAAAATTTTATTTTATTTTTTGGCTGCACCACGCAGCATGTGGGATCTTAGTTCACCGACCAGGGATCGAACTCATGCCCCCTATGTCGGAAGTGCAGTTAACCACTGGACCACCAGAGAAGGTCCCCAGAGCCTTCATTTTACAGTCAAGTTTCACCAAATGACTTGCCCAGGACAGCTAAACCAGTTCCTTTGACCGCACACGACATTAACCTGTCCACAAGTGAAAACTGCTACAGAAATCAATGCTAAGTACATAGTGACAAGTGGATCAAAACATACCTAGAGGGCAGAAGGAGGGGCAGAGAAGAAACTAAACATAGATCACACAATTCAAACACATGCAATTAACCCCTCTTAAGGAGCTTCCCCAGTGGCTCAGCAGTAAAGAATCCACCTGCCATGCAGGAGATGCAAGAGACCTAGATCCCTGGGTCAGGAAGAGGCCCTGGAGAAGGTAATAGAAGCCCACTCCAGTACTCTTGCCTGGAGAACCCACAGACAAAGGAGCCCGATGGGTTACATAGTCCATAGGATCGCAAAACAGTCAGACACAACTGAGCAACTTAGCACACACAGGAGAGGGTCACAGGGAGCTCAAAAGGCATAACTAACCCTAAAGACAAGCTCCAGTGATGCCTTGAACCAAACTCACAGCGGAGGTCAAGAGCCTCAGAAGTGGTCTAGTTCTTTGATGGCTCATGCCTGCTCAAATGACATCTCCTGGCTCCTAACCTTCCCACACTCTGTCCAAGGCACTTGAGATGACAACTTCAAATATGGGGACTTTTTATTACATGTGAAGGATTATTTCCTATACAAATGCCACCTGGTGTCCGTCCAGGGTCTTTCTTGGAGGAACTTTGAAAACCTAAGAGAAAAGATCTCCCTGTGGCCTCCATAACCCTGGCAGGCAAGGACGGTTCCTTTAATCTCCCTCTGGCATGCCGTAGAGCAGAGGCGTGATGACTCAGGCCCAGCAGTACAACATAAGACGTGGGGCTCACCTTAATGTGAATGCCCGTGGCCTTCTCTCTGGACCCGTGTCTGTCCAGCCACTGACCGCCAGCTCTAAGAACTGCTCAGAGCAGGGAACACCCTCTGCATTAGACATTCTGGCCTTCCCACCGCTCATGTGGGGCCAGCATCAAAAACAAAATACAGATGCTAGTTGGGGAACTCTGTTGAGTCTGCCTTGGAGATAACTGCCACCTCGAGAAGCCCCCAAATCTCCGAAGCACACCGGGGCTGGAGTCGCGGATGCCAGTGGCACATGAGCACCGGCAGGCTAATCCCGTTCACTGCTCTGTGCCTCAGTTTCTTCATGTCAATTCCCACGTCTGCTGTAGGAATAAGATGAGTTCTGCCTACACAAGTACAATGTATCAATAATAGTATTGCTTCCCCATAGCACTCTATCCCCGGGTCATTCTGTATCCTGAACAAGCTGACTTAGTGCAGCTCAGGCAAAAATCCGCCTGGTTAAAGCTACCTCCTGACAGCAATGCATTTAAAACTACCCGGGAAGCGCGGGGCAAACTGAACGGCTATTACACAACCCCTAAGACTACACAGCACGCGCTCTCCCTGCCTGCCCTGCAACAAAATGAGAAGGCAAATGTCACTGTGAGCCTCACTGCCTCTCAGCTGCTCGGCTGCCAAAGGGCGGGCGGCCGGGCCAGCCGGGTCGGGGCCACGTTTCTCGGCGCGAGTGTGGTTGGCGCTCCCGGCGGCGAGCCCCTCGGGGACGGCGCACGTGTGTGGAAGCCCCGATCACCCGGCAGCGGCCAGCTGACGCCACTCGCCGCGGCTCGCACACCCAGCGTGCCAGTGGGAGCCGCGACGAGCCGGGACCGCAAACCCACCGATCGCGTGGCCAGACATGGTAAGACTGCTCAAAGCCATACCGGCCGGCTCCGTCTGGAGCCCCGCCGCCACCGCCGAGGCCAGCGGTGCTCTCCCCTTCTCCTCGCCGGCGGCAGCGCCGCCAGCAGCCCGGGCCTGGAACTCGGCGGGAGCGGCGAAGCGGGGCGCCGGCTGGGGCACCCTCGTGGGCGCGGAGGGGGGGTTGCCCCCGGGGGCCCAAGCGCACAGCGGAAGGAGCTGCGCGGCGCACTCCCAGGCGCCCCGGCTGCGCGCGCCAGCTCCCGGTGGGACGCAGGAGACCCGGGGGCGCCGCGGCGCTAAGGAGAGCGCGGTTGCGGAGGGCTGCTTCCAGGCTGCGTCCAGGAGGCTCCCGCGCGGGATGCATAAGCACACGCGTGCGCTCGCTCCGTCTCTAAAGTCTCCTGGCGCCTCACCTTCACTGAGTCTACCGGGTACATGACCGAGTGCTCCAGGATCCCGGCCATCGCTCCGGCTGTCATGTGGGTGGATAAGGAGGCGCTGGTCGGCAGGTTCTCATAGTCCTCCGACCCGGCGTCCTTGCAGCCGCCGCCGCCATCTCGGCTGTCCCCATCCATCCTGCGCGCCCCAGCCTGGCTCCCTACGCCGCCGCGGCGTAGCTCCATTCGCCGGCTCCGCGCGGCGCGGGAGGCTGCAGGAGGCGGGCGGGGCGGGGGAGGGGGCGAAAAACTTCACTTCTTTAAAGTGGGAACCACCTCCCCGGTGCTGCGGGGCCTGACGCCATGGCGGGCTGGGGTGGAGCAGAGGGGCCCGAGACACCAATCACTGAAAAAGAAGGGACGGGCTGCGGCCGCGCCATTGGTGTGCAGGACAGTGGGGACCCGCCTCCCTGTGTGACGTCACTGTCTACTGCACATTTCCAAGCTACCGGACGGGGGCGAGAGGAGGACGTGGGGTGTCCCGGGAAGTCGTCTTACCTCCTGGTGGGGTGGTGCTGCCTGGCTTGGGGCAGGCCAGGGGGGCAGCTGCCGGGAAGGGTCACCCGGATCGCAGAAGGGGAAATGCTTGAGGCTGGAGGGGGATCCGGAACAGCGGCCAGTCTACCCACAGAGCCCAGGGTTTTGTTGCAAACACTATTGCTCAGCAAGCTTTGGCATTCCTTGGGCCTGGAGCACTGCGAATGTCATTTATGGAGCAGTTATGGTGGCCGGAGGAGGAGTTGGGGGGCACATGGGGTGGATAGAGTTCCAGAATTGAGGACCCACTGCGCGATACGAGGGGTGCACCTCCTTTTCTGCAACACAAGAGCATGTACCGTAGAGGGAACAAAGTGAGATCTCAAGATCCTGCGCCAGGCTGCTTCATTGGCGCGAAAACTTAAGTTTTTCTTTCTGAAAAGAAAACACGTGATTCATCAAGTTTATTCCTCCTTATTCTCACCAAGGGGCTAAAGCCACACAGCCCTGGACTGATGAAGACGATAAGTGGTCATCAGGTGAAGCCCTTCTGAATAGGCACCTTCAGCGCGTTTTCCTGGGGCAGGAAGGGCTTTAAGAGCCTGGCCTCACAATAGAGAGGAAAGTGAGGAAGAGAGTAAAATCTTGCAGTATTGCATTTGCCTGGGCTTCCCCGGTGGTGCAGTGGTAAAGAGTCCACCTGCCAAGCAGGAGACTGGAGTTCCATCCCTGGGTCAAGAAGATCCCCTGGAGGAGGAGATGGCAATTCACTCCAGTATTCTTGCCTGGTAAATCCCATAGACAGAGGAGCCTGGGGGGGCTGCAGTCCATGGGGTCACAAAGAGACACAACTGAGCAACTGAGTGCGCATGTATAGTTCTTTCTAATATTCTAGTTCATAAACTATCCCAAGCTATTAAATATCTTCTTAAATAAAGTATAACCCAGGTTATTTTACTGTAACCTAAATAACAATGTCTTCTCCATCTGGGAGGAAGAGGGAGGAATCAAAAATTAGGGGAGTAGCCTGTCTGTTTATCTAAGGCTCCCTGAAATGTGCATCTAAATGTGCATGTTCTGGGCTTGAGATTTGGCTTGAGCTGATCAACTTTTACTGCACCTTATCTGGAGAAGACTTCTGGTCAGGAAAGCTGTGCCTTGAGATATGAACGGGTGGGGGAGACCCTGAAGATGCTGTATCTCCTTCTTGGCCTCATCCTGGTCCCAAGATTCGAGTCACAGTCACCCAGACAGCTCCCCGGGATTTGAGATTCAGTGATGTGAGCAATGTCAACAGAGGCTTCAAGACCAAGGGGACTGTTTCTGAATATTCAGTAGGTGCCAAGAGAAGTGCTAAAGATGGGATAGGTAGAAACAAGCTCTGCATTTAGTCATTCCTGGAGACAAATTTCCCTGCTTTTGCTAAAGGTGATTTTCAAGAAACATTGGTCAAAACCTGTTGATACTCATTTAAAAATGGATACCCTTTAGCCAGTACGTAGTAACTCATCATCTCACTTCAGTGACCAACACTCTGAAAATACATGATGCTCTTCAAAGCATTGTTTATAGTAAAATAATTGGAAACAAGCTAAGGGTTCAACTAGAGAGGAATAGCTGAGCAATTATGATACCTGTATTAGTGAAAGATTATGGGGCCATTAAATTGTGATTATGCAACAACATGGGAAATAATTATGATGCAGTTCTAGGTAAGAAAACAAAGCAGAGTTCTATGAACCCTACATTCACCAAGATGTAAATATGCACATAAAAAGAGTGAAGCGGTTATTGTGATAGTGATGTAGGATTATAGTTACGTTTACTATATTTTTCAGACAAACAATGCTTGTATTGCTTCTGTAATTGAAAAAAATATAAAGAATGAAAGTGGATCATGCTTTGTAGGATTTAATCTCTCGATGGATGAGAAAACCCCTGAACTCTGCAGTGGTGGCATTGGTGGAAAAAAGTCAACCCGTAGTTGCTTAAGAGGACTCTTGGCATTTGTGAACATCCTCATAATCTTCAGAGACATACAATGTTTTAAAAATTTCATTAAATGTTAAGCTGAAGCATTTAGAAAATCTTCAAAATATTTATTATGAATATTCAATTTTTTTTCTCACCAAATGTGGTAGTTATAGTGGTTTGGCCCTCAATACCTTAAACTTCTCCTTGTACTGTAGTGGCCAGAAAATTTAAAACACATTTCTTGCAGTCGGAGTCTAAATATGACTTAAATCCTGACAGCTGAACTAGAGAGTTCTGGGAGGTGGAAGGCAGATGGAGACCACCATCCTGCTGTTTTGCTGTTGTATGCTGCCTGGCGAAATCCCAGACCTTTGGGTCAGGAGCAGCTGGGGTGGGCAGTGGCTTGCCTATTACAATAGCATCCCAGTGTCTGGACCCCAAGTTCATGGATGTTGAAAGGCAGTTGTGGCAGTGGGAGTGGCAACAGGGAAGGTGGAAGCACCATAGCTTCCATAGGTGGCCTCCTACACCTTTGCGGATTCGGTGGGGCTTCCCTTAGGAAGCCAGGTACAAGTTGTGAGTCTGAGAGTCATCTCTGGAGACCCCGCCTAGGTTTCCCATTCAGCAATATTCTGTACAGTAACAAATGGGCATCATAATGAGGGAGGTATCTCTGGATGTCAGAATACAGTGGTCAGCCCTGGTGCTCAACCTCTGCGGAAGGCCTGCCGGGAGGGGGGTGACATCCCCAGACCCCATGACCCGTGCTCTGGCCCCACTGCCAACAAGAAGGGAGCATCACAGGGATGCAGGGGCAGAGCAGTGAGCCTGCCCTGCGGGGTGAACCAGGAGACTCGGATGACTTGCTGGTTCCAGCTGAGTCTTACGTAAATTTCCTGAACGTTGAAGTGCTGAAGATGTCTTTGGTTCCCAGCTGCCTTCACCCAACTGGGAGTCCACTCAGAAGCAGGAAGCCACAGAGAATGTAGGGAGAATGGCACTTGAGTTGGAATCACAGACATGTCCAAGCTTGGGTTCCATCTCTGACCAGTTGAGTGAATTTGGCCCTTTTGGTTGGCCTGCTTCCTCACCTGCTGATGATGAACATTGCTGATTAACATGTTGTGTTGTTCAGTTGCTAAGTCATGGCTGACTCTTTGTGACCCCATGGACTGCAGCACACAGGCTTCCATGTCCTTCACTCTCCCAGAGCTTGCTCAGACTCATGTCCATTGAGTCGGTGATGCCATCCAACCATCTCATCTTCTGTCATCCCCTTCTCCTCCTGCCCCCAATCTTTCCCAGCATCAGGGTCTTTTCCAATGAGTTGGCTCTTCACATCAGGTGGCCAAAGTATTGTAGTTTCAACTTCACCATCAGTCCTTCCAGTGAATATTCAGGGTTTCCTTTAGATTTGACACACAGTGAACAAAATACAGAAAAAAAAGAATAAAAGCCTACAATGAATTATATATAATTTGAGGGTGTTTGAAAGAAGGAAGACAGAAAGGAGTTAAGACTACACAGAGAAGACATTCAGGCTTTCTCCAAAATCTTGCTTTTCTCACAATTACTCAAGTCCTGTCATCTGCTTACCCACTCATGCAACACACGTATATATTAACACTCTGCCCAGAATTTAGTCAACGCAGTGCTTATCCCTGGAGCTCTAGAATTCCTCTGCCAGGGGCGGGTGGCGGGGGAGGGGGGCATGGAGGAACTGCATGGTGTGATGTCTCCTAGAGGATAGTGTGCTGGGTACCAGGTGTGACTGTGCATTTTGCTTTTGTTTGTTTTGCAATGTGCACTCCTCCACATTTTCATTATTTTTAAGTCAAGGGTATACACTGGGAGGGCCAAGGGGCCACTAGACATGCAGGACCCCTCGCTCATTTACACATCTGGCCCTGTCATCCCAGAAGCCCTTGCTTTCCCAAGGACAGTGCTGTGTTCCCTAAGAGCTCTATCTGCAATTCATCCTTAGGGATGTGTCTCCTCTTGACACCAAAGAAGAAATGGAAACAAAAAGCTAGCCTTGTTCTAGAACCCTCCCATCCAATAAGAAAGGGGTGGGGGCAAACCTCCAGGCCACAGAAGACACTGCCTCAGTTTACTGGTCTTCCTTTTATAAAGGATGGTGACAAGAAAGGGTCAGAGCTAGCGGTTTAATCGGGGAATTAAGAGTGTTGCCCAGTTCCACTGGACAGTGAAGGAGAGAGAAGCCTGGCATGCTGCAGTCCATGGGGTCACAGGTTGGACATGACTTGAGTGACTGAACAACAATAGCAATGTCCCAGGAGCCTGCCGGTTCGTCACAGACTCTGCTGCTTAAGTCCCTTGTGATAAGGCTGGAACCCCTTGCTGTGATACATGGTGGGGTCCACAGACTCCCGTCCTGCAGATGCCTGTACCATCCTCCCTAGCAGCTGCCCCCACACTTTCATGGATGAGGCCCAACAATACCAGCTGCCCCCTCCTCACATCATGGTCTCTGCACTGTGGTCATTTCCACTCTCAAGAGCCCATCCCCTAGTGGACGTCTCAAGGCCCTGGGGTGGAAGGGGGAGCGGGGGCAGAAGAGCCCCGAGGCCCCAGTGGCAGCAAAGTATTGGCTCATTTTCGGTAGGGTGTGCCAGAACAGTGTGTTTGCATGGTGACCTTGAGCCCTGCATGGCCACCCACCGAAAGAGGTTGCACCTGTAATCTCTCCCTCTCCTCAGCCTTTTCCCACAAATATACTGAGTCCTCTGTAGCCTAATAAAATCCCTCTTTCTGGCTCCACACCTTCAACTAATGCCCTATTTTCTCTTCTGTCCTGAAGTCCAAAAAGAATGATCGCCCTGGCTACCCCTCCTTCACTAGATTCTTGAAGACTTCCTGTGACTTCTATCTCCTGCACCTTCCTAAAGAAGCTCTTGAAAAGGTCACCCATGACCATACTTCCAGATCAGCCAGCCTCTCCCAGCACAAACCTCTCGACCCGGCCTCCTCTGGAATTCCTCGCTCACTTCCACTTTCTTCCTACCCTTCTAACAATGCTCTCTGCCTCCTTCTCCACCTCTCCTTCCTCCCCATAGGATGTCCTCAGTGCCCCTTCTCTTGCCTTTGTTCCTCGCTTCAATTTCCATTTTCCTATTCCCAACCCTGGCTGGGTTTTCAATTCTGACCATTTCTTTACACGCCAGACCCGTATTTTCTTGTGCCTCCCAGATACCTCAGTTCAGTTGCTCAGTAGAGTCCAACTCTTTGCGACCCCATGGACTGCAGTATGCCAGGCTTCCCTGTCCATCACCAACTCCTGGAGCTTGCTCAAACTCATGTCCACTGAGGGTGATGGGTCTTTTCCAGTGAATCAGTTCTTCACATCAGGTGACCAAAGTATTGGTGCTTCAGCTTCAGCATCAGTCCTTCCAATGAATATTCAGGACTGATTTCCTTCAGGATTGACTGGTTTGATCTCCTTGCAGTCCAAGGGACCCTCAAGAGTCTTCTCCAGCATCACAGTTCAAAAGCATCAATTCTTGAGCACTCAGCTTTCTCTACAGTCTAACTCTCACATCTGTACATGACTACTGGGAAAACCGTAACTTTGAGTGTATGGACCTTTGTTGGTAAAGTAATGTCTCTGCTTTTTAATATGCTGTCTAGGTTAGTCATAGCCAAGGAGCAAGTGTCTTAATTTCTTGGCTGCAGTCACCATCTGCAGTGATTTTGGGGCCCAAGAAAATAAAGTCTGTCACTGTTTCCATTGTTTCCCACCTATTTGCCATGAAGTGATGGAACTGGATGCCATGATCTTAGTTTTTTGAATGTTGAATTTTAAGATACCTAGCTCAGACAGTGGAACAGGGTCCCAGGGCCATCATCACAAAACACCCTAAATGGGCAACTTGAAACAACAGCATTATACCGTCTCACAGCTCCGGAGGCTAGAAGTCCAAGGTCAAGGCATTGGCAGGGCCACGCTCCTTCCAGAGTCTAAGGAAGTATCCTTCCTGGCCTATTCCTCGCTTTCTATGGCTCCCTGGCAATCCTCAGCATCCCACGGCTTTAGATGTGTCCTTCTGGTCTCTTCCTTCGTTGTCACATCCCTATTTGTCTACACACACATTTCCCTACACACACATAAATAAATATGTTTATTTATTTAATTAGTTTATTTGGCTCCATAAATATGTTTATTTATTTAATTAGTTTATTTGGCTCCATCAGATCTTAGTTGAGGCACAGGAGATCTTTGTTGCATCATGCCAAATGTTTCATTGCAGGACAGAGATTCTCTAGTTACGGCGTGCAGGCTTAGTAGTTGTGGCACATGGGCTTAGTTGCTCTGCAGCATGTGGGATCTTAGTTCCCCAACCAGAGATAGAGCTTGCATCCCCTGCATTAGAAGGCAGATTCTTAACTACTGGACACCAGGGAGGTCCCCATTTCCCTCTTCTTGTTAGAACACCAGCCATATTGGATTAGGGGCCCATGCTACACCAGGATGACTTCATCTTAACTTGATTGTATTTGCAGAGATATTTCTAAATAGGACCACAGGTTCTCAGCAGACATGCATGCTAGAGGGGCACTACTGAGCTCAGGACAGGGAGGCAGAGAGACTAGAGCTACAGGCCGAGGGGAGAGGCCTGGGTTCCAATCCTGACTCGGATGCTTTGCCCCCAGTCCTTCGATCTGCGAGAGGAGGGGCTGGACCCAATGAGGTGCCGATTACCCTCCAGCCGAATCTTTCAGATCTAAAACTGAGTTCATAATCTTTCCTCCTACTTGGCGACTCCTTCTAGTGCTACTTTTTCCTATGCATTTTACTTCTGTTTTACCAGGTGACAGATCTGCAAGTTCAGTCATTCCTGACTCTGCTCCTTTCAGATCCTTTCAACCAGGGGAAGATTCAGGCCTCTGATAGAAAATCCCTTACAGCTATGGTGACTGTAATTTGTCATCCAAACTGGGATACTTTTTGAGTGACAAGGGGCATCTGTGAGAATTCCACCAGGACAGAAAAAGGTAGCTTTGGAGAAACTAGGATATGGTCACCATCTTCTCGCCAGACCTTGCTTTTCCATCCCTGAAAAGTGGGAGTGTTTGTCACTCAGTCCTGTTCAATTCTTTGCGACCCATGGACTGTAGCCTGCCAGTCTCCTCTGTCCATGGAATTCTCCAGGCAGGAATACTTTAGTAAGCACCCATCCCTGAACATCCTCCGTAAACCCATGGTCCTACATCCTCCAAAGGGAGGGCTCTTCAGGTCTCTACCTGTCAAAGGTGCTCATTTCTCAGTTCAGATGGTTCCCCTTCCAGGAAGCCTTCTCTGACCCTCAGAAATGAGCGGAACCCCACCACTCTTTCATGCCTCCTTCATGGCTTTCCCATCCTTCCATTTATTCTTACAGTTATATTGTCTTAAATTCCTTCAGGATGTAAATTGAGTGAACAGTCAATATTTATTGCAGGAATAAGTGTTTCCTTCAAAGGAAGTCCATATTCCTATAAAATAGCATTAAAATTCTGCATGCTTCTGTGATCTCCAAGAAATTAAACCATGTTGTACCATAGCTCCCAAGGCTCTAAACACAAAAAGTTGGTGGAGAAGAGAGAAAAAGGGGACATTTGCTTTTCTTCCAAAGCACATGTCACAAATGCTAAAGGAAGGTGCTACACTTTTCTTGGGAGTGTGGATTTGCAAAGCTTGAGAAGTAGAAGAGACCTGCAATATGACAGAGCCTATAAGCCCATGGACAGAGGAGCCTGGCAGGCTACAGTTCATGGGATTGCAAAAGAGTCGGACAGAACTTAGTGACTAAAAAACAACATAAACCCATCTCACAAGTGACCAAAGAAATCTAACAGGTAAAATAACTTGTCCACAAACGCAGGAGTGGATAGTGGCAGAATTGGGATAAAAACCCAGGTGTTCGATACTTTTTCATTCACCTGCTTTTGAAATAACCCTGGAAGCTGATAACCCTTTATTGCTGTCGTTAGTCTTATCTCAGAGGCCTGTTCGGTAAAAATCAATAGTCATCAATGTTCCTCTCTGGGCATTTGACATGACACAGCATATTAGCACATGGCCATATTTGCCAGATTCCGCAGGGAAGTTTCAAACCAAGCCCTACCATCATTAAGAATTTGCTGGGCTTCCGTGGTGGTTCAGTGGTAAAGAATCTGCATGCCAATGCAGGAAACACAGGCTCGATCCCTGGTCCAGGAAGATCTCACACGGAGCCATGAAGCCTGTGCGACAGGACTGTGCTCTAGAGCCCGGGGTCCACAGTGTCTGAGCCCGTGCCCTGCAAGTACTGACCTGGCACTCCAGAGCCCCTGCTCTGTAATGAGAGAAGCCACGGCGCTGAGAAGCCCGGGCACCGCAGCTAGAGAGCAGTCCCTGCTCTCTGCAACTAGAGAAAAGCCCACACAGCAGCAGAGGCCCAGCACAGCCAGAAATAAAGTAAATAATTTTTAAAAAGTTTGGGAAAGGTAAAGGATTTGTTGTTCATGATCCTCCAGGCAGCATAGCTGTCATATTTCCAGATGGCTGAGCGTAGCGGAGGAGCTCTTTAGGAGGAGCTCTTTAGGAGGTGATATTCCCATGTCTGGAACCTCCAGGGCCCGTTCTTCCCATGGACAGATTCTGGTCTTTCAATTTCAACTCCAAGGTCATTTCCTCAGGAAGAACAATGTAAACCTGTCCCACAGTCTCATTTTTAAAATGCTGATTCTTTTTTATTTATTTGTTTTTGTTTTGGCTGACCTGGGCCGTCTTTGCTTTTGCTCAGGTTTTCTCTGGTTCGGGAGAGTGGGGACTACTCTTCATTGCAGTGCATGGGCTCTAGGGCACAGTCTCAGCAGTTGCGGCACGTGGGCTTGGTGGTCTAGCGGCATGTGGGATCTTCCCGGGCCAGGGATAGAATCAGTGTTCCCTCATTGGCAGGTAGACTCTTTAACCACTGGGCCACCCAGAAGCCTCATGATCATTTTTTAAAAATGTATAGCACTGATTACTTTCTTAAATTATCTTATTTGATTATTCTGTTTCTTGCTCTCTATCTCTCTCTCTCTCTCTCACGCACACACACACGTGCACACACACACACGAAGTTTCAAGGAAAGAGACACTGGATATCACATCTTCACAGCTCTGTCCGCCGTGCCTAACACCATGCCTGGCACAAAGTAGGCTCTGACTGAATACATGCAAATGAATTAATAAAATGTCACCTCTTCCAGGAAGCCTTCCCTGACCCTGATAGCCCACACACAGCTTGCTTCACTGAACTTCTCTAGGAGTGTGTGCTACCTCACTTACATGGCATTTATCACTCACTTCCTTGTACTATAGCTTGTTTCGGTATACACCTTAGTCCCCCATCTAGATCCTAAGTCCTGGAAAGCAGAATCTCTGGTTTATGCTCCTTTATAGACCCAGAACCTAGCACAGATTCCCGCACATAACAGGGGAGGAGCAAGCTTGTGTTTAATCACTCGAGGAGGAAGCAGAGCATAGCAGAAAAGGTGAACGTTGACCTCAGAAGCCCTGACTTACCACTTACTACCCAGCCGTGTGTCCTTGGAGAAATTACTCAGCATCTCTGGGTCTAGAGTCTCAATTGTAAAACGGACACATTAATTCCTATGTTGTAGGATTAAAAAAGAAATATAAAGCATGCTTTATATGTATATATATATGTGGGGGTGTGTGTATATATATATATATATATATATGTATAAATATATTTGGGGGCTTCCTGATGGCCCAGTGGTTAAGAATCTGCCTGCAGTGCAGTAGATGAAGTTTCAGTCCCTGGGTTGGGAACATTCTCTGGAGAAGGAAATGGCTACGCACTCCAGTATTCTTGCCTGGGAAGAAAGAGTCAGACACAATTTAGAGACTAAACAACGGCAACAATATATATATATTCAGAAATGTCATTTCCCCATTTATGTTTGACGAGTGTTTGTCAGCTCTTACTGTGGCCATGGACATTTTTTCATAGCATGCTAATGTTCATTAAGGATTTTCTGTCTCTTAACCAGCAGTTAATTTTGCTTTTTAAGTGTTCTTTACTTTTTTTTCAAAAATGCAAGTCTATAACATTTTTATCAAAATGCTTTTGATACGTGCAAGTATATTTAATCAGGGCATGAACATAACTTGCTACATTTAACAGCAGTCCCCAACATTTTTGGCACCAGGGACTGGTTTCATGGAAGACAACTTTTCCATGGGTTTGGGGCAGGGTTGAGGGTAGTTTTGGGATGATTCAAGCACATTACATTTGTTGTGCACTTTATTTCTATGATTATTACATCAGCTCCACCTCAGATCATCAGACATTGGAGTCTAGAGATTGGAGACTCCTGATTTAATAGACTTCTTTTCCATATGATAATTATTTGCCTTCCTGCTCAGTCGCTCAATTTGTGTCTAACTCTGCAACCCTATCAACTATAGCTCCTCTGTCCGTGAGATTTCCCAGGCAAGAATACTGGAGTGGGTTGCCATTTCCTTCTTCTGGGGATTTTCCTAACCCACGGATGGAACCCACACCTCCTGCATCCCCTGCATTGCAGACAGATTCTTCACCACTGAGCCATCAGGGAAGCCCCCATAAGATCATAAAAAGGACCAATTCAGATTCTCACCATTTGCATCATGTTCACAAAAGTCACTTCAAGAGCTATAACTTTCTCTCAAAATGCATCAGTTTGGCCCGGGTAAAGCATGTTTCTTTTAAAAGGCTGTGCACTTACTCAGGTGTGACCTTTTTTACAATGTTGCACATTTATACAGAGGGAAATACAGAGAGGCTGCTCTGTCCTTTAATCGCCTGGGCTGTGGCAGCAGTGTGCTCATTTAATCTCTCCATTCCCAGAAGTTTGGTGTCCAAGTCATACTAAGCAACAGCAGCTTGTTGATCTCCGGAGAGTTTTCTTTATCCCTTCCTTTCATTCTCCCTTCCTTCTTTCCCTCCATCCTTCCTTCCTCCCTCCTTCCCTCCCCTCCTTTTCTTTCTTTCTTTTTTTTTTTTTTTTTTTCCCTGCCAATGATAGTTACCATTCATTGAACGACTTAGCAGTTGTGGAGAACTTTTATGCACTTTCTCATATCTTATCTCATTTGACCCTTAGAGCTGTTATTGTAGAGTTAGATGGATAAATGCAGGCCATGTAACATTATCTTATGGTTGGATTGATTTGTAAGCTGTGCTACCCAAGGAAGTTGATAAATAGGGCTAATATAAGCAAGAAAGGAGGTGTGACATAGTACACTGTCCTTGGTCAAGTGCAGTTCAACTTTTTTTTTTTTATCAACTACTGGAAAAAGTCATGGAATGCAAACTTATCAACCCCGTAGAAGACACAATACTAGGAGGAGTAGCTCCTTGGAAGGCTGAAAGTCAAGGTTGTGTTTTAAATCTCTAAAAACATAAAACTGTACCCTTAAATCCTGAGCCTTGTGGACATATAAGGCAGGATGGGAGTACTCCTGGACTGATAGGACCTTACATGATGCTGGAGTTGCCTGTCTGCTGAGGACAAGCTACAGCTCCCTTGATTTTTTTTCCTGCCTCTCTTCACTTGGATGGTGGCTGTTTGTCCTTCCAGTCCCCAGTTAGATGCCACTTCCTCAGGGAAGCATCCTGACCTCACAGCTTTGCTTCTAGTTCTCAAGCTGAAAGCTCTGGAGTCATCCCAAAGTCCTAATTGGCACTCATGTAAGATGTACAATTTATCAAGAATCATGCCTGCTCTGCCTCCAACAGACAGTAGAGTTGTGTTTATTATTTTTTCACATGCAGACTAATTATTATTATTTAAAGTATGGATGTGAAAGTTGGACTTTGAAGAAAGCTGAGTGCTGAAGAATTGATGCTTTTGAACTATGGTGTGGGAGAAGACTCTTGAGAGTCCCTTGGACTGCAAGGAGATCCAACCAGTCCATCCTAAAGGAGATCAGTCCTGGGTGTTCATTAGAAGGACTGATGCTGAGGCTGAAACTCCAATACTTTGGCTACCTCATGCAAAGAGTTGACTCATTGGAAAAGACCCTGGTGCTGGGAGGGATGGGGGCAGGAGGAGAAGGGCACGACAGAGGATGAGATGGTTTGATGGCATCACCGACTCAATGGACATGAGTTTGAGTGAACTCTGGGAGTTGGTGATGGACAGGGAGGCCTGGCGTGCTGCGATTCATGGGATCGCAAAGAGTCGGACATGACTGAGCAACTGAACTGAACTGAACTGATCGTTGCATTTATTATGTTGCTGTCTGTCTCCTATCAGTAGAATGTCAGCTTCCCAGGAGAGAGATTTCTGTTTTGTTCATAGATACTTCCCAGAATTAGCCATCATACCTAATACTAGTAGGAACTCAATAAGTATAGTTTTTTCTTTTTAAAAAATATTTACTTTATTTATATATAGTTGAATTACAATGTTGTGTTAGTTTCTGGTATACAACCAAGTGATTCAGCTGTACATATATACAATAGCTTGTGCTGCTAACTCCAAACTGCCAATCCATCCTTCTCCCACAATCTCTCCCTCTTGGTAACCACAAGTCTGCTCTCTCTGTGAGTCTGTTTTTGTTTAGTAGATAAGCTCATTGGTGTTGTATTTTAGATGACACGTATAAGTGATATCCTATGGTATTTGTCTTTCTTTTTCTGACTTACTTCACTTGGTATGACTTTTTGTAGATCCATCCATGTTGCTTCAAATGGCATTACTTCATTTTCTTTTTATAGCTGACTAGTATTCCATTTTGTGTATATATATACATATATATACACAATATGTATATATACAATATGTATCACATCTTCTTTATCCATTCATCTGTTGATGGACATTTAGGTTGCTTCCATATCCTGGCTATTGTAAACAGTACTGCAGTGAACACTGGGGTGCATATATCTTTTCAAATTATGGTTTTCTCGGAATATATGCCCAGAATATCTGGGATTGCTGAATCATATGGCAACTCTGTTTTTAGTTTTCCGAGGAATCTCCATAAGTTCTTCATAGAGGCTGCACGAATAAGAATTTATTCTTAGTGAGTGAGTGAATAAGTGGGGGTGAGTTAGGTGCCCCCCTGCTGTGCCCCCACCTCACCCTACAATCTTTTCCTAAGACTTCATACGCTGTAGTGTAGTTGGTGTTTTTCTACTTAAGAACATATCTTTAACAAACCATGAATAAATTCTGGTTGTCATGTAATGGTTAGCTTGTCTGACCATTTTGTTAGACTGGGAACCACAAAGAGTCCAGAACTGGTCTGCCTGGCTGACTGCTTACCCCAGCACCCGGCACAGTGCCCTGTGCAGAGAAATAGCACATTTATTGAGTGCCAGGCTCTCTTCTCATGTTTGGGCACTAATTCATGTAATCCTCACAACCACTCGGTGAGGCCAGTTCTGTTACTATTATTATTATTTTATAGATAAGGAAGCAAGGCCCTGAGAAGTTAAAGTCCAGTGACTCATTGTAAAGGATGGATCTCGGATTCTGACCTAGGAAATCTGGCCTCCGAGTTCAAGCTCTAAACTACTAACTGAATTGTCTCACCTTGACGAGCCAACCAATAAAACATGTTCAATAAATGAGTCAGTGAAATAAGGCTGCCAAGAAAAGGCAACGCATTCTTCAACTCTGTGAGCAAAGGGTCAAGGAAAGGGAAGTTAATCCTGGAGCAGAGTATAAGTCAGTTCAGTTTATGGTCATTCCTTCTGAATACGAGAAGCTTCCTACATGTATGTGTTTAGGGTGATTCCTTTTGAACATGAGATCAGGAAGTTTTGTGTATGCATGGTCAGTCACTAAGTCATGTCCGACTCTTTGTGACCCTATGGACTATAGCCCTCAGGCTCCTCTCTCCATGAGATTTCCCACGCAAGAACACTGGAGTGGCTTGCCATTTCCTACTTAGGGGATCTTCCTGACCGAGGGATCGAAACCATGTCTCTTGCGTTTCCTTCATTGGCAGGCAGATTCTTTACCACTGTGCCACTGGGGAAGCCCCTCTATATCAGTGTCGTTGTCTGTGCTCACTTGGACTGCAGCATGCCAGGATTCTCTATCCTTATCCAGAGTTTGCTCAGATTCATGTCCACTGAGTCAGTGATGCCATCCAACCGTCTCATCCTCTGCTCCTCCCTTCTCCTCCTGCCCTCAATCTTTCCCAGCATCAGAATCTTTTCCAATGAGTCGGCTCTTCACATCAGGTGGCTAAAGTACTGAAGCTTCAACTTCAGCAACAGTCCTTCCATTGGCAGTCCTTCAGGGTTGATTTCCTTTAGGACTGACTGGTTTGATCTCCTTGCAGTCCAAAGAACTTAAGTGGATCTGAAGACTTAAACCACAATGGCAGAAGGTCTGGAAATTTGGAAACACTGCTCAGTCTTTGAGGAGGTGGTGGTTCACATCCAGGGATTTTTGTGGGCAAGGGCCCAGTCTGATGCTCTCGCTCAAGGGCAGACCTGGTAGATGGGTTTAGGTCACAGGAAGGCACGACTGAGCTTACTTGGTGGCAGAACTGATAGTTAGAGACATTCAAAACCTGAGGGTCAGGACTTCCATGGCAGTCCAGTGACTAAGACCCCCCCCCTTCCCATACAGGGGGTGCAGGTTCGATCCCTGGTCAGGGAATTAAGATCCCACATGCTTCACAGCCAAAAAACCAAAACATAAAACAAAAGCAATTCTGTAACAAATTCAATAAAGTCTTTAAAAATGATCCACATCAAAACAGTTTAAAAAAGTCTTGAGTGTCCATCAATAGATGAATGGATAAACAAAATGTGGTATGCACATACCATGGAATATTATACAATTTTAAAAAGGAAAGAAACTCTGACACATGCTACAGCGTAGATGACTCTTAAAGACATTACACTAAGTGAAATAAGCCAGACACAAAAGAACAGATTCTATGGGGTTCCATCTACTTGAGATACCTAAAGTAGTCAAATTCATAGAGACAGAAACAACAATGGTTACCAGAGTCTGGGGGAACAAGAGAATGAAGAGCTATTGTTTAATAGGTACAGTTTCTGTTTCAGATAATGAAAAAGTTTTGGAGCTGGATGGTGGGAAGTTCATATAACAAGGAAATGTACTTAATGCCACAGAACTGTACACTTAAAAATGATGACAATGGTAGCATTATGCTACTTAATCACAATAAAATAAAATTTAAAGACAAACAAACAAGGTCTGCCCTATGAGACAAAAGGATTCCCACCATTGGCAGTGAACAAAGGGAGGCCAGATATGAGTGGAAGTACAGGGGCACTCGTGAGTTCGGGTGGGAGTTGGACTGAGTGGCCCTTAAGATCCTTTTCAGTTTGTAAGTTTTTATTTGTTTTTAACATTTTGGAGGCATTCACTAGGCATGAATTATCTTGTTGAGTCTCCATCAGTCTGTAAGAAAGCACTGTCCTAGTCTCCATCTTATAAACAGGAAATGGAGGCATAGAGATCTCCGGTCTTGTGCTCAAGCCCTTCCGAGTTCTAAGGCTTAGGATGGGGGCTCCAGAGACAGCACTGTGATATAGGACAAAGACTGCACCAAGGATGAAACCTAGAGGCTTGGTGACTTATATGAGGCTACACTGAGCTAGCTATGTCTTCCAGTAACTCCATGCTGCCCCCCCACTCTTTATTCCTCCTCCCTGGGGGCATCAAATGCCCCCCCCAACAGCTTCTGAGGATGTTAAGGTCAAGATGTCCTAGGAGAGGCATAAAGCCTGAACCAACACTGACTGTATCATTATTGTCTTTCAGGGTCAATTCCTCTGATTAATAAGCAGGTTACCTTGTTATTTCCATCACAGTTTCCCATGTCACCCCTTCTATGTTTCTTTACTTAAAAGGTGATTGACAATAAATAATGGCTGGAGAATACAACCACTTCCATACTCTCAATGCCCATTTTAATTTTATGAGCATTGCACTCTGTGTTTGAGATGGTCGTTAAATGCTTTGAAGCAGAGTCAGCCAGCACTGCCCAACAGAAATACAGTGCCATGAATGTAATTTTAACTTTTCTGGTTGCCACATTAAAAATAGCAAAAGAAACAGAGAAATGTTATTTATTCAATATATTTATGATGAGATATTTTACATTCTTCCTTCAAGCATGCATGCTCAGTTGTTCAATCATGTCTGCTATAGCCCACCAGGCTCCTCTGTCCATGAGATTTTCCAGGCAAAAATACTGCGGTGGGTTGCCATTTCCTACTCCATGGGATCTTCCCGACCCAGTGATAGAACCCATGCCTCCAGCATCTTCTGCATTGGCAGGGAGATTCTTTAACACTGTGCCACAAGCTCGCTTTACCCTTTTTTCATATTGTCCTTGAAATCGGTGTATATTTCATACTCACAGCACATCTCAGTTTAGACCAGGCACGTTTCAGGAAGTCTACTCAACACTCTATAACAGCCTGCTTGGGAGAAGAATCTAAAAAAGCTGGATACATGTATATTCATAACTGATTTGCTTTGCTATACACCTGAAACTAATATAACACTGTAAATCGACTATACTCCAATATAATTTTTTTTTAATTTTTAAAAGTTATGTTCACACTATACTGTAGTCTATTAACTATGAAGGTGATCCCTGGGTCGGGAAGATCCCCTGGACTAGGAAGTGATAACCCACTCCAGTATTCTCACCTGGAGGATTCCATGGTCAGAGGAGCCTGACAAGCTATAATCTATGGGGTCTCAAAGAGCTGGACATGATAAGCACACACACATCGCATTATGTCAAAACTGCAAACCATCATCTGACTTTGCAGGGTGGCCACAAACGTTCAATTCATTAAAAAAAAAAAAAAAAAAAAAAAAAGGCGATATCTGCGAAGCCTGATAAAGCAAAGTGCAATAAAGCAAGGTATGCCTGTATTTTAAGTCATTTTACTCTTTTATGATTCCTTATTTCCTTCACTCCACCCCAGCTCTCCTTAATTTTTCCGGTTGCCATCATTGTGATAACACAAGCACAGAGCTGAGACTCGGGTCCCCTACAAGCCAGTCCCAGGTGCCATTGCTATGCTCTGTGACTCAGCAAATCAACATCCCCTGTGACTTCAGTTTCCTCCTCTGTGTAATGAGGTGGTTGGGTTATTCAAGTATTCATTCAGTCCTTCAGACAGTCAGTCAACAAGCATCAAGTGCCTGGAAGCACTGCCCACAGTCCTGGGTGCTCCCTGACCATCACTTCCTTCTGATTCTACGGTTTTCTGCTCCCTGTGACTTCTGGGTGGTTGTTTCTCTGTTGCCATGTGCTGGATCTCACAGATTGAAGATTTCTGTTCCCAAAAGAAACCAGAGACTCCTCAGGCAGCTCAGACAGTCCATGCTAGTGAATTCCTCAGTCGCAGTGGCCTCCTTAGTTGACATTAGAGGTTTTGACCAACATCCATCTAAGCTCTTCATAATATACCCGTGGCACTGAGAGGGTAAGGGGAGAAAAAGGTGAAACAAACAAACAAAAAAATCCCTAAATTGATCTTCTATCTAGAAATATGATTTATAACTGTTGTCAGTTAGTTCTTGAGGGCTTCCTAGCTGGCACAGTGGTAAAGAATCTGCCTGCTAATGCAAGAGACTCAGATTCTCTTCCTGGGTGGGGAAGATCCCCTGGAGAAGGAAATGGCAACCCACTCCAGTATTCTTGCCTAGAAAATTCCTTGGGCAGAGGAGTCTGGCAGGCGACAATTCATGGAGTTGGTAAGAGTCAGACACGACTGAGCACGCACACCAGTACTTGGTGGAGAGGCATGGGGTGGCTACAGAACGATACCCTTCACCACTTTGGCAAGGAGGGAACTTTAACTTCCTTCTGAGTGTTATAAATCCAGTCTGCTCACATCAGAGGTGGGCTGTCACCTGAAAGAGGGGAGGATGCCCAGGTTCCCAAAATCTGACTGATAATGGATTGAAAGTAACAATTTTCCAATTAAAGGAGGGAAAAAAAAAAGAATGGACCTTGAAGGCGTTCTGCTAAATAAATGCATTGCATGTGTGGGTGCTAAGTCATTCAGTCGTGTCCGATATTTTGCAAACCTGACTCTTTGTAACCCAGTGGACTATAGCCTACCAGGCTCCTCTGTCAAAGGGATTCTCCAGGAAAGAATACTGGAGTGGGTTGCCATTCCCTTCTCCAGGGGATCGAACCTGGGTCTCTTACATCTGCATAGCAGGCGAGTTCTTTACCACTAGCACCACCTGTAAGTAAATAGACAGAAAAAGACAAATACCACATGATCTCATTTAGATGTAGACTCTAATAAAACCTAACTCAGAAAAAAGGGACAGATTTGTGTTTCCGGGAGGTAGGGGGGAGAGGGGAATTGGATGGACTCAAAAGGTACAAACTTCTAGTTACAAGATAAATAAGTCCTGGAGATTAATGTACCATGTGATGACTACAGTTAACACCATTGTGTGGTATATATGAAAGTTAGTAAGAGATATAGATCCTAAATGTTCTCATCAGGAGTAAAAAATATTTTGTAATTGTATGAGGTGATGGATGTTAACTAAACTTATTGTGGTAACATTTTGCAACATACATACTTCAAGTCATTAAGCATACAGCTTAACACTCACATGGTGCTGTGTGTCAATTACATCTAGTAAAACTGGGGGAATAAAATAATGGGCTGTTCAGAAATGGTCTTGAAATCTGGAAGTGAAAGGAGAGTCAGAGATGGAAACCTCAGCAGCACCTGTCCATGCAGAGAGGTCGGAAGAGGAACCCTCTGCAAAGCCTCAATGTCCACTCCTGTGACAGCCCCCCAGAAACCAGGGCACATCGGAGTCGTGAGCACTGATGGCAGGACTGTACTTTGGTGCCTATAGCTGATTTTATTGTTGTTGTTTAGTTGCTAAGTCGTGCCTGACTCTTTCGTGATCCCCATGGACTGTAGCCTGCCAGGCTTTTCTCTCCATAGGGTTTCCCAAGCAAGAATACTGGAGTGGGTTACCATTTCCTTCTCCAGGGGATCTTCCCGATGAGGGATCGAACCCGTGTCTCCTGCATTGGCAGGTGGATTCTTTACCTCTGAGCCACCAGGGAAGCCTGCCTTTGGCTGGACAGTTGTGTAAAATCCTGTTACTTCTCTTGTTGCCCTGAGAAATCTGATTCACTTGGTCTCCCTGGTTCTGGTTGTCTGCTCACTAGGTCACCATCTGATCATCCTTTGGTTTCTAGGAGGATTAGCTCACAGAAAGAGAACACGTGAGGCCCCAGCACGTTTATTTCCCACTGTGATTCCTGGGTAACTTGGCATTCCAGTCCCACATATCAATCTTGGGAGTCTGATAAATACAAATCAGCCCTTGATCATCAAAATACTCTCAAGGCACCAACAAAAGCAGGGCTGCTGAATCTGGAATTCTGCAGCTGGACTGTGCGTTCAGTCACCGTGTGTCAATGAATGCCATTTAGCAGGAAGTGGCCGTGCCCCCAGTGGTCACCCTCGGATTGTTGTTCAATCACTCCGCCATATCTGACTCTTTTGTGACCCATGGACTGTAGTCCGCCAGGCTCCTCTGTCCATGCAATTTTCCAGGCAAGAATACTGGAGTGGGTTGCCGTTCGCTTCTCCAGGGGATCTTCCCCACCCAGGGATAGAACCCATGTCTCCTGCATTGGCTGGAGGATTCTCTACCACTGAGCCACCAGGGAAGCCCCACCCCCAGATAGTGGCTTGTTATCTGACATATTTTTGAGCACTGTCTTAGCTGCTAGACACTGAGCTGAGTTTTGGGAAACCCCAGGCCCCTGCTTCCCTGGAGCCTCTGGTTTTGTTTTCTAGAGCAAATTTCAGAGAAATTCAAATAACAGCCCTTTCTGACCTCTCCGCAAACCTACAAACTACCTTTTTAAAAAAATAGGTGCAGATCATGAAAGAGACACATGCACCCCAATGTTCATCGCATCACTGTTTATAATAGCCAGGACATGGAAGCAACCTAGATGCCCATCAGCAGACGAATGGATAAGGAAGCTGTGGTACATGTACACCATGGAATATTACTCAGCCATTAAAAAGATTTCATTTGAATCAGTTCTAATGAGATGGATGAAACTGGAGCCCATTATACAGAGTGAAATAAGCCAGAAAGATAAAGACCAATACAGTATACTAACGCATATATATGGAATTTAGAAAGATGGTAATGATGACCCTATATGCAAAACAGAAAAAGAGACACAGATGTACAGAACAGACTATTGGACTCTGTGGGAGAAGGAGAGGGTGGGATGTTTAGAGAGAACAGCATCGAAACATGTATATTATCAAGGGTGAAACAGATCACCAGCGTATATTATCAAGGGTGAAACAGATCACCAGCCCAGGTTGGATGCATGAGACAAGTGCTCGGGGCTGGTGCACTGGGAAGACCCGGAGGGATGGGGTGGGGAGGGAGGTGGGAGAGGGGATCGGGATGGGGAATACATGTAAATCCATGGCTGATTCATGTCAATGTATGGCAAAAACCACTACAATATTGTAAGGTAATTAGCCTCCAACTAATAAAAATAAATGGAAAAAAAATAGGTACAGATCAAAGGAAAGCTCTGCAGTTCTCCCTTGTTACACCCTGGGGTTTTGCTGACATGAAGATTGTCTTTTAATGGGTGCTTCTCTACAACGGGGCCTCTCTTAAAATCTGGCTCCATCTTTGCTGTTGCTGCCTGGGCAGAGGAGAAAGTAGTACAGGCTCTGACTCCAGCTGGGCACTCTGAAGCCCGGTAAGGACCTACTGGGAGGCAGGCAGGGAGAAATCCAGTGCTTGAGCACCCAAGAGACAGATCCTCCCTAAGCCGTGAGCCATTATGGAGTAACCAGGGATCCAGCTGGGTTCAGAGGTTTTCATCCCTTTCACATGAACTCTGCTTGGACGTGCCCAGCCCAGCTGATGTCCTTGTGCAAAGAGCCCTTCGTGGGCATTACGTGGAAGCTGCTGGCAACCCCATCACTTGTTTACATACCCTATTTAACCTTTCAAGAGGCTTCTACAGGGACGATCTCAGCTTTATTTATCTCCCATGGACCTGACAAGTCACTCTGGGTTGATTAAGGGAAGGGTGGGTTCAGCCCTGTATCAGAATCTATCTACTTTCAGGCCAGAGACACGTGTATGAAACCAGATGTCTCAGAGAGGTGGCGGGGACCCTAAGATAAGCTGGGAGTGACCTGCAAAGGAGAGCACACCCACCCCCAAACCCAGGCAAACAGAGGCTCTTAAAGGGACCACATGAGCTGTGTTTGTTTCCCAAATGTGCTTTGATTGTTCAGAACATTCCAGGAGATGATGGTGCCCTGCAGGAGGCTGACTGTCATACAGTGTAGCTAATTGAGGACATGGCATTGTCTGGTGGCAATTAATAGCATGTGTTCTTTCCATATTCTCTAGGAGATGATTCCTTAAGGGTGGCCATTTCACGTAGGCGATTTAGAAGCAACACTTCAAGGTATTGTTGAAATAAAGCATAGCTGTGTAAAACTCGCCTCATCCTTGACTTCCCTGGTGGTCTAGGGCTTAAGAATCCGCTTGCCAGTGCAGGGGACACAGGTTCGATCCCTGGTCCAAGAAGAGCCCACATGCCATGGAGCAACGAAACCAATGCACCACAACTACTGAAGCCCATGCGCCTAGAGTCCACGCTCCACAACGAGAAGCCACCGCAAAGAGAAGCCTGCACGCTGCAGCCAGAGTGGCCACTGCTTGCCACAACTAGAGAAGGCCCGCATGAAGCAATGAAGACTCAGTGCAGACAAAAAAAAAAAAGAATTGTTTCATCCTAAAATACAGATTCTCAGGTACTGCTCCCAAAGCTTGTGATTCAGGTCAGGGAATGTGCATTCATATAATCAGCTCTCTTCACCAATACCTCCCTGGTGCCCCCCTATACATGTCAGGTGATTCTGACATGCAATCTCAGAGGACCTCACTTTGAGAAAGTCTGTGAAAAGGGCCCTGGGCTCAAGTGAAGCCATGTATTTGGGAATAGCCGTGTGACCTCAGAGAAGTCCATTCACCTCTCTGGGCCTTCATTTCTGTGTCTATACAATGAGGGAAGTGATCTTCAGACCCTTTCCAGGACACGTGTTCTAGGAGTTCAGGCATATTCACAATATCCCCCCAAAGCTGTGGTTGATCTGAATCTCCTAGAATGGGAACCAACCTTCAGACTGAGCTTACCCTAAAGGGGTACAGTTGATAAACCAAAGAACTTTCTCCTGTTCCCTTACGAGGATTAGGTCTCTTAGGAGAGACAATTGTTGTTTCATTGCTCAGTTGTGTCTGACTCTTTGCGACCCCATGGACTTTAGCCCGCCAGGCCTCTCTGTCCATGGGATTTCCCAAGCAAGAACACTGGAGTGGGTTGCTATTCCCTCCTCAGGGGATCCTCCTGAGCCAGGCAGATTCTTTACTACTGAACCACCAGAGAAGCCCAAGGAGAGACAATATGATACTTCATTCTAACACAGTCACATTTGTTTCCAAGTAACTCTAAGCACTTACACAGGCATCATTTATTTTTGCCTTTTCTAAGGCTGGGAAAGGATGAGCTTCCCCATTTACTAAAAAAGGACTGAGGCAAAGGGAGATGGGAGAGACAGCCCGTCTGTCCCTAACTCCTATGCTTTCATCTCCATCCTCTTTGAATCTTCAGAGCAACAATATCAACTCACTCAGAGCCACCATCTGCTCTGCGTCTGCCAGCGATGAACAGAGATACCTGTATGAGATACATGAACAGGCCATCTCTCTGCTACAGTAGTCTGTGAGTTTATCTCACATGAACATATGGCAGGAGCAATTTGCACAGGTCTTATACTCTTTAGAGTGAGCACAATCCTTCTGAAAGAAATTTGAAACTTCTGTCCATTGTGTTTTTATTAGATTTGGTCACTACCACCCCCAGCTAACTAATAACACCAAATGAGCCCTAACTTCCTGACTCAGAGCCTTGGAATGTAGTTGCGAATCATCACTTCTCTGTGTTGCTGCCTGATCATTGCAATAGGAGGAAAAATGAAGAAAACGACACGTGCATAAGAAAAGACCTTATCTGTGACTCCTGAGTTTCGTAGCTCCATTCCATACCCTCTGTTCCCTTCCCCTTTCTGGTTTTGCAAAGAGTAGGCCTGAGATTATGACCCAGCTCTGTATGAACCCTCTTGGACCCCCACCTTACTCAGATGTACAAGGCTATTCCCAAGTGACTCAGTGAGTAAAGAATCTGCCTGCAACGCAGGAGATTCAGGAGATGCAGGTTCGATCCCTAGGCTGGGAGGAGCCCCTAAAGAGGGAAATGGCAACCCACTCCAGTATTGCTGCCTGGAAAATCCCGTGGACAAAGGAGCGTGGCGATCTACAGTCCATGGGTCTCAAAGGATAGGACACACCTGAGCACAACACATGTACGTGTGTATAAGGCTGTTACTCACAAAGGCTTCATTAGTAATCCCCCCTGCTGTGTCTTGGGAAATTCTTGTATAAGATCACAAAATCTAGCAGATGCTGTACAACTGCTATAAGGTTATGGTTTTCGTCTTCATTTAGAATTATTCGAGTCCTGGGTTGGGAAGATCCCCTGGAGGAGGGCATGGCAACCCACTCCAGTATTCTTGCCTGGAGAATCCCCATGATCAGAGGAGCCTGGCGGGCTACAGTCTATGGTCACAACGAGTCGGACAGAACTGAAGCAACCTAGCACATGCCTGCATTTCATCTGTTGGTAGCTCAGTTCTGTGGCAAGAACCCTGTGCCAACAGCTAAAGCTTTGATCTTGATAGAGATCACTGTTTTACAAGAACTAATCCTGTTCTTTCTTCTCTACCTGTATTATCTTCCAGACTTGAAGCCAGCACTTTCAGAACGTCCCTGAAAACCAGAAAGAAGTGGAGGGGGAAAAGGGGGTTGTGAAAAAGCCAGAATAGATGCCAGGAAGTTTGTGTGTTCTTTTATCTGAGGCAATCCTCTTCGTGTGAGGCCCATACACTGATTATTTTACAAACAATTCCAAGAAGTTGACTTCTAAAGCCTTAGCAGGAAAGACAGTGATGCTATAAGACAGATCCTGACAGTGTACCATATGGCAACCTTTAGAAATAGCAAAGTTGGAAAAGCTGAAACTCGATACTCTTTTCTGTTGAAGAAGGCAGAGAAGTACCTAAAACATTCTAGACATTTTTCTACTCCAGATCATTACAATGTAAAAATGTAAAAGAGATGAAAATCTCTCAGCTATCTGAGAAATTTCATCCCCAGAAAGTAGCTAAGTTTAACCATGGTTAAACATTGATTGTCAGTAAATCTTCAGTCTCTGGAGTATCCTGGTTAATGGGACATCGGTGAGTTAAAAATAAGAGCTATTTCCCCCGATCCCCCTAAACTAAGCTAAATAATTCCCAGAACCTTTTTCTATACTTCCACAGTTTAGGGAATGTACCTAATTTTGCAATAAAACATGCCAGTCTTCCCAAACACGTGCTATGTATTTAAGTTGGCGGGGGAAGAAAGGAGGGTGTATTTAAAGGTAACCTAAAGCTAACCTTTTAAGAGTTTTTGAACTTTCAACACTCTTTGACAAATAACTGGTTTCCTATTGCAAATGTGATGGGCAAATACTGTGAAAATTTTAGGAAAAAAATATATATTATTGTTGTTTAGTCACTAGGTCCTGTCCAACTCTCTTTTAACCCCATGGACTATAGCCCTCCAGGCTCTTCTGTCAATGGGATCCTCCAGGCAAGAATACTGGAGTGGGCTGCCATGACCTCTTCCAGGGGATCTTCCCTACCCAGGGATCAAACCCAGGTCTCCTACGTTTCCTGCATTGGCATGCAAGTTCTTTACCACTAGCTCCACTTGGGAAGCCCTCCAGAACCTGTATACTGATGTATTTGTGTGCTCT
This sequence comes from Cervus canadensis, assembly GCF_019320065.1. NCBI lineage: Eukaryota > Metazoa > Chordata > Mammalia > Artiodactyla > Cervidae > Cervus > Cervus canadensis. The sequence goes on along the minus strand of NC_057415.1, from coordinate 4,441,735 downwards.
GTTTACGTAAGAGGCATCGTACTATAGGTGTGATTTTATAATTTAACAGTATTTTGGGAACCTAATTGTGTTGCCATATTGACCAAGTGAATTTCTTTTAACTGCTGAGTAGTATTCCATTGTATTACTCTACCATATTTTATTTATTATCCTCTCTCTTTTTAGTGGATACTTGAAAGTGAAAATGTTAATCGCTCAGTTGTGTCCGATTCTTTGTGATCCCATGGACTGCAACCTGCCAGGCTCCTCTGCCGATGGAATTTTCCAGGCAATATTTCTGGAATGGGTAGCCATTCCCTTCACCAGGGGATCTTCCTGACCCCGGGATCGAACCTGGCTCTCTTGTGTTGCAGGCAGATTCTTTACCATCTGAACTATCAGAAAAGCCCTAGTGGATATTCAGGATTCTTAACAATTTTTCACTACCTCCAACAACATTGCAATAAATGTCCTATGTGTCTTTTCTGTATCTCAAGACTCCAAAGTCCTACAAGAGGAAATTGTGGATCCAAGGCCATGCCCACATTGCCTCTCAAGTGGCTCCACCATCTTGAAGTATGAAAACAGAATCTAGAAGTTCCCACTTCTCAGCAGTCTCAATAAAGCTTCACCTACCAGACATTTCAAAATGCTCAGTATATTAGGTTTACAGTGGTATCTCTTCAATGTTTTCATTAGTAGATGCCTGATGAAAACTGTGTTTGAGCATCTTCTTACATGTTTTTCCTCTTTTATGAGTTGCCTATTCATATCCTTTGCTCATTTTTCTAAAGGATGTTTGTTTGTTTGTTTTCCCACATATATCTGTTATACCCATTCTTTGTTACATAAACATAAGTTGCAAAATTTTCTCCTAGTCTTCAGCTTGCCTTTCATGTTGCTGGGATATCTGGTTTTGTTTTGTTTTTTTAATTTTTTTTTTGAAATATAGTTGATTTACAATGTTGTGTTAGTTTCAAATATACATCAAAGTGGTTTGGCTATACATATATGTGTGTATATATATTATATATATATATATATATAACTGCACTTCCCTGGTGTCTCAGTGGTGAAAAACCTGTCTACTAATGCAGGAGGCATGGGTTCCACCCCTGGGTCAGGAAGACCCCCTGGATAGGAAATGACAACCCACTACAGTATATTTGCCTGGGAAATCCCATGGACAGAGAAGAGTGGCAGACTATAATCCTTGGGGTCTGAAAAAAGTCAGACAGGACTTAGTGACCAAACAACCACTCTATATATATATATTCTTTTTTTCTCTTCCATTATAGGTTATCGCAAGATATTAAATATAGTTCCCAGTGTTATACAGTAGGTCCTTGTTGGTTATCTATTTTATATATAATAGTGTGTGTATTTTAATCCAAAACTCTTAATTTATCCTTCCCCCTGAGTTTCCCCTTTGATAATCATGTTTGTTTTCTGTGTTGGGGTATCTTTCATTTTTCAGGTCTTTTTTTTATACTTTAGATAACATTTATTCTTAATTTGATTTAAATTGTTAGGCCTTTTACGGTGTGAGTTTTGCTTTCCATGACTTATTTAAGATTCCCTCTCCCTGGGATCATAATGATATTTTGCTATACATTTTTCCCTAATATTTTATAATTTGTATTTTTGAGGGTTGAAGTTTTTAATTCATCTAAACTGTAATTTTGTGTATCACATAAGGTAGAGATTTGCTTTTATTTATTTTATCTATATATATCCAATTCTGTCAATACCATTTATTAAATAGTCCATTTTTCTGTATTGAATTGAAATACTTCTATATTGTATACTAATTTCCTAGGATTGTTTCTGAATTCTTTTTTAAATCATATTTTTTTTTACCTAGTTCTAGTCTAGTCTTACAACAAAATGACACGGATTTACCCGCTCTGCAGTGTATTTGTATATTTGTTTACAACTTGCATATCTATCTATCTATCTATATATATATATATATATATACACACACACATATCCTGCTGCTCTTACTGAAAAACTGCAGCAGGATAGAGTAGGTACAATCTGAGAGTCACACAATGGAATATAGCAATTAAAAGAAACTGAAGTTATTCATATCAACATGGATAAACTTCCCAAATGTACCACTGAGTAAGAAAAACAAGCTGCATAAACATTTCATGGAGAATACCATTTATATAAAGCTCAACAACATGAAAAACAATACTCAACATAGTCCAGGCAGCAGCAACAGCAGGAACACATAAGCGGTATACACTAAAAGGAAATACATGCGAGTGATGAAAGCCAAATTCAGAATTAAAGGTGGATGTACCATGAAATCACTGCCTTGTGTAACTCAGTGAAGCTCTGAGCCGCGCTGTGTAGGGCCACCCAAGACTGACAGGTCATAGTGGAGAGTTCTGACAAAACATGGTCCACTGGCGGAGGGAATGGCAAACCACTCCAGAATCCTTGCCGTGAGAACCCCATGAACTGCATCAAAAGGCAAAAAGATGTGACACCAAAAGATGAGCCCCCCAGGCCAGAAGGTGTCCAACATGCTCCTGGGGAAGAGTGGCGGACAGTTACTATTAGCTCCAGAAAGAATGAATTGGCTGGACCAAAGCGGAAATGACACCCAGTTGTGGATTAATCCGATGCTGTAAAGAACAGTATTGCAAACTCAGGGGGATGGTGAGGGACAGGGAGGCCTGGCGTGCTGCAGTTCGTGGGGTGGCAAAGAGTTGGACACGACTTGGTGATTCAACAACAGCAACGACTATGAAGCTTAAATTCTGGCCTCTCACTCACACAGAACCTTTCCAAGGTGCTGTACTTGAATTTGATTTTGTCATTTTTTTTTTAATTTTTTAAATTAATTTTTATTGCAGTCGAGTTGCTTTACATGATTTTGTCATTTTGTACTTGTTTTTTTAGAGACTCTCCTCTCCCAAGTGTGTTAGCCTCAGGCCTGTCCCTAGAGGAGGATAAGGAAGGGGGTTGGAGGGAAGAGAGAAAGGAGGAGGGTGGGGAGGAGAGGAGAGGGAGGGGGAGGGGAGGGGAAGCGAGGGGAGGACACGTCTCTCCCCAAAGATGCTGGCTCCCCGGTGCCTGCCCTGGTACTGCTGTCCAGCTCTTGGGCACTCGTGCCTGACGGCATGTTTACTGTAAACTGGAGGGTGGGACAGTTCTTGGATTTAACTCGATTCACAGTCCAGGACCTCGCACAGCTCCAGGCCTGGAGGACGGGGAGCAGAAGCCACGTGAGAGGGAGAAGCTGCCAGGAGGGCTGGGCCGCTGTATTTCACCCTGAGTCCACTCCTCCAGCCCTGGGATGCCATGTATGCCAACATTGAGCACACAAAATGCAGAGCGTGGCCAGGAGTTCTTCGGCCCAGAGGCGGAGTGCTTCCGGGTTGTGTCCAGGAGAATGGCTTGGGTCGCCAAGCCACCCTGGAGCCATATTTCTGCTCCAGCTCCAAATCTCCTTCTTTTACTCAAAATGTATACCATTAAAGAAAGAACAAACTAACTAGAACAGAAGAGTTATTGTAACAACAGCAACAGAAATATACACTTTGAACACTTTCCATGTGATGAGATATTCTTCTATAACATTTAAAAAGAATTTATTGAAGTGTAGTTGACTAACAATGTTATATTCACTTCTGCTGTATAGCAGAGTGACTCAGTTATGCATTTACATACATTCTTTTCCATATTCTTTTCCATTGTGGTTTATCACAGGATATCCAATATATTAATGGTTCCTTGTGCTATACAGTAGGTCCTTGTTGTTTATCCACCCTACATGTAACAGTTTGCACTGCTAATCCCAAACTCCTAATCCATCACCCCCACACACCCTCCTCCCCTTGGCAACCACAAGCTTGGTCTCTATGTGTGTGGGTCTGTTTTTGTTTTGTAGATATGTTCATTTGTGTTGTATTTTAGACTCCACATATAAATGATATCACATGTATTTGTCTCTTTCTGACTTACCTCACTTAGTATGATCTCTAGGTCCATCTATGTTGCTCAGATGGCGTTATTTCATTCTTTTTAATAGCTGGATAGTATTCTGTTGTATAGAGGCTTCCCTGATGGCTCAGACAGTAGAGAATCCACCTGCAATGCAGGAGACCCAGGTTCGATCCCAGGGTTGGGACGATCCATTGTGTAAATGTGCCACATCTTTTTTATACATTCATCTGTCAATGGACAGCTAGGTAGTTTTTGTGTCTTGGCTATTGTATATAGTGCTGCTATGAACATATGGGTGCATGTATCTTTTTGAATTATGGTTTTGTAAAGATATATGCCCAGGAGTGGGATTGCTGGATCATATGGCAACCCTATTTTTAGTTTTTTGAGAAACCTCTGTATTGTTTCTCAAAGTAGCTGTGCCAATATACATTCCCACCAACAGTGTAGGAGGATTTCCTTTTCTCCACATCCTCTTCAGGATTTATTGTCTTCTATAACATTTTTAATGGCTACACAGGACGTGTCAAAATTGATTAAATGGTCACTATTGAGTCACTATTGTTAGATATTTAGATTGGTTCTAGTCTCTGCTCAATGCAAACATTCCTGTAACTGAACCCTAGCATACAACCTTAATGAATTCTTTAGAAAAAAATTCTCTTAAGGGAACTGCCTTTGTCAAAGAGGTCGAATATTTTCAAGGCTTTTGAGATGTGTTGCCAAGTATACTATCAAAAATCTACATCAATTCACACACATTTCAGTATAAGAAGCCCGTATGAAATTGAAGCCAATGCTACATATTTACATTGAACAAAATTATGTTGTCCATTGGATAGGTTTAAAAAATAGTAGCTCATAGCTTTAATTTGCCATCAGTCCAAGATTCAACTGCCTCATGTTCATTGGACACTTGAGTTTCTTCTGAGTTGATTTACTATTCTTGTGCTGTATTCTGTCCTCCATTGAGACATTCCTTTTTTTCTTACTGATTAGTAACAACTTTTCATATGTTATGACATTAAGTCTTTTTTGTGTATGTTGTTAATACTTTCCTTTTTGTTTTGCCATTTGCCCATGTGGTTTATTGTGGTTTTGACACCTTGTTCAGTCGCTAAGTCACATCCGTTTCCATGGTTCATTTTTGAAATTTTGGGGGACTCTCTTTTTCTCCAAAGAGTTAGTCGTTTCATGAAAGTCACCTCTTTTTCTTAAGCAGTTTTTAAATGGAACTTTAATTATATACTTACTGAGTCTCTTTCTGGACTTTACTGTTTAATTGATGTGTATTCTGTTGCCAGCGTTATGTTAATTATTGTTAATTACAGTGTAGGCAATTCTAGTATTATGGAAAGTTCTCATTATTTCTTTTTTTTCTTTTTCTTTTTTTGTGTCAAGATTGGTTTGGTTGTCCTTCTGTGCATATTCCTCCAGAATCATTCTGGCAATTCTCCTTTTTTTTTTTTTTTCTTTACTTGTAATATTATGGGCATTAATGATTTTTCTGAAACCCAAGCATGGCCCTGACCAAAACATGTGGTTGGAGAAGAGAGAAAAAGTATAACAGTTACCAGATTAGGTAAGATATTATAGATTTTTCTCTCTAACCGTTTCCAAGTAACCAGACCTTAAATTCCTCTAATATGTTCCAAGGACCTACCACCCATGGCATAAATGAAAACCTTCTGTGTAAAAGGAGAGCTAAAGAGAATATAAGGATATATGTGTAGAAGTAAAAGAAAGAAAACAGAGTCTGAGATTAAGAAGAACACAAAGACACAGGAAATCAAAGTGCTGCAGGAAGCCTGAAAAAATGATCTATGGTTTTCATTTTTTGATCATCATTCAGTTTTCATTTCTATAAACAAAAACTCTCTGTTTTTAAAAAGCCACTGAAATTTTTTATCTGTCCCCTAATGTATCTGTCCCCTTTATGATGTATAGGACTGACATTTCAGAGAGTTACAGAAGAACAGAATCTTGGTGTTCGTTTCCTGCCCAATCCAGGAATCCCCCTGCAGCACTTCTCCTAGGAGTGGCTGTCCAGCCTCTGCTTGGTTGCTACCTGACCAGGCCCTGACTCATCGAGCTCATCTCATGTTTAAACAGCCTAATTATTAGAAGGTTCTTGCTGCTAGAAAGTAAAAATCTGTCTTCCAGCTTTCCTCTCCCCAGCCTTTGCCCTGATTCTGCCTTTCTGAGCCAAACTTGGCCTTCATTGCTTTGGACTCGGCTCTCCTGTCCCCTCCAGTTTTATCTTCCCTGGACTTGTCATTGCTGATCAGTCCTTTTGGAACAGAGTTCTTGATCTTTCCACATTCTGGTCTCTCGTCTGGAAGTATAAAACAGACAGCATTTCTTTTAAAGGTGAAACACAGAAGTTAACAATTCTCCAGATTGCACCTGACCAGTGCAGTAAGTTGGGAGAACTTCATTCCTTACCTGGCATTTTTTTCAAATGGATACACCTCAGGTTACATTCAGGTTTAAGATAACAAGACTCAAGCTTCAGTTGTTCAGCCTTTCCAGGGAAAAATAAGGTCTTTCCCTGGTCCTTTTCACCTAAGCAAGAGAACAGATCTCACAGGTGAAATGAACTCTTTCCTTTAATTTTTATTGGAGTGTAGCTGCTTACAATGCTGTGTTGGTTTCTGTGTCTGTACATGTTCAGTTGTGTCTGACTCTTCTATACCCCATGGATCGTAGCCGGCCAGACTCCTCTGTCCATGGGATTTCCCAGGCAAGAATACTGGAGCAGGTTGCCATTCCCTTCTCCAGGGGATCTTCCAGACCCCAGGATCGAACCCACATCTCTTTCATCCCCTGCATTGGCAGGCAGATTTTTTGCCATTGCACCACCTGGAAGCCTGTGCTAGTTTCTACTGCACAACAAAGTGAATCGGCTCTACATATACATACATCCCCTCTTTTCTGGATTTCCTTCCCGTTTAGATCACCACAGAGTGCTGAGTAGAGTTCCCTGTGCTATCCAGCTTTATGCACATTAGTGTATATATGTCGATCCCAACCTCCCAGTTCATCTCACCACCACCCCTTCCTCCTTGGTATCCCTACGTTTGTTCTCTACATCTGCATCTCAAAAATGAACTCTTAACAGACTTTAGTGAAATTGGGAGACGTCTTTAAAGCCAAGAATAAGGGGGGTGGGGAATGGTCTTCCCATGTCAAAGCTGGAAGAGTCCATGTTGTGGAATTTGGGGAGCTATGAAAACTTCAGTGCCCACGGAAAGCCGGTGTCTGCCCACCAAAGAAGAAACGCCTGGATGCCTCACCTGTGGGGGTGCCTTACTCCAGGCCCAGGTCTCTGCCCAGGCAGTCAGCTTTTGAAAACTGGCTTTTTGCTGCCTTTCAGTCTTGCCTCTCAGTACTGACTGGAAGCAAGGAGAGCTTAAATCTCTGCCTTGTCTATGCCAGTGTGTGTGCCTTTCTGAATAAAATGGAGACTACTCCCCGGGACCCCAATTATTCAGAGTCTGGTACCCTTGGAGTCCTGCAGAGCCTCAATCAGGCCCTCCTGGCCGCTTCTCATGAATCCACAGAGAACCTGACTCCAGAGATGCCTACCTTGGGCTCACCTTTCCATTTCTCTCCCCCATGGAGCTGTGCCATCAACACCCCAAGCCAACTGCACAGGTGTGGGCAGGCAGGAGGCTGCAGTGACCCTGCCGTTGAGCTCTGGCCCTGGGGTACACAGGCCACTGCGGTGGGGGCGGAGCAGGGAACTGGCAGCCTCCCTAGCCGCGTGTGATGGGCCCTTGCCTGCTGCCTCCAGACCCGGAAAAATCTGGCGTATTCACAAATCGGCCCTACTTGAAATCCAGGAAGAGGTGTAATTGCAGTGCTCAGGATCTCAACTGTCTGTGTTGCCCTGAATCCTAGCATACAGCGTAGTGAGTGACGTCAGAAACTAAACACTGGCTTTCCAGGCCGGGAGGAGGCCGGATGCCCGAGGGAGCAGGGGGGCGGTGGAACCTCACGGAGCTTCCATTGGCGGAATATGAGCATGTGGTCCTAAGAGACCTAGACTCTTCCCTGAGCAAGAGCACACAGACGTGTATTCCACTAGCTTATTGTCTGTGGGCAGAGCCCATCCCACTTCTGGTTTCTATTAATCTAATCTCTTATAAGGTAAAATCCAGTTTGGAATATGTTACATACATGCCATATACTGCTAGTCTTCCTGGTAAGTGAAGTCACTGAAAAAACACACAGCTGCCGGTTTTATCTGAATATTTGGCACCATTTAAGGATAAGAGGTGGTGTTGAATGCTTTATTTTTTAAAAATTTAATCGTAGGATAATTGATCTACAATGTTGTGTTGGTCTCTGCTGCACAACAGTGTAAACTGGCTGTTAGCACACATAGGTCCCCTCGCTCTTGAATCTCCCTCCCACCCCCTAGGTTGTCATAGACAGGGGGTTGAGCTCCCTGTACTATGCGGCAGATTCCCACTGGCTATCTGTTTTACGTCTGGGTGTATACATGTTTTGATGCTACTCTCTCACTCCATCCAACTCACTCCCTGCCCCACTGTGTCCACAGGTCTGTTCTCTGTGACTGTGTCTCTGTTGAGCTGTGCTTTCCTGTCCTGGTCTGGCTGGCTAGCAAGCAGATCTCTCTTTGCAAAGTGTTCCATCTTGAGCCCTGTGTACAGTCCTGAGCCCCAGGACGGTCAGATGAGAAGGATGTGAGTGACGAAAACGGGAGTCATCCAGGATCCAGGCTCCAGGCTGGTCCTCCATCCTCAGGAACGCTAAGCCCTTGGTTGGGGGACACACCCATGCCCTCCTCCCTTACCCCTTGGCCTCCACTAAGGTTTGAAACAACATTTGCCGAACAATTACCTTGGGTGCTTAACTTTTCCTTCATGTATCTTTTCTCCCAAATGCAGCCATCTCCCTCACAGCTCATCCCTCTGCTCAAGAGGAAAATAACAGTTCTTTTTTAAAAAAAGATATATATATTTTTTTAATTTATTTATTTGGCAGTGCTGGGTCTTAGTTGTGGTATGTGGGATCCAGTTCCCCAACCAGGAATCAAACCTGGGCCCCTCCAATGGGAGCTCGGAGTCTGAGCCGCTGGACCACCAGGGAAGTTCCAAAAATAAGGGTTCCTGAATGAACAAACCTCTAACACTCATTTGACAGGTTCTTAATGAGAAGCTGTGCCCTTTGAGAATGTTTCTGCAGACTGAGCAACACTGGGAAAGCTTTTTAGATCAGAACAGAAATAAATAAATAATATTATTTTCAATTAGGAAGTTAGAAACCCAACAAAGAACTGGATCTTTATATTCTACTCTGAACCTTTATACTCTGGCTTAGAATGTCCCTTCAAAGGTCATTCTTGAGCTACCTATTAGGTCTGAGATTCATTTTTTTTAAAGAGTCTTTTGATGTGGGCCATTTTTAAAGTCTTTCTTATTGAATTTGTTACAGTTGTTATTGTTCAGTCCCTAAGTCCTGTCCCATCCTGGTGGACTGCAGCACTTTGTTACAGTATTGCTATTTTTTAGTGTTTTGATTTTTTGACCATTAACGATATAGACTATGCCAAAGCCTTTGACTGTGTGGATCACAAGAAACTGTGGAAAATTCTGAAAGAGATGGGAATACCAGACCACCTGACCTGCCTCTTGAGAAACCTATATGCAGGTCAGGAAGCAACAGTTAGAACTGGATGTGGAACAACAGACTGGTTCCAAATAGGAAGAGGAGTCTGTCAAGACTGTATATTGTCACCCTGCTTATTTAACTTATATGCAGAGTACATCATGAGAAACTCTGGGCTGGAAGAAGCACAAGCTGGAATCAAGATTGCCGGGAGAAATATCAATAACCTCAGATATGCAGATGACACCACCCTTATGGCAGAAAGTGAAGAGGAACTAAAAAGCCTCTTGATGAAAGTGAAAGGGGAGAGTGAAAAAGTTGGCTTAAAGCTCAACATTCAGAAAACTAAGATCATCACTTCATGGGAAATAGATGGGGAAACAGTGGAAACAGTGTCAGACTTTATTTTTTTGGGCTCCAAAATCACTGCAGATGGTGATTGCAGCCATGAAATTAAAAGATGCTTACTCCTTGGAAGGAAAATTATGACAAACCTAGACAGCATATTAAAAAGCAGAGACATTACTTTGCCAACAAAGGTTCGCCTAGTCAAGGCTATGGTTTTTCCAGTGGTCATGTATGGATGTGAGAGTTGGACTGTGAAGAAAGCTGAGCACCAAAAAATTGATGCTTTTGAACTGTGGTGTTGGAGAGTCCCTTGGACTGCAAAGAGATCCAACCAGTCCATCCTAAAGGAGATCAGTCCTGGGTGTTTATCGGAAGGACTGATGTTGAAGCTGAAACTCCAATACTTTGGCCACCTCATGCAAAGAGTTGATTCATTGGAACAGACCCTGATGCTGGGAGGGGTTGGGGGCAGGAGGAGAAGGGGACAAAAGAGGATGAGATGGCTGGATGGCATCACCAACTCAATGGACATGAGTTTGAGTAAACTCCGGGAGTTGGTGATGGACAGGGAGGCCTGGCGTGCTGCGATTCATGGGGTCGCAAAGAGTCAGACTGAGCGACTGAACTGAAGCATACAGAATCTTAGCTCCCCAACCAGTGATTGAACCTGCACCCTCTGCATTGAAAGGCAAGAAGTCTTAGACACTGGACTACCAGGGAAGTCCCTGATTTGAGATTTTTAAAAAATGTTTTAGCATGGCAAATTTTCAGCAAATTCAAGAGAAGAAAGAGCCCTCATAGATCTACCACTCAACTTCAACAAACTCAACTCGCAGCTGATTTTGTATCACTTACACCCCATGTGTTCATTGTGCAACCCCACCCTGCTCCCAACCAGGATTATCTGGAAGCAAACACGTCACATCATTCCTAAATATAGAGTGTCCCTCTAAAAGGTAACATCTCATTTTTTGTTGTTTTTATTTTTTAAATTTCTTGGCGGCATTGGGTGGCTTATGGGATCTTAGTTTCACCACCAGGGATTGAACCCACAACCCCTGCATTGAAAGTGGGAAGTCTTAATCACTGGACGACCAGGCAAGTCCCAGATAACATCTCGTTTTGAATAATCATTTCTATGCAGACTCTGAAGGCTAATGAGCTCCCTCAAAATACACACCGGCCAGGTGCCTATTACCCATGACGTGGGACTCTATGAATGCACTAAAATTATGGTTCATACTTACCCTAGCACTACACTCCATTTCCCAGTTGCCTGCACTCAGCTGGACTGGCTTCATAAGAGAGTTATAGGGACTTTCCTGGTGGTCCAGTGGTTAGCACTTTACCTTTCAATGCAGTGGGTGCGGGCTTGATCCCTGATGGGGAGCTAAAATCCCACATGCCTTGCAGCCAAAAGACCACAGCCTAAACCAGAAGCAATATTGTAACAAATTCAATAAAGACTTTAAAAATGATCCACATCAAAAAAGTCTTTAAAAAAAGAGAGAGAGGATTATATGCAGAGACTTGGAAACCAACTGGCGTAGAATACCAGCTCCACCACTTCTTATCTCTGTGATCTTAGGCAAAGCACTTAACCTCTCTATGCCTCAACTTCCTCATCTAAAAGCCAAGCCAACTAAGCCCATGCATATGCATACTTGCTAAGCTGCTTCAGTCATGTCCAACTTTTTGTGACCCTATGGACTGTAGCCCTCCAGGCTCCTCTGTCCATGGAGGATTCACCTGGTCAAGAATATTGGAGTGGGTTGCCATTTCCTTCTGCAGGGGATCTTCCCGACTCAAGCATCTAAAAGCCAAGCCAATTAAGCCCATGCATACGCATACTTGCTAAGCTGCTTCAGTCATGTCCAACTTTTTGTGACCCTATGGACTGTAGCCCTCCAGGCTCCTCTGTCCATGGAGGATTCACCAGGTCGAGAATATTGGAGTGGGTTGCCATTTCCTTCTGCAGGGGATCTTCCCAACCCAAGCATCAAACCCGTATCTCCTATAGCTCCTGCATTGCAGGTGGATTCTTTTACTGCTAAGCCACCAGGAAAGCCCAGTTAAGCCCATACAACACAACAAAGAAAAAAACAACCCAATTGAAAAATAGGTAGAATATCTAAATAGACATTTCTCCAAAGAAGACCTAGAGATGGCCAACAGGCACATGAAAAGATGCTCAACATCTCTAATTATTAGAGAAATGCAAATCAAAACTACAATGAGGTGCTACCTCACACCAGTCAGCATCATTAAAAAGTCTACAAAGAGCAAATGCTGGAGAGTGTGTGGAAAAAGGGAACCCTCCTGCATTGTGGGTGGGAATGTAAATTGGTATAGCCACTATGGAAAACAGTATGGAGTTTTCTCAAAAAGCTAAAAATGGAGTTGCCATATAATCCAACAATCTCATCCCTAGGCATGTCTGGACAAAAGCATAACTTGAAAGGATACACGCACCCCTATGTTCATAGCAGCACTATTCACAAAAGCCAAGATGTGGAAACAACTTAAATGTCCATTGACAGATGAATAGATAAAGAAGGTGTGGTGCATGCATGCAATGGAATACTACTCATGCCATCTGCAGCAACAAGGATGGACCCAGAGATTATCACACTAAGGTAGGCAGGTCAGAAAGGGAAAGACAAATACCATATGGCACCACTTATGTGTGAAATCTGAGCTGTTACACCAATGAACTTATCTACGAAACAGAAACAGACTCACAGGCAGAGAGAACAGACTTGTGGCTGCCAAGGAGGAGGGGATGGCGGAGAAAAGAATTGGGTGTTCGCATTAGCACAGGTATGGTGTGGCTAAAAAAGTTGAAAAATAAACTTTAAAAAAAGGTTTTTTTAAAGACCAGAAAGACAACATGAAATTATTAATGCTTGTTATTTCTCAAAGGAGCAACAAAAAGTCAGTTTTATTCTTTGTGTTTGAATTTTCTGAATGTTGTGCAATGAACATGAATGATTTGTTCATTATGGAAAGATTATTGTTTAAAAACGGGCTTCCCAGGTGGCTCAGTGGTGAAGAATCTGCTTGCTATGCAGGAACACAGGTTGGATCCCTGGATCAGGAATATCCTCCAGAGAAGGAAATGGCAACCCACTCCAGTATCCCTGCCTGGGAAATCCCATGGACAGAGGAGCCTGGAGAGCTACAGTCCATGGGGTCACAAAGAGTCAGACACGACTGAGCGACTGAACACACACATACATTGTTTAAAAGCAGGATACATAATTGTATAGGCAGGCAGCTTCAGTTATGCAAAATAGATGGAAACAGAAAGATATTAATGGGAGAACTGTGGGTGATTTTTTCTTTATGTCTTTAGGTTTTTCCAAGTATTCTGCTCTGAGAGCGGTAAGTTGTTTGAGGTTGCAGTTGTTCAGTCGCTCAGTCATGTGACCCCATGGACTCTGTGATCCCAAGAACTGCAGCACGCCAGGCTTCCCTGCCCTTCACTGTCTCCTGGAGTTTGCTCAAGCTCATGTCCACTGAGTTGGTGATGCCATCCAGCCATCTCATCCTCTGTCATTTGAGGACCTTGGTCCAAATGGGGAAACTGAGGCCCAGGAGACCAAGGGGGAAGGCTCTTGGGCTCCGCGTGCACCTCTGCCTGCCTGGCCCAAGCTAGAGCAGTGTGCTCAGTCCTTGCCAGCGATGCCTCCTTTTGAGTTCATTCCTGACCCCTGACTTAGAGCTTGCGGCTGTAAGCGACTGTCACGTGATAACAGGGTGCACTCTCCAAGCCTTTCATTCTCAACCAAAGAGCAGCAAAAAGAAGCCTCGGGAGGAGAGAAGAAATGGTCTGCTGGGCCCCACATGCGTGGGGGTGACATGGGGGATGCTTGACACGGCCAAGGCGTCATCCTGACCATCTGCAGGGGCAGGGAGCCAGCCCTCAGCTGGACCACTGCAGATTCCAGACTGCAGGCATCTCCCCGCTGCAGCTGCCAGCTGCGAGGGAGGGGCAGGCCCTGCAGAGAGACTTGTGCGCCAGAGATAGCAGCCCGAGCACAGCCCAGAGATTCTGGGCCTCCCCAGTCTACTTCCCCAACCAGTGTGCCTGGAACAAAATGAACAAGGAACAAACAAAAACAAATCACCACAAGGACAGAAAAAAAAAAAAAAGGAAGAATGGGAGAATAGTACTTTCTAGAAGAGAAGTTAGATCTGATGATGGCACAAGGGACAGCCAGTGGGGTTAGGGCAGGGTGGCCCTCTGGGCAAAGTTGGGAGTTAGAGCCACAGGCCAAGGGTCCCCCGCTGACTCCCACTATACGATCCAAGGCATGGGCTCCTCCCAGGGCAGTGCCCTGCCTGTTGTTGTTTAGTCACTCAGTCATGCCCAACTCTTTTGTGACCCCATGAACTGCAGTCCACCAGGCTCCTCTGTCCATGGGATTTCCCAGGCAACAATACTGGAGTGGGTTGTCATGCCCTTCTCCAGGGGATCTCCCTGACCCAGGGATCAAACCCATGCGTCTTCTGCATTGGCAGGCGGATTCTTTACCCACTCAGCCACCAGAAAGCCCCAGTGCCCATCTACAAGAGGCAAATGCCACCAAAGGGTTAAGAAGGTGTCCTTGTTACTGGAAGGGACATTACAACTGCACGTCTGCCCTAATACCCTCAGGAAGGGGCAGGTGGTTTAGTCTTCCCACCTGTGCCTGTTCAGACTTGAATGTCAGGGCAGCTTCTATGGCGTCACACTTGCCACGTCCAGGTCTGCAGCGGAGGAAACAGCCCCCAGCTCGGCCATCCCCACACAGGGAGGCTGTGGCTGGGTGGGCTGTCTCTGCCTTGTCCTGCGCTGTGTGTGAGCACAAAGCCAGCCTGGACTGTCTTCCATGTATTCGGATCTGAGATGTTCCATTGTCCATGTCCTTGTCCACGTCCAGCAGGCCACATGGCCTGGAGGCCCTTCATATATCTGTCCATTGGCCTCAGAGTAAAGTCAACTTGGGGGATTTTTCCCCAGGTGGAATGGAGGCAAAAAAGTAATCAGTGGCTCATTGCCATTAAAACTTTAGATATGGTCCTGGCAGCTTTAGAGACACCCCCAGTCTGTTTGAGGGTAGTTACTTACCTATCTTTAGACAAGAAAGCGACTTCACTTTCACTTTTCACTTTCATGCATTGGAGAAGGAAATGGCAACCCACTCCGTTGTTCTTGCCTGGAGAATCCCAGGGACGGGGGAGCCTGGTGGGCTTCCGTCTATGGGGTCGCACAGAGTCGGACCCGACTGAAGTGACTTAGCAGCAGCAGCAGACAAGAAATGTGTCTAGCCTTGATTTCAAGGCAAGTCTACGGAAGGAGAGCAACTCTGACAATGTGAATAGTAGGAAGACTCATTCTCCCTTACTCCCTAGCTTCTCAAGTTCATAGGTTGCTATTAAAATTCCACCACTGGCTTCTCTGGTGGTCCAGTTGTTAAGAATCTGCCTGCCAAAGCAGAGGACACTCGTTTGATCCCTGGTCTGGGAAGATCCCACCTGCCACAGAGCAGCTAAGTCCATGCACCACAATTCTGAAGCCCAGGTGCATAGAGCCAGTGCTCTGCAACAAGAGAAGCCACCGCAATAAGAAGCCCGCACGGCAGCTAGAGACCAGCCCCTACTCACCACAACTAGAGAAAGCCCACGGGCAGCGATGAAGACCCAATGCAGCCATAAATAAATAAAAAATCAAATCCCATGAAATCCTTCCATTGGCATCCATTTAACTTTGTAATTTGGTTCAGGTTTAGGGTATATCCTTCTAGGCCTGTCACTGGGCAAGATAGGGAGGAGGATATAACAGAAGAGTGAGATGTGGTCCTGGGCTCCCCAGTCCAGAGAGGACCCAGGCCAGGAAAAACTCACTTCATGGGCTGAAACTGACCCAGGACAGGTCAGACAACAAGTTCTGAACCATGTTATGGGAAACAGTCTTTGAGGACACTCATCCTAAATTACCACGGACCCCAAAGAATCCCCATTTAGGGCCAAATCCTAAAATGCACCCCTTGCGTGTGAGTACCAGCCTGGGCTGTAGAAGAACACTCCGTATGGGTGATCCTGTGCCTTGGAAAGAAGGAACTCGAGGACGATACTCGGAACCATGCCTGGGCAGTCTAGGTTATCAGCGCCCATATACAAGCAACAGCAGCTGGGCCTTTAAAAACAGTACCTGGCAGTGTTTATACATATTCTACCCTGAGGATAGCACAGAGCAGATGATTCAATGGACGTGAACTTGGGCAGACTCTGGGAGATAGAGAAGGACGGGGAAGCCTGGTGTGCTGCAATCCATGGGGTCGCAAAGCAGACACGATGTAGACTGTGAATAACAACAACAACAACTTACTTCAGCAGCATGCAAGCTGCTTGTGGCCGCCAGATCCAACCGCAGGCCTCAGATCCACCCCACATGTCCACCTCTCACTTGTGGCATATGTTCTCTTGGGTGGCATCCTCGTTCTTTCTCTTTTTCTTAGATTAATTTCTGTTGGCGTACAGTTGCTCTCCAATGTTAGTTTCTGCTGTACAGCAAAGTGAATCAGCGGCACGTGTACACACATCCCCTCTTTTTGGACTTCCTTCCCCTTGAGGTCACACAGAGCACCGAGGAGGGAGCCCTGTGCGCCACGGTAGGTTCTCATCAGTATCTCATCAGTATCTGTGTTAGACGTCAGTTCAGTTCAACTGCTCAGTCGCTTCTGACTCTTTGTGACCCCACAGACTGCAGCGCACCAGACTTCCCTACTATTTTAGACATGGTAGTGTATATATATGTTCATCTTTTCTCTTCGGAGGTCCAGTTCATGCCTTCAGTGATGTCTCTGGTTGCTCTTCCAATTGTATGTCAGAATTAGTTAATGATTTTAACTAGCTCATTAACAGAACTGGTTAATGATTTATATTCTGTGTTTCATATTTAGGTTTGTATTACCGTTCTTCAGGGTAGAACAGATGATACTCCTTTGAGCCCCATCTTGGTTCCTCCACAAAGCCAACAGTCCTGTCACCAGGAAATAATGGTAAAGACCATTCTGAGTATCAAGTGACTGTCCATGCTCTGCACTTGACTCATTATGCAGTGAGCTCCAGTCAACATTTACTAGTTGCTTCCGAAAGAAAGTGGGTTGATACCTAACGACAACACTGTTACCGCTGAGTCCAGGCTCCAACTGCTCACCATAAGATAGGACAATAAATCAAGATATGAGTTGTTAGGGCAAGGAATAGTGACTTTATTCAGAAAGCCAGCAGTTGGAGAAGATGGACTAGCATCCCATAAAACCATCTTCTCTTTTAGAATTCAGACTTCTTTTATACTAAAGGGAGAAAGTAAAGACCTTGTTCCAGCCAGACTTTGGTGGAAATGTGTTAATTTCTTCCTTCCTATAGCTATTCACAGATGGGCCTGGTCAGGATGTTTCCTGTGAGCTAAACAAAAGTATTTTAGCTTAATGCTCATTACCTGGGGGGAAGGGTTCCTATGGTCTTTGTGTATGACTTAAGTTTATAGGCAACATTCCTTTAGTGATTATCTTACAGTAGGATACAAAGTTTCTTCCCTCCTAGAGCATGACTTGCACCTTAGCCTGAGCTGGTTAGGTTTTTATATGATACTGTTCAAACCTTTGCTCATCAGCAGAAGAATTACAATCAAAACAGTCATTATTCCAGATAGTGATCTGTAGAGTCAGTGATAATTCCCATCAAATAATTCATGTGATAAACATGTTTGTGAATAATAATGACATGTAAAGCATAAACCTATCCAAGACATACTGCAAAACTGAAATCCACATGCTACCTCCTTCTCAGGGAAGAATGATAAGCAAACCATGAGTTTTGTTTTTACTTACACATCTGGTTCCAAAGCTAATGGTTAGTGTATTTGCCTTGTTAGAAGACACAGAATTATGAGCTGTTTATATGATGCATATGAAGTTGATAAGTTAGTGTCACAGCAGCAGCAAAAAAGATACATATGCCCCTACTCTGGACATAAATAATTCTTCACTTGGATGGAAGTAAACACACAGGTGAGAGGAATTAACTTGCTAATTTTTTCTCCTTGCCTAGTAAATATATTAGTCTTTGTGTCCTATATACTAAAGGACACATGCGTTCTTGCTCAGTTGCTCAGTCATGTCTGATTCTTTGCAACTCCATGGACTGTAGCCCTGCAGGCTCCTCTGTCCATGGAATTTTCCAGGCAAGAATACTGGAGTGGGTTTACTAAAGTATACTTCCTTCCTAGATGCACTGAAGGAAGGGCAGTGTCAATCAGTAGACGTCTGATATAGAGATTTTAAAACTAATTTTCAAATACAAAAGCAAAAGTTTCATATCACCAATATAAAATTAGGCCTTGCCAAGTCTGGTTCATTATAGTTTTGGCTTTCACCACTAACTTAAAATAATTTTTATTAAAAAAACATTTTTATACTTATTTGGCTGCACCACGCTGCATGTGGGATCTTAAGTCCCTGACTAGGATGGAACTTGCACCGTTTGCATTGGAAGCACGGAATCTTAACCACTAGACTGCCAGACAAGTCCCTTTAAAATTAATTTTTAATCCAAATATCCAAGAACCAGTGAAGAGCAGCAATCATGTTTTCTGCTTACAGTGAATTACTATAAATTATATCTAAAAAGATATATTTAAATTGTTGTTGTTTAGTGTCCGACTCTTTGCGATCTCACGGACTGTAGTCTGCCAGGCTCCTCTGTCCATGGGATTCTCCAGGCAGGAGTACTGGATAGATAGCCATTATCTTCTCCAGGGGATTTTCCCAACCCAGAGATCAAATGCACATCACATCACCTGTGTTGACAGGCATCTCCTGGGAAGCCCAATGGATCTCTTTAGGGAGCCATTATTCAGCCTACCACAATCCTGATCTAACCTTATCTACACTGTGATTTATAGGCACCTTCTTAAAGAGATGGAGCAAAGATAAACCTCTGATGGTGGAGCCGTAATTACAGTCTGAGTGTCCCGCTCTGTTGCTGAAGATGGGGCTGGATCGGCAGTGAAAAGTTTGGATCACACTCTGACACCTGGAGTAGGATGGCCCGGAGAGCAACCACTCTGGGAGCTGCGAGTATGCCTACCCAGATGCCCTGAAGGAAAGGCAGCCTCCAAATCGCTTCAGCTCCTCATCTCCTAACCTGGAGGTGCCTCACTCCCATCCCTCCTCCACACTCAAGCACTCTTTCTTGTTCCTAAGAGAAAGGCTTAGAAGTTTCTCATTTTGTAGCCTTTCTGCCCTCTGGGCACCCTGAGGTCCCCTGGAAATGAAAGGATTGGAAGCAACCAGCTTCCTTTTCCTCGAGTGCCCAGACACTAAGGGGACATCCACATCGGGGAGACTCTCGCCGGCTTCGTCAGATACAAAAGGATGCAGCAGTAAATGCACCCCTTCTCCCCTTGCTGGGCCCCCACTGGGTTCATTCTTGTTTGTCCTATTCTTAGCAACAGAGCCAGTTTCTCCAAGGGTCAAATCTTGGGGTTTTATTTTCTGACTTTGCTCCACTCTTTTCTGGGACAGCCCTAGTCCCTGGGCCTTAGCATCCCCACCTTGTAATTAAATGGGTTACACTCAGGTGATCATAGATGGGGAAGATGGTGTACTTGCAGCCTTGCAGTGTGACTCCCTCATTGTGCAGATGAGGAGACTGAGGCTCAGAGAAGGGAAGTAGCTTGGCAGGGGTCACCCAGGGGTTGTGTGTTAAGTTTCTGTGTGTCTTTTATTGTTTTCTTCTTTAAAAAAAAAAATCTTTATTTCTTGGTTGCAGTGCGTCTTAGTTGTGGCGTGTGGGATCTAGTTGCTGGACTAGCCCCTGGACCCCAGGGAAGTCCAGTCTCTGTGTGTCTGTCCTGTCCCCTCAGTAATTCCATGGCAGGGGCTGTGTTTTGCCTGCTTTTTGAGTCCCTTCAGGGACCCAGTTCCAGAGCAGGGTTTGTAGACACTGGCTGATTTGGGAGGACTGATGGATGAAACACCAGAGTAGTTGGAGAAAAGTTGTCAAGAGTGAGCCAGACTGAAGCTGGCCCATGTAGGTAAGTGTGGTGGGGGCTCCAGGGAGCCGCTCACCAGCTAGGTGATGGTGGACACGTTTCTTGACTTTTCTAAGCCTCCATTTTTTCAACTATGAAATGCAGATGATAGTTCTTACTCCATGTGGTTGGAAGACTTAATAAGATTTAATAAGCCTGATACACTCAATTGCTCTTATTTAGTCACACTCCATTGTTGTGGTTTATTGCTAAGCTAGGGGCTTCCCAGGTGATGCTAATGGTAAAGAACCTGCCTGCCAATGCAGGAGATGTAGGAGATGCAGGTTTGATCCCTGGGTCAGGAAGATGCCCTGGAGAAGAAAATAGCAACTCACTACAGTATTCTAGCCTGGAGAATCCCATGCACAGAGGAACCTGGCAGGCTACAGGGAGGTCACAAAGTGACTGAAAAGACTTAGCATGCATGCGTCGCTAAGCTATGTTGACTCTCTGTGACCCAGTGGACTGTAGTCTGCCAGGCTCCTCTGTCCATGGGATTCTCCAGGCCAGAATACTGGAGTGGGTTGCCATTTCCACCTCCAGGGGATCTTCCTGACCCAAGGATCGAACCTGTGTCTCCTGCAACGGCAGGCAGATTCTTTATCGTGGAGCCACCAGGCAAGCGGAGAAATGGAATAATTCCTGCCAAATTAGTACATGAAGTATGTCACGGTCATCAGCAGTTGCAGCCACCGTGGATGGTGAGCTGGTGAGCCCAGAGGGAACCCAGAAAGGAAGGAATATCTGCCATCTAGCAATCATCAGACTGCAGCCACAGCGAGCCCCGAGGAAACTCGGGACTCTGGCCCCAGATGACTAAGTCACATATCAAAAGAGTGATTTCAGTGAACCCAGACTCTTGCATCTTCCCACACATAGAAAAGCAATTCCTTAACTTGGGTTATCTGGTTTCCTTTAACTAGCAATAGTCTTCTGATGTTCAGATTACCTGCCCTTTGTTGCAAAACTTCTATATAACTTGGCTCCCGCCTCCTTCCCCCCTCCAACTCATCTCCTTGAGCAGTTCGCTCAGGGTTACTTGAGATGCTGTCTCCTGGGCTTAAGTCATAAACATTCCCACTGAATAAGCATAACCCTCAACTTTCAGGTTGTGAGTGTTTTTAAGTTTAAAGTTGTTCACTGGAGCTTTATGAACTTTTATTATGGAGCTTCAGTTGCATCATGTCAGTGCCATTGTGGGGGCTGTAATAGGAAAGAAACTATGATACACACACACACATACACACACACAGGCTACAGAAATTGCTGCCTCTGATCTCAGGAAGCTGGAGGAGGAAGGATGACTGGAGACGGACATAAGAAAAGAAAGCCATCACCAGTGAAAGTAGCGGGGCAGCCCTTGCAGGAGGAGGAGAGACAGTATAGCTGAGAGCACCAGCTGGACGTTCAGCCTGCATAGAGATGTGGGTTAAGGACACGGACTGGGAGTAGTGATAACAACCAAATGGATCTGCCCTTGGGAGCTGTGTGACCTTAAGGAGATGGCTTCCTCTCTCTGAACCTCCTAAGACCAGGAGTGAGGATTTGTTGTTGTTGTTTAGACACTAAGTTGTGTTCGACTCTTTGTGACCCCCATGGACTGTAGCCCGCCAGGCCCCTCTGTGCATGGGATTTCCCAGGCAAGAATTCTGGAGTGGGTTGCCATTTCCTCCTCCAGGGGATCTTCCTGACAGAGATGGAAATCACGTCTCCTGCTTAGCAGGCAGATTCTTTACTACTGAGCCACCAAGGGAAGCCCAAAATGACAGTAACTGTCCACATCTCTCAAAGTGGGTACAGACCTCGCTGTGGATTCACTAAAACGTTCTACGTGATGTGACTATTGTGTCGAAGGAACTCGGTAAGACACACCATCCATTAGCATCAACATGGTTACTGAAAGTGCCCTAGAGGAAGGAGGAAGAGCAGAAGAGGGTGACAGTGATGGAAGGGGGATTTTTCTAGTTGGAGCAGGCTGGGGAATGAGTGATAGAAGGCACCCTCCCCATCTCTGAGGATTTCAGGCAGTCGCGGGAGAGACCCGCATCATGGGCCGGACTTTCATGGGAGAGAGTGTGTACCCCCTGGCCATCAGAGACTGGGGCCAGGGGGCCCCCGCTCTGGGGGTGGGGCCTCAGGCTCTTGGAATAAGGACAGCAGATTGTTACTTTCGTCTCCACCCAACTCCTGGAGCCTCCCAGAAAGAGATATGCTCAGTTGTCAGTCTCCCTCCCCTAGAGCAGATACTATTCGTTTAAAAATAGTTGCGTTTTTTAATGTTTAAAATATCTGCACACGTAATACATGCTTTTATTTGGAAAGCATATAAAAGTCAAGATAACATTCACAGTTACAGTCTCACCACCCGAAATGACCATCTCCTATATTCTAGATTTTTAGTGCCTTATTTCTTGCTTTGTAAAAAATTATCTAGTTGTAATAAGAATATAATTTTACTCTACTTTCTCACTGAATGTTACTTCATAATCTTTGGTGATGGTAGACTTTATATACACAATTTAAAAGTCTGCCTTTGACCACATGTATTTAACTTATCCATTGAAAGTTGTTTCATTTGGGGCCATTATGAAATTAGCAGTTAGTTTGGGATTAACACACACACTACTATATATAAAATAGATAATCAACAAAGACCTACTCTATAGCAAGAGAACTATACTCAATATTTTGTAATAACCTATAAGGGAAAATAATCTGAAAAAGAATATACATATATCTGAATCACTTTGCTGGACATCTGAAAGTTAATACCACATTGTCAATCAACTATATTCCAATTTTTAAAAAGTGCTGTGGGAAAAAAAAAAGTCTGCCTTTGATTTCTCTTAGATGATGAGTTCTCATCTAATGTAGCTAATCATTTCTCCATTATTAGGCTGTTTCCAATTTTACACTATTATGAAAAAAGTCACATTAACATGTTTGAATACAGTATATTCTGTAATTTAAATTATTTCCTTAGACTGAATCCCCAAAATGGGATTAGTATAGTTAAAATGCATAAATGATTATGACTTTTATACATATATTAGGCCTATCAAAATGTTTTCTGGTTTTATTCTTCCAGAATATATAATATATACACATATAAAAATGTTAAAATGTAGAGCTAAGTAAAATGAATGGGAAAAATAATAATCTTAACACCCCAAATAGCCTCTTTTGACATTTCCATATACTTCCCTCCACATTGTTCTGGGATCATTTTGTATACATAAATCATATTTTTCATTTACTTTCACTTATTTCTTCACATCTTTAAAAATGCTGCTGGGGGACTTTCCTGGTGGTTCAGCGTTAAGGCTCCACGCTTCCAATGCAGGGGGTGTGGGTTCAATCCCCAGTTAGGGAACTAGGATCCCACCTGCTACACAGTGCAACCAAAAGATTTAAAAATGAAAACAAATAATTTACATAAAAAGCCTTCTAAAACCTAATTTTTAGTTACTGCAAAGTGGCCCGTTTTTCACAATGGCCCATCATGTCTGTATCATATTTTATATCTTATTGGTGGTTATTGGGATTCCGCTCCCCCCCCCCCAAAGCTTCACTATTATAAATGGCACTAGGGCGGTGCCAAAAGGCCACACTTTCATGAGGAAGACCCCATCCCAGTGGGAGTCACAGAACTATAAACTGGACAGATCTACTGTACCTCAAGGGGTTCACACCTCCAGCACCCTGTAACTGGATCCAGAATCACTCACATCCCCATTTTACAGGTGAGATACAGTACACGCGAGAGAATCTCAGTGTCTAGTGCAAGTTCATAGACCTAGTAGGTATCAGAGATAAGAAAGAAGATGTAAAAATCTAAAAGCCTTGATGTTGCTTCCAAATGTGATACAACTGGATTGTTTACCTTCTGAAAACATTCTTATTTTTTGTGTTATTTAAAAACTAGGTGTGCATAAGACACATGGGCTACAGTCCATAACGTTGCAAAGAGTCAGACATGACCGGAAATCAGCAACAACAAAGTATACACAGCTGATTCATTTTGCTGTGCAGCAGAAACTGACATGACATTGTAAAGCAACTGCTCCAATAAAAATTAATTAAAACCAAACAAGAGAAGATGATAAGGCAGACTTTATTCAAGGGAAATACTACAATGGGGCTTTATAGTAGGGGAGTGAGATTGGGCTCAACTCCAGATACAACAGGGGCCGGTGGAGATTTACAGCCAAGGAATGGGGTCGTCAGATGGAAAATTTCTAAGAAGAAACTTCAGGGCAAGGGGGACTCTGCCTAAACCAACTCGACAGGAATTTTGCTAAAGGCAGGCCAGGGTTGTAAGATACTGAGTGTGGGGGATGAGGAATTTGCTCAGAAATCAAGGAAGTGTGATTTTCGCTAAACTGACACAGCAGAATTCTTGCTAAGCAGAGGTGGACACGGAAGTCCAAAAGTCAGGGCCTGGTTGAGAAGAGGGTTCACGGGAACCAGACTAGAATTAGGTCAAGGGGCAAATCTTTGTCAGGGTCCAAAGCAGTTATGCTTGGGACTTGCCTGGTGGTCCAGTGGTTAAGACTTTGCTTCTCAATGCAGGGGATGCTGGTTTGATCCCTGGTCGGGGAGCTAAGATCCTACATGTCTTGTGGCCAAAAAAATCAAAGCATGAAACAGAAGCGACATTACAATAAATTCAATAAAGGCTTTAAAAATAGTCCACATTTTTAAAAAATCTTAAAAAAAAAAAAAAAACCAAAGTAATTGTGCTCCTGTGGGCCTCCAAATTGGGCCACATTTTTAGAGGAATAGTGACCAACTTGAGGGCACAGAGAGAAAGGTGACCTGGATGATAAAAAGGTCTGGGAAACATGACATGATTTCTTTCAAAAAACATTTATTTAGTCCCTACTATGTGCCAATTGAATAGTACAGACAATAAGAATTAAATTCCTGTTCCAAAGAGCTTTATATTCTGGTGTCAATATAGAGAAAGACTGAAAATAAGATAGCATATGAAAAAAATTAGCAAAATAACTGCAGTATGACAGACACTGAAATATAGGGGGAATGTGGAGTGTTGCATATAATCTCTAGAGCAATCTATGAGGTAGAGGAAAATCAAGAGTTTGGGGGGCCTTCCCTGGCAGTTCTTTGGTGAAGACTGTGCTCCCAATGCAGGGGGCAAATATTTGATCCCTGATCAGGGAACTAAGGCTCCACATGCCACACAGTGTACCCACCCCCCAAAAAAGAGTGTGCTGTATCACAGAAACAGAAAACTTAGGAAATGAGGGAAAGACTGGTTGTATTGAGTGTGGCTGGGAGTCACATCCCCATTTTACTGGTGAGATACAGTACACTCGAGAGAATCTCAGTGTCTAGTGCAAGTTCATAGACCTAGTAGGTACCAGAGATAAGAATGAAGATGTAAAAATCTAAAAGCCTTGATGCTGCTTCCACATGTGATACAATTGGATTGTATCACCTGTAAAAAGGAAGCTGAGAACAGGGAAGCAACTGCAGAATTCGGCACGATGGATGTCGTTTGTGACCAGAACACAAGAGCAGCTTTCACTGGCGTGCTCAAAATGGAAACCCAGCTAGGAGAAGGTTTCAGAGAGAAGGAGATGTGATACAGCACAAACACCTTTCTCCCAAAGTTTGGCCATGAACAGGGAACACAGAATGGAATGATATGCACAGAGTCAAGGAAGGATATACAGTTGACCCTTGAACAACATGGGTTTGGCCTGTGTGGGTCCAATTACATGTGATACTTTTCAATAGTAAATATTACACAATCCCCAGTTGGCTGAATCCAAGAACGTAGAAACATAGATACGAAGGAAATATGGATACCAAGCACTGATTGTAAATTATACTCGGATTTTTGAATGCAAAGATGGTCCACACCCTCAGCCTCCATGTTGTTCAAGGATCAACTATATTTTAAAAGATGGGAGGACACAATTGTATGCTGATGGGAAATATCCAATAGAGGAAGAGGAAGCAATGATCGGGAGTGAGGGAAGGTTGATAAACTCAGGCATATAATCTGTGAGATGGTAAGTGGAGATGGGTCCAGAGCACAGGTAGAGGACTTGGCCTTTGATTTGAACAGAGAGATTTAAAATACTTATAAGGACAGCATTGTAACTGGAAAAAAAGCAGACAATATGGGTTTAGCTCCCAATAGGTCTGTAGATTTGGTAACAGGAAGATGTCAAATGCTTCCCTTTCCCTAGTGAAGTATGAGACTGAAGTTGAGCAGAACAGAACACAGGTTTGAGAAGAGATGAAATGATATGGAATACATTCCTTGGAATATGAGAACACATGTTGACTGAGGAAACTTAGCAAGATTGTTGGGCAGAGTGGGGTGCCCGTCTGAGGTCTGTGCAAGCCTCAAACATTGGCTGTTACTAAGTTAAGTAAAAAATCTGTTGGAGGAATGAGAGGGTTCACGTGTTCCTAGAAAAAGAAGGGCTAGAGCACCAGGATCTAGCTTAGCACTGGAGGATCTCATGAGCAAGAACACATGGATGGCAACTGTAGAATGCAACCCCTGGGATAGATGAGTTCCATCCTCCCCGCATCGAAATCCCATGGAGAGAGCATCTGATTGGCCGGATGGAAGCCAAGAACAATGATTTAATTAAAAGTCTCATCAAGACTGCTCAGGGAGGGACAGCTACTTTGTCCAGGAAATCTGTGATGTGATTACACAAAGAAGAGGGAGAGGATGCTGGACAGACAAAAGCCAGGTAACTACTGTGTGGTCATGAATTCACATGAAACCAGTCAGTGGGACTGTGTGTTTTCTCCAGCAATACTCAGCATCTTTGGGGCGAGCTCAGAGAAAGTGGGTCATTGGGACTGAGCTAAGTAAACACTGTGGAATAGGAGCTATTACAGTAATTAGACCTTACACAACCGTAGGAGGAGCTGGGGAAGAAATGTCCAAATTTGGAGCTGAAGGATGAAAGAAAAGCCAGTAACCAGCTCTGGCTCTGGCGACATGTAGACATTGGCAGGCTTTCTGTAAGCTAGCCACATCCAGCAGCTGTAGTCAGATTACAAAGGGGGCTGAGAGAGACGTCCACACACAATCGTTGGTTCTCTGTGGCGACAGCTTTGGCGTTCACACCAATGTGTCCCGGGTGTCCTGGCGTCACCGTTGGCCAGCAGGGCCAGCAGTTGGGAAGAAGAAACCCAGAGTGAACCTTCGGCACTCTTGTGTCTGCCTCTGACCCGCAACTGCCTTCAGGCTGTGACAACTGCTCTTTCACTTTGCCTCCCAGTTCTTACACAGCTTTGCTTTGGGTCAGCTCTAGCCCCGAACTATTCAAAGGGATTCTGGGAAACATGGTTTCCAGTGTAAATAATGCAAAAACACATATAAAATAATATGAATATTATAAAATATTATTATTAATGAATAATATTATAATGTAATTAAATAATATATAATCAACATTATATTAATAAAAATAATTTAAACAATATGATTTTATAATAATAAAAATAATATAAAAACCCATATAAAAATACATCATGGTAAGGATAATAGGAAACAAGAGAGACAAAAGGTTTAGTGTATTTTCAGCAGAGATACTATCATAATGGACCATAGAATCCAGAATATGGGGACCACATGAATTGCCAGTGAGAAGCTCAAAGAATTATTGCATTAGAGGTGCTAGAGTATGCTAGTTGTAAGGATAAAAAATGATAGTGGGTTATGAATTTGAGGTCTGGGGTGTGTTCTGATTACTGATGATTGGGAGGTCTAAGGTGGCTGAGTCACCGACCAGAGAGTCGGAAGAATCATTCATGTGGATGTTGAGGTCGCTGAAAATGGGGGCCAGGAGGGGACCAAAGAGAAAGTCCCTGAGCGAGCCTGGAGCTGAAGCCCCTGTGAGTGCGTGGCAACGGGCAAGCTGTCAGGGACAGCAGTAGGACTGACGGAGACTGAGCTTGAAAGAACTGGAGAGTTTCAAGTAGGAAAAAGGAGAAGAGGTTTTAAAATGGTGACAGAAGGCAAGGAGGGCTCCTGCTCAGTTCATGCCCTGAGGTCCTTGAAGACGAGGTGGGGTGGAATGCACTGTCTTCTGAGAGCACTGTGGAGGGTGGAGAGTGGGGGCCAGGGGCAGGAGCGAAAGCCACATTTCACCCAACAAAAGGAGGCGGAAGAGGCATTCAGGGGAGAGGTGAGGATACAGGGGACCCTGCGGAGCACTAAACGTGTGTTCTAAGAGGCCATGATGAAATGTATCCCCAGAGGGGATGGGTGAGTCAGGGTAGTCGTAACTACATTACAACTTTTCAGTTGCAAGTGTCAGAGATCCAACTCAAACCAGATTAATAATTTAATTAATTTAATTAATGAATGAAGATAATTTATTTGCTCATATACAGGCAGACCTCAGAGATATTGCGGGTTCAATTTCAGACCACTGCAATAAACTGAATATTGCAATAAAGTAAGTGACATGAACTTTTTTGGTTTCCAGGTATAAAAGCTGTGTTTTTACAATATACAAGCTGTATAGTATACAGTATCTATACACTATACTGTAGTCTATTAAGTGTGCTATAACATCAGTCCAAGAAAACAGAGTGCACACTCTGAAAATGTGCATGTGTGATCCGTGGCTTCAGTCGTGTCCAGCTCTGCAACCTCACGGACTGCAGACCGCCAGGCTCCTCTGTCCATGGAGTTCTCCAGGCAACAATACTGGGGTCGGTTGCCATGCCCTTCTCAAAGGGATCTTCCAGACCCAGGGATTGAATCTGTGTCTCCTGAATCTCCTGAATTGGAGGCAGATTCTTTACCACTGAGAAACCCTAATTTAAAATACTTTATTGCTAGAAAATACTAACTATCTGAGTTGTCATTTTGCTGGTAGAGGCCCCGTTGTTAATGGCTGTTGACCGATCAGGGTGGTGGTTTCTGGGGGAGAGAGTGGGGGGTAATTGTGACTATTTCTTTAAGAATAAGACCACAATGAAGTGTGCCACATCAACTGACTCTTCCTTTCACAAACGACTTTTCTGTAGCACGCAATGCTGTTTGATAACATTTTCCCACAATTCTTTCAAAATTGGAGTCAATCCTCTCAAACCCGGCTGCTGCTTTATCAACTAAGCTTATGTAATGTTCTCAATCCTTTGTTATCATTTCAAAAATCATGGCACCTTCCCCAGGGGTAGATTCCATATCAAGAAACTACTTTCTTCACACATCGATAAGCAACTCATTGTCCATTAAAGTTTTATCATGAGATTACAGCAATTTAGTCCCATCTTCAGGTTTCATTTCTCCTTCTCCTGCTATTTCCACCACCTTGGCAGTTACTTTGCTACTGAAGTCTTGAGCCCCTCAAAGTCATCCATGAGGTTTGGAATCAGCTGATTCCAAACCCTTGTTAATATTGATATTTTGACCTTGTCTCATGAATCATTATGTTCTTTTCTTTCTTCCTTTCTTTCTTTCTTATGTGGACCATTTTAAACGTCTTCATCAAATTTGTTATAATATTGCTTTGCCTTATGTTTTGGTTTTTGGTCACCAAGCATGTGGGATCTCAGCCTCCCAACCACGGATTGGACCTACATGCCCTGCGTTTTTGAAGGTGAAGTCTGAACTGCTGGACAGCAAGGGAAGCCCCGCTAATGTTCTGAATGGCGTCTTGAATGGGAAATCCTCTCTAGCAGGTCTTCAGTTACCTTTGCGCAGATCCATCGGAGGAATCACTCTCTACAGCAGCAATAGCTTTTCAACATCTATTTCTTAAATAATAAGACTTGAAAGTCAAAATGCATCCTTGATTCTTGGGCTACAGAATGAATGCTGTATTAATAGGATTGAAAGCAACACTAATCTCATTGTCCACCTCCATCACAGCTCGTGAGTGACCAAGTGTGTTGACAATAAGCAGTAACATTTTCCTGAGCAGTAGGTCTCAACGGTGGGCTTAAAATTTTTGGTAAACCATGTTGTAAACAGATGTGCTGTCCTCCTGGCTTTGTTGTTCCATTTATAGAGCACAAGCAGAGTCAGCTCAGCACTTTTTTGGAATGGTCAATGAACACTGGCTTCAACTTACTGTCACCAGCTGCATTAGCCCCTAACAAGAGAGTCAGCTTGTCCTTTGAAGCTTAGGAACCAGGCACTGACTTCTCCTCTCTAGCCTTGAAAATCCTAGATGACATCTTCCAATATGGGCCTGTTTTGTCTACACGGATAATCTGCTGTTTAGTGGAGCCACCTTCATTAGTCAACTTAGCTAGATCTTCTGGATAACTCGCTGTAGCTTCTACACCAGCCCAGCTGTGTCACCTTGTACTTCTGTGTTATGAAAACAGCTTCTTTTCTTAAACCTCATAAGACAACCTCTGCTAGCTTCAAGCTTTTCTTCTGCAGCCTCCTTACCTCTCAGCCTTCATAGAACTGAAGAGAACTGGGATCTTGCTCTGGACTGCGGTTGTTGTCCAGTAGCTAGGTCATGTCTGACTCTCCGTGACCCCGTGGACTGCAGCTCACCAGGCTTCCCTGTCCTTCACCATCTCCCGGAGTTTGCTCCAACTCATGCTGTGGATTAGGCCCTGGTTAAGGGAATGTTGTGGCTAGTTTGACCATCTCTCCAGACAACTGAAACTCTCGCCATATCAGCGGTCAGACTGTTTTGCTCTCTTATCATTCATATATTCAGTGGAATACCAGTTTTAATTTCCTTCAAGAACATTTCCTTTGCATTCACAGCTTGCCTAAGTGTTTGGCCGAGAGGTCTGGTTTTCATTCTATCTTGGCTTTCACTATACCTTCCTCACTAAGCTTAATCATTTCTAGCTCTTCATTTAAAGACACATGAAATCCTTTTCCCTTGAATGCTTAGAGGCCATTGTAGGGTTACTGACTGGCCTAATTTCAATATAGTTATGTTTCAGGGAATAGGGAGACTTGAAGAGGGTGGGGTGAGCAAGAGGAGGGGAGAGACAGATGGGGGGGTAGATAGAGAAGAAGAAGGAAAAAAAAGAAAAGGAGAGAGAGAGATATGGGGGAACAGCCAGTCGGTGGAGCAATTATACCATACTCAACCTTTACCCCTGCTAGCTTGGCAGTAAAGAATCCACTTGCAATGCAGGAGATGTGGGTTCAATCCCTGTATCAGGATGATCCCCTAGAGAAGGAAATGGCAACCCACTCCAGTATTCTTGCCTGGGGAATGTCATAGACAGAGGAGCCTGGCGGTCCATGGGGTTGCCAAGAGTCGGACCTGACTGAGCAACTGAACACTCACACGCAGCCTTTACTGATTAAGTTCACGGTCTGCTGTGAGTCTGGCACATCCCTTCAGCCTCTCAGCTTCTCCATCCTCTGTGTTGGCTCTGTTCTCAGGCAGCCTCTCCCCAACCAGTGAGCAGAGGGCTGCCCAACGTCTCCAGGTGGATGTGGTCCTCACTGCCGGCTTCTCCCCCGCCACACCAGTGAAATCCCAACCTGAGCCATGCATGATGGTTAATGTGGGGGTGTCTCTAAGTGGCCATGGTCCTGGGTCCACTGCCCACCCCTGGTAGACAGGACCCACCAGAACCTCATGTTGGTGAGTAATGGAAAGGTTCTTCAGAGGAAGAGTGCGATGCTGTCGTCAAGAGGAGAATGACAGGGTACTGGATGGCAAAACATGGGCTCTTCACAAGCTGTTGTTTAGTCACTCAGCTGTGTCTGACTTTTTGTGACCCCACAGACTCTATTCCACCAGGCTCCTCTGTCCATGGGATTCCCCAGGCCACAGTACTGGAGTGGGTTGCCATTTCCTCCTCCAGGGGATCTTTCTGACCCAGTGATGGAGCCCATGTCTCCTGCATTGGCAGGCGGATTTTTACCACCGAGCCGCCAGGGAACTCACCAGGCTGTCCACGTGGGTGCCTAGATAGCAGGATGCACCTAGGGTCAGGTTGACGCTGAATCACTGCAGAGGCTGGGATTTGGACTTCTTGTGACCCCTGAGGAAAACAAGGATATGAGGCATGATGGGGCCGGCACTGATAACGTCTAAGGGGAAGTAGGCAGTCTTCACGTCAGCCTGAATACCCAGAGCACTGGAATGGGAACTGGGGCATGGCGCCACCTAGCGCCGCGTCAAGGCATAGCAGGGGAAACCAAGGCACAAAATGGCCTCCCCGCAGCGGCCTGCCCCTTGGACTCCAGGGAGTTTGTGGTCTAGGAGATGTAGGGAGTCATTTGCAAATGTCTGAAAGCAGTGGCGAGAAAAAGTTAAGGGCCATGGGATTGATAGCGGCGCTTGGCAAGTTGCAGAACTCACCTTTGAAAGAGGAGGCAAGGTAATCTACGTGACTCCAGAGCAAAATCAGCAGCTGTGTGTAAGAGCGGGAGGAAGGTTTTGAGCTAATAATTACAAGCAGAACTGTCTAAGGAAGAAGTGGCTTTCTTCCAAGGCAGCGAGTTCCCTGTGCCTAGAACTGTTTAAGTGGTGATTTGAATGCTTCTAGTCAGAGATAGTTTTTTGTGATTGTGGTTTCAGTCTCTCTGCCCTCTAATGCCATCTCTCAGCGCCTACCATTTTACTGGGGTTTCTCTGACCTTGGACATGGGGTATCTCCTCTCGGCCACTCACACAAGAACACAAGAGAAGTCTCTACATATGGGCATCACCAGATGCTCAGCACAGAAATCAGATTGATTATATTCTTTGTGGCCAAAGATGAAGAAGCTCTGTACAGTCAGCAAAAAAGAGACTGGGAGCTGACTGTGGCTCAGATCATGAACTCCTTATTGCCAAAATCAGACTTAAATTGAAGAAAGTAGGGAAAACCACTACACCATTCAGGTATGACCTAAATCAAATCCCTTACAATATACAGTGGGAATGAGAAATAGATTTAAGGGACTAGATCTGATAGACAGAGTGCCTAATGAACTATGGATGGAGGTTCATGACATTGTACAGGAGACAGGGATCAAGACCATCCCCAAGAAAAAGAAATGCAAAAAAGCAAAATGGCTATCTGAGGAGGCCTTACAAATAGCTGTGAATAGAAGAGAAGCCAAAAGCAAAGGAGAAAAGGAAAGATATACCCATTTGAATGCAGAGTTCCAAAGAATAGCAAGGAGAGATAAGAAAGCCTTCCTCAGTGATCAATGCAAAGAAATGGAGGGAAACAATAGAATGGAAAGAGTAGAGATCTAGATACCAAGGGAACATTTCATGCAAAGAGGGCACAATAAAGGACTGAAATGGTAGGGACCTAACAGAAGCAGAAGATATTAAGAAGAGGTGGCAAGGATACACAGAAGAACTGTACAAAAGAGATCTTCATGATCCAGATAATCACGATGGTATGATCACTCACCTAGAGCCAGACATCCTGGAATGTGAAGTCAGGTGGGCCTTAGGAAGCATCACTATGAACAAAGCTAATGGAGGTGATGGAGTTCCAGTTGAGCTATTTCAAATCCTAAAAGATGATGCTGTGAAAGTGCTGCACTCAATATGCCAGAAAATTTGGAAAACTCAGCAGTGGCCACAGGACTGGAAAAGGTCAGTTTTCATTCCAATCCCAAAGAAAGGCAATACCAAAGAATGCTCAAACTACCACACAATTGCACTCATCTCACACGCTAGTAAAGTAATGCTCAAAATTCTCCAAGCCAGGCTTCAGCAATACATGAACCGAGAACTTCCAGATGTTCAAGCTGGTTTTAGAAAAGGCAGAGGAACCAGAGATCAAATTGCCAACATCTGCTGGATCATTGAAAAAGCAAGAGAGTTCCAGAACAACATCTATTTCTGCTTTATTGACTATGCCAAAGCCTTTGACTGTGTGGATCACAAGAAACTGTGGAAAATTCTGAAAGAGATGGGAATACCAGACCACCTGACCTGCCTCTTGAGAAATCTCTATGCGGGTCAGGAAGCAACAGTTAGAACTAGACATGGAACAACAGACTGGTTCCAAATAGGAAAAGGAGTACGTCAAGGCTGTGTATTGTCACCCTGCTTATTTAAATTACATGCAGAGTACATCATGAGAAACACTGGGCTGGATGAAGCACAAACTGGAATCAAGGTTGCTGGGAGAAATATCAATAACCTCAGATATGCAGATGACACCACCTTTATGGCAGAAAGTGAAGAAGAACTAAAGAGCCTCTTGATGCAAGTGAAAGAGGAGAGTGAAAAAGTTGGCTTAAAGCTGAACATTCAGAAAACTAAGGTCATGGCATCTGGTCCCATCACTTCATGGCAAATAGTTGGGGAAACAATGGATACAGTGACAGACTTTATTTGGCGGCGGGGGGGGGCGGGGGGGGGTGCTCCAAAATCACTGCAGATAGTGAAGGCAGCCATGAAATTAAAAGACATTTAATCCTTGGAAGGAAAGTTATGACCAACCTAGACAGCATACTAAAAAGCAGAGACATTATTTTGCCAACAAAGATCCGTCTAGTCAAAGCTATTGTTTATTCAGTGGTTGGGTATGGATGTGAGAGTTGGACCATAAAGAAAACTGAGCACCAAAGAATTGATGCTTTTGAACTGTGGTGTTGCAGAAGACTCTTGGGAGTCCCAGTCCATCCTAAAGGAGATCAGTCCTGGGTGTTCATTGGAAGGACTGATGTTGAAGCTGAAACTCCAATACTTTGGCCACCTGATGCGAAGAATTGAGTCATTTGAAAAGGCCCTGATGTTGGGAAAGATTGAGGGCAGGAGGAGAAGGGGACGACAGAGGATGAGATGGTTGGATGGCATCACCGACTCAATGAACATGAGTTTGGTGTTCAACTCAGGACGGGAAGGCCTGGCGGGTTAGGGTTAGGGTTAGGGTTAGGGTTAGGGTTAGGGTTAGGGTTAGTGCTGCAGTCCATGGGGTCTCAAAGAGTTGGACTGAGTGACTAAACCGAACTGAACTGAGTCAAAGATATCATATAAAGGCTCCTATTGAATCTGAGCTAACTCTGGGAGATAGTGAAGGACAGGGCAGCCTGGTGTACTATAATCCATGAAGTCACAGAGTGGGACACAATCCCATGGACTATAGCCCCCCAGGCTCCTCTGTCCATGGGATTCTCCAGGCAAGAATACTAGAATGGGTGGCCATTCCCTTCTCCATGTGATCTTCCCAACCCAGGGATCGAACCCAGGTCTCCCACATTGCAGATTACCATCTGAGCCACCAGGGAAGCCCCAACACTCACTCTGGGACACGGTGGAGGACAGAGGAGCTTGGCATGCTACAGTCCATGAGGTCGCAAAGCCTTAGCCACTGAACAGCAAACATCATTTTGGAAATCAAGCCAGACAGTTTTAAGGTAGCTTCCAGATTTAAACTCTGTGACTTAATTCATACTCGGAAGAAATTATCAGCCAAATAGTACAATGGCTAACTGTTGCCTTTGACAGCCTCTCACTTCCCTTTTCTGACTCCCTTTATCCGTCTCCAGGAACTTCCATCCCATCCCCATGCTGCTGTCATGACACCCACTGGATTCTCAGCTGGGTCTGCTTTCTAGATATCATGTCCCTGCTGCAAAGTAAGTCCTCCTCTTCCCCATCAAAATGTTCAGGCTCTGACAAACAGCCTCCTGTTGACAAACAGGGAAAATGTAAACCGACACCATGAACAGCTGGATTTGAGAAACTGAGCCCTATTGGAGGAACTATAAACTCATTTATAACCAGTCTGTATCATACATTCTGAATCATTTTTCATTTATTAGCTTCGGTCTTCACTCTTAAATGTGTTTTGGTTAATTTGGTCTCCTTTAGTCAGAGAGTTAGCATCTGCAGGCAGGAGTGTTATGATGTAATCTTCTGAATCCTGCACAACCACCTCCTATTTCAGTAATAGGAGGCTATTGGATTAAAATCAAGGTGAGTTCTATTCATGAACTAGCTTGTCCACTTGTTCACAATGCCTGCCATCCACACCCCAGGCACTGATATAGCTAGGGAATATGGTGAAGGGGCTTCCCAAGTGGCTCTGCAGTAAAGAATCCGCCTGCCAATGCAGGAGACACAGGTTTGATCCCTGGGCTGGGAAGATCCCCTGGAGAGGAAATGGCAACCAACTCCAGCATTCTGGCCTGGGAAATCCCATGGACACAGGAGCCGGGTGGGTCACAGTCCATGGGGTCACAAGAGAGTCAGACGCGACTTAGCAACTAAACAACAAGAACAATGAAGGGGGAGGCGGATAGGGCCCCTGCTCCCTGAAAAGAAGTGGGAGGGGAAATGCCTACTCAGTGCTGGGCGCTGTGCTGGACATGCTCCATCCTTGTAACACTTGCTGGGACAACCCCATCAGGCAGGGATGGTTCATTTCCTTTTAGTCGGAAAACAAACAAACAAACTGGAGCCCAGAAAAGATCGCCCAGAGAATGAGAGCCAAAGCTCAAACCCAAGTCCCCCCTGGCTCCACGTTGTCCATAAAGAAACAAAACATGATTATTAGGCAAATCGGTTTTCAGTGAGAAGGACACAGTATTTTTTTTCCTTTCTGGAGCCCCAGGAATGAAAGGGTCATTTTTTCCAAACCTGTGACTGGGGCCAAAGAATAGAGCAAAAACTGCTTAGGTTAGTCCTGGGGGACACTAAGACGAAATTCAGCAATCCACGGACAGAGGCGCTTGTGTCTTACCAGGTGGAGCTCCGCGAGCTGCCGCGCGCCGCCCAGCGCCTCGGAAGAGCCTGGGATCAATCGGGTTCTGGCCCCGCTTGCGGAGAGCCGCAGCTCGCCCGCCATCTAGTGGTGAGTCGCAAGCTTCGCTGTAGGGCTCAGAAAAGAAGGATCTGGGGTCGTCATGCCTTCGCGATCCTTGAAGACTTCAGATTCAGAGTTCCCTGTAACAGGTGGGTCCAGAGCTCATCCCAGCGCCCCCAGAGAAATTCATCTGCTGCTCATTTGCCATCAGACGTGTGTTCCAGAACGCAGTGGCCTCTCAACTCTCACCTTCACTTTCAGGCTTTCTGGAAAGCAATCTGCATTCCCTGCTACACTCTCGCTTGTATTTTCCGTTCATGTTAGTCACACAGAGAGGGGAAAAAAACAACCCACCTCAGTTAATCTAGTTCCTCAGCCACACACACACCCCACCACCACTTATTGGCAGAGCCACCAATCAGAAAGCCTCTCATGGGAACTCTTCCTAAACACAAGATCCAGGTGGGGAGAATCCAGCAGCTTGGGGAGGCAAAAGAATGAGGATCACCAAGGAAGAAAAAGTGGGCTTAAAACTCAACATTCAGAACACTAAGATCGTGGCATCTGGTCCCATCCCTTCATAGCAAATAGATGGGGAAACAATGGATACAGTGACAGACTTTATTTTGGGGGCGGAGGGGACTCCAAAATCACTGCAGATGGTGAATGCAGCCATGAAATTAAAAGACGCTTGCTCCTTCGAAGAAAAGCTATGACCAAACAAGGCAGCATATTAAGAAACAGAGACATTACTTTGCCAACAGAGGTCCATGTAGTCAATGCTTTGGTTTTTCCAGTGGTCGAATTTGGATGTGAGTTGGACTATAAAGAAAGCTGAGCGCCGAAGAATTGATGCTTTTGAACTCTACTGTTGGAGAGGACTCTTGAGAGTCCCTTGGACTGCAAGGAGATCCAACCAGTCCATCCTAAAGGAGATCAGTCCTGAATATTCATTGGAAGGACTGATGCTGAAGCTAAAACTCCAATACTTTGGCCACCTGATGTGAATAACTGACTCCTTGGAAAAGACCCTGATGCTGGGAAAGATTGAAGGTGGGAGGAGAAGGGGAAGATAGAGGATAAGATGGTTGGATGGCATCACTGACTTGATGGGACATGAGTTTGAGCAAGCTCCAGGAGTTGGTGATGGACAGGGAAGCCTGGTGTGCTGCAGTCCATGGGGTCAAAAAGAGTCGGACATGACTGAGAAACTGAACTGAACTGAGGAAGAAAGTGCCGTTCTTGAAAAGGAACCCCCATAAACAGAGCCCTGGGAACAGGGGCATCCTCAACAGACACTCAAGTCACCAGGCTCCCTTCAGAGCCTCCCTTCTACTCCTCTGCCCCTTCCCCTTGCCTGGTACCCTGCTCCTCAGCCCCAGTCCCCCTTCCAGCAGTGTAGTGGTTGTGCAGAGCCTAGATGTGGACAGGAAGGGAGACTGGCAGTTTCAATGGTCCAGAGATGCAGGCTTAACCTTGGTGTCAGAGGTGATGGAGAGGCATCCCAGAAGATTTTCTCTGAGTATCACTGGCTGATGAAGAGTTCTCCAAGCTCATGCTGACTTTTGTACTCGATTCACCCTGTTTAGTCATTCCTTATATAAGTGAATGAATAATCTTACATGTTCTGTCAATGCATATTGTTCTTTTAAGATTTTTTTGATGTGGACTGTTTTAACGTATTTACTGAATTTGTTACGATGTTGCTTCTGTTGTTTATGTTCTGTTTTTTTGGCCGAGCGGCATGTGGGATCTTAGCTCCTTGATCAGTGATCAAACTCACATCCCCTGCATTGTAAGGTGAAGTCTTTAGCCACTGAACCACCAGGAAAGTCCTATATATAGTTTTAATTTTAAAATATATGTCCAGGTTAGATCTTGTGGTTGGCACAATAATCCCTCCCTCCAAAAATGCCTACATCTTTTATCCTCAAAACCTGTGAATATATTACCTTTCCAAATCAAAGAGACTTTACAGATGTGATTAAGGTTAAAGACATTGAGATGGTAAGAGTGTCTTGGATTATCCAGGTGGGCCCTATCTAAACACTTTAATTCTTTAAAAACAGAGAACCTTTCCAGGCTATGAGCAGAGAGAGAGAGAGATGACAACAGGACAAGGGTCTGGGAGAAATGTGATATTACTGGCTTTGAACATGGAGAAAGGGGTCAATACCCAAACCACGGAATGTGGGCAGCCTCTAGAAGCTGCCTGGCTTGCCTGGTGGCTCTGACAGTAAAGAAACTGTCTGCAATGCAGGAAACCCAAGTTGAATCCCTGGGTCAGAAATATCCTCTGGAGAAGGAAATGATAACCCACTGCAGTATTGTTGCCTGGGAAATCCCACAGACAGAGGAACCTGGCAGGCTATAATCCATGGGGTCCCAAAGAGACAGACGTGACTTTTCTGTCAAACACTTTCACTTTCTGGAAGCTGAGAAAGGCAAGGAAAAGAATTTTCCCTAGAGTCTGCAGACAAGAATGCAGCCTGTGGATTTTAGCCCAGCGAGGACCATGTCAGACTTCTGCAGAACTGTAAGATAATTTGCATGGTTTTAAGCCACTAACTTTGTGGGGACTTGTTAGAGGAGCAATAAAACTCATACAAACTTTTTTAGGTTTTGAGATCTCAAAGTCTCATTCAGCATCAAAGCAAGGACTGCCTTCCTTTGATGTTGCCTGTAAAGGTGTTGCTCTGATCAGAGCCATATTTTTTTTGGAGTTTTGTTTCAGGACCTAGGGGAAAGGCGCCATTTCTGTCAATAGACTATTTTACTACTCAGAAACCATAAGATCTACTCTATCACACCAAGTGAGCTTCTGATGAGTGTTGTTAGACTCTTCAAGGAGTTCTGAATTAAGGGGCTCTTGGGGATGGTTTCTGTGGCCCTCATCATTGACTAGGACACACTCTAGAAATAGAAATATGAATATATACCATACAGAAAGCAGAAATCGATTGTCTCTACCGGGAAGCATTGTCTCCTTAAGAATATTTACTGGGACTTCCTTGGTGGTCCAATGGTTAAGAATCCTTTAGTCAATGCAGGGGACATGAGTTCCATCCCTGGTCTGAGAAGATTCCACATGCCTCGGGGCAGCTAAGCCTGTGAGCCACGAATACTGAGCCTGTGTACTCTAGAGCCCTGATCCACAAGAGAAGCCACCACAGTGAGGAGCTGGGGCACTACAACTAGAGAAAGCCCAAGCCCAGCAACAAAGACCCAGTGCTGCCAAAAATAAATATTTTAAAAAAGAAATACTCACTGAATCATGAAGTTGTCCAAACCTCTTTAATACAATCATTCTATTGGAATCTTTTACTTGAAGCTAATTCCCAAGAAGCTAAATAAAATGTATATGAAATTTTTTACAAAAAAATTAGAAAAAAATTTAAAAAAAAAGAAAAGAAAAAAAAATTAGAATAAAAATGACGAGTCGAAATTATTCCATGCCATTAGGCAAACCATTAAAAATTACAACTACTCTTGCTATGACAAATAGGGAGATAGTCTTAT
Source organism: Cervus canadensis (assembly GCF_019320065.1). NCBI lineage: Eukaryota > Metazoa > Chordata > Mammalia > Artiodactyla > Cervidae > Cervus > Cervus canadensis. The sequence continues at coordinate 4,401,501 of NC_057415.1, read as the reverse complement.
CGTGTGAAATGAAAGAAGTATATGATAGAATGGTGTTCATTCAATGATCCTTTATTGACCACATGCTATATGCTAGGGATTGTACCAAGAACCAAGTCATTAAGGGGAGCCAAAGTAGATATGGGTTTCCCAGGTAGCACAGTGGTAAAGAATTGGCCTGCTGATGCAGGAGACGAAAGAAAAGTGGGTTTGGCCTTGGGCCAGGGAGAGCCTCTGGGGGAGGAAATGGTTACCCGCTCCAGTATTCTTGCTTGGAGAGAATTCCACAGACAGAGGAATCTGGCGGGCTACAGCCCATGGGGGCGCAAAGAGTAGGACATGACTAAGCAGACACATACATGGCACAAAGCAGATAATACTGCTCTTATATACTGAGGTGTGCCATGATTACAAAAATGCAAAATGGTCTGTACGTATGGAAGGAGATATACCCAAAACAAAGCAAGGGTGGAGTGAAGTGAAAGTCATTCAGTTGTGACCGACTCTGCGACCCCATGGACTATACAATCCATGGAATTCTCCAGGCCAGATTACTTGAGTGGGTAGCCTTTCCCTTCTCCAGGGGATATTCCCAACCCAGGGATTAAACCCAGGTCTCCCGCATTGCAGGCGGATTCTTTACCAACTGAGCCACAAGGCAAGCCCAAGAATCCTGGGGTGGGTAGCCTATCCCTTCTCCAGGGGATCTTCCCAACCCAGGAATCGAACTGGGGTCTCCTGCATTGCAGGTGGATTCTTTACCAACTGAGCTATGAGGGAAGCAAAGCAATGGTAAGGCATGGTAAATATTCTCCTTAACCTCCTTAACTTATCTTCTCAGGTATAATCATTATATTAAGGGATAGAGCAGGAAGAAGCATAAACCTCTGGACCAAAGTCCCGATGCAGGGTAGGAATTGCAGCAGGCTCCTGACTGGAGAAGCAGGGTCAGAGTATGCTGTTTAGAAACATAACAAGCAACAGCCTGGCAGGTCAGAGGGCCATGGTCTTCCCCAGCAGGAATCCAGCTGTACACACAAGTCCTTTCCAGTGAGGTCGGTTCCAGGGGGCCACCATTGAGCCTACCTGACCCCCTCTGGGAGTGTATCTGGGAGTTTTACTGCACTGGGCTGTATCCTGAGGGTTGGCAACACCTGTCACTCTCTGTCTCCCAGACACTGACAGGTTCACTGGGCCAGCAGATGCTGTATCCATTATTCACGGTTTTTATGCTGCTGTCTGTCAGGTAAGCCACCTCCCCTGGGTCTGCCGTGGTTTCCTTGTGTGAACAAGGAAAGCTGTGTGCGTGTGCTAAGTCGCTTCAGTTGTGTCCAACTCTGTGCAAGGCCAGGCTCCTCTGTCCATGGGATTCTCCAGGCAAGAACACTGGAATGGGTTGCCATGCCCTCCTCCTGGGGATGTTGTCAACCTAGGGATCGAACCTGCATCTCTTATGTCTCTTGCATTGGCGCAGGGGTTCTTTACCACTAGCTCCACCCAAGGAAAGTCAGGGCTTGTTAATTTCTAAAGTGCCTCCTAAAGGCTGCAGACACGGGAGCGGTGCTGGGCTCTAGTCTTAGTGAGCTGAGTCCTAAGAAGGCACAGTCCCTGACCACTAGCTTCCTATCTGAAGACACTTTTGTGATGGTATCAATATGAAGAAAATTACAACCACCCAACAACCACAGAGCACATGACAGAAGTGAAGGAGAGACTCAGGAACAGTGAATATTGATTGTCCAACATGTATGCGTAGGGTAGGGTGTGGTTGGGAAAGGCATTTATAGAGATTTCATCTCTTTCTCTATTTACCTTCTCCTACCAAACTAGAAGTTGCTTTAAAAAGAATTACCAGGGACTTCCCTGGTGGGTCCAGTGGTTAAGAATGGAGATCAGCTATAAGTTACCTCGGTGTCCCCCTAGTTTACTTCAAAATATCTCTTCCTTTTCATTCACCCTACCCTCTTTCCCTCCTATTTCAAAAGGAGTTTTCAAAACCACTGTGAGATTCCCCTTCACATCCATCAAGATGACTATTTTTTAAAACATCACAAGTGTTGGTGAAGATTTGGAGACAATGAACCTTTGTGCACTGTTGATGGGAGTGTAAAACGGTGCCAACCTTACAAAAACCAGTGTGATGGCTCCTCAAATCAATTAAAAATAGAACTACTGTACAATCCAACAATCCAGCTTCTGAGTATACACCCAAAAGAGCTGAAAGCAGAGTTTCAAAGAGATATTTGTACACTGCTCTCCATCGCAGTGGCTAAACTGTGGAAGCAACCCAAGTATCCATCCATCACCAGATGAATGCATAAATAAAATGTGGTATGTGCAAACAATGGAATATTGTTCAACCTTAAAAAGGAAGGAAATTCTGACACACACTACAATATGGATGAAACTTGAGGACATTATGCTAAGTGAAATAAGCTGGTCACAAAAGATAAAATACTGTATGATTCCACTTATCGGAGGTTTTTAGAGTGGCCACATTCATAGAGACAGGAAGTACAAGCGTGGTTGCCAGAAGCAGGGGAGAAGGGAAATGAGACTTGTTTAATGGGTTGAGTTTCAGTTTTGAGCTTTTTCAGAAGGAAAATTCTGGAGATTGATTACACAACAATAGGAAGATATTTAATACTATTGAACTATACACTTAGAAATGGTGAAGTTGAAGGACTTCTCTGGTGGTCCAGTGGCTAAGACTCCATGCTCCCAACACAGGGGAATCAGGGTTTGATCCCTGGTCAAGGAACTAGATCCCACATGCTGCAACTAAAGGGTCCTGCATGCTGCAACTAAGACCCACTGCCGCCAAATAAAGAAAGAGGTATTTTTAAAATAAAATGTTTTTCATCACTAAGGCATGTCTGACCCCATAGACTGTAAAAATAAAATAAATAAAATGGTCAAGTTGGTAAATTTTACATTGTGTTTATTTTGCCACAATAAAAAAAAGTCTTTGCTGCCCCTCCTCATATTAACTTTTCTTTTCGCATGTGTGATCCTATCTTGTGTCACCCTTTCTGTTGGACTGGATCTTCTCTTCACTCCCCTTAAGAACTGCCACAAACATCTGTAAGACTGGGGGTAAGACTATGTGGATTGTTTAGACCTGTTCAAGATTATAAATCCAGATAGCATATGAGTGAATAGAATGCGTTCTAACTTGGAAATTTATCTTTGTGACAACAAAATGGCAAAGGGTATGAAGCTACAGTTTCTAGAATCCTGAAGGTTGGTAAACGGTCAAGGCATGGCTCTTTCCTTAAACCACACTCTCCCAGACTTCGCTGGTGGCACAGTGGATAAGAATCTGCCTGCCAATGCAGGAGACACGAGTTCAGTCTCTGGTCTGGGAAGATTCCACTTGCCACCGAGCAACGAAGCTCGTGTGCCACAACTACTGAGTCTGAGTGCCTAGAGCCTGTGCTCCTCATCAGGAGAAGCCTCCACAATCAAGAGAAGCCTGCGCACCCCCAAGTAGGGAAAGCTACTGTGCAGCAAAGAAAACCTAGTGCAACTAAAAATAAATTTTAAAAAACCATCACAGTCCCCACTCCAGCAGCCTGTTTCTGCACAGCAGAGAGGCTGAGGCCAGTCCATACCCTTAACGGCAGCTTCCACAGACCCCGGCCAGCCTGCCCCCCCTGCCAAATTTCTTTGCCACCAGCACGCTACTCAAGCCTGCTGTCCGTCACCAGAGAACTACACAATTATACCGTCAGCCACGGGACCTAACACTCAGGCAAGCCCCGCGTTGACTGATGTCACGTTCTGCTGCCACTATCTTGAAATGCTTAATAACTGTGGAGCAAGAAGCCTTGCGTTTTTGTTTTGCACTGAGTCTGTGTATTATGTGAGGGCTTCCCAGGCAGCGCTAATGGTAAAGAACCCTGCCTGCTAAGGGCAGGAGACACAAGAGGTGTGGGTTCGATCCCTGGGTCGGGAAGATCCCCTGGAGGAGGGCACAGCACCCTACTCCAGTACTTTTGCCTGGAGAATCCCATGGACAGAGGAAACTGGCAGACCACAGTCAATAGGGTCGTGAAGAGTCGAACATGACTGAAGTAACTTAGCATGCGCGCACTGTGTGTTATGTAGCCAGTCTGGGGTAGTCACACACTTCTGAAAGAGGCCTGAACCACAGCCTGGGGATAAGAACAGAAAGTGGGCTGCACACTGTCCCCCTGGGTCCTCAGCTCCTTCCTGTCTACTCCCTACCCTGGCCCAGAGGTACTAGCTACTTTTCTCATCTGTTTCTTCTTCACCCCTTCGTGAAACCTCATCTTTTACCTCTTTTAGTAATTAACCACCTTCTACTAGTCAACAGCTCTTTATGTTACATTTTTCCTGTTTCAATAACCTAAATGCTTTCTGCCTCCTGACTGATATAAGGAGATGAAGAGTAAACTAGCAAAATAAGAAAATCTATGTTCAACAGAGAAAAAAGAAAGCAGGGGATACACGTAGTGGGTGTGAGGTCCAAGGAGGACAGCTTGCCACTGCATTGGGTTGGCCAAAAAGTTCATTTTGGTTTCTCTTTAAGATGTGATGGAAAATCTCAATGAACTTTCTTGCCAGCCTAACAAACAGGGGTCAGAGAAGGCATCCCAGAGAAGGATGTCAGGCTGAAAACACACATTTGGCTCCTCATGTCCGATTCCAACTGAAATGAAGAGGAAATGTAAAAATAGGGTTCAAACTGCATCACACGAATGAAAAATTCACCATCCAAGTCCAGAAACACTCCCAAATTTCCTGTTAGGCTCACAAGGCAAGTGGAGTCAGCATCTTGTAAAGACAGAGACAGCTCATCTCTGGATCACCCACTGCTTTCTCTCCCTTTTCTGTCCCTTCTCTTCAGGGAACTGAAAGAGTGGTAAACAGGGAAGAGACCTCTCTTGCCAAAATCTGTTAATCTTCATCAATGTTTCTCTTTGCTCAAGAAGAAAAGTCATGTCATTCATTCACTCATTAATCACTTAGAAAACATATTTTGAGCACCTCCTATGTGCCTCACCCCATACTAAGCACTCTGGAGGGTATGATGTAGAAGACACAGTCTCTGTCTTCAAAGAAATTACAATCTAACAGGAGAGGATAAGAGGGATGAGATATGTCTATGCAAGTATTATTCAAAGCTAAGAAGGACAGGGCATTCCATGGTGATGCAGTGGTTAGAACTCCACACTTCCACTGCAGAGGGCCAGAGTTCGACCCCGATAGCAAAGCTAGATCCCACAAGTCATGTGGCAAGTGGCAAGCACTCAAAAAATAAGTAAATAAAATGAATTAAAAAAAAAAAAAAACACTCCTTAGGGAGGTGTTGGGAATGAAAGTTAAAAAAAAAAAACTAAGATGGACAGCAAGAGAACTGGATAGCAGAATATGAATTCCAGAGATTCTGGCAGATGAAACTCAGCTTGACTTGAACAAGATGAACTCTTCAATTCAGTTCTAGTAGACATTACTGAGAAGCTATGCTAAAAAAGCAGACCATGGATTTCAAACAGGGATGGATTTGGAGCTAGGGCAGAAGTCCATCACAGTAGAAGGGGGGTGAAATATACTGGGCTAGCCCAAAATTTCACACGAGTTTTTCTGTAAGATGGTATGGAAAAACTCAAATGAAATTTTAGGCCAACCCCCAATATTTCTTTCTGTGGAAGGCAAGGTAGTTACAACATTTTCAGTTCTGCTGGGATAGGAGGAATAGGTATGGGCAGATAGCTTGTGTTTTTTTCATTGAATTCATGTTTGTTCCAGGCTAGGATTACACAGAGGACTTCCCCGAAGGCTTTGCAGGTAAGGAATCCATCTGCAGTGCAGGAGACACACAAGAGGCAGGTTCGATCCTGGGTGAGGAAGATTCCCTGGAGAAGGAAATGGCAACTCACGCCAGTACTCTTGCCTGGAAAATCCCATAGACAGAGGAGCCTGGCAGGTTACAGTCCATGGGGTCGCAAAGAGCCAACCACAACTGAACAAAAGGCGCAGAAATACACGGAGGAATAAGACGGCAGCAAAGACCAGCAGTGGTTACACCGAACGATGGTGCTGAGCCATAAAGGAGAGAGACTTTCTTACCAGGGGAGGTTAGAAACCAAATGACCACACTCAACTGCAAGGTGCAAATTGAAGGATGAGTAGGAAGGTTTTTTTCCAGGCAATCAAGAAAGAGGGACGTAGTCCAGCCATCGGAAATGTGTGTAAAGACACAGAGACATGAAAATAAGAAACAGTCTAGGAGAAGGCAAGTAGATAAGCATGTTAGAACACAGGGAATATATGAAGAAGTGTTAGGACAAGAGGTTTAAAAAACTGGAAGGGATTTATTTAATTATGGCCTTGGGGTGTCATGCTAAGGAGATGGGTATGAGGTCAATCTGTCGATAAAAATCTAACCAGCTTACTGATTCCCAGAGTTGATTTGCTAGCAATTTCAACTCTGACCTAGAAGGGAAGAGGAACTAACAAAGGATGCTGAGAAGAAGAATGATATGGTAGCTGGCGTGAGGAAGGAACACAGAAACGTTGAGATGCAAGGAATTCAATAAATAACCTGCTGCTTCCTGCCTAAGTCTGAATGGTTTGAGAAATGAAACAAAATCTGCACAAAAATCAAAATACCATCTTTTTTGCAGATGAATCTGATATTGAAGAATGTAGCTTTGGGACTTCTGGCGGTCTAGTGGCTAAGACTCTGCACTCCCAATGCAGGGGACCTGGGTTAGAACCCTGGCCGGGGAACTGGATCCCACATGTCACAACTAGCGTTTGCATCCACAGCTAAAGATCCCACATGCTGCAATGAAGATGGAAGATTCCGCATGCTGCAACTAAGACCTGGCACAGCCAAATAAATAATTTTTCTAAAAAGAATATAGCTTATATCTAATCAGGACAGCTTGATTCATGTGCCAGTCATAATGGCCAGGGGATGAAATTATTCTGCTTAATAAGGCCAAGGTCCTGGCCCAATTGGGCTGAAAGAGAGATAGGCCTGCATGTGAGTGTCTTCAGTCGTGTCTGATCCTTTGTGACCCACCAGGTTCTTCTGTCCATGAGATTTTCTGGGCAAGAATACTAGAATGTGTTGCCATGCCCTCCTCCAGGGGATCTTCCCAAGCTAGGGATCGAACCCACATCTCTTATATATCTCCTGCCTTGGCAGGCGGGTTCTTTACCACTAGCACTACCTGGAAAGCCCCAAGAGATAGGCATTCTCCTTCGGAAATTCGAGGTACTGTTACCAAAAAAGAGAAGGATGGATTGTAGGCAGCAAAACAATCACGTTTGTTCTATACTTTGTGTGTGTGTTTGTTTAAAGATCCATAAGCTGTGATGAGAAAAGGTTGAAAGAAACCCTGAATTTTGATGCCGCTTTGACCAAATCCCTTTCTCTTTCTGAATCTCAAGTGCTTTCTCTCCATAACAAAGCACTATAAAATAAGACTTCTCCTGGCCCATTCCCTGCCTCAGGAATGCTGGGCTCATAAATGAGATCATGTCTGTAAAGCTCTATGATCTTCTTGAAGACAAATGCTATATAAATATATAGGGTTATTAGCCAAGTTGCTCACAAACAAGTCTATGCATGAGGGCATTGAAAGGCAAATAGGACCGGGGGAGGGCAATAGCGAAACAGCAAGACACTGTAGTACTTGCCCCCATGTCCTCTGCCTGCCTTTGTCTGCGGAAAACTTTACTCAAAGAATAAATTTAATCAGAGAAAGGATAAATGCAGTAACAGAGGAAAGCAGTCAAAGGAGACCAAATAGTAATAATATACGCATTAAGCATAGTCAAGGACCTTTAGTTCCTTTTCAAGGGCCATAGATAATATTCTGAGTCATATCTTATGAGCCATCTTATAGATACTGAAGCCCCACTGGTGGAAGAAGTTAACTGCATGATGACCAGACTGTAGCCATGACATGAGCAGCCACAATTCTGAGAACTGGCCTCAAGGAAATGGAAACAAAGCAACCCTGGAACTGAAGATAAACTGTACCTAAAACAACCAAGATGACGCTTGTCAGACCAGCACATGACCAACTTCCAGATGACTGTCAGAGCTGACTGTGCCGTTTCTGCACGTAGCCCCCTCTCTCTGTCTATAAAATTTCTTATCCCCTGTTTGTTGGTGTGTGTGTGCTGGGGCGGGGAGTTGGCCTTTGGACAGATGTCTGACCTCCCCCGCAGTTGCCAGCATCTGAAATAAAGCAAACTTTTCTTTCTACCAACATGGCATGTTCACTGGCTTTTGAGCGCTGAGCAACCAGACCCCACCTTTTGGTAACAATAGAACTCATTGTTTTCAAGGGTCATTTGATTCTTTTGTTTCTATGATATCCAGTGTCTCACAATTAACTTCCTCCCAACACCCACAGACTACTAAGAGGGCCAGTTTGCCAATTTAGGCTCCCTGGCATGCATGCTTCCTTAGTCGCTTCAGTTTTATTCAACTCTTCGTGACTGTATGGCCTGTAGGCTGCCAGGCTGCTCTGTCCATGGGATTCTCCGGGCAAGAATACTGGAGTGGGTTTTCATGCCCTCCTCCAGGGGATCTTCCCCACCCAGGGACCAAAGCTGTGTCTCCTGCATTGCAGGCAGATTCTTTACTGCTGAGCCACTGGGGAAGCCCAGGCTCCCTGGAATGATGGGTTAAAACATTTGGAGAGCAAAGCCAATAAAATGCCAAGCTATGGCCATGTTGGAGTTTTTTCAGAAAGATAACTAAAAGGGAATCCTGTTTGGGTTCTAAATATTGACGGTTTTTGATCTCCAGTGGCCTCAGCCTGCAATGGCTTGGAGCGAGGCTTGGATTCCCAGCCAGAGATTGCGGCTGGGTCGCGGCAGTGAAAGCATTAGATCCTAGCCACTAGACCAGTGGTCAGTGACAAGGGCCCTAAACCTTTGGTTTTGCAGAAAAGGATTTCCACAAAGACAGAAAGTGGTGAAGCAAGTATAGTATTTACTAGGAGAGAACAAAGTACAGTATGTGTGGATAGACACATTGGCGGACTCAGAGGGAGAGGCCCTGAACGGTAGCCTCATGGTGGTTTGAATTACTTTTATGGGGTGTTTCTTCTAGGTTTCCTTTGGCCAGTTATTACAATTGCCTGGTTCACAGTCCATATTTGGTATATCTCAGGGTCTTCCCATGTGTGCTCATGAGTCTCTTAGCCAAGTTGAATTTTACTGAAAAGGCATCTGAGTAGAACATCCCTTGACATGACTTCCCTTTGGCCTCCAAGGAGCCTTTCTGCACATGTGTGGTAGGGGAGGTCTCCTGACTTCCGGAAGGAGAAATATGTTGTCTGAGAAGGGCCCAGTTGCCTCCCTTAATTGCCCTGCTATTCTTAGAGTTTCAATCAATAGAGAACGATTCTCTAACTGCTTTACCCTGGAGGGGCCCATCTGCCTCCTGCCTCAGCTTTCACTGACTGAGTGACTGAACTGAACTGAATCCATTCATCAAGATTCCCACATGCACAGTTTTTTAAAAAAATCTGGATTTCAATTTGTTTTAATTTTTATTTTTTTGGCCAACATGCGGGATCTTAGTTCTTAGACCAGGGATCGAATTCTGCTCCCTGCATTGGCAGCCCAGAGTCTTAGCCACTGGGCTGCCAGGGAAATCTCTGGAGTTCAATTTAAAAAGGAAAGAGTTCTTCTATCTTATGTTAGATTTCATAAGAAGGAGGAAGAGGAGGTAGAGGATGGAGAAAGGGGAAAGAGGAAGGGAAGACTTTGTTTCTGGCCTTCTCTTCTGCCTCTTTGAAACCATGGATTTCAGACCTTAGAGGTCAACCTAGCTGCCTCTCCACTTACTTTGTTTAGTTACATATGGATGGTGAAGACCAAGGAAGTAAACTAAATTTTTCTAAGCTTATGTGTTCATTTAGTAGGATAGCAGGGACTGGGGTCCAGGTTTCTACCTCCCAGTTTAGGACTCTTCATATTTAATCATCCTGTTTCCTTTCCAGTTTTAGGAACTTGAATATGTCATGTTGCCTCTAAGATCTTAGCTGTCTGATCTATAGAATGCACATGGAACCTAATCTGACTAAAGATGGCTAGGAAATATGATTTCTTGTGGTACCTTCCAGTTTTTAATCAACCAGTCAACAAATATTTTTAAAGACCTAATGGCAAGTAATGAAGTATCTAGCCAGAAGTAATGTAAACAAAAAGACTTTATTATCCTCTCATAACAAGAAGTCAGAGGTACATCCAGCGGCTGGTATTAGTTTAGTGATTTAATGATGCTGTGATGGACCTAGGCAACTCTCTCTATCTGGTTCCTCATGTGTAGTTTTGGCTTCTTAGCTGCATCAGTGTTGCCTCATGGTTGCTAGATGGCTTCTGCAATCCAGACATCACATCGCTTTTCATACTTTCACTTCATCCTTTCAAAATACAAAATACAAACATGTGAAGAGGTACTTTGAATTTGTGACCATGTTACCTGTGGTCCTTTTGTAGATAGAGTATCAAATTGAGGAAAATCATTCCCTTCAGAGTTGATTAAAGTTTTTTTGTTTAACATATGAATGAGTGTGAAACTCTGTCAAAGGTTTTATTCTACATTGATTGGGATCATATGACTCATATGAATTATTTCTCTTATTGAGTTTATGTAGTCAATAACAGGGATCAATTTAAAATGTTGAACCAGCCTTGCATTTCTGGGGGAAAAAAATCTCATTTGGTTAAGCTATCTTACTTTTTAAAAATATTGCTGGGCTTGAACTGCCAATATTTTGTTAGAATAAAGGATGTTGATGTTCCTCAAATTTTTGTTCTTTTTTAATCTCTTGGAGTGAGGATTACTCTGAACTTATATTGTGAATTAAGAAGTATTCCCTTCTTTAAATTTTTTGAAAAAGTTTATATAAGATTGGTATGATTTCTTTCTAAAATAGTTGATAAAATTTACTAGTGAAACCATCCAGGAACCAAAAAAGATACAGGGCTATTCAGCTGATTTTTTCTCACATCAATTTTGAGAAACTGTGTTTTTCTAAGTTTTCCCATCCCATCTAAATTATTGAAATTAACAGCATGAAGTTGTTCATAATGTTTTCTTATTATTAAAAAATTTTTTTGTAGATTCTGTAAGGAAGTTCTTCTATTCTCCATTTTGATTATTTGGGTTTTCTTTCTTTTTTTCCCAATCAGTCTCACTAGGAGTTTATTAATATTTCCAAAGAACCAACTTGTGGCTTTGCTAATTTTGTTTAACCTATTTTTAAAAACTTCTACTTGCTGTGGTTTTAATTTTCTTTTCTTATCCTAAATTCTTAAGATGAAACTTAGATAATTGATTTCAAACTTTTTCCCTTTACTAAAATAAGAGTTTAAAACTATAAATATCTCAGTGAGTACTGCTTTAGCTGCATTACATGAATTTTGATGTATTGTATTTTCATTTTCATTCTATTTGAAGTTTTTTTTAAGTCACTCATTTTTTTTTTTTCCTTAAATCTTTTTTTGGCTGTGCCTCACAACATGTGAGATCTTAGTTCCCCTATCAAGGATGGAACCCAAGCCCTCTGCATTGCAATGTGGATTCTTAACCACTGGACTACCAGGGGAGTCTCTGAAATGTTTTCTAATGCCCTGAGAACTGTGGCAGGCATAAAGTACTCAGTAAGAGTTGGCTCCTATTAACTTACTTTTTTGTTTCTCCTGTTAATAAGCGAGAATAAGTCCATGGCTCACCTGACAATTGTGTTTCTCCCTTCTGCAGAGCTTCTTTGCTGTATCCACTGCCTGAAGCCCTACTACTTCATATAGGCCCAGACTTCATCCCTCTTATCATTAATTCCTACTCATCTTGAAGGTGTGACCTCAAACATCATTTCCTCAAAGAAACTGTCCCAGATGACCAAAACAGGGCTGGTCCTCTCGTATACTGGGTTGAATAGTGTCCCCCAAAAGTTCATGTCAACCTGGAACTTATGAACATGACCTCATTTGGAAATAGGATCTTTGCAGATATAATCATGTTGAGAAGAGATTTAGGGACTTCCCTGGGGGTCCAGGGGTCAAGACTTTGCCTTCCAATGCAGGGGGTATGGGTTCCATTCCTGGTCAGGGAGCTAAGATCCCACACTGCTTTGTGGCCAAAAAGCCAAAAGGTAAACCAGAAGCAATGTGGTAATAAATCCAATTAAGACTTAAGAAGAAAACAAATGAAGAGACTATATTGGATTGGTTGGGGTGGGGGAGGGGACAAAGGGGCTAAACCCAATATGACTACTGTCCTTTTAAGAAGAGGGGAGTTTGGAGAGACACACAGGAGAACTTCATGTGACAACAAAGACAGAGATGGGAGTGATGCTTCTACAAATGCCGAAGACTGTGAGCAATAACCAGAAGCTAAGAAAGCACAAGGACGGATCATCTCCTATTCTCTTCACAGAGAGCATGGTCCTGCCAACACCTTGACTTCAGACTGTGAGCCTCCAAAACTGTGAAAGAATACATTTCTATCATTTTAAGCCACCCAGGTGGGGTAACTTGTTATGATAGTTCTAGGAAACTAGTGAACCATGTTCTATGTTTCATCCTTTACACTTTTCCTTCCTAGCTCTTATCAGATTATTGTTGTTTATGAATTATCAAGAACTAGTTTTAAATTTTTTATTTTCTTTTATTTACTTATTTGGCTGTGTCGGGCTTTAATTGCAGCCTGTAGAATCTTTGCTGGGGCACATGGGCTTCTCTCTAATTGCAGCATGAGGTCTTGGTTGTCCCCCGGCACATGGGATCTTAGTTCCCTGACCAGGGATCAAACCCGAGTCCCTGCATTGGAAGTCCAACCCCTGAACCACCAGGGAAGCCCCATCAATAAGTATTGACGATGTGATAATACTATTCTGGCTTTTAGTAGAGGCCTTCTTAAGAGAGAGACTACTGTGATAAGAACCAGTATCTCAAACTGTAAGGACTTTGAAAGGCACATAATTTCGAGGGGGCCTGGCCCTAAAATCACAGCATCTTCGTGACCAACTACCTCAGCTTCTTAAAACAAATCTTGGGTAGAAGTCACAGAGGTTTCTAATGTGTAATCTGTCCAAACTGGTCATTTTTTAAAATAACAACTAATTGCCATAAAAGGGCCCTGAAGGAGGAGTCAGAACAACTGGTCTTGTCTCCCCCTCTGCCTCAGGGCATTTGGGCAGGACATCCAATCTCTCAGGGTTCTGCGTTCCTAACAGAAAAAGGAGGAGGTTTCCTCTAGACTGTAACTATGGCCCCTTTGTTGGAACATTCCGTGGCTTTATGATTCTAGTATGGAGTAACAATTAAAAGATAGTATTACTTCTAAAGCACAAGCCTCCTTGGTTACTGCTAGCCTTCTTCCATGAACAGTATCCGAATCCAGGAATGAAACGTTACCACAAGATTTAACCTAAGCAGGTGCTGGACCAAGGATTCTGCTTAAAATATATAGCTACTAGCTTTGTCTAAGCTTCTTTTACTTGACACAATGAGTAGACATTTCTAGGACTCTCATTTTAAAAAAATATATTAAAGTGGCTGAAGCTCCAATACCTTGGCCACCTGATGCAAAGAGCTGACTCATTAGAAAAGGCCCTGATGCTGGGAAAGATTGAAGGCAGGAGGAGAAGGGGCTGACAGAGGATGAGATGATTGGATGACAACACCGACTCAATGGACTTGAGTTTGAGCAAGTTCAGGAGATCGCGAAAAATAGGGAAGCCTGGAATGCTGCAGTCTATGGGGTCACAAAAAGTCGGATGCGACTGAGTGACTGAACAATAACAATAAGAACAAATTAAAGTGGCTAGACTGCCTGGTCGCTTCCTATCTCTGGGCAACAGGGAAACCACTTTTTTTTTCTTTTTTTTAAGCCTCAGTTCTCAAGGTTGTCCCCAGCTCTGTGACTTCAAGGCATTGGGTTTTTTTTTTGGGGGGGGGGGGGGTGGAGGGGGTTGGGGCTCAAGCTAGAAAGCTAAATAGTGTGTCCTTGACCTAAGTACCAGGTCTTGGGGTCAATGTCAGGAACTAGTGTTGTTCACTTCACTATTTCTTCTCAAAACCATTACGTGTGTTGAGGGCGCTCTGTTTAACCTAGAAGAATATGCTCTGGTATATGAAACGCCTGGCAACAATGAAATCTTGGTTCTTACTAATTACGTGGACCTTAATTAAGAGAGTCACTGAATGAGTTTGTGCTTCGTTTCTCCGCCTGTAAAACAAAGATAGTTACTGGCAAAATTGTAAAATAAAATGTCAACAGATGAGCAGAAGTGCCCAGTTAAGTTTTCAAGTGCTGTTGTCCATAATAATAAAGAGCGCAAAGGAAAGATGAATGTGTCATCAGCACACTGATACTTGCTGAAAACCGAAGGGCTGCGATCTGCGGTATCCAAGCCACCGTACGTGTTATTTTTCGTGTTGCCACTTTCACTCTTGACATTCTGTGCTCGCAGCACACTCCGCGTGGTTCCGCGGACGCCAGTCACCGCGTACAGGCCCCGCCCCCAGGCGCAAGCCCCGCCCCTCGGCGTGCGCGCTCCCGGTGACGTGACTCGGGTGGCGGAGGAGTGGCGGGCCCGCTACCGGAAAGGAGCGGAGCTCTTGGGGAGCTATCCCGCCCCAGGGAAGTCGTGTCGGCGTTGCCGGCACCGCCTCGCCGCGGTGGCCGTGATGCGCTCCACCCGCGAGTCCCCACTCCCGGGAGCCCCGGCCGTCGAGTCGGAAGTAGCCGAGCAGGTGAGGCGGCCTTTCTGGCGCGGATGAGGGGGAGGGTGGGCGGCCGAAGTGGGGACGGTTGGAGCGCGGCCCGACGGGGCGGCGAGGCCGCGGACCTGCCGCTCTGCCCCGGGGGCCTTCCCCGCGCCAGTGGCTCCGCACCGCTCGGCCGCCTCCGGGCGCCCGCCGTCAGCGCCCGTGACCCTGGGCTGCAGGTGCTTCCCCCCCAGCCCCTGGCGGGAGAAAGCTGGCAAGCGTGCTGTTGCGCCCGCTCCAGTGACCGCGCTGATTTCCCCTCCGACACGTAGTGGGCGCGGGTTGGCCCGCACTGGGGATGGTACCCGGCTGGGGAGAAGGATGCTGCACTGAGGACCCTGCGGGTCTTACCTGCCACCTGGTCATGACATTTACAAGGCAGCATCGTTTTTGCTTTGCTCTGCTTTTATCACGATTCATGCTTTAGATTTCTCTAAAATCTAAATCTAAGTAGCTTCATTGAGAAAATAGAGCTAATTGGGCGATAAAGTGATGGTAAGACCTATGTTTCTCAAACTTGAGTAATGCGTGAACACCTTTGAAAGGGACAGTTAGCTTATTCTCTGGAGTTTGTCTCAGAACCCGCAGGGTTCCTCAGACCCCAGTTAGAGTAACAACAGTGTGAAGCATTTTCAGAGAACATTTGTCACTAGTAGGAAAGTAAAGAGATGCTTTACAATTTAGGAACTTCCATGCTAGAAGATACACTAGGTTATTAAAGAACTCTAAATGAGAGACTCAAATCCCTAGTTTAATGTCATATTGAAGTCTTTAGTGTGTTCTGTTTTGTGTAATGAAAATAATTTCTAGGCCTGGAGAGGCTGAAGAGAATCATATTCTTTGTGTTATCTTACATTTAATGTTATCATGTCTTGGTATCAGGTCTGTTCATTCTGTTTGACACATTAGCAGAATTATTAAATGGAGCATTAATTTGTCTAAGTAGTTTGTTGATTTCATTGTCCACCTTAATATTGATTTATCACTTGTGTTTTGAATCTTTGGTTTACATTCTTCCAAGCCTCATAGGACTACATGATCTCAACCCTTGGGTATATAGCCTGGAAAGAAGAAACAAAAGTTGATCTAGGTATTTATATTTTTTACATTTTTATTCAGCGTGTTTATTTAAAATAGACTACATACAAATACAAAGAAGATTGAGTGTGGGAGAACAGAAGTATTACGAGTCAATCTTGGCAAAGAAAAATATTGACCTGAGCTTTGAGAAAAATGTAATATTGTGAGCAGGACATATGAGTTAGTAGGAAGTGACTTTAAGGCCCAAGGCAAGAATGAGAATAGCTTATGTGGGAGAGGAGCAACCCGCATCACTGGAGTAGAGAGATGTTATCTGGAGCAAGCAGAAAACAGGTTGGTGAAATAAGATGAGGGAACTCTGCTCAATATTCTATACCACCCTAATTGGGAAAAGAATTTGAAAAAAGAATAGATAATGTCTATGTATAAATTAATTACTTTGTTTTACACCTGAAACTAACACAACATTGTTAATCAGCTCTACTCCAATATAAAAAAGTTTTGTTTGTTTGTTTGTTTTTTAAAAAAGATGAGACTTTGATGATGAAAGGTCTCAGGGATGCGACACAGGGAAGTTGTTGACCCGTAAGCTCTGGGAGAGTCTTGAGCTGGTCGTACTGTGAAGGTAGTGTTTTACAAAGAAGTGTTTCCAAAAAAAGGTATTCCACGTAGAGATCTGTCTTGAGCTAGTAGTGTCTGCTGTGGTCATTTTAGATGTGTGGACTATTTGAGGAAGAATTGGCAGGACCTGATGACCGACATCAACTTAGAACATACGGATAGTTGGGGATCAAAGTTGAGAACCGGGTAACCCCAATTCATGGTGATACTCCTCTTAGACCTGGGGAATTTGGAAAGGGGTATTAGTTTGTGTCAAAGGTTTGTGAGCCCAAACTTAGACTAAACGAGTTTGCGATAAGCCACATCTGGAAAGCCCCAGATGTGGAACTGAAACGTGAAGGAAGTCAGAGTTGCAGATCCAGGAAACTACAGAGGTAATGCAGGGTAAAGTGTGACCAGAAAAGAGATCATTTAAAATGGGGACCAGAAGTTTGCAAGTGAATGGTGAGAGGTAAGGAAGAGGTTGGTTAGGACTTGGTATTGAAAAATAAAATAAAAAATGTAAAATAAATATGAAGAAAATGTAGATCATAAATGCAGCTATGTACAATCTCCCCCCCCCCACTTATTTAAAAAAAAAATTAGAGTATAATGGCCCTACAACACTGTGTTAGTTCCAGATGCACAGCATAGGGAATCCTGTGTATGTACGTTCGATAACCCTGTACATTACAAAAAATGCATAAAAAACATAAGTCTGGTTACCCTCTGTCACCAGACAAATTTGTTACAATATTATTGGCTGAATTGCATATGTAAATTTCATCCCTGTGACTCATTTATTTCGTAACTGGAATTTTTACCTCTTAATCTTCCTCACTTATTTCTCTCCTCCTTTCACTCCGTACCCCTCTGGCCACCACCAGTTTGCTCTCTGTTTGTCTCTGTATTTTGTTATGTTTGTTCATTTGTGTTTTAGATTTCACATGTAAGTTGAATGCCCTCCATGTCCATCCATGTTGTCACAAATGACAAGATTTCATTCTTTTTTGTGACCAAGTAATATTTCACTGTATGTACATACACCATAGGTGTTTTATCCATCTGTTGGGCACTTTGACTGCTTCCATATCATGGCTATTGCTGATAATCCAGCTATGAACATAGGTGTGCATATATCTCTTCAAATTAGTGTTTTTATTCTCTTTGGAAAGATACCCAGAAATGGGATTGCTGGATCGTGTGGTAGTTCCAGTATTTTTTGAGGAACCTCCATACAGTTTTCCTTAGTGGCTGCACCAACATACATTCTGCCAACAGTGCTCACAGTTTCTCTTTTTCTACATTCTTGCCAACACTTGTTACCATACATTCTTCTTAACAAATCAAGTTGTTTTGATGTATTTTTCCCACAACTAAGTGCCACACCGCATCCTTCACTTCGGCCTCTCACTCTCACACGGTCATTCCTTACAGAATTCTGCCTGTTGATGATCTTCTGATTTTTCCAAGCCCTTTTGTAATCCTTTGCTACTCATATCATTCTTTTTTGCAGCACTCTCGTGTCATCTCAGCCTCTTACTCAGAGGTCTAGCTCTTCTGGAGTCTCATTTGTCTGCACTTTTGTTTGCCTGTGATTTCAGTATTTGCTAATAACTGTATCACTGCATCCTGCATTTTTCGCCGTGGGAGCCATTTCACCTTGCAGTTGACTGGTGTTGGTTTCACTGTTTCCTTTAGGACTGTCAGAGAGAGACTGACTGAGAAAGACTGACTCAGGACCTAGTGTACCTCATTCTGTTAAAAAATGTTCAGCTGAGCGGGACCCCATCAGCTGAAATCATGCGAGTTAATGCATCTCTTTGGTGATAGGTCTCACACAGCTTAGGCCTTTGAAAAACATGGCAGTTTTATGTAATATTGCTGAGTTTGCCTTCCTAAACTGTGGTGCCAAGATTCTTAGCTGCAAATACAACTAGAGTTTACATTTGAAGATCACATTACCATATTGTTGCCTCCTGGCTAATACTAAATAAATATCATCCTAAATAACCGTAATTATTTCAGCAACTTACAAGATGTCCTATTTTCTCTCTTTAAACACAAATTTTGTGATTTACAAAGATATCTTTTTATCTCATGGTTATCACATATTTGGGGGAAAAAAGTCCTAAGACAAACACCAGGTTAAATAACATTTCCTGCATTTGCTGTGGTGCATCCTTACAGCGCATTTCTCCTTTGAAATGTCCTCTCTCTTCTCCTTCCCTCTGTGTGAGCGTGTTTAATAGTCACAGCGTAGGCCATTGCATACATGGACCGTGTTTAATGCAGCCCACCCCCAGAAGGCACTTTTGGCACTCAGTAACTGTTTTGCTATTCTAAATAATACTATGATGAACGTCTTTATATGTGTTTTAGTGAATTTATCTTATTATGTCCTGAAGACAAATTGCTGTGATGGGTAGAGCAGAGGGTAAGCATGTTTAAGATTTTCACGTGTGTCACCTGTACACCCCCAGAAGGTGAGTACATGTTTAAATTCTCTGCAGAGGTGCTCACAACCTTTCCCCCTCCCACTGGTTAGCACAGTATCATCAGACTTTAATCTTTGCCAACTGATAGTGATAAAACCTTGTTTTTATTTATATTTCTCGAAATACCAGTGAAGTTAGATTCTGTCAACCATTCAGATTTCTTACTCTGTTCATCTCCAATTGCCCTTGCTCATTTTTCTGTTTCAGTGTTTCTCTTTTTTGTTTATAGGAACTTTTTTACATGTAAGGGATATTTACTTTGTGTCATGTACATCGCATGTAATTTCCCCAAGCTTTGTGTGTTTCAGAAGGGCTTATTTTTAACTTTCAGAAGTCTTAAACTCATGAGTAGATGTCTTTTATTTATAGTTTGAGACATTGCTATCACTTGAACAAAAGTCTTAACCTATTCTGGAATTAGATAAATACTACATTTTCATCTTACATTTTTGTGGGTTATTTGATATTTAAATCTTTGAGCCATTGGTATTCTAACAAAAGGTATGCTGTAGTAATCTCACCTTATTCAAATACTAAAAGTAGATATAAAATTACATAAAACATATTTATATTGGCATTTTTCCCCTTTTTGTGTGAACTCTTAAATCACAAATACTGTTTGTCCTAAGTTTAGGGTGCATGGTACAATATGGACACCATATCAAAACCCAAACTAATAATTACAGTGATTTTACCCTTTGGTCAGGTAGGCATTATTAATCCTTTTTATTTTAGAACATCTCTGTGTGTATGTTTTGTTTCCTCTACCTCATTGTAAATTCTTCAAGGGCTGGGTCCATATCTGATTCATCTTTGTGTCTCGTGGTCCCAGCGACCCATGAGATAAGCAATAGTTGTCGTCACTTGTTGACAGGCACTGGTCGCTGGGGAGACAGAGGGATAAGAGGCTGTTCCTGCCATTGAGGAGCTTACCGTGTAATGAGAAAGTGAAGCATAGGCGTAGCATTGTAGCCGACTGCTGTACAGAGTCAGTACTCTGAGGACATGAGGACTAGGGAGGTCCTCCGAGAGGGATCATGCTGGACCAGCAGCATGAGGAGCACCTGGGAGCACCGACAGACGGACCAGAGCCAGAGAGCCGTTCTACAGATGCAGAAGGATGGGAGTGCTCCAGTGACCTTTGGCTGTTTAGGACGGCTGGAGCACAGGGAACGGGTCTGGCTAGTCTGTCAGTCAGGGGATACGACTAGAAGGATAGACGGGGCCAGATCAGGCCTTCTAATGCAGAGGCTCTGTGTGGCTCTGCAGCACTTGACATGTGGCTCATGCAGCTGACAGACTGAACTGTTTCCCTCCCTTTTAAATACATTTTACTTCATTAAAAAAGCATCTATACACATAAAGATTGTTACTGACAACAGTTATTTACCCAGTATATAATTCTTAAATTGAAATAGAGTTGACGTACAATATATGTAAGTTTCAGGTGTGCAACACAGTGATTCACAATTCTTAAAGATTATGCTCCATTTATAGTAATTATAAAATATTGGCTGTATCCCCTGTGCTGGACAATATATCCTTGTAGCTTGTCTGTTTTGTACATAGTAATTTGTACCTCTTAATTCCCTACCCTTCTCTTGCCTCTCCCTCCTTTTACCTCCCCACTGGTAACTACTTAGTTTGTTTTCTGTATCTGGAGCCTGGAGAAATTGAGTTTTTAATTTTAATTACTTCACCCACACAGGGCAGGGGCTGCTGTACGGAACAGCATAAGGCTAGATCAGGTGGGACCGCCTTTACCATCCTAAAGACAGGACATTTTCCTGAGTGAGAGAGAACAGTTGGGAGGTTATCATAATTCCTGCTTGTTTGGGGAAGATTACGTGTAAGTTCGTAACCTTTTTGAATCCCAGAACTCTGCAGCTTGACTTCTTGCCAGGGTCTTTCCTAGGAGTTGCCGTGCTGGGAATGCAGCCACCAGCCAAGCAGACCTAAATCTGGCCCCTTGTGGGGCTTGCATTCTGGAGGAGGAGACACGTGGGCAAGAGAAATGCAAACACACATACACCCAGTTTGTTAGAAGGCTGTGTGGATAGGCGTATGGATTCACATGCCTGAATCTCAGCTCTTTTGTTTATAATCACTTTTATTAGCAATGTGACCTCAGGCACATTACTTAGCCTCTCTGCTTCATCTATAAAATATTATGCAAATAGTACCTACCTTGGTGATTGATAGGAGGAATAGATGAGTATTTGTAAAGCATTTGAACAGGGCCTGGCACTGTATAAGAAGTTAGTAAATACATAAACGCTGAGGAGAAAAAATAACTCAGGGATGGGAGCTGGATGGAGAGCTTGCAGTTATAGATTGGGTGGCCAGGGCAGGCCTCCTTGAGAAGGTGCCATCGAGTAAAAGTCTGAAGGGAAAAAAATAAACCTTATGGATTATTTATAAGCAGAAGGAGCAGCACATTCAGAGACCCTGAGACCAGACAGCACCTGGCGTGGGTGAAAGACAGCGAGGACGCCAGTGTGGCCGGGGTGGAGTGAGAAAGGGGGAGGGTCAGAGTGGCGGCGGGTGGGGGTCCCATTGGACCCAGAGTCAGGGTACAGCCTTTGGCCTTTATTTACATGGGAGGGATGCCATTGGAGGATTGCCAGGCTCCTGGACCTGGCTGTCAGTTTAGGATAAAGAATCTGCCTGAAGCTATTAGCAAGGGATCGGGTAGCTGCTGGTTGAGACAGCAGGTGGGAGACAGACTAGTTAGGCTGCTGTCCGGATAGGCCAGGTAAAAATAAGAGAGAAGATAGAGACCTCAGGCAAAGGTGACAAGAAAAGGGACTGAGGTTAAAGAAATGGAAGGACTCGAAGACTTTGAGACGTTAGTCTGCCATCTTCTTGGTCAGCCGGCTTTCCAAATAAAGTCGTATTCCTTGCCTCCAAAAGAAAGAAAGAAAGGGAAGGACTTCGTAACAAATTGGCTCTGGAGGATGAAGGAAAGGGAGGGGTCAGACCCACTCCCTAGTTTCCTGCTTTGCGTGTTTAGGGGATTGAGATAGCAAGGAGGAGCATGGGAGGAGCAGGATGGGGCCACAGTGGAAGGGTTCAGTTTCAGAAGTGTTTCTCACAGGTCCACATGATGTTCAGACGGGGTTATCAGTAGGTGCTGGAAGATACATATCTGTGACTTAGAGAAGAGGCTTGGGGTGGAAAAAGTTAGTTCTCTGCTATCAGATCATTGAAGCAATAAGTGAAGATGACAAGTAACAGATATAGGGTTAGGGGAGATTGGAGCCAAGACAGAAAACCTAGGGGGAACAGAACAGACGGGATGTGCAGAGTCACTGAGACGTGGAGAGTCCTGAGAAGGAACTGATCAAGAGCTAAGAAGCAGACTAGGGGAGACAGCTGTCCTGAGAGCCTAGCAGTGAAGCAGGGCCACAAGACCAAGAAAGAGACCCGCTGTTTCTTGCCATTTGGATCCAGCAAGTCGGAAGGAAGCCCTTGCTTAGACCCGTGTTCCGTCTGTGATGTGAGTCTCGGGTGGAGGAGCGGCAGCCACTGTGAAGGTGACAGAACTCACTCGGAGCGAGTTGCCTTACCTGGGACTTTGTGCATGAAAGAGGGATCTACTGGATTAACCAGATGCATGGACAGTTCAGATTCCCATTCAGTCAGTCATTCTGCCCACCTCCTGCTCTCACCCCTCATCTCCCTTAACACACAGCACCATTAGGTAGTTTAGACTGTTTGGTGACCTATTTTGGGGTCACTGACTCGCTTTTGGGTAGAAAGCATTAACTAGTGCCAGACTGTTATTATCTCTATCGATTTAGGCCTGTATCTCTGACAGCATGAAATTAACTTAGAAGTGTGTTGCTTGGAATAAACTCTGCTAAGAGCTCCAATGCTGGGATCATGAACCAGTTTATGTATGCTTGGATTTAAACACCCTTTTGAGAGCTTGAACAGAATTTGTATCCTACTGTTATGCAAAAACTATATGAATCTTAATTATGTTGAATTGGTCCAGGGTGCTTTTCAGGTCTCCTCTTTCCTTCTACTTTTCTGTATATTCATTCTATTAATTTTTGGGAGTTTGATATTGAAACTCCAACTGAAAATCTTAATTTATCTACCCTTCATTTATCTACAATTTATTTTTTAATAATTGTAATATATAGGGGAACTGTATGTAACTTTGTTTTGTGTTTTCCAAGTCTCCTGTAAATGTGTTATGATACTTTCATAATTTAAAAAAACAGAATAATAAGTTAAGCACTCCTTTGATAAGTAACGTCGACATTTACTTGGAGTGTGCTATCTTTGTGATTTTTCCCGCTTCCTAGAATAGGAGGGCTCTAACGCCAGGAGGACTGCGGTGATGGTGTGAGGACTGATTCCCAGAGCCTTGCCTGACCTCTGACCCATCAGCATGGGGAGGTGAGTGGTGGCGCTGTGGAACCCGAGATTTCAGTGCCCCAGAGACAGGTCTCCAAGGGGAGGAGAACGTAAACTTCAAGTGAAACGTGTTCAGTCGTTACGCTGCTGCTGAACACCTTTGTTCTTCCAGGGCCCCAGTGGGGTGCCTGTCACAGAAGGAAAGTGGTCATGCCAGGTGGATCGACAGGGCTTAGTGTAAGTTATCATAAAGGGCTCGCATGCTGGGATCCGGGAGGAGTTGATCAGCCTCAGAGATGTGGGAAGGGGTGGTAAACTCCACGGAGTGGCCAGGAACCCACATGGTCACCAGAAACTGCAAATAGAAAATCCCGCTGGGTTAGCAGGCTGCCTCCCCTTCTGTGAGACATGTTAGTCCATGAAACACTCTTTAAAGGGAAGAGTGTCGATTAACTGTAAAGCAATAGGATTTATCCCAAAGGCAGCAAAAAAGAATTTTAAAGCCTGTTCCTGATGTAAACTGAGAAGACAGTTTATTTGGAGAAATGTCTCAGGAATATTTCTAAAAACACAGAGTACGTATTTATTGACTGTTGCAGGGATGTTGTTAAAGATACTGTTTTATTTCCCATCTTCTCATGCAGTCACCAGGGAGAGATTGGCCTTGGAATTCAGTGTTAGAGAATCTGCTTCCGCCTGGACTGCTTATGTTTCCACTGTAACGGGCAGTTTTGGCCGCTAGCATGCTCAACCACCTTTGCAAGGCTTTCCTTATTACATGCTTTTTTGTGCTCTAAATTCATCATTCTTAAGCCTGGCTTTATTATACATTTATTTATTTACTTTATTGAACTTAATTTTTATAAACGATCTCTAATTCTATTTTTGGAATGAGGCAGGGTAAAAATAAAAGCTACCTAATACTCCCCAGAAAGGGAGGGAACACAGAAAAGTCATAATCATCAGGGCTTAATTCTCATCCATCTGATTTTATAATTTTTGCTATTTTACATAGCACAATAGCAATGTGCAAGAGGCTGGTCTTCAGAAGGCCTTCCGGGAACCAGGGGCAGCTCCTGCTGAAGGTCTTGTATTTGGATCAGTGGAGGTGAGGGGAGGCCTCTGTGGAGCAAACTGCTTTAGCTAAACCTGTCTTTCGGCCTTTCAGGATTGGCATCTCCTGTCTTTTTCCTGCTTCCTGGCATTTCAGCATCTCTCCAGTGGGGTGTCCCCGAATTCTGAACACCAACTTACGCCAAATTATCGTCATCAGCCTTCTGGCTGCTGCTGTCTCACTTTTATACTTTTCTGTTGTCATAATCCGAAATAAGTATGGACGGCTCTCCAAAGACAAGAAGTTTCAAAGGTAGGAGGAAAAAAAATGTGTTTTCTAGATGGTATGCCATACCTTCATCCTGTGACTTCAAGACTTTGGGGATTAGGTTGGAATTTAAGGAGCATGTGGCTGGAGGAAACGGATTTTGTACCCAATACAGCATGGCATGAAAAACTAAACTGTTTGAAGCTGTTTATTAACCACCAGATCCACATCATAAGAGGATTTGAGCATAAACTTCTCCTGTGATATCATTTAAAGCTGATTTTTCAGTTACTGTTGATAGTTAGAAAACAGAGTTTTGCTTTTCAGAGCTCGTTTGAACTTATTTAAAACAATAATGAGTGTGTATCTGGTTTAGGTTACTTTTAATATGATCCCTTTTTCATTTTCTTTTGATTTTTTTGATCGTTTGACAGTTGTAAAAATGTTCTGGTGGCAGGGCCACATAGCTTAGAAATCACTGACTTGGTGTTTGTGTATCACATTATGGATAGTCTCTGTCTCAGTAAGAGTATGTTTGTTTCTCTAAACAAGGTACTTGGCACGAGTTACTGATGTTGAAGCTACAGACACCAATAACCCCAACGTGAACTATGGCATCGTGGTGGACTGTGGGAGCAGCGGGTCTCGGATATTTGTCTATTGCTGGCCACGGCACAATGGCAATCCTCACGATCTGCTGGATATCAGGCAAATGAGGGATAAAAACCGAAAGCCTGTGGTCATGAAAATAAAACCCGGTATGTAAACAATAAATATCTGCTTGGTAACCAGGTTCTTTTTCTTGGTGATGGTCTTGATCACTGCCTCCTGTACAATGTCATGAACCTCCATCCATAGTTCTTCAGGCACGCTGTCTATCAGATTTAATCCCTTGAATCTGTTTGTCGCTTCCACTGTATAATCGTAAGGGATTTGATTTAGGTCATACCTGAATAGTCTAGTGGTTTTCCCTACTTTCTTAAGTCGGAATTTGGCAATAAGGAGTTCATGATTTGAGCCACAGTCAGCTCCCAGTCTTGTTTTTGCTGACTGTACAGAGCTTCTCCATCTTTGGCTGCAAAGAATATAATCAATCTGATTTTGCTAATGTCCATGTGTAGTGTCTTCTCTTGTGTTGTTGAAAGAGGGTGTTTCCTATGACCAGTGCATTCTCTTGGCAAAACTCTGTTAGCCTTTGCCCTGCTTCATTCTGTACTCCAAGGCCAAATTTGCCTGTTACTCCAGGTGGCTCTTGGAAAAGGCAGTGGCACCCCACTCCAGTACTCTTGCCTGGAGAATCCCAGGGATGGGGGAGCCTGGTAGGCTGCAGTCCATGGAGTCTCACAGAGTCGGACACGACTGAAGTGACTTAGCGGTAGCAGCCAGGTAGCTCTTGACTTCCTACTTTCGCATTCCAGTCCCCTATAATGAAGAGGACATCTTTTTTTGGGTGTTAGTTCTAGAACGTCTTGGAGGTCTTCAAAGAACTGTTCAACTTCAGCTTATTCAGCATTACTGGTCAGGGCACAGACTTGGATTACCATGATATTGAATAGTTTGCCTTGGAAACGAACAGAGATCATTCTGTTGTTTTTGAGATTGCATCCAAGCACTGCATTTTGGACTCTTTTGTTGACCATGATGGCTACTCCATTTCTTCTAAGGGATTCCTGCCCACAGTAGTAGATATAATGGTCATCTGAGTTAAATTCACACATTCCAGTCCATTTCAGTTCACTGATGCCTAAAATGTCTATGTTCACTCTTGCCTTCTCCTGTTTGACCACTTCCAATTTGCCTTGATTCATGGACCTAACATTGCATTTCCTATGCAATATTGCTCTGTACAGCATCGGACTTTACTTCCATCACCAGTCACATCCACAACTGGGTGTTATTTTTGCTTTGGCCCCATCTCTTCATTCTTTCTGGAGTTATTTCTCCACTCTTCTCCAGTAGCATATTGGGCACCTACTAACCTGGGGAGTTTAGTTCATCTTTAAGTATCATACCTTTTTGCCTTTTCACTGTTCCTGGTGTTCTCAAGGCAAGAATGCTGAAGTGGTTTGCCATTTCCTTCTCCAGTGGACCATGTTTTGTCAGAAATCTCCGCCATGACCTGTCCATCTTGGGTGGCCCTACATGGCATGGCTCATAGTTTCGTTGAGCTAGACAAGGCTGTGGTCCATGTGATCAGATTGGTTAGTTTTCTGTGCTTATGATTTTCATTCTGTCTGCCCTCTGATGGAGAAGAGGCTTATGGAAGCTTCCTGATGGGAGAGACTGACTGAGGGGGAAACTGGATCTTGTTCTGGTGGGCAGGTCTGTGTTCAGTAAACCTTTAATCCAATTTTCTGTTGATGGGAAGGACTGTGTTCCCTCTCTGTTGCTTGACCTGAGGCCAAACTATGAAAATTATGGCGACCTCCTTCAAAAGGTTCCATGCACTCTCTGCTGCATTCAGTGCCTCTGACCCTGAAGCTGGCCACTGCCGACCCACACCTCCACCGGAGATTCCTCGGTGCTCATGGGCATGTCGGGGTCAGTTTTCTGTGGGGTCATTGCTCCTTTCTCCTGGGTCCTTGTGCATACAAGGTTTTATTTGTGCCTTCCAAGAGTCTGCTTCCCCAGTCCTGTGTGTTCTGGTGGCTCTGTGGTGGGGTTAATGGTGACCTCCTCCAGGAGGGCTTATGCCACACCAGGTCTGCCGTACCCATAGCCCCTGCAGCCGGCCACTGCTGACCCGTCCCTCCACAGGAGACACTCAGACACAGTTCTGGCTCGGCCTCTGTGGGCTGGGTGTGCATTTTGCGCCCTTGCCAGGTCTGAGCAGCTCAGGCGACAGGTGCTTGGCGAGCATGGTCCCAGGAGGGCCGTGAGTCTTCATCACCTCCCCAGTCCCGGCCGCTCGGCTTCCCCGAGTGTGCCGCGTGAGTGCCGTCTCAGGTGTGCCGTATGTCTCCTCTGGACAGCTGATCTCAGGCTACGACCCTCCTGGCGAATGTCAACCATCCGGGATCTCAGGAAGACCTGGTTAGCAGCTAGGAGCCTGCTCACAGTTTGGTGGAAGATGCCATCCCTGGGACTGAGATTGTCGTAGCCCCTTGCCTTCCAGCTCTGGCTGTTACAAGCCTGCCTCTCTGCCTCTGGGCTGGGAGGGGCTGGTAGGCAGCCTGCTAGCTCTCCTTTGGTATTCCCTCTCTTTTGTTCTGTGAGCAGGCCAGGTGCCTATTAGGTTGTTATGTTAGAGCCTTTCGCAGGAAAGTTCTCCTTTCTGCACTTGCGGTTAGGCGTGTATTCTGTGGGGTCTTTTTCCTCCTGGTTATGTTGCTTTCTGAGATTCCAGAACTCCCCGCAGACCCACCTGTGAGAGAGTTTCCTACTGCGTGGAAACTTCTCCTCCTTCATGATGCCCTCCCCAGGACAGGTCTCCATCCCTAACTCTTTTGTCTCTCTTTTTCTCTTTTACATTTTGTCCTACCTTCTTTCAAAGAGAATGGGCTGCATTTCTGGGTGCCTGGTGTCCTCCGACACTGTTCAGAAGTTGTTTTGTAGAAGTTGCTCAGCATTCAAATAATTCTTTGATAAATTTGTGGGGGGAAAGTGGTCTCCCCGTCCTATTCCTCTGCCTTACAAATAGCTGAGAAAAGAAGAGAAGCTAAAGGCAGAGGAGAAAAGATACACCATTTGAATGCAGAGTTCCAAAGAATAGCAAGGAGAGATAAAAAAGCCTTCCTCAGAGATCAATGTAAAGAAATAGAGGAAAACAACAGAATGGGAAAGACTGGAGATCTCTTCAAGAAAATCAGAGATACCAAGGGAACATTTCATGCAAAGATGAGCACAATAAAGGTCAGAAATGGTATGGACCTAACAGAAGCAGAAAATATTAAAAAGAGGTGGCTAGAATACACAGAAGAACTATACAAAAAAGATCTTCATGACCCAGATAACTACGATTGTGTGATCACTCACCTAAAGCCAGACATCCTGGAATGTGAAGTCAAGTGGGCCTTAGGAAGCATCACTACGAACAAAGCTAGTGGAGGTGATGGAATTCCAGTTGAGCTATTTCAAATCCTAAAAGATGATGCTGTGAAAGTGCTGCACTCAGTATGCCAGCAAATTTGGAAAACTCAGCAGTGGCCACAGGACTGGAAAAGGTCAGTTTTCATTCCAATCCCAAAGAAAGGCAATGCCAAAGAATGCTCAAACTACTGCACAATTGCACTCATCTCACACGCTAGCAAAGTAATGCTCAAAATTCTCCAAGTCAGCCTTCAACAGTACGTGAACCGTGAACTTCCACATGTTCAAGGTGGATTTAGAAAAGGCAGAGGAACCAGAGATCAAATTGCTGACATCTGCTGGATCATCAAAAAAGCAAGAGTGTTCCAGAAAAACATCTACATTTCCTTCATTGACTATGCCAAAGCCTTTGACTGTGTGGATCACAAGAAACTGTGGAAAATTCTGAAAGAGATGGGAATACCAGACCACCTGATCTGCCTCCTGAGAAATCTGTATGCAGGTCAAGAAACAACAGTTAGAACTGGACATGGGACAATAGACTGGTTTTAAATCGTGAAAGGAGTCTGTCAAGACTGTATATTGTCACCCTGCTTGTTTAACTTATATGCAGAGTACATCATGAGAAACGGGCTGGATGAAGCACAAGCTGGAATCAAGATTGCCAGGAGAATAACCTCAGATATGCAGATGACACCACCCTTATGGCAGAAAGCGAAGAAGAACTAAAAAGCCTCTTGATGAAAGTGAAAGAGGAGAGTGAAAAAGTTAGCTTAAAACTCAACATTCAGAAAATTAACATCATGACCTCTGGTCCCATCACTTCATGGTAAATAGATGGGGAAACAATGGAAACAGTAACAGGCTTTATTTTGGGGGGCTCCAAAATCACTGCAGATGTTGACTGCAGCCATGAAATTAAAAGACTCTTGCTCCTTGGAAGAAAAGCTATGACCAACCTAGACAGCATATTAAAAAGCAGAGATATTACTTTGCCAACAAAAGTCTGTGTAATCAAAGCTGTGGTTTTTTTCCAGTAGTCATGTATGGATGTGAGAATTGGACCATAAAAAAAGCTGAGCGCCAAAGAATTGATGCTTTTGAACTGTGGTGTTGGAGAAGACTCTTGAGAGTCCCTTGGATTGCAAGGAGATCAAGCCAGTCAATCTTAAAGGATATCAGTCCTGAATATTCATTGGAAGGACTGATAACTGAAGATGAAACTCCAATACTTTGGACACCTGATGGGAAGAACTAACTCATTGGAAAAGACCCTGATGCTGGGAAAGATTGAAGGCAGGAGAAGGGGATGACAGAGGATGAGATGGTTGGATGGCATCACTGACTTGATGGACATGAGTTTGAGCAAGCTCTAGGAGTTGGTGATGGACATGGAAGCCTGGTGTGCTACAGTTCATGAGGTCGCAAAAAGTCAGACACAACTGAGCGACTGTACTGAATAGCTTCTGGATAGTTTTGGGCTTGGTGTCCATTGAAATGATCTTGTATATGGAGTCCAAAAAAAATCTGGCTTTCAGTTTGCTTGCTGCTCATTGCTTTGACAGATCACTTAATTTGAGTCCACAGTTTCCTAATTTGTGAAATAAATTTTGGATTTCTAAAATCCCCCTCAGCTTTAATATTATAGGCTAAATGACAGCTGGAACACTTACGTACTCATTCAGCAAATATTTGCTGAGCACCTCCTATTTACCAGGGACTGTGTCAGGTGCTGAGACTAACTTTGAACAAAACACAGTTTCTGCCCTCGAGATACTTCCAGCTGAAATGTGACAGACAAGGAAATAGGGAGTTTCAGTGAGGTGGAATGAGTATACACCGAGAGGGGAGGGTGAGCATGGAATATAATGAGAGGAGAGCTCACATCAGGGAAGGTTCTGTTAGGGAGGACTTCCAGGGAGGATGTAGCTCAGTGGGGAGCTGGAGTCCGCCAGTGAGGAGGGAGAAAGGAGGGGTAGTCAAAGAGCAGGTTCTTCCTGGGGGAGGTGCAGGGGCCCTCAGACTGGAATACAAAGCATTACAGAAATGTCATGCAGTGTAGTTGGAGCCAAATGGAAGGAATGTGGCAGGAGATGACATGGGTGAGTGCACAGGGTGTGTTATGCTGTTCTAGAACTGAGCTTTATTCAGAGGGCATTGAGCCACCGGAGGATCTCAAAGCAGGAGACACCTTCTGCATAGAGAGTGGCTGGGGATGGCCAGGACTGGAGATTAGGCTGTGCTGCAGCAGGCTGGCCAAGGCTCGTGGTACCCAGAAGAGATGGTGAGAAGTGAAATAATGTGAGCAGAACCAAGGATAGGTGATCAGTGAGCCCCAGAACATCTGTTGGGGATGAGGGCCCTCAGCTGGGGCTGCTAAGGTGAGTAGCAGGCGGCAAGAGCAGGATTGTAGTGGAAGTTGGGTTTGGATTTGCATATGCTGCTGTGAGGTCAAGGACATGTCTGTGTCCCATGGAAAGTTAGGGGTATGGTCAGTAACTTTCAGTATGATCAGTATAAAGTCAGTATGATCAGAGGTCAGGGAAGAGATCTGGATGGCCGCGATTAAGATTTGGAGATCTGTTAGAAATGAAAGTGGTCATCACTGTTGTTTTCATGAACATTAAAAGCATAATAAAGGAATGGTATGAACAATTAAAAAGATTCAGAGATCTGAGACAGATGGTGATGGCAGCTGTGAGAGAGAGTGAACTCGCCTGAGGCCAGTGTGGGTATGTTTCTTAGGGGCGGAAATGAGCTCACATGCAGTTGATCCCAAGTATCGGACACGTAGCAATTGCTCAGTTAAGTCTGTATTTGATGACTGAGAAGAGAGCATGGGACTGAACTTGTAGTATCCCTGTCATTTGCAGCCAACCCAGTATATGTTGGATATTAATTTAAAGGACTTCTCCTTTTTCTGTAGGCATTTCAGAGTTTGCGACGTCTCCAGAGAAAGTCAGTGATTACATTTCTCCACTCTTGAACTTTGCTGCAGAGCATGTTCCACGGGCAAAACACAAAGAGACCCCTCTCTACATTCTCTGCACAGCTGGAATGAGAATCCTCCCTGAAAGGTGATCCTCCCATGAGGGTGGGGCCTGCCAGGCCAGTGGTGGTGTTGGCTGTGGGTTTTCTCCCTTGTCACCCCTCCTCTCCCGCCTCCTTGTCTTCCTTTTCCATCATCATCGTCATCAAAAGGAAGACATTAAAAATTCTCTGTTCAAATTAGGAACAGTGCCAGACCTATAGTCAGAACTCACAAAACACCTTTTAATGTGTTTATATATGACTGTGAAGAGTAAACTGTAAGGTTGTCATTAAAAAAAAAACCTGACTTTTTATTTTCTTAGTTTAAGGATTGTTTGCAGTTGTAATTCTACATCTAGGAATCACACAATTTACACAACTTCTGAAAATTCCTTCTTAAACAGTCTTTTCAGTCCAATTGTTTTGGTTTTAAATTTTACTTTTTTCATGCAGGATATACCAGAGCCATAGGATTTGGGTTTTTGTTTTTTCTTTTTAAAACAGAAAAATTTAGGATTTAATATATCGAATGTAAATTTTTGGATTGTGTTACAGCCAGCAGAAAGCCATTCTGGAAGACCTTCTGACTGACATCCCCGTGCACTTTGACTTCCTGTTTTCTGATTCTCATGCAGAAGTAATTTCAGGGAAACAAGAAGGTTAGTATATTAGTCTTCAACTTGAAATTTGGGAAGCTATTCCTGTAAGTCCTCCCAGTCTTCCACTTTGTACACTTTATTAAATTATTCTTAACATCTTAAAATTTGGGAAACTATAGCCTTCAAATATAATTTTTAAATGGTAATATTAGTTTTTTACATGACTAGTCTTTATAATCCAAATGTTAAGCCATTAAAAAATAACTTAAGTTTGTCTTCACATTTAGGAAACATATTTTGGATTCATTTTGCTAGAAAAGGTTTGTGTTCCTTGCCTAAGTTATACAGCTTTCTGAAATTATGATAATTATCAAGCTGTTGGAACCTTCTACTGATTTACTTGCTAGAAAAGGGAAATTATTCTTCACTTTGATACACTGAGAAAATCTGTTTTCAAAGAAATAATTCTACTTGAGAATGAAATGGCAAGTCAGTGTAATTATTTGGGGGAATAGCTTGTTAGAGGTGGAGACCAAAAAGCATTTATTTCAAAATCATCTATCATTTCGCCAAAAATTAGGTGAAATTCACATACTGCCGTTGAACTGTTTATAGACAAGTGAGGTAAACAGCTACTTGTGTAAGGCAGTTTTATATGCCGTACAGAAGTAAGGAGATACTACCATGGGGATTGAAAGGAGGGAGACTTTTTTTCCCTAGCTAGAAGCATCATGGAGAAAGTGACATTTGAACTGAGCATCAAGGGATAGTTATAAACACAGCGTGCCAAAGCCTGGCAAGGCTAGGGCTCTGAGAGAGGGATAGGAAGCTCATTCTAGGCAGAAAAAATGATTTAAGTCAATGCAGGTCAGAAAAGCTGCACCCTGGACAGAGGAATAAAAATACTTTAATCTGATGGGATGGTGGCCCTTTTGAAAGGTCATGGTAATGTTATAGGTTAGACGGGTCTTGGTGATATCAGCATCATGGTGGCGTACGTGTTCCTTTTCTCTCTCCCCTTTGATTTGCAACTAATCGGACATCCATAACCGGAAAAAAGTGCCTATGCTTAGCACACGAGGACACCCAAGAGATCAGTTCATCTGTGCCCAAGAAAGTGGGTGGATTGGACCCCAGAGGAGTCTGCAGAGGCAGCAGCAGCAGGAGTGGCCGTGGGCCAGCACGACCTCTCTGGCAGAGGTGGTAGAGGGTGAAGGTGATGAGTTGGGATGTGGTGAATTAACCTGACCGAGAGTAGTACAGCTGGAGAGACCACAGCTACTATGAGCAGAGAAAGAAAGGAGAAGAAGGCAGAAAGAACTGAAGGGACCAGTTTCTTGCTGTCTGCTCTGGGATTCTTGCAAGAAGACAGCCCACGGACCTCTGGGGATGTCCTCCCCCACTCAAGAATCCTGTTCTCTTTAACACACCCAAAGCCCCAGGTGTGAAGCATACATCTCCCCAGCTGTGTCACCATCCATTTTTTTTCCCTCT
Source organism: Cervus canadensis (assembly GCF_019320065.1). Taxonomy (NCBI): domain Eukaryota; kingdom Metazoa; phylum Chordata; class Mammalia; order Artiodactyla; family Cervidae; genus Cervus; species Cervus canadensis. The sequence continues at coordinate 4,367,764 of NC_057415.1, read as the reverse complement.
CCACTGGCTGTTTTTTATGTTCATGCTCCCAGCCTTAGTGATGAGGCAACTGAGGTGAGAGAAACCAAAAGCTGGGCTGTAGCACCACCTTGTAGAAAACAAAGGCTTCAAATTACCAATGTGTTGAATTGTTAGAATGAACGTAAACAAAGCTTTACTTAAATAAGAAAGTCATTCACTACTTCAAATGCTGTGACGGAGATACTTTGCATCAAACACTGTGAAAATCAAGTAATGTGATATCACAAGAAGGAAAAAAAAAACAACAGTTTTCCAGCAATTAAATTTAGAGACATGGACTATTGCAATCTGACTGATAAAGAATTCAAAATAGCTTTTAGGAAGAAATTCAGCGAGCTACAAGAAAACTCAGAAAGACCGTACAATGATCTCAGGAATAAAATTAACAAAATAATTTACCGAAGAGGTTAAAATTCTGAGAAAGAACCAAACAAATTCTGGAGCTGAAGCACTCAGCCAGTGAAATGAATGCATTAGAAAGCATTGGAAGTCAGGCACATCAGATGGAACAGAGAGTAAATGAACTCATGGGTAAGAATATAGAAGTGTTTTAGGTGGAAGAGGAGAGAACTAAGATTTTTTTAAAAGTGAAGAACCCCTTAACTATCAGACTTCATTAGGAAAGCCACCATAAGACTCATGGATATCCTAGAAGGAGAAGAGAGAGAGAAGGGAGCAGAGAGCATTCAGAGAAATAAGAGCTGAGAATTTCCAAAACCTGAGGAAGAGGCTGGATATACAGTCCACAGAGCTAATGGAAACACTGTTATTTCAACACAAAAGACCTTCAAGACACATATTAAAACTGTCAAAAGTGTGATGAAAAAAGTTTTAAAGGCAGCCAGGGAAAAAAGACAGTAATCTACAAAGAAACCTACTCTAGACTGTCACCAGATTTTTCTGGGAAAACTCTACAGAGGCCAAGGAGTAGAATGACATACTCAAAGTATTGAAAGATAAGTCTGCCAGACAAAAATGCTCTATCCAGTAAAATTATCCTTCAGATGTGAAGAGAAGGAAATGCTTTTCCAGATACATTCAGGAACAACTCAGGGCTTCCCTGGTGGGTCAGTGGTAAAGAATCGGCCTGCCAGTGCAGGAGACACGGGTTCCATCCCTTGTCTGGGAAGATCCCACATGTCGTGAGATCCCACACGTCTGTGAACCACAACTGCTGAGCCTGTGCTCTGGAGCCTGGAAGCCGCAACTGCCAAAGCCCACACGCCCTGGAGCCTGTGCCTCCTGCAGGAGAGGCCGCCACAGTGAGAAGCCCGTGAACCTCAGCTAGAGGGCGGTCCCGGCTCACTGCAGCTAGAGAGAAGCCTGTGCAGCAGTGAGGGTCCGGCACAGCCTAAATCAATACATGAATAAAATTAATGTTTTTAAAAAAGAACCCCTTAGAAGGATTATACAGTGTGACCAAGTAGGATTTATCCCTGGGATACAAGTATGGTGGAAATATGCAGATCTATAAATGTAGTACATCAGTAAAGTGAAAGATGAAAATCATTTCATCTCAATAGATGCAGAAAAAGCATATGACAAAGTATATCCTTTCATGATTAAAAAAAAAGACCCTTAATAAATTGGGTATAGAAGGAACAGACCTCAGCATAATAAAAGCCATATATGACAAACTCAGAGCTAACATTATACTCAATGGAGAAAAACTGAAAGCATTTCCTCAAAGATCAAGAATAAGACAAGGATGCCCACTCTTCTTACTCCTATTCAATATAATATTGAAAGTCCCAGCTAGAGCAGTTAGTTAAGGCAAAATCTTCCCGACCTGGGGATCGAACCCAGGTCTCCCGCATTGCAGGCAGACGCTTTACCGTCTGAGTCAGGTAGATCCCCTGGAGAAGGAAATGGCAGCCCACTCCAGTACTCTCGCCTAGAAGATTCTGTGGATGGAGGAGCCTGGTGGGCTACAGTCCATGGGGTCGCAAAGAGTCGGACACGGCTGACTCTTCACCTGGGGAATATTCTCGAGTTACGACGGGGATGGCCCTTCAAAACTCGTTTTTGTTTCACTTTCAATGAAATTAGGGGTACCATATGACACAGCATTTATATTTCTGGGTATATGCCCAATGGAAATGAAAATAGAATTCTGACAAGATACATGTACTCCCATGTTTATTGAAGTGTTCTTCACAATAGCCAAGATGCAGCAACAACTCAGGTGTTCATCAACAGACACGTTAAAGATGTGGTGCATAGACACAGTGAGATCTTACGTGACCATGAGAGAGGAGGAAGGGTAGCCGGTTATTTTTGACACAGTTGGATTGGGCACGTTATACTAAGCGAGGTAAGTCAGAGAAAGACAGATGCTGTGTGATACCACTTATTTGTAGAATCTGAAGAAGTCAGAAACCAGAGTAAAATGTTGGTTACCAGGGGATGGGGGTAGGAGATAAGATTAGTGATGTTTAAGGGTAGAAACTTGTAACACTGGATAAATAAGCCATAGAGGGTTAGTGCATGGTATAGTGAATAGAGACAGTAGTTCTGTAATGATGTGATGATAATATTGCTACACGGGCAATCATATATAAATGTATCAAAGTAACACACTGTATCACTTAAATTTACACAGCGTTACATGTCAAATTTATTCAGTTTTGAAAAGTTGGACAGGTCTTGAATTGGTGGACTCTGGAGTTTGGACTTTGTTCTATAGATCAGTCCAGTAGAGAATAGCGTGAGTTGGAATGGAAGAGTAGGAACAAGAAAGTCAATTAGATCTCTCTACCAGATTAAATAAGGGCAATAATGAAAACAGGTGAGGATCGGATGTAGAAAATGTTATAAAAAGAGAGTCAGACCTGGGAGCTGAGTGAGAGCATGGAAGAAAGGAGTGGAACAATCAGAGCTCACTGGTTTTTAAAACCTTGCGCTTGATAGATTTAGCCTCAAAGTGAAAACTCTGGTATTTCAAAACAATCTTCACATTTCAAAGGAACACTAGGGCCTAGGGAATTGTGTTTTCAACACATGCAAATGGTATGAAACTACAAAATTAAAAGTTGAGAGTTCTTGGAAAACCACTGGGAAAAGGTAAAATACACCGGTAAAAGTGTATTTCTTCAGATAATGTTTTCACAGCTTGTCGGGGTAAAATAAATGTCTGCACAGATTTCTGTGGTCAGAATTACATACACTGTTTTTAGACTTCACTTTTCTTACACTGTCTTTAGGTGTCTATGCTTGGATTGGCATTAACTTTGTCCTCGGACGCTTTGAGCATATTGAAGACGGTAAGTGTTGTGTTTGCGGTGAGTGTGTCTGACTGAACCTTCTGTCTTCTTCTGTTTCATGCAAAATGTAGAAAAGGAGCTGAGTCTTGTGACACAGCTGGTGAGGAGGAGCAGCGTGGGAGGCAGTGCTGGCACTGAGGGAGCTTGGTCTTAGTGGGGAGGAGCGGGTTGGGGCTCCTAGATACCCTGGATCCCACCATGAAAGCAGGATGACTGTTTGCAAGATCGTGCCTCCCTGCATTCGTTCACTTCCAGTGGATGTTTCTCGTTCTTTTCAGATGACGAGGCGGTCGTGGAAGTTAACATCCCTGGTAGCGAGAGCAGCGAAGCCATTCTTCGTAAAAGAACAGCTGGTATTCTAGACATGGGAGGCGTGTCAACCCAGATAGCATACGAAGTACCCAAAACTGTAAGCTTTGCCTCCTCACAGCAGGTTATTATCTGTACAAATTTCCTTCCTTTTGGTTTGGTTTTCATTTAACATGTCTCCATCCATTTTTGTTTTGTTTCCTGAGTCTGAACACATCTTTACTGTGCTTGCCGAGGGTCCCGCCTTCTCAACCCAGGCGACAGGAGACGGGAGGAAGCCAAGGCAAACCTCCACTAAGCCGTTTGTGTTTGTTCATTGAAGTCAGCTGGTTTGTTTTCTGAATTACATAGAATTTTCCTTTGGTGTATATGTCAGCCACACTGAGTTTTTATTTCTGTTTCCAGTCACTTTTTTTCTCAGTAGGTATCCTAAAACTTAATATGATAGCATCAGATTTCTTAAGTTGTAATTGGGAAAAATTACTTTTATGTGGGGGTGGCAAGGATGTGTGGTCAGGCAGCTTCCCACTTTTCTGGTAGAGACTGAGGTTTGGATCCACTGCTCTGGGTTTCTTAGCCTGTGGCTCACTCTGTCATTTATCTGCACCCTGCCTCTGCCTCCAGCTCCCCAGCAGGCTGGGCAGCCTTGTGTAGAGTGGAGGGGCCCGCTGAGTTCCTGAGTTGCTCTGTGTCTTCCCCTGCTCCATGCAGCTGGGGATTAGGATGGGCAGAGTGAGTGCTGGAGAAGAGTGGAGCTGGACGGGCTTGGGCCACATTGTCACCCTGGCCTCTGATCATGGGGCCTTATGCGAGTGCCTTCTCCAAATGTGACGCAAGTGTCTCTGACGGAGGGTTATTGCAAAACTGACTGAGGTAGCGCATACAGTATATTCAACACCCCGCCAGACACCTTGTGTCAACTCAGCAAACATTATTTATGTGTTTATTAAGCACCTTAGAAAAATGCTCTGTAAATTCAAGTATTACAATTTGTGTTTCCTACTTCCCATCCAGGCATGCCTCTAGAAACTATTATACTCTTGGTAAAAAGTCACATTTTCCCCTCAAAGCAAGAAACTCAGAAAAGCAAGATTGGAAAAAAATACTGAAAAATCAGGAATAAAAATTTCCCATGGATATATCATCCAAAAAAAAAAGATAGTGTTTTGGTGTATTTATTTTCATTCTTTTTCTAGTTCTTCATAGTTTTTAAAAATATGGATGTTATAATCATACTGTTTGTCCAGGGTTTTGTCCTGTATTGAACAGTGCATAAGCATGTTCCTCCATAAACTGCTGCCATAATAACTCACCCCTCCCTGGAATTGTGTATTTCAGTGGCATCCAGTCTTTTCTGTCACAGAATTGGACATGGTTGTGTATAGAGACTTTTCAATGTTGAAGATTATTTTCACAGTGTAGGATTTCCTAAGTAGATTTACTAGATCACATTGTTAACGTCCTTTTTACAAAGTCATTTCGGTATCACAGATGTGCAGCCCACCTGAAATTTTTTAAGTCAGGGTTGTCATGTTGAAGTAGGAAAGATGCTTGGAAGAATCGTTGGGAAATGCAGGAGCAAAATGTTTGCCCCTTTTAGATGAGACTCTTTCAGGATCCCTGTTTTTAGAAGGAAGTAACTTTTTTTGCTTAAAATACTTAAGCTTGTGGCCCTTACGTCTGCAGGAAGAAGTAGCTAAGAACCTGCTGGCTGAATTTAACTTGGGGTGTGACATTCACCAAACGGAGCATGTGTACCGTGTCTACGTGGCCACGTTTCTTGGGTTTGGTGGCAATGCTGCTCGACAGAGGTATGAAGACAGAATATTTGCCAGCACACTTCAGAAGAACAGGTAAAGCACCTTCCACTGCTCAGCCATGACTTTGAAATCTAGGTCTATCTTCATAGAAGACATACCCAGGCGAAGCAGGGAGCCCTCAGTCAGCAGAATGTCAGTGCTGTTAGCTGCTTGCCGCCCAGCCTGCTGAGCTGGGGAAGAAATGCAAGGGCAGCAGGGTCCTGCCTCCAGCCCCAGCCTACCAGGCTCCGAAGGGGGCTCTCGCTGTCAGACCCAGGGCTTCACTGCTGGGTCAGAGGTCTCACTCTCAGGACATTAAACACTTCTAAGCCCTGGGTGGTGCTATTCCAGATTGCCAAGTCCCGGGGAAACTCAGCACCGGGGCCACTAGGATTTCCTGGCGGCCCACAGGATGCAGTGGTGGCGTTGAGTTATGAGATGGCCTGATGTCGTGGGAAGCAGCTTGGGCGGTTATGTGCTAAATACGACCGTAGGAAGGAAGTTATTCATAAGAAAGAAATGATCCAGAAGTCAAGGTTTGTCATTTTAAGCATCTTTAGCAGTAAAACTTTTAAAAATGAGTTTATGAAGATTTCTAGTATAGAAAATATCAAAAACACCTTATCAATTTAAATTTATTTTATGTTTAAGTATATACCAAATATTTATTTAAAATTAGTCCATTAGAACAGAAAAGCCATTTGGATGAATTAAAAAACTCTGAAATCTGGGCTTTTATGTAAAGAGTTATTAATTACTATGCTCTGTTTTGTTTGTTTTGATGTAACAATTTTGAGGGGAAAAGTCCTGATTTATAGAGCTAAATGATAGGGTATTTCTTTGATCAATTTGACCTTTTTGTTGTTGTTGAGGTGTAGTTGATGTACAATATTATATAAGTTTCAAATGTACAACATAGTGATTCACAGTTTTTAAAGTTTATACTCCACTTATAGTTATTATAAAATATTGACTACAATTTAATCTTAATAATCCTGTGGAGGCCTAAACTTTAAGAAAGTCCAAATCATAGCCATTTAGCTCCTCATTTTCCAGAAACTCACATGTGTGAATAGGAAAAGCAGTAAAAACTTGTTCTTTGTCTGTTCTAGGTGTTAGTTGGATAGTGTTAGGTAAGAGATAGTAAGTAGTCCCAGTTTCTTTTTAAAAATGTCATAGCATACTTTGGTAAAATTATTTTTAATAATAGTCTTAAAATAGAAATATTTTATAAGTGACATTTAATTTAGAACTTTGGAGAAATACCTTCTTCTGCAGCCCTAATTTTTACTAATTGGTTTTAATGTCAAGAAGGTTGTATAGTGGGCCGTGGAGTGGTACTTCTTAATTTAGACATAGAGCAAGTAAAACCTGTAGCATGAAATACACATTTAGCTCATCCTAGATTTATATAATCATTATAAATGTTAGTCATCACTTACTACATATGTCATGAATTGAGCCTTCAAGTGCATATTCATCTCTGCCATTAGTAATGATGATTGATTTTTAAATTACTCAAATATTTTAAATTAATGGCAAAGACCTTAATTTATTACGTGCACATCCATTTTGAGTTGCCCTGATCTTAGGTCAGTTGAGTGTCAGGTAAAAACTTGACTTAATTTCAGTGACTGAATGTCAAATTCAGGTGCCCTCCTAATACTTAAACACCTTTTAGGCCCATGGGATTTCCTGGTGTCAAACAGTAACATAACTTGAGCTTTTCTTTAGCAGTGCAGACACACGGTAGGATGACAGATCTGGACATTTCATTGGGAGGCAGTAAGTGTAGAGTGCTTCAGTAAACAATGTTAAGATTTCTACAGGACTTCTCAGAGCCCATAGTACAGTAAAATTGTTATCTGTTGTAGTTGGGATCAATACTTGGTTAACTTAAAAAACTCAGTTAGAGCAGAGACTCGTAAAAATAGAATCAACCTCAAGCATTTTGTTCTAACTTGTGTATTCAGTTGCCAGTCTTTAGCTCTGGACTAAAAGCTTTTCTTAGGCTGCATCTGTCATCTCTCTGGCAGGCACAGCACCCTCTCTTGATACCGTTTTGGCTATCTTTCAAGAATACCAAGGCCTTAAAGACATCTGTGAAGCAGTTTGATACTATTTTCTGTCTAGATTTTTACTGATTTTTCCAAACTTTTTAAAATAATCTTGCTAATACCTAATTTGACACCAGTTTTCTAGCAGTTTGCCTTTATCATATTTTTCTAAGGCATCTGATCCAGCTTTCACAGGACCAGCGCCTTCTTTTTACAGTCACATTTCATCTATATATAATGAAAATGACAGGCATTTGTGGCCAAAATGGGGCTGGGAATAACACAGTGAGTGGGCGTTGGACCGCAGTGAACGGGAGACACGGAAGAGCTTACTAACTGTGTGCCCTCAACGGCCAAGGACGTCAGCCTGTCACAGGGCACAGGAAGCATCCGAGATCTGGCCAGGTCGTGCTGTCACTGGCCCCGGTTTAGGTGTCTGTTGTACTCAGGCGTGTGTTATGAACCTCCAGAAGGGGCTCAAGTCTGTGTTTTTCTAACTTGATTTTTCCTGAAACCCTTTCGTGTTCCGCGGGACAGAGTTTGGGAAACACTGACTTGGAGCCACTTTCTTCTTCACACAGTCTTCTGTCTCGTGATGAAGTTTCTCTTGGTCCTGTAGACTCCTGGGGAAACAGACCGGCCTGACTCCTGACACTCCGTACCTGGACCCCTGCCTACCCCTGGACATCAAAGACGAAATCCAGCAAAACGGACAGACGCTGTACCTGCGGGGGACAGGGGACTTTGACCTATGCCGGGAGACCATCCAACCTTTCATGAACAAAACAAACGAGACACAAACCTCCCTCAACGGGGTCTACCAGCCTCCGATTCACTTCCAGAACAGCGAGTTCTACGGCTTCTCTGAATTCTACTACTGCACGGAAGATGTGTTACGGATGGGCGGGGACTACGACGCTGCAGCATTTACTAGAGCCGCCAAGGTAACTGTCTGGGGAGCTGGTGTAGGCAGCGCCGGGCCCAGACAGGAGCAGGACACGGGAGATGGCAGAAGGCCATGCGCAGCGCCTTAGCAGCCTTGGCTGGGCCTTGGTTAGGGGAGAGGAATAGTCACAGCAGAAGCCAAAGCACCCGCCGTGAGCCAGTTTCTGCCCCACGGCAGGGACTGCACCACCATCATGGCTCCCACACGTAATAGTGTGATTCTGGTCCGACAGCTCCTCACAGCTTCCTGCCCTTTGCTGCCAGCACCCTTCTTCTCTCGTTCTCCATGCCTTCCTGACAGCCCCCTAGGCTCCAAGCCTAGGCTGTCTCCTCCCTTGGTCCTCTGACCTGTAGGTTCTTGGCTGGTCTCATCTGAATTCATGGTTTGCTGCTGCCTCCCAGGAAGAGGCTCCACATGTGACCCCGCCCAGTGCCTGCGAGCTGTCACAGCTCCAGACAGCCCCTCCTGTCTCCCCACTCTCTTCTGCTGTGTTGTCTCGGTCATGGCATCACAAGCCCTCCAGCGCCCCTCCCCTCCCCCTGTCACTCATCCATCCCTTCCCGTACACCCCGTAATAGCAGTCATTAAGCATATTGTTATACGTCAGAAATACCTCTGCGGCCCCTGCTGTCCCTCCTTTCCGTCCCACGCTCACTCTCCCAGTCCTGGACTCTCACTTGCCCCGTTGCAGGAGCCTCCCTCTGGTCCTCCTGCCCTGGTCTCCCTCCCATCATTCATTCTCCACGCCGCTCCCCAGTGTTCTGAAACGCAAGTGCAGCCCCCTGGTCTCCTTTTCAGAGTCTTCAGCGTTTCCTCTTGCCTCCAGGATGAATTTTAAATACCTTAGTGTGTCCCACCGCCACCCCCCCACCCTGTAGCCTCATCTCCCCACCCAGCACTTCACGCTCTGATCATGTCAGAGATGTGTTTGTTCCCCTCCTGTCAGCACGCCCTTCCATCCTGTGTTTGGCTGTGGTGTCTCCTCTGGTGACAGGTGTCCTCACCCCTCACCCAGGCTGCGCACCGCATTTCCTGTGTCCCTGTCCGAGTGTCACTGCCTCTCTGAGCCTCATCTCCCCCCCCAGCACTTCACGCTCTGATCATATGAGAGATTTGTTTGTCTCCCTCCCATCAGCGCTCCCTTCCATCCTGTGTTTGGCCGTGGTGTCTCCTCTGGTGACAGGTGTCCTCACCCCTCACCCAGGCTGCGCACCGCATTTCCTGTGTCCCTGTCCGAGTGTCACTGCCTCTCTGAGCCTCATCTCCCCCCCCAGCACTTCACGCTCTGATCATATGAGAGATTTGTTTGTCTCCCTCCCATCAGCGCTCCCTTCCATCCTGTGTTTGGCCGTGGTGTCTCCTCTGGTGACAGGTGTCCTCACCCCTCACCCAGGCTGCGCACCGCATTTCCTGTGTCCCTGTCCGAGTGTCACTGCCTCTCTGAGCCTCATCTCCCCCCCCCCCAGCACTTCACGCTCTGATCATATGAGAGATTTGTTTGTCTCCCTCCCGTCAGCGCTCCCTTCCATCCTGTCTTTGGCCGTGGTGTCTCCTCTGGTGACAGGTGTCCTCACGCCTCACCCAGGCTGAGCACCGTATTTTCTGTGTCCCTGTCCTTGAGTGTCACTGCCTCTCTGAGCCTCAGGTCCTTCACCCTTTAAACAGGTTAGAGTAGCAGCCATGTCAAGGAGCTGTTTTAAGCATTACGTTCAGAGAAGGTGCTGACTCAGTGTTCAGCAAGTCTTAGCTCTTGATACACACCTCCGTACAAGTGACGTCAGGAAAAGGGGGCGCCTCTTGCCGTCTCTTGTAATCACCCCTGTGTGCCCAGGCGCTTTCCTAGTGGCTCGCATGGGAAGAATCCGCCTGCCAATGCAGGAAACTCAGGAGACCCAGGTTTGACCCCTGGGGCAGGAAGACCCTCTGGAGTAGGAAATGATTACCCACTACTCCAGTATTCTTGCCTAGAGCATCCATGGACAGAGGAGCCTGTAGTCTGTGGGGTCACAAGGACTCGGACATGACTGGGCAACTGAACGCACATACTGAGTTCCCAGAGTACCATGTAGCCATGGACCTAGGTGTTCAGTCTGAACCAGCGGAGGTACAACTTCACTTTTCCAGAAATCTTTGCCAGTCATGTGCAGTCACGGGGAGAGAAACTCAGCAGCTTTGGAAGAGGTTGGTTGTGGGCAGGGAAACTCTCTTTAACAATGACCTTGACCAAAATTTACAATGAAAAGCAAGCATTGTCCCTCTCATCAGTGAAGATTCACGGAGTGTGTGTGTCGTGTCCTCGTGGGATACAGACATATATTAAGCTTGTGTTTCCTAATTGGAAGGATATGTTCGTTATGAATGTGAATTTGGTCAACACTTTTTTTAAATGAAAAAAATTTAATAAACTTCCTAGGGGTATACTTGGGGTGACATTTCTTTCAGGATTATTGTGCCACGAAGTGGTCGATCCTGCGGGAACGCTTTGACCGAGGACTGTATGCCTCTCACGCCGACCTCCACAGGCTCAAGTAAGTCATGGACAGAGAGCCCAGGGTACGATGAAGGAACTCTTGTGTCCAGTCTTGGCCCCAGTCTGCCTTTGCATCCTCATTGGTGGTCCCTGCTCTTCCGCATCTGCCCGGGGTCCTTTCAGATGGATAGCAAAGACTCGCCCAAACATGTCTCACAGTCTTGGGCCCTGTTTTGGTCTTCCTTCCACCTGGGATTCTCCTGTGCATCTTTTGCCATTGATGCGCTGCCCAGAGGTCAGAGGTCAGAGCTGTTTTCCTCTGTCCACTCAGCCAGGCTCCATCCCTCTCTCCAAGTCTCCAGAGCCCTCATTATGTCTCTGGCACATTTATCATATTCTGTTTTGTTTTATAGGTATTTGTTGATTTTTAAAAATCCTTTGCTTAACCACATTGGCTGTGTTATTATTTATGATGATATCGTATTACTTGTTTAGCCCAGCACTTTGCAAAAAGCAAGCCTCTGATGAATATTTAAAATCATAGACTATCAGAGCCATAAAGGACCCTCCCATGTTCTCATTATATAAAAAAGAAACTGAAGTTCAAAGAAGGTCCCTCTTGTTCAGTATTTATTCAGAAAGGAGTTAAATGATGGAAAGCCCAAGGGGAAACCTCTCATGGCCACCACATATTATGTAGAGATCAGGTTTCATGGGCAAATCAATTTGACAGGTGAAAGATATGGGACAAGGGGTGTAAACCAAGCGAATCAGCTGGAGATGCTGATCCAGCCCTCAGAGCACCAGCCACATGCAGCCCCGACGCCTGCGTCAGTCACAGAGGGCGAGACTGGCCACACAGGGGCGTCTGGACAAGTGACTCAGTCCCCTTCACGTCTGTGCCGCTTGTAGGTATCAGTGCTTCAAGTCCGCCTGGATGTTCGAGGTGTTCCACAGGGGCTTCTCGTTTCCCGTCAACTACAGAAGTTTAAAGACGGCCTTGCAAGTTTACGACAAGGAGGTGCAGTGGACCCTCGGAGCAATCCTCTACAGGACCCGCTTCTTACCTTTGAGGTAGGGCTGGGAATTTGGTAACAAATCTAGCCGAAGGTGCTTCTCTGCATCTGAGGGATCCTGGTAGCCGTGGTGTGGGTATTTGGGGTGTTGTTAATGCTGACTGTGGGCAGACTGGGAGCATGGCGGGGTTGAGGGGGTGGGGAGGGGGGCGTCTGACTTGGTGTTCCTCACGGGTGCATCCTCCCCTCCCATTGTCATCAGCTGTCTGTTCCCTGGCCCCAACACAGAGGGGTCCATTCCAGGGTCCTTAACCTTTATGGCCTTGGACCCCTTCCTGAAATCTTGCTTTTAGTGCTTAATATAAATGCATAAGTTTATAGAGGAAACTGTTATATTGCAATATATTTACCTAACATTACAGAAGACGATCTTGTGGTTTGTAGTGTATGTTCTTCCTCATTAGCACTTTAGATAGCAAGACCTGGCAGCAGAATTCATACCTTCTGGAATCTCAGTGTAGTGATAGCTGTTGGTAGTATTCTGAGGCATCTGCAGAACACCCCAGCGTGATGTAAAAGATCTGTGAGTCGCACTAGGAACAGACTCACACGTCCTGCTGACACTGTAGTGGTTTTTGTCTACATTCACATTCCGTGGAAATGCTGCATTGCAGCCAGAGCCATAAATACAGACGTGTCTCCTTCCCCGTCACACTCAGACCTGGCTCTCAGTTGACCCCACATCAGAACCCTGGTTCACAAATAAGTGAGGGATTCGCTGGTTTTGGTTTTGTTTTTCCCTTCATTTAATCAAGCCTCTCCCAGCAGCACATTAGCTGGGTCAACAGCAGACACTGAGAATTAGGTGTTGTGATCACAAACATGTGCTTTGATTCCACACTGGCTTCTGTGTATTAGTGAAGCACAGTTCTAACTTTCTCTGATTTTTGTTACCCAAACCTGAGTGTTAGTTACAGCTACAGACTCATGAATACACTTTCATGTGTTTCCGTGTTCATACTCAGAACCACCCTCTGCTGGGCCACATCATCCTGCATTTTAGAGGTGAGGGAACCGGGTCTGGGAGACAGAGGTGACGGTTTCAGTCTGCAGAGCCGAGTCCTAAACCAGGCCCCCGTCATGTCCCTGGGCGCGGTCACCTTGCATCTGCTGCCTGCCTCGTTAGCCGTCCTGTTTGTTCTTGTTCCCGGGGCAGAGACATCCAGCAGGAGACGTTCCGGGCCAGCCACGCGCACTGGCGCGGCTTCTCCTTTGTGTACAACCACTACCTGTTCTCCGGCTGCTTCCTGGTGGTCCTGCTCGCCATCCTCCTCTACCTGCTGCGGCTGCGGCGCATCCACCGGCGGGCCCCGCGCAGCGGCTCAGCCGCCGCCGTCTGGCTGGAGGAGGGCCTTCCGTCCCAGAAGATCGCTGGTACCTTGTGAGCCGGGCTCCGAGCCCCCGGAAACTCTACAGGAAAAGCCATTTTCGCCTCAGGGTTTCTCCTCTTCATTCTCACTTAGTTTTGTTTTTCTTTTCCCCCTTTGTTCCTGGAGACAAAACCAAACCCCACTGTTCGCAGATTCCGCTGTCCTGGAAGTACTGCGTCCAGCTCTTCTGTGTAAGCTTTAAACGGAGGAGTCAGGCAAAGGGAGCATCACTTCATTTTTGCTGCGTAGAATATCTGCCAAAAATTGCAACAATTTTTGGTTGTTCTCTAAGGCATGTTCGATTTTAAACAGATGCACTTTGATACTGGAGGAAAACAGCAGGCTGTCCTCTGTCGGGGGAGGTGGAACCGAGGGGTGACTCTTTCACAGAACCAGAACACGTTCTCACTGGACCGGTCATCCCTGTTTCTGTCTTGAAAGCTCTCACCTAAAGAGGGAGATGCTTAGTTTTATTTATTGTTCAGGGCTTTTACTGTTTCTTTGCTTTGCAGGTTTAAAAAGCCAGAACCATTTATATCCACAGTAGATAGGTATAGGCACCAAGAGGTAACAGTTTTTAAAATTGACAGGAAGAGACCTGAAAAAATGTGAAAACGACCAGAGTGCTGTGTGTGTGTGAAACACCAGTGGGAGAGAGTGGGGGGGTGCAGTGCCGTCACTTTTAAAAGCACATGCTTCAGCGTCTACTGTTGCATTGCATTTCATTCAGAAAAAAATCAGTCCTCGATACCAACCACAGGCAATTACTTCCTTCATCCCATCTTTCAGTGCCCTTAGAACACTATGTTTTTGACTGAGTTGGAAAATACATAGTTTCACTGGTTTTAACGTTAGAACTGGAGCTGGTGTCTGCCAGCTGGCATGTCCGTGTTTCTCATTCATTTGTGGTTATTTAATTGTGCTCTGGTTTCTTCCACTTTCAAGTTGGTATCCCTCCTGCCCTCGTATTTCAGAGACTTGGCTTGACTGTTGTGGTCGAGGTGGTGCTGGCAGGGCCACTGTAAAGCCACAGGACTAAGAGAAAGAAGAATCAACTCACATTTTGAGGAAAACAAGTTTGACATTTCAAACAAAAACAGAAAAAGGACAGCTGGATTGGTGTCTCTGAGATGGGTGGTTTTTCACCTATTCATTTAGTTCAGAAACTTTGGACATTCTCATGCATAGTTTTTTAGATGATGGGTGTGTGTGTGTGTGCGTGCGTGTGCGTACACATGCATGCACGCCCCTAGACTGTTTCTTAACTCCAGAGCAGCTAAATCCATCTAGTTGGTAACAGATTTATATTTTGAGAGCTGCTTTTTAAAAGAATCACTGATGAGAGAAAGAATTCAGGTTCTTAAGCCCTTAATTTAGAAAAAAAGTTTGGATATTCATCTTGTCTAGTAATTACTTAAAAACCTGACATACTATATGTTGATAACTTAAAAGTTTACAGATTTATGAAAGAAATGCAAATCTCTGATTCTGCTCTTCAAAGTGAATATTCTAATGATAGAAAAATTGTTGGTAGAAAGTTTGCCTCTCAGATATCAAGAACGTTGGAGGAGCTAGATGGTGTCATAGCATCTCATGATGCTAAGAAGAGAGACTTCTCTCAGAGAGGATGGAGACAGGTATCTCTCAAAAAAATCCAGCCTCTGAAGTGCTGATCTCCAGCTGTTTTAATTCCTTGGTTCCTGGTAAACACTGTTCTTTCTCAAGACGCAGCCATACATGAGCTGTCATGAGTACCCTGGGGTAGAGAGCTGGCATGCTTCTCCTTGACTTCTTAGAGGGGTTGCCCTGTGGACTGTAGGTGGCATTAGTGGTGAACAAGAAGTAAGTTTACACGTTAGCTTTTCTACCACCAGCCATGTGGAGTAGTAAGGCCCTAACCTGCAGGATGAAAATTTCCCAGCACCTGGAACATGTGATTTTGCCTTTCAGACCACAGCAAGAGTAAGCTAGCACAGGTACAGGTTTAAATGAGTGTAAATTAAGACCTACGGTAAACAGCCACTTTTTAGATAAAGGATGCTAATGTGGTCCAGCTCTGTACGTTTGGGGAGTGCAGCAGAGACCAGCATGGAAGATCCAAGCTTGACATCTGTCTGCCAGGACCTATCTCAGTCTCCAGAAGAAGTCCCCCAGATTAGGGTCCCAAGGCACAGTGGCCTTGTACTTTGCACAGTTCGGAGCTGTGTACCCCATCAAAGAACTCCCAGCAGAGGCTTGGCAAGCCATCACCCACAGGGAAAATCTGGGAGACTCTTGAGCTTAGAGTATGTTTTCAATTTTTTTAAGGTCATTAAAGGAAAGCAAAGTAACTAGTACACACAGAGACTCAGACACTTAACTCAGTGTCCCTTTACAGAGGACGCTGCTGAGCCTCCACAGACGGTCCGTTCAAGAACAGATATCCAGCGCCTTCTCTCTATTCAGGGAGGTACCTGTGACCAGCGTGAGCACAGAAAGAAGGGCCAGAGACATGACAAACTGCAATCTGAAAACAGTTGTGTATGCACCAGAATCTCACTCATCTTTTTCTCTAGGTTCTTTTCAAGATTGGTTTTCTAATAAACCAGGTAACATCTTCCCTCCTCCCCCCACCCAAATTTAAAACATGCTGTTGAGGGGGTGCGGGGGGTGGGGGGGTGCACTCATTCTGCCCTGTTGTGACATCTGCAGGCATGGGAGGGCCCTAATTCAGGAAGCAAAGAAATAATGTCAATTAAAGGCTGGCCAAGAAGGCAGTAAAGTGTGAACGCTTTTAGTGACAGAAAGCAGGAGAAATCGGATGGGTGGGAGGGAACTTGGCTGAAAGCCTCGCAAAGAGCAGTGTTCTGTGTTAGCTCTCTGTTTGGTGGAAAGATTCCTCAAGTAAACGTTCATCGTCCTACCTGTGCTGCTCCTTTTTAAACCTCCAGAGAATGTTGTTGAAGATTTTATAGTCCCTGCAAGGACATCACATTAAAAGTACAGACAGACTGATTGGTCTCGGTGGTTTCTGCACATTCTCACCCTAAACCACTGGCTTTGCGGCTCCCGACCCTGGAAGCCGGGGAGACCCCTTGCTGTCCTGTCACCACATCTGTGCACCCAGGCAGGTCTGGAGTACCCGGTGTTTGAATCTGAAGCTCAGGCCTACATAGGATACTTCTCCTTCTAAGAAGCATGCACCACTTAGCAAGAAACTCAAACAGGCAACTGCATTTTCCAAACTTTAAAAAAAAAAAATCAGCTTTAGAATTTTGTGTGGTTACGTGCAATGAGTGCAGCAGAACTACCTATAAGTAAATTATTTAGTTATTTATTTCTCTTTCAGGGTTTTGTTTTTTTATGATTTTTATTGATTGTCCTCTTCCATAGTGAATGAGGTGACCAACCAAGGAGAATTCTGTGTTCTGTTACTAAGATTTTATTTCGAGGTTAGGAATTAATAAACTAAAGGAGCATCTCTAAATGTTTTTGATTTAAATGATGTTTTCCATTCAAAGAATAATTACCCTCGGGGAATTGTGGTGTCGTATCATTTTCTGTGTTTGGCAACCTCACCTTGCGACCCTCCACATGGATGGGTGTTGAGAATAAAATGGAAGTTCATCTTGCGGTCCATAGATGTGTGAGCTTGCTTGCTTGTGATTTTTTAAAGAGATTTTTCTCTGATGTTTGAATCTTGTTACCGGTTAGAATGCTTAGTTGAACTTGAATCTCAATTCAGTGAAAATAAATTGTCTGAGTCTGACTACACACTCCATGCGTTTGCTGTATTTGATGCACGTATAGTGAGGCTCTGCTGTGTGTGGCGGAGGGAGGGGTCCCGGTGTCCTTCAGCTGGAAACACAAATATTTCATGAGGAGAGACATTCACCACGGTGTAATACGGTGTAAGCCATTCATCAACAATAAAGGCCATTGAAAAGCTACTGTTTATAACATTGTCATTTTAAAGCACCCATTAACTGTATCTCTGGCGGCTCAGATGGTAAAGAATCTGCCTGCAATGCAGGAGACCTGGGTTCGAGCCCTGGGTCAGGAAGATCCCCTGGAGAAGGGAAAGGCAACCCACTCCAGTATTCTTGCCTGGAGATTCCCATGGAGAGAGGAGCCTGGTGTGCTACAGTCCATGGGGTCACAAAGAGTCAGACACGACTGAGCAACTAAAACACATATTAACTAGATATATATATACATAAAAGGAAAAGAAATGATCAAACTTTATGTATTTTTGTCTTATAAGCAGTAAAATAATTGCTGACCTTATATGACACCATTTTGCAATTAGATCTAAGTTTGAGCCATTGGCTTATTTCCAGAGAATCATGAATCCCATTATTAATGCTGCCAGCAACTATTAGAAGCTGCCCTTCTCTTTCAGCTGTTTGAGAATGTCTAAATAGGGCTCCAGGAGGAAGGGCCTGAGCCATAACCTGAAAATAGATGATAAAGACAGATGGGAAGGAAGGGGACCGGCTGTTAAGAATAACAAAAATAAAAGCAGGGCAGGTTCGGGGGAGGCAGAACCAAGTGGGAATGTGTGGAGGGCAGTGAGTGCAGGGCAGGGGACCCCAGCCACTGACCACAGGAAGGAACAGTAACATTGAAACCTGCTTAAATAATTCTTGAGGCAACGCAGTGAATACAGGCCTCTATGCCTGAGGGTAAGCACATTAAATTATATCAAAGCCTTCTAGAGATGTCTACATTTTATTCCACTTCTTGGAAGAGAAATAAGTGCCTGTTTCCAACAGACTGCCCTTGTTAACAGACCTGCAAGGCAACAGTTGGGTTTTGGTTTTTCATCTGTTTCTGTTCCCCCATTGAGTCTGAAATGCACAAGTAGATCCTCCCTGCGCCAGCCCCTCACCCCGAGATCCCAAAATGCTAATGGATTGCACAGAGGGGTTTGTGGTGCTCTCACTGTCCTGGGAGCCGGGAATGTCATCTCTGTCTAAGACAGAGTATCTTCTAACCGAAAGTCATCAAAGACACAGGAGCTTAGGAGCACCCTTTCCCCCAAAGCCCAGTGTGTATAGATTGGGGCTTTGCCTGGAGCTGAGCCTCCCACCCGGAGGGAATCCTACACCCCAAGGGTCCTCCCCAGCCCCATCCTGTCTGGGAGCCTGCTGGCCCCAGCCTGTTAACAAAAGAAGGGTTGATTGAGCGGTCACGTTTTCCTTTGTTCTCAGCAAGCTCAACTCTCCCTCCTGCTTTCTGTTAGCGAATCCATTAAGGCTGACAAGAACCTGGCTGGAGGTCGAACTTCTTGGCCTTCTATCTGCGCCCATCATCTTTGATCCTGTCGGGCAGGTGGATTGCATCCGGGCTCCAGACTTCACGGCCACTTAAACATTTCTGTCAACGGCCCCATTGTGTGTCTGAGAGCCAGACAAGAAGGCCCAGCTTTAAGATTTGCACCCTGAGGAAAACTGCTGAAACCCCCTCACAGAACAATGGTGGGGATGGGTACAGAAGATGGACTTCTTGTTTAAACACAGAAACTCAAGGGAGAGAAAAGGACTATATTCGTCTGAGAAAAGGAGAAGAGGGAAAAGTTGGTCTGTGGCCAGGTTCACCCGAAGACTGAGCACCCCCCTAATTCCCAGTGTGGGACGAACTCTTTCATTGTACTATTTCTAGAAAGTCCCAGACTGGCTCCTCTCACTGTCCTCCTGGGTTTATAATTGATAATTTTGATACCATCTTCCACCCTTTTCGTGATAATCAGTTTTTGAAGGAGGCAACTCCGGAAGGATTAATCCTCCTCGTGCCTGTGATAACATGTGACTTAAACTGCAGGGACCAGACATAGCACTTTCTCCTAAGAGTCCATCTCCTCCTGGCACAAGCTTAATTCATTACCTAGATTTTAGATTCAAAAAGACAAACACTTAAACGTTTAATGGGCTCTACCCAACCTTGTAAAGTTTGTTATTTAGGTCATGGCAGCAAAACAGAATTTTTTGGAAGTTCCTGGCCGTTGTCCATAATGTTCAAATGACACTATCCTCTTTAGCCTTCTGTGGCCTTGTTGTCCATCGGTCTATCTGCTCCATCCCTAAATCCCCTTGAACGTGGATCATGAGGGGTCTTGTGTTTACTTTCTGTATTTCTATGTTTATGTCTAATCCAACAAAGAAAACCCCACACAGCACCTACTGTTTCATAAATATTTGTAGTATAAGAAAAAAATCTGGTTTCTTTGTCAAGGCAGTAGTAACTCTTTAGGTTCCTAGGATTTGCAATATACTTATCTTATAAATCTTTTATTCAGTCTCTTTCTGGATGACAGTTTTATGCAAATTTAAAGCTATGTACAGTTTTAAATTTTAAAGCTTTATGTAGAAAAACTTAAATAAATTCAAGTGGTCTCCTTCCTTCTTTACCATGTAGTCTTGGAAAAAAAGGAAAAAGAATCCCTAAATTAGGTATTGATAAGTAGAGGTAAATTAAGATGGGTATTTAGAAATTGCAGCTTGGAGAAAATAAATTCTGTATGTGATCATGTTCTAAGCATAGCTTCAGAATTTTTTTTCCTTTTAAAATTGTCCTAAAGTTGATCATCTTTTAAACCCCACCCCCAAGCACCAAATGCAAGGGGAGGGTAAGGATGGATTTAGCTCTATCAAAGATAAGAATTTCTGTTCAACAGCCATCACAGTCAAAACTAACAGGTGGCAAACCCAGAGGGTATTTGCAGTGACTAAAACTGGAAAGGGATTAATATATATTATAAAAGGTTTTTTTGGAAATCAGCAAGAAAAAGGAAAGCCCAAAGAAAGCTGGGCTATGGGAAGAGTTTCCTGGTGTCTGGTGGTTAGGACTCGGGGCTTTCACTGCTGTGGCCCTGGGCTCAACCCCTGGTCAGGGAACTAAGGTCTCCCGAGCCACGCGGCATGGCCAAAAAAGGAAAAAGGAAAAATAGGCTATGAGTGACCCACAGAAGGGGGAGCTGAATGACTAACAAGAAGGGAGAAACTAGACCAGGAGTCAGCAGAAGTGTTCTCCAAAGGGCCAGATAGGAAATATTTTCGGTTCATAGCCCATATGAATTCTATCCAAAACTTACTTCACTGTGCTTTTGTAGTGTGAAATGAGTCATAGCAATAGGTAAATGAGCTTTGTATCTTTACAGAAGGTGGATGGCAGGCCAAGTCCAACCATGGACAGTATTTGCCAGCCCCTCCTCTAGACACTGCACTCTGCTGGGCGTAATATTAGAGAATCCTCTGACTTTAATTTCCTTCCACTCGAGAATTACCCTTATTTCTGCTTCCTACCGTTACTTGGATGTCCCACAGAACATACCTCCTCCCCCATACCTTTTTCCTCTGAGCACTTTCTGCTAACTCAGACCAGAAACCTGCATGTCATTCTAGAGTTCTTTCTTATCACCCCTTTTCTGCATGTGTGAAAGTGGAAGTGTTAGTCATCAGTCATGTCTGACTCTTTGCAACCCTATGGATTATAACCCACCAGGCTCCCCTGTCCTTGGAATCCTCCAGGCAAGAATACTGGAGTGGATTGCCATTTCCTTCTCCAGGGGATCTTCCCCCACCCAGGGATCAAACTTGGGTCTCCTGCGTTGCAGGCAGATTCTTTACCATCTGAGCCACCGGGGAAGCCCTAGAATACTGCAGTGGCTTCTCCAGGGGATCTTCCCCACCCAGGGATCAAACTTGGGTCTCCTGCGTTGCAGGCAGACTCTTTACCATTTGAACCACGAGGGCAGTCCCTCTGCAGGTAATAATCACCAGTCAAGTATCAGAGTCACCATCTTCTTGGATGTCAGCTTCTAGGTGCAGCCTCGGCCTGCCTATCTGGGTAGCGTCCTCTGAGAACCCCAGCGGCGGGGGCCATAGTCCGCCTGCTGTCCAGCGGCAGAAAGAGATTTCGCCACCTAGTGGCTGCTCTGACCCTTGTCTTTTTCTTTCCCTGAGGACCTAAACAGCCTGCCCTTCTGAAGCAGCAGTGTATCCTTTGCAACAGAATCACAAACTAAAAGAACATTCTATCACTGTAAGTCTGGAAATGTCCTGTGAATCGTACAAAGTGAGAGAGATCTAAGTCCACCGTTAGTGGGAAACCAGAGGTGTGATAATGCTGCCAGCTGGTTCCCTGGGTAACTGGCTCCCTGTGTCTCCCTGGCCCCTCCTCTGGGTGTTTCCACTGCTTGCTCATTAGAGCAGAGGGTGTCCTGAGCTTATAGAGCCGAGGTCGGTCCTGGAAGGAAGGACAGACTCACTCCTCACTCTCACACCTGGGTCCTAACAGGGGTGGTGAGAAGTGAGTGGCAGATAGGGAAACACTCACTTCAGATCAACAGGTTAGAATAGCAGGTAGTTTCCTGCAGCTGCCATAGGGTTCCCCCGATGGCTCAGCAGTAAAAGAGTCTGCCTGTCAATGTGAGAGACAGAGGAGACTCGGGTTCAGTCCCTGGGACAGGAAGATTTCCCTGGAGAAGGAAATGGCAACCCCTTCCGAGTCTTCTTGCCTGGAGAATCCCATGGACAGGGGAGCCTGATGGGCTATAGTCCATAGGGGTCGCAAAGAGTCAGACACTACTGACCACCAGCATGGTGCTCTTTCCAGCTTTCCACAATCTCTCCTATAGCTACCATAGCAAAGTACTACACATTTGGGTGGCTTAAAACAACAGAAATGTATTCTCTCAGTGTTTGGGAGCCCAGGAGTCCAAAGGAGTCAGTAGGGCCAGGCTCCCCACTAGAGAAGAGCCTGAGTGGGGAGCCTCCCTGCCTGACCATCCGAGTCCCTGGATCCATCCAGCCTTCCAACCAGTCTATTCTTGAATCTCCCCCCTGCCCCTGCTTCCCCTGTTTAATGAGCCTGTATGCTTCCTTCTGTGCCTAAGGAAGCTCAAGTTCGTAAGCCTGCAATTTCCACTTGCAATTGAAAGACCACTGATGACTGTAGGAGCTTCCCCATGCTAGGCCACGTCTCACAGGCTGAGGGCACAGTCCCCCCCACAAGACTAGCCTCACTTCAGACACTAGCTGCAGGTTCCAGGGTCCCCAGGCCGCTACATTTCTGACCAACTGGGTACAAACTTGAGGGTTCTCGTGATACCCTCAGGTTTAAGAATTCTCTAGAATGACTCACAGAACTCCTTAGTTAACAGTTACAGTTTCATTATAAAGGATACAAATCAGGACCATCCCAATGAAGAAACATATGAGACAAAGAAGGTCTGCGAGGGTCCAAAGTGAGCAGTTTTCATGTCTTCAGGACCTATCACCCTCCAGGCACCAAGCCTTGGTGTCCAGAGTTTTTATTGGGGTTTCATTATACAAGCATGATTGATTGAGTCCTTGGCTACACAACAATTCAATCTCTAGGCCTCTTCTCCAGAGGTTGGGAAGTCAGATTGATGTCCCATAGCCTAAAACCCCAACCCTTTAATCACATAATTGGTCTTTCTGGAGTGGCAAGCCCCCATCCTGAAACTATCCAGGGTCCACCAGGAGTCACTTCATTAGCATAAACTCAGGCGTGGCTCGAGGGACCCACCATGAATAACAAAGACACCTCTGTCACTGGGGAAATGCCAAGGGTTTAGAAGCACTCTGTCCAGGCTCAGGGGCGAAAACCAGACAAATTCTTTTTTTGTGAAGTGAGTAGCTTTTTTTTTTAAATTTATGTTGGCTGCACTGGATCTTCACTGTGGACGGAATGCTTCTCCAGCCGCAGTACGCAAGCTGCACAGCCTGCAGGCACACTAGTTGCAGTGCACCTGCTTATTTGAGCCATGGGGATCTTAGTTCCCTGACCAGGAACCGAACTCAGGCCCCCTGCACTGAGAGTGTGGAGGGAAGCATCATGCTGGTCCAGGGAACATTCCTTTTGCACTTAAGAGAGCTCAGACTGGTGAGTCTGCAATTTCCACTTGCAATTAAAAGAACATTGATGACTCTAGACCCCCAGAAAAGTCCCGAGACAAATTCTTTATTAAACAATCCCCAAGACACACGTGCACACACACTCTGAAAAAATGTGCAATTACCACAATGCAGCTAATCACTGAAAAGCGTCCGTACTCTCTCTGCTCCTCAACCAAACCGACAGAACTTGCCTTGTTCTGACTTTGCAGGGCACCAGTGAATGTATCTGTAAAAACACAAACACTGGGAGAGGTATGAATTTCTGATTTTCCGAAAGGAGAGAAGTCAGGAGGTGACAGCGAGTGAGAGGCTGGGTAGGGAAGCTATGCAGACAGCAAGGCCAGCTTTGTGCCTGCCCCTCAGGACTTCCCGGCCTCCGAGAAATCCAGCCACTCATTCCACAGGTATTTATTAAACAACAGTACTTGAAATAGCAGTGGAAAAAATAAGGAAAATAAGAAAGCAAGCCCTGCCGCTGTGGAGCTTGCATTCCAGCAGAGAAGAAAACAAATGAATAATGTACACTGTATGCTCCAAGGCTTAAAGGCTAAATGGAGAGTAAGTAGCATAGTGGACAAGGTGAATAGGAAATGCCAGAGAAGTGGGGAGGGGGGAGGGAAAATATTACAGTCAAGAAAGTCCTCCCAGAGAAGATGGCACTGGAACAAAGTCTATTTTTGCTGTTTGTTTATTGTTGTCCAGTTCCAACACCACAGTAAAAATGGACCTGCAAGTTCCATGTTACCACAGCAAAAACAGGCCCCTGCGCCCCTGTTCCCACCCTACCCCAGACCTGTGTGCTTGCGTGCTAATTTCCCTTAGCCGTGTCCCACTCTTTTCGACTCCATGGACTATATAGTATACCAGGCTCCTCTGTCCATGGGATTCTCCAGGCAAGAATACTGGAGTGGATTGCCATGCCCTCTTCCAGGGAATCTTTCCAACCCAGGGATCAAACTGGTGTCTTATGTCTCCTGCATTTGCAAGCAGGTTCTTTACCACCTGGGAAGCCCCCCCTACCCAGACCTACTCACAGGATAAATACACATTACAAATTTTTTTAAACAAAGCAGAACTAATAACAAGTGATTAGGCAGCAACAGTGATTTGGAAAATCAAATGTCCATTTTAAATGGTGAGTGAGTGAATGTTGCTCAGTCATGTCCAACTCTTTATGACCCTATGAACTGTAGCCTGCCAGGTTCCTCTGCCCATGGAGTTCTCCAGGCAAGAATACTGGATTGGGTAGCCGTTCCCTTCTCCAGGGGATCTTCTCAACCCAGGGATCAAACCCAGGGATCAAACCCAGGTCTCCTGCATTGCAGGAGGATTCTTTACTGACTGAGCCACCAGGGAAGCCCAAGAATACTGGAGTGTATAGCTTATCCCTTCTCCAGGGGATCTTCCTGACCCAGGAATCAAATCAGGGTCTCCTGCATTGTAGGTGGATTCTTTACCATCTGAGCTACCAGGGAAGCCCTTGTAAATGGTAATAGGGTCAGAAACCTAAGACCAATAAAGTGAAGATTCTGTGCAAAATGGTCCTTCTAAATTTTAAGACACATGTCACCAATCAACACATAAGAACACACACCACCAGATATCACATGACAGCCTGAATCTCCAGCGGGAACTCCACCCCCCAACAGCAGGCAGCCCACCTGGCCCCAAAGGGCTTGGTGAGTGTCAGAAGGAGGGGGCTTTAGGAGCTTCCTTGGTGGCCTAGTGGTTAAGACTTTGCCTTCCAATGCAGAGGGTGTGGGTTCAATCCCTGGTCAGGGAGCTAAGATCCCACGTACCTCAGGACCACAAAACCAAAACATAGAACAGAAGCAACATTGTAACAAATTCAATAAAGACTTTTAAATGGTCCACATCAAAAATCTTTAAAAAAAAAAAAAAAAAAAGGAGAAGGAAGCCTTAGATCTCCCATGCCTAACTCCTTCTTCCACATTCTGCAGAACGACCAGAGAAAAGAAGGATGTGCAATTTCCCTCCTGCCCTCCTCTCTCAAAGAAGTGGGTGTGGGTGGAGGGAGGTAGGTTGGCCGCAGATGGGGCTGAGGCCTTCACCCTGTGGCAGGTGAATCACTTGAGAATGGTTGTGCTTCTGTCCTTGGAATGGGACATATTTGAATGGCTTCCAATGTAGAAGTTACTGGAATCAATCAAGAGAGGGGACTGGGTTAATTGGCCAATGCTCTGGGCGCCCATCCCCAAACACCAAGACACTGAGGGTTAGGACTTCAACAAACGAGTTTAGTGGGATGCAATTCAGGCCACAGCAGCGCTCCTGCCCTTGGGGTTTGGGCCTTTTTGCAGAACCATGACTTCCTTGGAAACTCCCACCCTCCCCGATACTTAAGATAAGCCAACTGCCTTTGCGAGCTCTTGGGGGTCTTCTCCTTGGGAATGGGAGGCTGGTGACAGCTGGATTCTTGCTTCCTCTCTCTCCCCCAGAGTGCTGAACTGGCTCTGGGCACATAGGAACCTCGTAAATGCCAGCGGTTGGGATGGACCAGAGTCAGGCTGTGTCCTCAGCCAACCCTGAGCAACCTGGGCAGGCGCTACAGAGCCCCGGGAACCCGCAGGGCTTTGCTGGGCTGTGGCCAGAGTGGGGCCCTGCCAGATGCCAGCCCATCGCTGGGCAGAAAAGCTCCCAGTTTTGTCTGGCGTGCTCTCTCCCTGCCCTAGCTGCATCTTTGAGACAAGGTGGTCAGAGCTGGCAGAAGCCAGGTGTCTGGGAATGAGATTTAGACTGATTTTTTTTTAAACTTTTTTTCCTCTAAATGACTGTGCCAGGTGAAAGGCTCCATCTTCTCTCAATGGGAGACTTTCCGGTGGACGCGGCATGTCGGGAGTCAGGGGGACAGCAAAATTATAAAGGGGGCGAAGTTGGTCTTTGGAACCTGCTCTTCCATGCTCTATGGCTTTGCCAAATTTCCAGGGTCCACTCTGTGTCCAACCCCACCCTGCCTGTTCCCAGACGTCCCAGGGCAACTCCTTGAACCAGTATTAAGCTGGTTTCCCAGGTCTGTGTCTTTCTCTCAGCACCACCACCTGGCCCAGCCTGGACCACCCTCCCACTTCTTCCCTCCCTGTATCCTTACCCTCCTCTCTCCCTCTTCCTCCCATCATGCAAACCCCCACCCCAGACTCCACGTGCTCCTCCCATTCCCCAGGATTCTCCAATCCCTCTGATCTCTGCTCATTGCCTGGTGCCAGGCATTTTGACCTGAATCTCACACTGCCTTGTCTGGTTATTTAATGTCTATGTGGTTTTCTCTCCCAAATCACAACATAAGCCCTAGGGCACAACACAAGCCTAGTAAAAGAACTGCATCAAATTTTATTTATTCCTTGTACCTATCCCTCTTCCAAATCCTGGCCATTACATACACACACACACACACACATACACGGCGACAAGAAGGTATGATAGAACTCTAGTTGCTTTATGAAAACTGTTCAGAAAATAAAAAGACAAGCTGTAGACTGGGAGAAAAACCTTTTCAAAATACATATCTGATAAAGGATTGTTTCCAGAATACACAAAACCCTCAAAACTCAACAATAAGAAAACAAACAACCCAGTTAAAAAGTGGAGGAAATACTTGAAAAGATGACTTAAAGGATGGCCCAAAAAAGGTGGGCAAATGGCAAATAACCAAATGAAAAGATGCTCCACATCATAAGTCAGTAGAGAAATAAAAATTAAAATGACAATGAGACGCCACTGTGTACTTAATAAAATGGCCAAAATCTGGAACACTGACAACAGCAAATACCATTGAGACTGAAGCAGCAGGAACTCCTTCATCACTGCCTGATGGGGTGTGAAATGGCACAGCCACCTTGGAAGACAGTTTGGCAGTTTCTTATAAAACTAAATGTATTCACTTTCCCCCACAATAACTCTGTTTTAAGTGACTTTTCCCTCCAACTGTTTTTACTGCGGTAAAATACACATCTTACAAAATGTGCTATCTTAAACATTGATGTGCACATGTGTGTGTGCTAAATTGCTTCAGTTGTGTCTGACTCTCTGCGACGCTATGGACTGTAGCCCTCCAGAATCCTCCGTCCATGGAATTCTCCAGCCAAGAATACTGGAGTGAGTTGCCATGCCCTTCTCCAGGGGATCTTCTGGACGTACAGTCCAGTGATACTAAATACATTGACAATGTTGTCCAACCATCACCATTATCCATCTTCATAACCCCCTTATACCATCTCATAACTCCACCTCCTTCATCTTATAAAACTGAAACTCTATACGCTTTATTAATGACTTTCTGATCCCCCTCCTAGCCCTTGTCAACCCTCATTCTACATTCTCTTTCTATGATTTTAACCCCCTAAGTATCTCATAAAAGTAGAATCATATATATTTGTCTTTTTGTGACTGACACTCATTTAGCATAATGTCCTCAAGATTCATCTAAGTTGTAGCATATGTGAGAATTCTTTTGAAGGCAGCATAATATTCCATCCAAAGTATAAGCCATTTAAACTAAACTTACTATTACTGCATGATTCAGCAATTGTGCTCCTTGGTATTTATCCAAATGAGTTGAAAACTTATGTCCACACAAAAATCTGCTCACACATGTTTATGGCAGCTTTATGTAGAATTGTCAAAACTTGGAAGCAGGCAAGATGTCCTTCAATAGGTGAATGGATAAATAAACTGTGATATATCCAGACAATGGAATATTATTCAGCAATAAAAAGGAATGAGCTGTCATGAAAAGACATGGAGAAACATTCAATGCATATTACTATATGGAAGAAGCCGATCCTTAAGAAGTTACATAGTGTCTGATTCCAACTGTATTGTTACTGAAAGGTGTAGGGTCTGGCTGCTTGGTGCTCAAAAGCCAGTGAACAGGCAGTGCTGGTGGCAAGTTTGCTTTGCTTCAGACGCTGGCAGCTGGGGAGGAAGGGCAGACGTCTGTCCAAAGGCTGCCTGCCCGCCACCGACAAGCTGGGGGTAAGAACCATTACAGGCTGAGAGAGGGGCTACCTGCAGAAACGGCAGTCAGCTCTGACAGTCATCCTGAAGTCGGTCATGTGCTGGTCTGACAAGCGTCATCTTGATTGTTTCAGGTTCAGTAAATCTTCAGTTCCAGGGTCAGTTTCTTTTCGATTCCTTGAGGCCAGTTCTTGGAATTGTGGCCGCTCATGTCATGGCTCCAGTCTGGTCATCGTGCGGTTAACTTCTTCCACCCGTGGGGGCTTCAGTGTCTATAAGACAGCTCACAGGCAATGGTTGAAAATATCATCCATGGCCCTTGAGAAGGAACTAAAGGTCCTTGACTATGCTTAATGACTACATTATTATTATTATTTGATCTCCTTTGACTGTTTTCCTTTGTTTCTGCATGTTCTCATCTCTCTGGTTACACTAGTCCTTTGACTAAAGTTTTCCACAGACCAAAGGCAAGCAGAGGACATGGTGGGGGGAAGTACCATGACCTGCTGTGTTTCAATATGACTCACTGAAGAAGGCAAAACCGTGGAGACAGTAAGAGGATCAGGGGTTTCCAGGAGGGAGCGTGGGGCGTGACTAACCCATAGTCGGGGGCAGAGAATGAATAGTCATCCTAGAAGATATACTGTATGAATGAAATTATATTTTTAAAATATAAAACCAGTATATGGATAGAACACTGCAGGTGTCTGGATCTAAGAAAGCCAGATAGAAGGGCCTGATAGGTATTCAGCCAACACAGGACCACTGGAATATGTGAACATTCTGCCTGGGGAACCCTCTGCCTGGGGAAAAGGCAGAAGCACCCTAACCAGTTGTGACAATTGTGCTTTCTGAGCAGATTTGTGACTCTCCGGGGTTTTGAAGACCTCAGTCTGGATCCGTTTTCAGAGCCGCTGCTAACCTGCCAAGGGACAGTGATCCTGTCAACAGCTCTATGGGTTTCTAGTTCCATGTCGGAAATCAGATGATCGGCCCAGACGTTCTCTAAAACCCCTTGGTTTATAAGGTGGTGCTGCCGAGCCCAAGGGCTCAGTGCTGTGCAAGACACAGGCCACTAGGGGGCGCTGCCTCCTAGGAGGAAGCAGAAGCTGTTCCCTAACATCTTGCCTGTCGTGCACACATTCCTTAAAAGCGGTTGTGATATATCATAGATCAATGCAACAGAATAGAGAGCCCAGAAATAAATCCACCCACTTATGGTCAACTAGTCTATGACAAAGGAAGCTAGAATATACAATGGATAAAATACAGTTTTTTCAATAAATGATGCTGGGAAAATTGGACAGCTACATGTAAAAGAATGAAATTGGAACATTTTCTCACACCATATACAAAAGTAAACTCAAAATGGATTAAAGACCTAAATGTAGGACTTCCCTGGTGGTCTAGTGGCTAAGACCCCAGGGAGCCTGGGTTTGATCCCTGGTCAGGGAACTAGATCCCACATGCTACAACTAAGACCTGGCCCAGCCAACTAAATAAAATAAATATCTCTTTTTAAAAAGATCTGAATGTAAGACTGGAAACTTTTAAATCCCTAGAAGAAAACATAGGTGGAACAGTCTTTGACATAAATCAGTGCAATCTTTTTTGGATTTGTCTCCTAAAACAAAGGAAAAAGGCAAAAAAATAAATAAATAAATAAACAAATGGGACCCGATTAAGCTTAAAAATTTTTTCATAGCAAAGGAAACCATTGACAAACTGAAAGACAGCTTATTGAATGGGACAAAATATTTGCAAATAATAAGACTGATAAGGAATTGATATCCAAAATGTATATAAAGCTCATACAACTCAACATCAAAAAAAGAGAAACAAGCCAAATAGAAAATGGTCAGAAGATTTGAAGAGACATTCTCCCAGAGAAGACATGCATACAGATGGCCAGCAGGCACATGAAAAGACGCTCAGCATCCCTATTCACCAGGAAAATACAAATCAAAACCACGATGAGAATGTCAGAATGGCTATCATCAAAGAGAACACAAATAACAAATACTGGCGAGGATGTGGAGAAAAGGGAGCCCTTGTACACTGTGGAAGAGAATATAAATTGGTTCAGCCACTGTGGAAAACGGTATGAAGTTTTTGTAAAAAACTAAGAGTAGAACTACCATATGACCCAGCAATTCCATCCCTGAGTATCTGAAGAAAACAAAAACATTAATTTGAGAAGATATTGGGTTGACCAAAATGTTCGTTTGGATTTTCCCGTAAGATGTTACAGAAACCTGAATGAACTTTTTGGCCAGTCCAATATACGTATGGAATTCCCTGGCGGTCCAGGGGTTAGGACTCCCATGCTTCCATTGCAGGGGGCACAGGTTTGATCCCTGGCTGAGGAACAAAGATCCCAAAACCCATGAAGCGTGGCCAAAAAAAAAAAAAAATCAAGATCCCCATGCACCCTAATGTTCACAGCAGCACTGCTTACAACAGCCAAGATGTGGAGGCAAGCTAAGTGCCCGTCAGCAGATGAACAGATAAAAAAGACGTGAGATACACATATACATACACACACATTCATTCTAAAGAGTCCACCTGCAATGCAGGAGACCTGGGTTCAATCACTGGGTTGGGATGATTCCTTGGAGAAAGGCATGGCAACCCACTCTGGTATTCCTGCCTGGAGAATCCCCATGGACAGAGGAACCTAGTGGGCTACAGTCCATCAGGTCACAAAGAGTCGGATACGCCTGAGCGACTAAGCACAGCATAATAACTGCAAGTGGAGTGTGTCTAAAAATTGTAAATCAGTATGCTGTACACGAGACTTATAAAATCTTGTAAATCAACCATACCTTAATTTAAAAAAATAAAAGTGGTTGCAATAATGAATCTGAGAAAGCCAGATTCAAGGGCCTAATAGATATCTGGCCAACATAGGACCACTGGAATATATGAAATATTTGACCAACCTGCCTCCTGTAACCATAATCCCCTCCAGACCCATACCCTGGCCCCTTCACCCACATTTCAAATCACTTTTGCAACTGGCTGGACCAATGTTTGCCTGATTGGTTGTTGGTTCCCTTTTGACTTAACAGGCAAGTTGGAGCTGTTTCAGTTCCATAGATTTAATCTCCTGGTTTCTCCATTCTTACTAGTATGAGTGATCACCAAGAACATCCACTGAAATATTTCTATTTTAATCACGCCTTACAGGCTTTCCAGTGGTTTCGGTTCAATCTGCTTCACTTCAACACTGATCAGTGGCATGTGCCGCTGACCAGAGTTTAACAGCACATGGACCCATGGTTTCTGTGCTCAAGGAGCTCATAAGAGGCCCCAAGAGAGATAAATGGAATGTACAGAGAACTGCTAACATAAATAGGAAGTGATGCATAGCAAAGGAATGATGCAAGAGCTGTGGAGCCTGGAGGAATGCGGATTTTCCACTTAACGCCAATCGCTCTGACCTTCTGCCTGTGCCCCCTTGGAGGTTAGGGTCTTCCCAGACCCCTCGCCTTCTCCCCCGAGCCTGGGTTGAAAGAGCATCCATGCTTCCCTCACCTTCTCTCCTCCTTACTCAGCTTTGGTTTTCCCCGTAGCACTGGCCTGACCCCCCTCCCCCAACTTCTGTTTCTGTGTGTCGGTGTGTGTCCTGCCAACCTCCCCACAGTGGCCAGCACATTAGACGGAATTCACTGAGTCTCAGGCTGTGCTGCCAGGATGGGACGTGCCCAGACCGTTAGGACAGTGATTTTGGCAACAGAACTCAAGAGCCAGGAAAAAGAGAGTGCAGTCCACACCCTTGAACTGGTCCTCACGCCCTGGGAGTGGGACTCCTGTGGCCCTGGGGGTGGGGCGGGGCGGGAGGGCGCTGCCTCCCCTTCGGAAGCCCTGTGTGGGGCCCATAGCTCGGCTCACATGGAGAGCCGGCACAGTTCAGGGCCCTCTACTCCCTGCGGCCTTGCAGCCTGGCCGGAGCTCATGTCAGAGCAACTTGCGGAGCCCTCTCACAGGGCAGGGACTGTGCTGCATCCTCCGTGGACCCAGCCCTTTATTCCTCTGGGAGGTTTCTGAACGAGCTTGTTTCCTACAGACGAGACAAGTGAAGCGAAGGAGTCACCTGTCTAGGACGGTAAGTAGCTGAGCCAGGACTGGAACCCAGGTCCTCTGACGGCAGAAACGCACACAGAACCCGTGGTGTGGGTGTGCCTCTGGGGCAGCGCAGAGCCTGGGACAGCAGAGTGACACATAGGGCCTTAGAGACACACAGCCACCGTGTTGGCGACCATCCTAGAAACATGGCCATCATATTGTTTCACCTAGAACAAGGGTGTACGGTTTTCCTGAAGTGGCCTCCCAAGTCCTTGGTTCAATTCAGCAGAAGTGCATCAGTGATCTACTCTGCAAGCTTCTGACACTCATTTGCTCCTGAGAATGGGGGATGGTGAGTGAAGCCCGAGAGGATGCCCCGAAGCCTCCAGTGTGGAGCCATCAGAACTTGCAGGAGGGATCAGGTGCCCTGTAGAGATCCCAACCTGATCGCTTATCACCTCTGCTGACTCTGAGGAAATCACCTAGCCTCTCTGAGCGTCAGCTGTCTCATTCATAACAATTATCAGGAGCCAAGTAATAGCTGCTCAATATCGTCTTGGTGTGATTTACATTAGTAACAGTTGTAAGCACCTTGATGTCTAAGACTAATGACACTATGGACCATGGTCATTTCAGAACAGTCTAAAGCTATTTAAAAGGACATGGAAAATGTGCCCCAAGTGATATAGTTTAAAAAAAAATCTAGATACAAAAACTCTATTGATAATTTGATTTTAAAGGTATCATGAAGGAAATAGTCCAAAATGTTAAATGTTTGTCTACAGGTGATAGGACACCAGGATGAATGTTTTTTTCATTATACTTTCTTATATTTTCTGAATGTTCCACAAGGAGTTTTCATTGTTTTCACAATCAGACAAAACAGTGTTTATAAATGTGTTTCATTTTATACCTTATTGGTGAATTCTTTAACAGGAAGAGTAGGGTTAGAAGAGGGGGATATCAGAGAAAAAGATGAAAGAAGAGAGAGCTCAGTTCCTGTTGGCAATTATTGAGCATCTGCTGTGTGCAGGCACTGTGTAGGGTGTGGATTGTGATAGTTGAGTGAGATCTCAAAGAACAAGGTGTTGCTGGGCAGATAGGCAAGGAAATGGCATGTGCAAAGGCCCTGGGGTATGAAATAGGCATGGAGAGCAGCTAGTGAGGCCTTTCAGGGGGAGGAGAGAGCGTGGTTGGGAGATGGGCAGGCTGAAAATGCCCTTGAGAGGTCCTTTCAGCTGTATCAAGGGGTTCAGGCTGCGTCCTGGGGGCCCTGGAGTTACTGTGGGCTTTTTTGTTTCAGTTGAAATTTTTCTTGAGATAATTGTAGATTCGCATGCAATTGTAAGAAGCAATACAGAGACAGCCCTCACTCACTTTGCTCAGTTTTCCCCAGTGGTGACATTTTGCAAAACTACACAATAATATCACAACCAGATGTTGATGCAATCCACTGATATTCAGATTTCCTCACTCATACTTTGTGTGTTTGTGGTATGTAGTATGTGTATGTGCTTGTATATAGTAAATTCTACACAATATTATCACCTGTGTAGCTTCTGGTTATCTACCACCACAGTCAGGACTCTGAACGTTTCCAACATCCCAGGGATCCTTCATGCTGCCTTTTTAGAAACACACCCACCTCCCTCCTGGCCCTTTCCTGTACCATCCACCAGACCTGAGGATCGTTTCACTGTTCAGGGTGAGGAGGAGGAGGATTGTGAAAAGAGCTCACAGGGCTTGGGGTGGGCTGTGAGTCAGGGTACCAAGTTTGGGGCTTGCTGCATACATATAGTCAAAGCTATGGTTTTTCCAGTGTATGGTTTTCCATGTATGGATGTGGTAGTTGCACCATAAAGAAGGCTGAGAGCTGAAGAATTGATGCTTTCAAATTGTGGTGCTGGAGAAGATTCTTGAGAATCTCTTGGGCAGCAAGGAGATCAAACCAGTCAATCCTAAAGGAAATCAACCCTGAATGTTCATGGGACTGATACTAAAGCTGAAGCTCCAATACTGTGGTCACCTGATGCAAAGAGCCGACTCATTGAAAAAGACTCTGATGCTGGGAAAGATTGAGGGCAAGAGGAGAAGAGGGCAACAGAGGTGCTTGCATGACATCCCCGACTCAATGGACATGAGTTTGAGCAAACTCCGGGAGATGGTGAAGGACAGGGAAGCCTGGCGTGCTGCAGTCCATGGGATCGCAAAGAGTTGGACAGGACCGAGAGACCAAACAACAGGTTAGCTGTGGCAGATGGAATGTCCTAGAGAACAATGGGCTTACAAACCCAGGGATGAGGAGACAAGTCTGAGCTGGAGGCTGAGATTTGGAGTCTCCACCTATCCTGGGTGAAGCTTTGAGTTTACTGGGGAGGCAGAGGAGTGGGAAGAGGGAACACAGGAAGAACCAAGAAGAGGAGCCCCATCCCTAATGTAAATCCCTTTTTTAGGTTTCTGCCCACTGCCAAAGGCCCACAGACTGGATACCTTGTTTTCCAGCAGCTACCTCCTGCCCCCCGTCAAATCTGGCTCTTGCATAGGAAGCCCCTGGGAATCCCCTCAGGGCTCCCCAAACCCACATGACCCCCTGCCTTTGTCTTCAGTGTGAGCCTCGAGCCAGGCAAGGAATGTCCTGCGCCATAGACATCCTTAGCTGCGTCGGGTTCAGGCTCCTGATCGCATTGCTAAACCCGGCCCTGCACTGTAGGAAGGGACCTTAACGATAACTGAATCCAAAGCCTTTAATTTAAAAAAGAGAGAAGGGATTCTCAGAGGAGAGAGACGATCTGCCGGAAGAAAGGCGGCTGTGCGTAGTCACCTCCAGAAACTGCTTTGCCCATCAGGAAAACCCCAGGAGAGGTAGACGACTGTTTCTGAACTCTTTCAATCACCAGGTTCATTGAGCATCTATTAGGTACCAGGCAGCGCCAGGCTGTCTGCATACGGGGAGGGATTAGGCGCGGGCTCTACTGGGGATGGATAGACACCGAAGGGTTAAATTCCGGGAGTTCCGCGTGGGGCGGGGGCGGCAGGGGGGAGTGCAGAGGAGTCTCCCAGAGGAGAAGGCCGCTCCCCAGCTTCTCAGCCTCCGGAAACCTGGGCGAGAACAGTCTAGGAAGGGCTGCCCCGTTGGCGCGCAGCCTCCTCCGCACAGCCCCTCTGGCCCCGGGAGCGGTCGCTCTCGAATTACAACAAAAGGGGCCGGAGGCCGGGCCTGCTGCGGCGGCCGCCTTCAGGGAAGGGGGTGGGTCCGGGGAGGGATTTGCCGTCCGACGCTGGTTAAAAGTGCCGGGAAAAGGGTTCAGGAGCCACTCCAGCCCACGGCTTCCTAAACTTGGGAGTTCACTTTCTTCAACCACCGGAGAAGTCGTCGGCTCGCCCCCATCCGCTCGGGAAAGGGGCTCCGCGGCGACGGGCGCAGAGAGGAGCCCCCAGTGGAGAGCCGGGCCCAGCCGAGCAGTGCGCACCACTTCTGCCAAGTAAGAGCGCTGCCTGAGCCGCCCCCGCCCCAGGGCGGTTCGCGCGCAAGCGGAGGTCTGGGTGGGGTCTTCAGGATCCGCTCCCCACGCGCCGCCTCTCAGCAGTGCGTGGGGCTCCCGGGACCTACGAGGCGGGCACACAGAGAGAAAGCTTGTTGCTCGGAGATGCGAGGACTTGCAGGCTAACGGGACCCACCCAGTCCCACCTCGCCTGAACCCCGCTAACCTCGCCGGTTAGCCCACGCAGCAGGCGCGCCCCCGGGAGCTGGCCGCTAGGTCCGTGGCTCGCCAGGGGCGCCTGCAACCAGGCAGGACAGAGCCAGTCGAGACCCGGTGCGGGCTAGGTGCCTAGGAGGGCGCAGCGTAGGGCCACGGACACTGAGGGCTGCGCCGGTGCCTGGAATTCTGGCTTTTGAGGAGGTGGAGCGCGCGGGGGGCTGGGGGCGCACTGGGGCGTCCCCTGAGCTGTGGCTTTGGGTATGTGGAACACACTGGGTTGGGATGGGGTGTGCGAAGGTCTGGGGCTAGGGCGCAGCCGGAGAGCCCTAGCGTCAAATGCCTGGAATTGGTTTTCTCGTCAGCGGGCCGGAAAGGCTAGGCTGAGCGCTGGAGTGCGCGCTGAGTCCTTTGGGCAGAGAGGTCCGCTCCGCGCCCCAGGTAGCAGTTCCTGGCCTGTCTGGGTACCAGGAAACCCCTCCCGCCGTTATCGCACGGAGGCTCTGGAGCAGAAAAGCGCCAGCACAGACGAATCCATGGATGGTACATGCAGGATCGCCTTGGGGCTAATTCTGGTTTTATGCTGAAACTCCATCCGTCTTCAGTGCTCGCAATTTATACGCAGGCGCTTTGCACACCTTCCTCCCCTCTACTCCCCCAACTCCCCCCCCCCCCCGCGCTCTCCCGACCCGACCCGCCAACCCCCCATCTGGAGCGCTCTGGAGTAGCTGCCTGCAAGAGCAGTCGCTGTAAATCAGCGCCGGGGTAGATGACTGGAAAAATCAGAGGAATTCCTTCCTCCTAGTAGTCTCTCACCGGCCCCAAGAAAGACCACCGAAACGCAGCGGGGGTGGGGTGAGGGGAGGCGGTGGAACACCACCCGGGAGGGGACTGAACTTCTCCAGGCTAGGAATCCTCAAGTGCGGATGAGAAGAGAGGTGAGAATCAGAGTCAGAAACACGCCCCACGTTAATTTCGTCCACTGAAATCTTGAAACTGCGGAGATCTTCAGATCGGTCCAGTGGATTCTTTTCTGTGCAAGAGAAAAGTGCTGAAGCTCAAGGCTACACACTTGGTTAGTGGGTGTGGAGACTTGAATCCAAACCCCCCACTCCAGGCTCCTCGCCTACCTCACGGCTAGCCGGTCTGTCCCGGACCCTAAAAGACCATTTGTCACCCTTGGTGGAGTTACTTGGTTATTTATGGTGCATTATGTACTCAATGGTCAGGGCTGGGGCTCAGGGCTGGGGCTTAGGACTGAGACGAAGTGCTCGCTTCCCTGGTCGGCTTCCAGGTGAACGACGGACTCCCGGGACTCTTCCTTGGCTAAGTTGTTCCTTTCCCTCTGTCTTTTATTCTGTTCCTCTTCCTGGTGCCTAGAATCCATCTCTGGACTGGCCATCAAATCCACGGTAAATTGGGCTTCCCCAGTGGCTCAGCGGTAAAGAATTTTCCTGCAATGCAGGAGTGGCAGGGGAAGTGAGTTTGATCCCTCGGTTGGGACGATCCCCTGGAGGAGGGCATGGCAACCCACTCCAGTACTCTTGCCTGGTGAATCCCACGGTGCATGTGTGCGCATGCGCGCCAGCATTTCTCTGTCTCTGATTTTGTATTAAAAAAGTGATTTGGTCCAAGGCCCTTTAGTCCTTAAGCGACAGAGTTGAATAGGAAACTTAGGTCTGAAGAGGAAGCATCACCTTGACGTTACAGTCGGCTGACATTCTGGTGCATGGCAGATGGGAAATTCTGCGGAGATGTTTTCATATGTCTCCTTTACCACTGGCCTCTTCACCTGGCCTCTCCTGGCCTTTTCCTGAGGTTTGTCTCTGACAGCTGTATGCCCAGTGTACAAGGGCCTTGTACATGAGACAGATTTTCTGTGCTTTGGGAGGTGATCATTAGTGAAGCTGTCTAGTATCCTAGAAAATTCTACACTGTTTATTTAAAAATCATGTTTTTATTCTGAAAAATTCCAAATATAGACAATAATAGGGAAAAGGCCCCCATATACTTCCCACTCAGCTTCGACAGTTATCCACATTTTGCCATACTTACTTGTCTATCCCTTTCCAATTTCTATTTCACAGAAGTATTTTTTAAACATTTGTTTTTATTTGCTTGGCTGCGCCAGGTCTTAGTTGCAGTGTAGAAGCTCTTAATTGGGGCTTCTCAAGTGGCCCTAGTGGTAAAGAACCTGCCTGCCAATGCAGGCGATGTAAGAGACATGGGTCAGTTCCTGGATCAGGAAGATCCCCTTGTGGAGGGCACAGCAATCCGCTCCAGTATTCTTGCCTGGAGAATCCCATGGACAGAGGAGCCTGGCATGCTACAGTCCATCGGGTCACAAATAGACATGACTAAAGCAACTTAACACGCGCTCCTGAACGCATAATTGAGGCATGTAGGATCTAATTCCCTGACCAGGGACCAAACCCAGGCCCTCTACTTTGGGAACATGGAGTCTTAGCCACTGGACCTCCAGGGAAGTCCATAGTGGAAGTATTTTAAAGCAAATCTCAGACATACAGTCCTTTCATCCCTATGCAGTTCAGTGTGACCTTTAAAAACATTAAATAACCAAGATAGGTAAGAGTAATTCTTTGGTATCATCTAACACCCAGTCCATGTTCAATTTTTCCCCTAATTTCCACCCAAATGTCTTTTTACAGTTGATCTATGTTCTGTTGATGTATATGATTTTTGTTCAAATTGTATATTATTCCTTTCAAACCACTTTTCTACCTCCTGTGTTATTTGATTCACACAACTTCCCACTAAAGAGCGAGGTGGGTTTTGTTGAATTCATTTTACAGTTGAGGGAGCTGGTCAGCAGAGAAGCAGTCCCAATGGCACAGCTGGTAACTGGCAGAGCCCAGAACTGACCCAGCATCCTCCTTCCGGGGCAGCGGCGGTTCTGTTTCTCTGCGCTCTTCATGGAATATCAGCTGTTCTCTGACTCATTCATCCTGGCTCTCGCTTCATCCTGGGCTTATCACTTCCTATTCACCTGGTATCAGAAACCCCAGTGTAAATATTTAGTAATTGGCCATTTGGTGCTGGAGATAAATCAGCGGCAAAGTCAGGAAGCCTGGGCTTATTTTCCAGCTTATGGGAAAGCAACTCACCTCTGGAGAACTCAGGGCGGCCCCCTCTGAATTAAGAGCCATCATCCTTCCCATTCTCAGGCTCCTAGTTCTGAAAGTAGGATGAGTGAAATGACTGGAGCCGCAATTCCTGGAAGAGATAAACAGCCCACGAAGAAATTTCATTGAGAACAATTACCCCTCACTCTTCTTTGCCCAAGTATTTTGGCCGCTGGCGTCTTTAACAGGAGATGGCTGAATTCTATGGCAACAAAGAGGCTCCCCTCTGAAGTTCTTCATTTATGGACAATTTTGTTTATTCTGCCATTGTCTGATGAGGCTAGAAGACACCAGAACTTTCTACTTTTAGCATTTTCACTACTTGTGTTTATTTGCTTTGGAAAGGGGTAATAACAAAGTCATTTTTACATCTTATTAATGAGATTCATGAGTTGTAATTCTCCCTCCTTGGCTGGCTGTGGGGGAAAATGAAATCTCTTATTTCTTGATGCCTAGATTTTCTGCTGTCATATTCTTTGCCCTGAAATAGACATCAAATGAATAGACCTTCCACAATACAGCCCATTAGGGACCGAGAAACTGGTTGCTCCAGTCCCGTTATTCAACATAGGAACTCCAAAGGGACAGAGCGTTACCTTTTAACCATGCTGTCTTCTGGCAGCTAACAGACTGTCTCTGTAGGGACAGTAAAATTTCTAGGTGATTCGTTGTCAGCAGCTGCTGTAGCTTTCTTCCTTTTACAGTTTTGGGAGCTTTAGGAGGTACAGATGTCCTCTCCTGGGGCTGCTTGAGTTTAGGAGGACAGCTTGTAATGACTGTCATTCATCTCCCTCTGGAGAAGGGCATTATGATCAGTCTGCCTAGGAGTGTCACACAGACCCATCTGGACCCCGGGGGTCCTGAGGCCTTGGATGAGGTAGCTGCAGCCTGTCCTGCTCCAGACCCAGAGAGCCAGCAAGACTAACAATCATGACCCAGCAAAGGGAGAGCGAAGTGGATCGCAGAGTCACAGATCCGCAGCAATGCCCTACTCATCTTCTGAGTCTCTGCCCTGTCTCAGTTGAAGTGAGTCCTCAGATCTTCTCATCCTGGTCATTTCAGTTGTCCTTTTGCAGGAGGTGCGTGTGATGGGCAGGGAGCACAGTCCAGCCAGCTGTGCTGGCCGGTCTTCCCCAGCCACCTGTATCAGAAACATCTTTAGGCATCAGAACCAGCCTTTCAGAACAGGTACTTGTTCCAGGGTGATAAAGCATCATGGTGACAGTTTGGATATGATGTCTGTCAGAAATGAATGGATAAAGAAGAAGTGGCACATGTACACAATGGAATATTACATACCCATAAAAAGGAATGAAAATTTCCTTTAAAAAGGAACTTTTTACCCATAAAAGTCTGTTAATTCTAGTGAGCTGAATGAACCTAGAACCTGTGACGTAGAGTGAAGTAAGGCAGGAAACACGCCTATGAATACACCTCTGTTGTATATATTAGGGCTTCCCAAGTGGCGCTAGTGATAAAGAGCCTGCTTATCAGTGCTCGAGATAAAAGAGACACAGATTCAATCCCTGGGTTGGGAGGATCCCCTGGAGAAGGTAATGGCAATGCATTCCATTATTCTGACCTGGAGTATCCCATGGACAGAGGAGCCTGGTGGGCTAGGGTCCATAGGGTCGCAAAGAGTTGGACGTGACTAAAGCAACTTGGCACTCATGCTTTGTATATTAATGCATTAACATACCAGAGGTTCCTTGCATAGGACCCAGACTCCAGCTGTAGCCACCACATAGATTTATGTGAGAAAAATAACATGAATGAAGTCTGTTTAACAAAAAAATGTCCAGAGTTTTAAAAACTATTTATCACTTTTCTTGACAGAAACAATATACCCAGATAAGTGTGTACAGCAAATGAGGGTGTAGAGTGAGAATCAACTCAGCGGAGGTGAGGACGTAATTAGGATCACAGTTAATAAGTTCTCCTGGCCCAAGTCTTTTTCATCCCTTCACTTGAAATACCTTTTATATTATATTATAATGGCTTCCCTGGTGACTCAGTCAATAAAGAATATGCCTGCAATGCAGGAGACCTGGGTTCGATCCCCAGGTTGGGAAGATCCTCTGATGAAGGAAATGGCAACCCACTCAATTATTCTTGTCTGGGAAATGCCATGGACAGAGGAACCTGGTGGGCTCTGGAGTGGAGCCCATGGAGTCCATGGAGTGGAAAAGAGTCGGACAAGACTTAGCAACTAAACCACCATTAGGTTATAATGTCATACAGGAGTGATGATGCATTTTCTTTTTAGTTTTTTCCTGTTGGAATCTGTCAGACAAGCAGACACAGCTGGCCTGGGGCTGCCCCGCGTCAGGGGCTCCCAAACGTCTTCCTTGAAGCATTGCCAACATGATGCTGAGGGCATCTTCTGAGAAAATACTGCCGCTTGCCTATAAAGCTTGTGCTTTATGAGAAGATAACTTCTGTTGATGACTTGCAAACAGCTCACTTTTGCTCAGACAGTTTCTTTATACTGTCTTCTTGAACTTGGATCCATGAACTTCCCCCATCCCCAGCCCTGTCCCTGGACATGCATGTCCTGGGATAAACACAGCACAACTTTCCAGATGCCTGCATGACTCACGACCTAGTGAGAAAGATGTTTCTCTAAATATAAAGATGTTCCAGCTCTTCTGAAACAAACACGAATATAAATTTGAGTAAAGTACCTTTTAAAAGTACCTCTTCCAGAAGAATAACGAATGTAAGTGACATGGCACCAAGCCTAAGTATACAAATGGAAACGCATTCGTTTTCATTTTTATTCTGATAAAATACACAAAACATAAAACTCACCATTGTGACCATTTTTAAGTGTACCTTTCAGTGGTATTGCATACATTCACATTGTTGTACAACCATCACCACCATCTGTTCCAGAATTTTTTTCATCTTCCAAAAATGAAACTCTGTACGCATTAAACACTGACTCCCTCCTTCTCTCATCACCCTGGCAAGCACCATTCTACTTTCTGTCTCTATGGTTTTAATTACCCTTTGTTGTTGTTGTTCGCTAAGTCGTGTCCAACTCTTTGCAACTCCATGGACTGCAGCATGCTAGGCTCCTCTGTCCTTCACTATCTCTTGGAGTTTGTGCAAATTCATGTCCATTGGATTAATTAATTAATTACTCTAAATACCTCATATAAATGGAATCATACACTGTTTGTCTTTTTGTGACTTGCTTATTTCACTTAACACAGCTGTGGTCCCCAACCTTTTTGGCACAAGGGACCAGTTTCATGGAAGACCATTTTTTCCATGGTCCAGTGGAGGGGAGGGATGGTTTTGGGATGACTCAAGCACATTACACTAAGCACATTACATTTATTGGGCAATTAATTTCATTATTATTACCTTGTGATACATAATGAAATCATTATACAACTCCCCATAATGTGGAATCAGTGGGAGCCCTGAGCTAGTTTTCCTGCAACCGGATGGTCCTGTCTGGGGTGATGGGAGACGGTGGGAGCCACTCCCCAGCAGCGCCTGTGTCACCACTTCAGCTCCACCTCAGATCATCAGACATTAGCTTCTCGTAAAGGGCTGTTAGCCTAGACCCCTCGCATGCTCAGTTCACAGTAGGACGCAGGCTCCTATGAGAATCTAATGGCGTCACTGATCTGACTGCAGGCGGAGCTCAGGTGGTAACGTGAGCAGTGGGCACGGCTGTAAGTGCAGAAGAAGCTTTGCTTGCTCCTCCACGACTCATCTCCAGCTCTGTGGCCCGGAGAGCAGGGGTGAGGGGGTTGGGATGGTGGACCCCTTACTTAACATATTGTCTTCAACTTT
Source organism: Cervus canadensis (assembly GCF_019320065.1). NCBI lineage: Eukaryota > Metazoa > Chordata > Mammalia > Artiodactyla > Cervidae > Cervus > Cervus canadensis. The sequence goes on along the minus strand of NC_057415.1, from coordinate 4,324,858 downwards.
CGTCTGTGTTGTAACATGTGCCCGAATTTCCTTGCTTGTTAAGACTGAATGAAATTCCACTGTGTGTATGTGCTACTGTATGTGCTACAGGCAAGAATACTGGAGTGGGTTGCCAGTTCCTTCTCCAGCAATGTGGCAGACCCGGTTTCAGTTCCTGGGTAGGGATGATCCCCTGGAGAAGGAACTGGCGGCATACTCCAGTACTCTTGCCTGGAGAATCCCATGGACAGAGGAACTTGTGGGCTACAGTCCATGGGATCACAAAGAGTTGGACATGACCAAGAACTGCTTTTTTGTCACCTTCTGTTAGATCATGAGTTTTAAGCCTTGAGTGAAAAAAATTCTCAAGTGAAAAATTCCTGCCTTCCTTCCTCTTTCCATTCCCACCTGGTCCCCTCTTGATTTCTTTCTATATTTCTGGCTGTGCCAGATCTTCTCGCAGTGCACAGGCTTCTCTGGTTGTGGCACTCAAGCTTTGTTGCCCCGAGGACGTGGGATCTTAGTTCCTCGACCATGGATCGAATCCTCATCCCCTGTGTTGGAAGACAGATTCTTCACCCCTGGACCACCAGGGAAGTCTCTGGTCCCCTCTGTTATTAACTAAAATGATTTATGAGTGACATCCTAGTTGCCAGAGACTCAGCCAGTCTCTGTAAGAGACAAATATGAGTAAGACATGATATTCAACATGTGCATTTAAAAATAAGTCATCAGTCAAGAATGATATGCTGAAGCCTGGCAGCTGACTCCGTGGTGCTCACGTGGTGCTGACAGCAGCTTCAGAGCAGAGCCAGAGAAAGTGTGGAGCTTGGGCTTGTTGCATCTCACAAAGGGGGTAAGATTACCTGTCAGGTGACCTGGAATTGCTCTAGCATGCCCGGAACCAAAGTGTGGGAATAATTTGAAGAGCAAGCTTTTGAGTGGCCTTGAATTCAGATGCACTGAATGTCCGAGAGCACTCTGCTAACCTTGAGGTTTAGGGACCATTTTAATGATTTAAAAAGAAAAAACAAAAATTTGGACATCAGTGAACCCCATGAGGTCTCTAATCCTTTCCAGTGGCACTGTTAATATTCTCAAATTGATGTTATCCAGGCTCTCAAAGCCACACCCACCTCCCCACCCCACTATCAACCCCCTATGTAATCTGTTACCCCATCATCATGATGTTGCAGCATGATGGTACCCTGTTCGTGCATACTAAGTCGCTTCAGTTGTGTCTGACTCTGCGACCCTGTGGACCATAGCCCGCCAGGCTCCTCTGTCCATGGGATTCTCTTGGCAAGAATGTTGGTGGGTTGCCATGCCCGCCTCTAGGGGACCTTCCCCATCCAGGGATCAAACCCTCATCTCTTAGATCTCCTGCATTGGCAGTGGGGCTCTTTACCACTAGCTCTTCCTGGGAAGCCCCTAGCTTCTTCTTTGCCTGGAGCGTTGCTAGTTTCCCAGCTGGCCTCCTTTCCCTTGCTGTTAACCCATGGGAAGTCATTCTTTATGCAGTAGACACAGTGATCTTTCTAGAGCAGAGGTGGGTAAACTTTTTCTCTAAGAGTCAGATACCAGATATTTCAGACTTATTTAACAGGTCCATTCGATCTTCGTTGCAACTGATCAACTTGGCTGTTTTCATGGGAAAGCAGCCATAAACAACAAGAAATGAGAGCATGGCTGTGTTCCAAGACTTTTGTTTCCAAAAACGTCACAGATTTGGCCCACGTGCTGTAGTTGGCTGACTCTGCTTTTAATCACAGATCTACCCTCCCTCACCCTCCTGCTTACATTTTGTTGGTTTCTGATCCCCCAAAGGAAAACTCAGCTTGTTGGTATGACATGCAACTTTCCTCATGGTCCTCTACTTGCTTCTCCAAGCTCACCTCTTCCACATCCCCTCACCCTACCCACTATCCCAGCCGTTCCACTTTTTATCTTGCAATTCTGAGCCCCACATGGCTTTCAGAACCCCATGTGTTATTTCACACCTGTCTGGAATGGTCTCCCTTCCCCACCATCAACCTGTCAAACTCCCTCTTCCCTTCAAAACCTGTCTGGATGTCAGCTGTCAAAGTCTTTGCCCGTTCCTCATCTCCAACTGTAATCACTGTCTTTTCAGTTCTGTTTCTGTGTTTGCTTCTCTAAATACACTGTGAACTCCTTGAAAACAGAACCCACATCAAGATTCATCTTTGAATCCCAGTGTCTAATACAATGCCTGCCAGGTAACAGATGCTTGGTAAATAGATATTACTAAACTGAAGTGTCAGTTAAGTAGATTCCTTTTTAGAAAGCTTAATTGAAATATAATCCACATGCTATAAATTTCACCCATTTAAAGTGGTCAAGTCAATGGAGTTTGGCATATTCACAGATACATGCAATCATCACAAAGAGAAAACTGTATGTATTAGCCATCTCCTCTTCCACCCATCCCCTTACACCCACCCCTGAATAGCCACTAATCTATTTTCTCTCTATTACCAATTCTGGATATTTCATATAAAGGATTCATATAATATATGGTATTGTCTAGCTTCTTTTAGTTCATATGATGTCTTGAAGCTTCATCCATATAATGGCATGTAGCCATACTTCATTCCTTTTTCTGACCTAATAATAACATTCCACTGTGAGGATACACCCCCATTTTGTTTATCCATTCACTGTTGATGGACATTTGCGTAGTTTCCACCTTTCAGTGATAATGAATAGCACTGTTTTAAATATGTGTGTGCAAATTTCTGTGTTAACATCTGTTTTCAATTCTCTTGGGTATATAAGTAGGAGTGGAATTGCTGGGTCATATGGTAATACTTTGTTAAACTTTCTAAGGAATTCTCAATCTATTTTCCGCAGTGGCTGCACCATTTTATATCCATGCAGCAGTGAGGCTGCCGGTTTCTCCACATCTTCACCAACACCTACTTTTCTCCACTTAAAAAAAAAATATAAATTATAGCCGTCCTAGTGGGTGTGAAGTGGTACTACATTGAGGTTTTTGTTTGCATTTCCCTAATGACTAATGATATTGAGCATCTTTCCATGTGCTTGTTGGTTATTTGTATGTCTCTTCAGGGAAATGCCTAGTCAAGTCCTGGGTCCATTTTTAAATCAGATTGCTTGTCTTTTTGTTGCTGAATTTTAAGAGTTTTTGTATATCCTGGATACTAGATCTTTCTCAGATACATGATTTACAAATATTTTGTCTTATTTGTAGATTGTCTTTTCACTTTGTTGATATTTCTTTTTCTCAATTCACATCACATTTACTCAGTATTTATTCTGTGCTGGACATGGAGGACCTGGGGATGTATCTACCCTCCAAGGGGTTCACAGTCTTAGGAGGGAAACAGATATGTAAACAATACAATAAATAATCAATTAGTACACCCTTTTTTCTGGCCTTCCCAGGGGTCACTAGTGGTAAAGAACCTGCCTGCCAATACAGGGGACATAAAAGATGCGGGTTTGATCCCTGGGTCGGGAAGATCCCCTGGAGGAGGGCACAGCAAACCAATACAGTATTCTTGTCTGGAGAATCCCGGACAGAGGACAGAGGAGACTAGAGGGCTATGGTCCATAGGGTTGCAAAGAAATGTGACTCAGAACACATGCACACCCTTTTTTCTACCCCCACTGCTGCTGCTCTGGTTCATGAAGCATCACGATAGTGTGTTTTTTAAAAAATATTCATGTATTTATTTACGGCTGTGCTGGGTCTTAGTTGTGGCATACAGACTCCTCGGTGCTGCATGTGGGTTTTCTCTAGTTGTGCCGAGTGTGGCTCCTCTCTAGTAGTGCACAGGCTTCTCATCGCAGCGGCTTCTCCTGGTGCAGAGCAGAGGGTGCGAGGGCTTCGGTAGTTGCGACGCAGGGGCTTAGTTGCCCCACGGCCTATGGGAGCTCAGTCCCCGGACCAGGGATTGGCAGGTAAATTCTTAACTGGACCACCAGGAAAGTCCCCTTGATAGTGTCTTTTGATGCACCAACACTAGTAACTGATCAGTTCTAAAAGTAGCTGAGAAAGTCAGCCTCGTGCAGTAAGAGCAAGAACTTGTAGCTCTCTGTGTAAGCACTCTGGGGATGTCAGTTTCTTGACACAGTGCCAGCTGGCGCTGTGAGCTGGGTCTGGCCGGTTTTGGTGAGGTGGCAGTTGGTACCTGCTGCTATTACTCACTGGGCTTTTGGAAGGGAGCCAGTGTTTCTATGGACAGGAGGATCCCAGATTATGGGCTCTTCACAAACTGAGGACAGCACTCCTGCGCCCTCCCCTGAGCCACCAGACATTTCAAGCAGGCCAAAGATGTGGCCCTGGCCTCTATGCCAGCTGCTTCTTCCTCCCCTGGGGCCTGGGTTCTGTTTCTCATCTAAGGGACTCAGGCGTGACGAAGTGACTGTTGGATCAGGTTGCATTGCTTGGAAGGGAGCTTGGCCTGGAAGCTTCTGGAGACACAGAAGGTGTCTAAAGCCACAGTTGAGTCCTGCTGTGACTGTCACTCCCTGAAGCATGTGTGTGAGGCACGCGTGTGAAGCTACTTAGCTTCACTTGTATCTGACTCTGTGCGACCCCGTGGACTGTAGCCTGCCAGGCTTCTCTGTCCATGGGCTTCTCCAGGCAAGAATACTGGAGTGGGTGGCCTTGTCCTCCTCCAGGGGATCTTCCCCACCCAGGGATCGAACCTGCATCTCTTATGTCTCCTGCATTGGCAGGCGGGTTCTTTACCACTAGCGCCATCTGGGAAGCCCCCCAAGGCATGGGCTAAATAGAGAAGGCTTGGGGAGTATGTCACTTAAGACCTGAGCTCCTTGGCTGTTTTTTAAAAATTATTTATTTTTGACTGCACTGAGGCTTTGTTGCCGTGTGAGGGCCTTCTCTAGTTGTGGCAAGTGGGGGCTGCTCCAGTTCTGGTGTGCGGGCTTCTCCTTGCGGTGGCTTCTTTCGTTGCGGAGCTCGGCTCTAGGGCACTAGGGTCCAGTACTTGTGTCTCATGGCCTTACTAGCTCTGCAGCATGCGGAATCTTCCCGGAGCAGGGGTCGAATTCGAATCCCCTGCATTAGCAGGTAGATTCTTCACCACTAGACCACCAGAGAAGTCCCTACTTAGCCATTTTGGGAGTCCATCTCTTAGAAAAACTAGTTTGAGGACTTCCCTGGTGGTCCAGTGGTTAGAACTCTGTGCTTCCACTGCTGGGGGCCTGGGTTCCATCCTTGGTTGGGGATCGAAGATCCCACAAGCTGTTCGGTGTGGCCCAAAAAAAAAAAGTAGATTTAAAGGAAAGCTGGTTTGTACACTCCCTCCATGCCAGGACTCCCCCTACTCACCTACCCTCCCTGCCCCAGTGAGCCCCTCTCTACCATAGTGTCTGTGCTCAGACCAGTTCTCCAGAGATTTGCATGCAATCGCCCCATCCCCCACTACACTTCCTCCCCTGGAAACAAGACTTATTTGCGGTGATTGGATTACTTGCCAAATTTGCACCCTATCCTGGCCTGACATCTGTTCTCCTCTCTTCCCTACCTTTTATGGATCTTAATACCTCCTTCAAAGTGGCACGGAAATTCAGACCACTTTGGCTACTTGACTGTTAGCTCTGAGAAAGGGTGTCTGAGAGTGTGTCTGTGTTGGAAGTCGGGAGGAGGTGGGAAGGTGGTTAAAAACCTGTTACCCAAGTGCTGTGTTAAGAGTGTTCAGAGGGTGGGAATTCCCTGGTCTGGGTTCGATCCTTAGTTGGGGACCTAAGGGCCTGCAAGCCCAAGCCTCATGGTGTGACCAAAAAAAGAAATAGGAAAAAGAGTGGTCGATGGGTGAAGTGACATCCCTCCTAGAATTTTTCCAGGTTGTCGCTGATTTTGTAACTGTAATAGTCACCGCTCATTGAGCACTGGCTCTGAGCCTATCACTGACTGTCCTGGGCACTTGGTACTTCTTATGGAACCCACTAACACCCTGAGACCCTTCTGTATTTGCAGAAGCCAGATGTGAGTCTGGGTCACTCTCAGGTGCCAGCACCATGCTCTTTGCATCACTATATGTTATACAGTGGGCTTCCCAGGTGGTGCTAGTGGTAAAGAGCCCACTTGCCAATGTAGGAAACACCAGAGATGTGGGTTTGATCCCTGGGTTGGGAAGATCCCCTGGAGTAAGAACTGGCAACCCACTCCAGTATTCTTGCCTGAAGAATCCCATGGACAGGTGAGCCAGGCAGGCTATAGTCCATGGGGTCACAAAGAGTCAGACATGACTGAACACACATGCCAAAGAACATATATGTATTATCCTGTAGTCAAATGGCAACCCACTCCAGTATTCTTGCCTAGAGAATCCTGTGGACAGAGGAGCCTGGCCGCTGCTGCCCATAGGGTCGCACAGAGTCGGACACGACTGAAGCGACGTAGCAGCAGCAGCAGCAGAACCATATCTCCGTATTTTTAGGGGCTGTTTGGGGTGGCTAACTTGAACTTGATGGTCATCCCTGCCTCACCCCGCTTCCTCTCCAAGCAGCAGCATTGATTTTGGATCTCCTCTCCCCCTTCGTAGGGGGAGGGAAACAGTGGAAACAGTGACAGACTTTATTTTCTTGGGCTCAAAAATCACTGCAGATGGTGACTGCAGCCATGAAATTAAAAGATGCTTGCACCTCCTAAGTAAAGCTATGATAAACCTAGACAGCATATTGAAAAGCAGAGACATTACTTTGCCAACAAAGTTCCATATAGTCAAAGCTATGGTTTTTCTAGTAGTCATGTACGGATGTGAGAGCTGGACCATAAAGAAGGCTGAGTGCCGAAGAATTGATGCTTTTGAACTGTGGTGTTGGAGAAGACTCTTGAGAGTCCCTTGGACTGCAAGGAGATCAAACCAGTCAATATTAAAGGAAATAAGTCCTGAATATTCATTGGAAGGACTGATACTGAAGCTGAAACCCTGATAACTTTGGTCACCTGATGCAAAGAACCAACTCATTAGAAAAGACACTGATGATGGGACAGACTGAAGGCAGGAGGAGAAGGGGATGACAGAGGACAAGTGTTTGAATGGCATCACCAACCCAATGGACAAGTTTGAGCAAACTCCAGGAGATGGTAAAAGACAAGGAAGCCTGGCGTGCTGCAGTCCATGGGGTCGCAGAGTCAGACACGACTGAGCAACTGAACAACAGCCACTGCCCCTTCTTTATGGGCTACAATCTGTAGAGATAAGGTGTGTCTCTTAGGGCTTCCCTGGTGTCCAGTGGTTAAGGATCTGCCTGCCAATGCAGGGGACATGGGTTCAATCCCTGGTCCAGGAAGATCCCACATACCTCAGGGCACCTAAGCCTATATGCCAGAACTGCCAAACTGGTACTCTGGAGCCTGTGCTCTGCAATGAGAGAAGCCACTGCAAGGAAAAGCCCACTGGCTACAGCTAAAGAAAGCCAGCCACGAAGACCCAGCACAGCCAAAAATAAATAAATTAATTAAAAGATGTGTCTCTTACAGACACTGTATATTTGGCTTTCCTTTTCTGATTCCATCCAACAGTCTCCAGTGGTTCATTTTAAAGTGTTTGAAATTGTACGTTCATCCCCCCCAGGAAACAGCCTGGTCAGAATGAGATTCCACCCAGGGCTGGAGATGGACTGTGGGGCACCCGGATCGGTCACAACAAATTGTGCCAGACAAAGGCCTCTTTCTGAAAGCGGACAGAAGTTCAGCTCTGGGTGCCTACCTTCTGGCCATTTCACTGGGCCCTGAACATTCCCACCCTGTGGCCAGAAATAGACAGGACGGAGGTGGATTCTTTGGCCAGGGGCCAGATGGACCAGCCCTGGCCAAGCCTGGTGTCAGAGTCTGCATTCTTGTCTGAGGTGGTTCAGAAGGGCCCCCTTGTCCCCGCCCGCTTCCCTCACTCTCTGATCGCCCTCTGTCCACCCAAGTCAGCCCTCCTCCACAGAGGAATGTGTTCCGTGTGGGGCCAGGAGCGGCAGGCGACCACAGCTCGGGTAGCCTCTCCAGTGCGCTCTGGGCCATGAAAGAGGACCATTCATCACTTCTGCTGCTAGATCAGGGATCCGGGTGGCAGGGGGAGGGTCTGATGGAGGAGACGGCCCTCACCCCACCTCTGACCCCAGATCTGAGTGCCGACATCTGGCAGAGACATCAAGCAGAGAATTATGTCTGGGTGAAAAAAACCAGCTGAGCTCCTTGCTCTATTGTTCAAAGACACTAAGCAAGTGGCCTTTGCATCAAGGGCCACTGCTGCCGGCTGGGAAGCCCCATGCTTGCTGATGCAGTGCTTCCCAATGGGGACAGCGGGCCCATTACTGGGGGCCCCGGAACACAAGATGCAGAGCAAGTGCTGGGAGCAAGGAGTCATTTACCTACCATGGCCCTCAGAGAAGGTGAGGCCAATCACGCAAAACTGGAACCCAAGGGAGGCCTATTGTAGAAGGTTCTGGCCCGGGATGGTCATGTTGGTAGGTAGAAGGAGTTAAGAAGATCAGTTTGTTAAGAACAGTCATTTTTTTTGCTAAATGCACTATCCACAAGTAGTGTATAATGATATTTTCTTGTTTGGCCACACTGTGCAGTGTGGGATCTTAGTTCCCTGACCAGGGATGGAACCCACGCCCCCTGCAGGGGAACCTTGGAGTCTTAGCCACTGGACAGTCAGGGAAATCCCACAAATGGTGTAGAATTTTTACAGTGTGTTTCCCCTCCTTATCTATGCACATCTTTGTTTTGTTGTTTAGTCACTAAATCTGCAACCCCATGGACTGTAGTCCACCAGGCTCCTCTGTCCATGGGACTCTCTAGTCAAGACTGCTGGAGTGGGTTGCCACTTCCTACTCCAGGGAATCTTGCTAACCCGGGGATCAAACTCACATCTCCTTCATTGGCAGGTGGATTCTTGGTTATATTGGGTATATTGGGTATCTTTTGACACTCAGGTGTCAGTGGTAAGAGGCTGAGGTCTGTTGTATTATTTAAGACTGCATTGGGGAAGTTCAAAGCCACTCAGCTTTTCAGACAATACTGTTGCTGCAGCAAGTTCTACGATATAGAATGCCTTTTCTCAGGTAGATGATGATGTCGTCATTCAGACAGGTTTGCTTCTAGGAGAAGAAAAACAAAATATTTGAGTAATCCCAAGGAAATCTTGAGAATCAGAGGTTTTTTTCTGTTTTGTTTTGTTTGTTTGTTTTTGGAGTATGCCTTTGATGTTCCTTCCTAAGTGGAAAAATTCAGCTATCAAAAGAACAGCCGAAGAAAAGCACCCTGGAAATTCCAGTTTTACATCTTCTTTCCCTCTTGAAGCCCCTTTGGGTCCAAATTAAGTAAAGGATTTTCCAATAGTCATCCATTATCAGTACAGTGCCATGCCTGGAATCATAGAAATCAGTGTTTCTAGACTCGCGGTTGCCAATGGAGGGGCATATGGAGGAGTGATGGAGTGGGAGTTTGAGGTCAGCTGATACAAACAATCACATGTAGAATGAATAAACAGGACAGGCCTACTGTACAGCACAGGGAACTATGCTCAATATCTGGGATAAACCATAATGGAAAATAATATTTAAAAGAATGTGTGTATAACTGAGTCACTTTTCTGCACAGCAGAAGTTAACACAACATTGTAAATTCACTAAGCTTCAAGAAAATATAAACATCAGCATTTCTAGAATGTACTGGAAAGTTCCAGGGGTGGTATATGTTTTGGAGCTCCAACAAATGATGTGAATCAATTGAAGGAGCACTGTTCACAATGAACTGATAAATCTCAGCAAGATTCAGGCTTAGAACTTTTTTCTCTCCCTCTGACCACATCCTGAGCCCTAACTCCCAGCAAGACCAGGAAGCATTGGTTGACTTCAGACCTGTTTGAATTATTTGTCTTATTTGTAGGCATTGAAGACTCCTTGGAGCCCGCCCTTCCCATGGAATTAGGCACAAGGTAGCACCTACATAGTTTACACAGCACGTGTGAACAAACCTTTTGTTTTGGTACCTAAGCTGTTCTCTAATATTGTGTATTCTTTGGAAAAATGTCTGTCTCTAGTTTTCAAGTAAGTTCTTGCAAGAGCTGAATCCAAGAGGATCTACCTAAGCTCATCTTTGAGGGTTCTCAAATATTAATAACATTTGGGGAAATCTGAAGCACAAAATTAAATACAACCACCTACATTATACAGTTTGGTGGTGGTGGTTTAGTCCCCAAGTCATGTCTGACTTTTTGTGACTGCATGAACTGTAGCCCGCCAGGCTCCTCTGTCCATGGGATTCTCCAGGCAAGAATACTGGAGTGGGTTGCCGTGTCCTTATCCAGGGGATCTTCCCAACCCAGGGATCAAACCCAGGTCTCCTGCATTGCAAGTGGTCTCCCGAATTGCAGGCAGTCTCTTGCATTGCAGGTTAATTCTTTACTGACTGAGCCATCAGGGAAAGCCACTTAGCATCAACCAAAATGGTAGTTGGTGCTTGAACAACTTGAGTCAACTCTAGCAGGAAGGGATCTTCCCTAGTGGTCCAGTGGTTAAGAATCCACCTTGCAATGCAGGGGACCTGAGATCCAGGTTCAATCCCTGTTTGGGAAACTAAGATCCCATTTGCCTTGGAGCAACTAAACCCACACACTCTGGAGCCTGTGCACCACAACTAGGGAGTCCATGCGCCACAACAAAGATCCCTGATGATGCAACGAAGACCTGATGCAGCCAAATAAATGCAAAAAAAAAAAGAAAGAAAAGAAATGGTTTAAAAAAATCTATCAGGCAACACCTGTTTGAACCCAAATATTTTACCTGATTTTGGGGGACCACCTACCATGGGTCAGGAACTTAAGAAACATGATCTTTGTCTTTTGTGAGAGTCCTGAAATGACGATGTTGCTTGTTTTTTCCTTCAAAAAGTTGCTTTTAAGTACATATTGTTCCTGTGGCTTCCCAGGAGGCATAGTGGTAAAGAATCTACCTGCCAATACAAGTGATGTAAGAGATGTGGGTTCCATCCCTAGTTTAAGAAGATCCCCTGCAGTAGGAAATGGCAACTCACTCCAGTATTCTTGCCTGGAGAATCCCATGGACAGAAAAGCCCGGTGGGCTACCGTCCATGGGGTTGCATAGAGTCGGACAGAACTGAGTGACTGAGCACACACATGCATATCATTTCCATTTTATAGATGAAATTCTGAGACTTGGAAAATCTGAGTGTGCCTGAGGTCTCAGAGCTAACGTGATAGAAGTGGGATTTGAACCCAGCTCTGTGTGACTCTAAACCACTGGGCTGTGATGCTTAGTGGCGATAGGGAAGTGGTGTTCTGTGCAGCCCATTCCCCACAGAGGATGAATGTGCAGGCTGCCTGAAGAGGTGGCTGCATGTAGGGGGTACTCTAGGCTCTTGGGGAAGGTGAGCTGATTCTGGCTGATGTTTATCAGGAATGTCTGGGATTTAAGTCCTGGGTCTGTCAAGGAATTCTTCCCCCATCTCTCCCAGACACCCCCTGGGGGCTACAGGGCTTCTTGTCTGCAATGCTTAAAGTACCAACTATGTGAACTTGTATCCTTAAATGGATTGAATTGAATGGAAGAATGTCCTCAACTGCTTAGCCAACAACCCAGGGAGAGATAACTTACTACTTTCTGATAAGGCACGGTCACAGTTGATTTCTGGCTGGCTCTTATTCATGTTAGCCACATACTGAGGTCCTTGGACACCTTGCCTTTGTTTAAAGTTTTAATTTATTTTTATTTGTGGTTGTCCTGTGTCTTCGTTGCCTCGCAAAGGCCGTGTCTAATTGCGGTGAGTGGGCTCCCTGTGGTGCACAGGCTCCTCTTGTTGCAGCACCCACAGTGTGGCTCGTGGGCTCGGCACACTGGCTCAGCAGTTGTGGTGCTGGGGCTTAGTTGCCCTGCGGCATGTGAAATTTTCCAGGACCATGTCCCCTGCATTGGCAGGTGGATTCTTATTCACTGGACCACTGGGGAATCCCGGGCATCTTGCCCTGACCCCCTGACGATGACCTTCTCCTGAGCCAAACTGTGTGACGAATTAAGTCCGTCTGCTGCAGTAGTTCCTGGACTTCACTCAGATGAGGTTTTCACAGAAGACTCTGCAAAGTGGATCTTCCTTTTGTGAAATTTTCCTCTGCATACCTGGAGAGGGTTGGTGAAACCTGGGCCTTGTTTGGTACGTGTGAACCAGCTACAGGAATGTTCCGCTGACCCAGTTGGCTTGCATTCAGGGTAGAGGATATTCCTAGTTTCCGTGATGGATGCTGATGTAACCTCACTGGCATAGACTCTTGGGTGGTTGATGACCTTGGAGGTGTTCATAGGTGAAGCTGAGAATAGACCTTTCTATTGTCTAAAAGCTCTCTGAACTGTGGTATAAGATATGTCTCCACGCAGCTTTTTGATTTCTTTAGTGAAATCAAAATTTCTGACTGAGGACTGATAGAACAGGTGTGAAGAGGAGAAGTGTGACTTCCATCAGTCCAAATGTCTGCAAATGTCCAAAAGGACCAGAACCTCCCCCCCCAAAAGGTCAAGCACTTTTGCCTCTCAACACTGTCTCAGACACTGTCCTGCTAAAAGATGGAGCCTCTTGAATTGCTCTGAAAGCCTTCCTTCTGCCCTGCTGTGGCCAGTGTCTATTTGGAAATGGTCTCAGGGGACCGTGAAGCAAGCTGGGGCTGCCTGGTACCCTTGCAGGAGGAGGAAACGCCCAGACCCTGTAGGCTCTGAGCACAGCTGTGGGTGTTGTTGGAGGGGAGCAGAGAGGGCAGAAGCTGCTGGATCAGGTTTCTCAGAGGAAGTGGGACTTGAGCAGTTCCTGCTCCCTGAGGGTCGGCTCGTTCGCCCCTCCGAGCAGCAGCAGCAGCGCTCACTGCCTCCTGCCTTCACGGGCCCTTAGGGCCTCAGTGTCCAGCACAGGTTTAGGGGCTCATCCTCTTGGGGGCAAACCGGTGTGTGTCTCAAGATGGTTCATTTTCCTGGAAATCATCTGTGTTGGGCTGGGGTGAGATCATGCCTCACTCTGCCTCTTCTATCCAACCTTGTAACCCATGACTCTTGTCTAGACACAAGCCTTGACTATATGCTGGGGTAAGATGTTATGAGCCCAGGGGATCTTCACTTCCCATAAATGACCCCAGTGTCTGTTTACCCCCTTTCCCACACAAAATAAATTTCAGAGGCACCCGCGTCAGCAGATTTGAAGGGCATGGGGAAGGTCCACCTACTCATGAATAACCCTATTGCCCTTATTTCCAACATTACACAATATGTAAAATTTAGCTATTAAAATTCATAGGGACTTCCCCAGCAGTCCAGTGGTTAAGTGGTTCCAGTGTTGTGGGTAGGGGTTCAATCCCTGGTCAGGGAACTAAAATCCATATGCCACATACTGGGGCCAAAAACAAACAACCCCCCACCTCCCAAAAAACCCCAAAAAACACAGAGAAAATCCATAAAATTCCTATTTAGGAGTTCCTTATTAAAACATAAAAGATCCCTGTTCATAGAAAAATCACTAATTCATTCCTTAATGTGTTAAATGTCTTAATTCAATAAATTCATAAGGAATGGACTTATCAATTTGCTTTCCTATGCAGTTAGGTCAGAAGGAAAAGGCAGTTTTGATAAGGCATGATGATTTAAATAGAAATTTATATTTATTCATTCAATTACTTTTGGGTGCCTACTGAGTACAAGGCTCGGGGGTTCAGAGGTGGCAGGCAGGAAGGAAGAAACTGCATGTAAATGAAGCTATGCTCTGTGCTAGTCATTTCCACTTGTTATCTCGTTTAATCATCACACACACACCTGAAAGGAAGGCTGTTTCCGTGATCAAAAGATGAAATCAAGGCTCCAAAAGTACCCCTAAATCTGTAGACCCTGGAAGTGGTAAAGTCAGGATTCAGACCCTTATGTTCTGATTCCAAGATGCCCAACATCCTCTCTCCAGGGAACCAATGGTGCCAACAAATACCAGTAGGAAGGGTTGCCAAGAGGTAAGAGGACCCTTACAATGGAAGATGAGGGAGTCAAGGGCCCCCTCCATTCACTTCACTTTAAAAAAAATATTTATTTATTCAGCTGCTGTTGGGTCTTAGCAGCAGTTCAGGGGATCTTTGCTGGGGCACCTAGCCTTCTGTCTCACTGTGGGCCAGAGGCTCAGTAGTAGAGGTGGGTGGGCTTAGCTGCCGCCATGGCATGTAGGATATTAGTTCCCAGACCAGGGATGGAACCCACCCTCCTCCCATGAATTGGAAGGTGGATTCTTAACCACTGGACCATGAAGGATGTCTCCACTTCACGTTCAATAGCCCTTTAACCTGTGATCAAGAATTATACCTGATTTTAAAAGCATCATGAGAATGGGTCTACTTTGAGCTATCCGTACGCTGTTATTGTCCAGTCGATTTTTAATAAGCACCCAACAGATGCCAGGCACCATGGTGGGCCCCCACCCATCACCAAGAGCACTCCCTCCGCATGAGCGATCTGAGCAGAGAGGGGGACATCCGCGCTCAGGGCTCCCGCACAGCCCGGCCAACCTCACGCTGACCAGTGCTGGTTCGCCGGCCGAGCCCCCGGCACTGCTGCAGCAGGGCCGGAAGCTAAGCCTACAGAGTCAGGCTGCGGTCCCCACTCGGGACCCTGGTCACCCGAAACGCCCCCATGGGCTCACGTGTGCCAGTCACCCTGGACCACGTGCTGTCACCTCCTGGACTCGAGAACTCCCCGGCCCCAGGGGCCCCAGGCGCTAGGAGGGGAGGGGCCCCGGGGCGCAGAGCGCAGCGGCTGGAGAAGGAAGGGCTACCAGGCCGGGCCACTTGTCTGCTCCGAGGCTCCGGTTCCCGTCCCGCACCTGAGGACGCCCGGTGGGACCCGGTTCTAAACTGGGTCATTGGGCTGCCAACAACCTTGTCACTGGATTCACACTGCAGCCGGGACCACAAGCAGGCGGGCCACCCTCACCCCCAGTAGCTGGGGACTCCCCCAAGAAGGGGCTGAACCCCAGTTCAAGTGCAGAATGGAAAGTGGCACCTGGGAGCAACAGGTAAGGCCTCTGGTCTGCGGGGGTGGCAGAATGGAGCCCACCACAGGGCAGAGGGAGGCTGTGGGCGTAGCCTTGGGGCATTTTGCTCTCCATCCTCCCAAGCTCTTCTTGGGACTTTGGCTGATTTTTCCTCCTGTGGGTTGGATGGATGCCAACGTGAAAAATGAATTTTGCAAAGCAGTAAGGGAAAGACATACAACAGAAAAGGGGATTTAAAAAAGACATGTAGAGATAATTTCCAGGGAAAAAAAAGAAATACAAGTGGTCAATAGAACCTGAAGAAAAAAAGGTCAGGCTCTCTAGTAAAAGAAATGCTGGTTAAAACAGAATACCTTTTTCCTCCCTGCTTATCAGATGGAGAAAGTTTTGAAAGCATGGTCATAGCTAGAATTTTGAGATTGTGGGGAAACCTACCTACTGCAGGCTGAGTGTACCCTAGCAGTCTTTCTGGAGGCAGTTAATATTGTTTTGTAGAAGAGTTCCCTTTTTACCAGCACTTTGACCCAGCAATTTTGCTTTTAGGAATTTATCCCAAGATTGTGGGAAGTTTTGGCTACAAGGATATTGATTTCAATGATGTGAATAGCGGTAAAAAATTAACTGGGAAGATTATTCAATCTTATGGCACATCCATAATACTGAATGTAAAAGGCATTGTAAATCTTGTAAAAGTCAGTGAGGCATAATGTTTGCAATAGACTGGTAAATGTGAAAAGCAGTTTACAAAGCAGTATGTAGAAAATTCTTCCAAGTTTTAGAGGGAAATATATCTGCAGATGGAGAAGGAAATGGCAACCCACTCCAGTATTCTTGCCTGGGAAATCCCATGGACAGAGGAGCCTGGGGGCTACAGTCCATGAAGTTGCAAAGAGTCAGACACAACTCAGCAACTGTGTGAGCACACACAGCACATAGATGTAGAGAAAAAAGGCTGGAAGGGGTGGACACGACCGTGTTGACAATCATTCTTTCCAGTGGGGTATTATTGCAAATTCTTTTCCACTTTTTACTTGTTTGCCTTCTCCAGATTTTTATTACCAGCTTGTATAACTTTCGCAATAAGGAAGTAAAAAAAAGAAAGAAAAAAAAAATTAAAGTTATTTTTAAAAGAAAAGAGAAGCATCTGCGTCTAATTTTTCACAATCCCCCAGAGTAGGGAGTAGGAGAAGGCCCAAAAAAAAGAAGCAACAAATTCAGGAGCACTTTTCAAGGAAAGATTTAGGAGTTGAACCCTGGCCATTCCCACAGATTGGAGACTCCATGAAGATGGGTGGACCAGTTCATAGATAGGCAAATCTGAAGATCACAATTTATTAAAAAAAAAATTGCAGACCGCAAATTTTTTCCATTTCTTTTTGAGATATGAATAGACAAGCTGCAGCCTCTGTCGCTGTTGTGCGGGGGGAAGCTCGGGGGGTGGTACACGTGTGGACTGGGGCCATGGAGCACAGGGATGAGGGTGAAGCACGCAGGTCAGCCTGCTGGCCCTTGTTCAGAGCCTGCCTTGCCACTTAACCCACAGTGCAAACTGAGGCAACTTGCCAGAACTCTCTGTGCCTTGATAATGATGGTGTTCACTCCATTAAGTGAATTAATACAGCAGAATGTTGAGAGGCATGCATATAAACATTTAATTGTGTGTACAACCTCAGATAGGCAGATGATACCACTCTAATGGCAGACAGCTAAGAGAAACTAAAGAAACTCTTGATGAGGGTGAAAGAAGAGAGTGAAAAAGCTGGCTTAAAACTCAACATTTTTATTCAGCATGGAGTATCTTAGTTCCCTGACCAGGGATCAAACCAGGGTACCCTGCAATGGAAGCGCAGAGTCCTAACCACTGGACCACCAGGGAATTCCCAATGATATGTACATTTTAAACCCTATGAGATGTTATTATTTTACACAGTTGATCTTCATTCAGATTTACCTACACAGCCTCCCCTTCCATTTCCTTCATTCTACATCTAGGATGATCAGTCCTGTGCTCTGAAGAACTCCCTTTAGTATTTCCATCTTGTGGATTCTCTGAGGACACAGTCTCGCCACTTCTGTGAAAACCTTTATCCTCTCCAAGCAGTATAGGATTCTAGGTTGACTTATTTTTTCAACCCTCTAAAAATGTCATGTGATTATCTTCTTTGTTTTCTTGTTTATTGGTGAGAGTCCAGCTGTTCACCTTATTGTTGCTCCTTTGAAGATAACACTTTTATACTCCAGCTGCTTATAAGCTTTTCTCTTTGTCTTGGATTTTCCATGGTCTGATTTTGATGTGCCCCAGGATGGTTTTCTTTGTAAACTATATTTCCTGGGCTTGATATCTTTCATCAGCTTCATATAATTCTTGACAATTATCTTCTCAAATATTTCTTCCAGACGTTCTTTGTCTCCTCTTTTGAAATTCCAATTATATTCCAATTATATTCCAATTATACGGATGTTAGATCTTTCTAACACGGAGAACATAACCCTGTCCTAACCTCTAGAGTTTAGCTCTTTAAGAACCCCTGTCTGACAGTCTGGGGCTGTTTAACAGGACTGCTCCTCCTTGGCAGTCTCTGAACCCCAGGGTCTGTGCCCTTAGTCCTGGGAGGATGCCCGAAGTTTTACTTAACTTCCCAGCCTGTTGGCCTTGTAATTGGCAAGTGGCTTAAGGGGAAAAGCAGACACAAGTGTCAGGTTCACCTTGCTGTGCTTTTCATCTCTCAGATTCTTGGCTTCTTGAGTCCTTGCTGCCTCGATAGCTCTCCAGTGACCTCAAATACATGCTTTTTGCATTTTATCTACCTTTCCCAGTTGTCCTTGGCAGGAAACTTTATCTGTTACAAGCTAGTCTGCTGTAGCCAGAAACACAGGGT
Source organism: Cervus canadensis (assembly GCF_019320065.1). Classification (NCBI taxonomy): domain Eukaryota; kingdom Metazoa; phylum Chordata; class Mammalia; order Artiodactyla; family Cervidae; genus Cervus; species Cervus canadensis. The sequence continues at coordinate 4,306,963 of NC_057415.1, read as the reverse complement.
ACTGTGTGGAGATGACAAGAGATGTCTTCTGCCCCTGGGACGTGAGCAGCCGGTAGAGTCTGACATGACAGTGTGGTAAAGCACAAGCAGGATGCTATTTTAAAGGGAATCAGAGAAGACACTGATTCTGATTAGGAACATCTGGGAAGGATGTTGAAGAACAGGAAGGATTGTGACATACACTTTTTAGAGGGAAGGGTGGGAGTGGATGGAGCACATTGACTGAGGTGGAAAAACTTAAGCCAGCCTGGGCTGGTATGATCAGATGGGTGACACGTGAAGGGCTGGAGTGAGGGCAAGGAGAGAAGCATCGTTCGAATACTGAAGTCAGGAATGTTGGTATGATCATGGCATCTGGTCCCATCACTTCATGGCAAATAGATGGGGAATCAGTGGAAACAGTGGCTGACTTCATTTTTTTGGGCTCCAAAATCACTGCAGATGGTGATTGCAGCCATGAAATTAAAAGACACTTACTCCTTGGAAGGAAAGTTATGACCAACCTAGACAGCATATTAAAAAGCAGAGATGTTACTTTGCCAACAAAGGCCCATCTAGTCAAGGCTATGGTTTCTCCAGTGGTCATGTATGGATGTGAGAGTTGGACTATAAAGAAAGCTGAGTGCAGAAGAATTGATGCTTTTGAAGTGTGGTGTTGGAGAAGACTCTTGAGAGTCCCTTGGACTGCAAGGAGATCCAACCAGTCCATCCTAAAGGAGATCAGTCCTGGGTGTTCATTGGAAGGACTGATGCTGAAGTGAAACTCCAATACTTTGGCCACCTCATGCGAAGAGTTGACTCCTTGGAAAAGATCTTGATGCTGGGAAAGATTGAGGGCAGGAGGAGAAGGGGACGACAGAGGATGAGATGGTTTGATGGCATCACTGACTCAATGGACATGAGTTTGGACAAACTCCGGGAGTTGGTGATGGACTGGGAGGCCTGGCATGCTGCGGCTCATGGGATCACAAAGAGTCGGACATGACTGAGCGACTGAACTGACTGACTGACTGAAAGGCATCTGTGTCCCAGGTGGAATTTGGACAGTTTTTATATGTGATCATGGATTGTTGATGTTTTGGTACTTGGGGTTGATTACTTCTGGCTTTGCCTGCACGAACTGAGCAACTCTGGTGAAGTCTAATAAGAAAAGTCCTCTCTCTTTCTGGCTTACTTCACTCTGTATAATGGGCTCCAGTTTTATCCATCTCATTAGAATTGATTCAAATGTATTCTTTTTAATGGCTGAGTAATAGTCCATTGTGTGTGTGTGTATGTATATATATACCACCTCTTTTTTATCCATTCCTGTAAATAGTCTTTTTAAAAACTCACCTCAAATGAAGTCTGAGTGTGCTCTGTTTCCTGCCAGAAGCTGCGCTGATAAAAAGCATTTCAGATATCTGGGAGGTGGAGGGCAAAGAGGTAGGACTTCTAGACCTGTCTGGCTGAATCGCATGATGGGAGGAGAGAAGAAGTTGGAATCTAGAATAAGCTTTCCGTCCTAAGCGAAGGAGTATGAAATCACTGGCCGTTTCCTAGACGTCTGTAACCCGAAACTCTCCCCTCTTCCAGGAAACTCCTGCCCGTCGGTCCTGAGCGCCAAGTGCCCGCCTGCGTCCGGTGCCCCAGCCGAGGACAGGGATGGAGCGGCGCGGGGGCTCCTACCTCTGCCGCTGTCTGGCCATGCTCGCCCTCCTGCCCGCGCTAAGCCTGGCGCAGTACGAGAGCTGGCCCCGCTACCCCGAGTACTTCCAGGAGCCTGCCCCCGAGTACCACCGGCCTCAGGTGCCCTCGGACGTGGCCAAGATCCAGCTGCGCCTGGCGGGCCAGAAGCGGAAGCACAGCGAAGGCCGGGTGGAGGTGTACTACGACGGCCAGTGGGGCACCGTGTGTGACGACGATTTCACCATCCACGCCGCGCACGTTGTCTGCCGGGAGCTGGGCTACGTGGAGGCCAAGTCCTGGACTGCCAGTTCCTCCTACGGCAAAGGGGAAGGTAAACCGCTCTGCGCTGGGAGCTGCGTTCTGGGGTCCCCTGGAGAGAGCGGCAACAGGCTTCCAGGGGGTAGCCTCCTAAACGAAGCTGCGGTTACTGTCAAGTAGGAACCCTGATAATACTCCGTCTGGGCAGCCTGCCTGTCTATGCTGGAAGGCGGGAATGCAGGGGTGTGGGGGAGGGGGGCAGTGACAACCGCCCCCCACCCCCCACCCCCGCCCCGCCCCGAGTCCTGCTTTGCCCGCGGCTTTCCTGGTTCAGGGCTTCCCTGGTGGCTCAGATGGTAAAGAATCTGCCTGAGAGGTGGGAGACCCAGATTCCATTCCTGGATCAGAAAGATCCTCTGGAGAAGGAAATGACAACCCACGCCAGTATTCTCACCTGGGAAATTCCATGGACAGAGGAGCCTGGTGAGCCACAGTCCATGGGGTGGCAAAGAGAGGCACATGGCTGAGTGACTTCCACTTTTACTTTCCTGGTTTAAGGACACAGAAGTCTGGCAGCCTGGTCCTGAGCCAGCTAGGCTGGGAGGTGACCCTAGGCTGTGACCAAGGTCCTTCTGTGGTCATCTCAAACCTTGTGCACTGCCTGCGGCTGCATCAGTCAGGGGGAGACGCTGCCTTCTCCTAACCATCCCCTCAAAAGAGCCTGTTGCTCTTAGTCACGAGGGCTGCCCATAGGCTAGCGTCCCTGACTCTAACCCTCCTGAAGGGTGGAGTTCGGGCTTTTAATAGCATGCTGGGCTTGGCCAGGATAAGAACAGAGTTGCCTTCTGTTTTCCATCTTGTGGTTTTTTTTCCTTAATATTTATTTATGTATTTGCCTGTGCCGGGTCTTGGTAGCGGCGTGCAGGATCTTTGGTGGGCTGCATTCAAACTCTTAGTTGTAGCTTGTGGGATCTAGTTCCCTGACCAGGGATTGAACTCAGCCCCCCTGCACTGAGCCGGAAGTCTTACTCCGCCACTGGACCACCAGGGAAGCGTCAAGTTTTTCACTTTGATTGGCTTCGTCTTTCCGCTCATGATAAGCTCAGTCAATACACTGAAAAAAATAGGGGGACATAATTTTGAGGGAGGGCAGGTGGTGGAGCCCAGAGCCTGGGGCTCCATCCTGTATTGACCTAACTAACTGTATGCTTTACAGGAAGATGCTTATGCTCCTTGGATAACTAGGAAGTTAGGCTCTCTAAGAACTCTTGAAACTGTCATAGTCTGGGGTCCTAAGTGGGAAAGTAGATACGGACTAAGGGCATCATTTTAAAATAAAATCTCGGGATTTCCCTGGTGGTCCAGTGGTTAAGAATATGGCATGCAATGCAAAGGATGCAGGTTCGATCCCTGGTTGGGGAACTAAGATCCTACATGCCACTGAGCAACTAAGCTGATGCCCTATACCTACTGAGCCCACACATCACAATGGAAGATCTCACACAATGCAATGAAGATTCCGAGTGCCTCAACTAAGACCCAGTGCTACCAAGTAAATAAATAAATATTAAAGATAAAATAAGATCTCCAGGGACTTCCCTGGTGGTGCAGTGGTTAGGACTTCATGCTCCAATGCAGGGGGCATGGGTTCCATCTCTGGTCAGGGAACTAATATCCTGCATGCTGCATGGTGCAGCCAAAAAATAAAATAAAATAAAATAAAATCTCCAGCTAGAGGAGCCCTCGTAGCTGGAGGTTAGTAAAGCAAAAGCACCTCGTCCACTTGGCTGAGTGGCTGGCAGGTGTTAGCGTGGCTGCTGGACTCAAGCAGAGGCCCCCAAAGTCTTGTTGGGTAAACTGATTGATTTTTTTTTTTTTTTTTGCAACTCTGTGGACTGTGGCCCACCAGGCTCCTCTGTCCATGGAATTCTCCAGGCAAGAATACTGGAATGGGTTAACATTTTCTACTCCAGGGGATCTTCCAGACCCAGGGATCGAACCTGGGTCTCCTGCTTTGCAGGAAGATTCTTTATCTTCTGAGCCACCAGCCATGCTGATGGCATTAGAATCTTCCAGGGAGCTAACCCCCGTATTCTGGGTTAAGGTCTAGGATGGAGTCTCAGTTCAGTCGCTCAGTCATGTCTGACTCGTTGTGACCCCATGAATTGCAGCACGCCAGGCCTCCCTGTCCATCACCAACTCCCGGAGTATACTCAAACTCATGCCCATCGAGTTGGTGATGCCATCCAGGCATCTCATCCTCTGCCGTCCCCTTCTCCTCCTGCCCCCAGTCCCTCCCAGCATCAGGGTCTTTTCAAATGAGTCAACTCTTCGCATGAGGTGGCCGAAGTATTGGAGTTTCAGCTTCAGCATCAGTCCTTCCAATGAACACCCGGACTGATCTCCTTTAGGATGGACTGGTTGGATCTCCTTGCAGTCCAAGGGACTCTCAAGAGTCTTCTCCCACACCACAGTTCAAAAGCATCAATTTTTCAGCACTCAGCTTTCTTCACAGTCCAACTCTCACATCCATACATGACCACTGGAAAAACCATAGCCTTGACCAGACGGACCTTTGTTGGCAAAGTAATGTCTCTGCTTTTTAATATGCTCTCTAGGTTGGTCATAACTTTCCTTCCAAGGAGTAAGGATGGAGTCTAGGACTCTGTAACTTTTGAATGTGCTTGTACACTAGCCAGGTTTGGGAGTCCCTGAAATTGATCCCTGCTCTAGTCCCTCCTAACCCTTGCTTTCACTTATTCTAGAAATTCTAGGAGAGAGGAAATCTCTTCTCATACATGTCTCACTTCTGTGTCATTAAATATGTCCTTTGGGGATCAAGAGACTGCAGTTAGTGTAAACTGCTCTCTGAAGCTGACTCTGCATTCCTTACTGTGATTCAAGTAAAAGCAGCAGAGATGTATTCGCACCTTTTTGTTGTTGCTGTTTAGTTGCTAAGTCATGTCCGACTCTTTTTTGACCCCATGGACTGTCATGCTAGGCTTTTGAAACCCATTTCCTGTCTTCTTTACAAAAACTCTGGATAACTTCTCCATCCTTTCACATTTCTCTTTTTTTTTGTCTGCTTGCTAAGTGATCTAGAGGTAACATCAGATTTATGTTTTCTATTCCAGGCTCTCTAAGCCTGATTATTTTATAACAAATATTTTTCAATGACTTTGGGGTTTTTCTAGTGACATCTTTATTTTCTTTCTACCTAAACTTAAAATTTACCTGTCATCAGGTAAGATGGACATGATTTTTCCCCCATTGCCCACTCAACTGCTCAGGAGCAGGTATGAGGTAGCTAGAGAAGTGAGTTAGCATGGCTCAGACTTTGCCATCCAAGGATGATGAATGGAGAAAAGTTCACAGGAGTAGAGGGAATTTTCAAGGGAATGATTAAAATCAAGGTCCGTGAAGTCCAAGTTGGTAGGTAACAAGGTACTCTAGGAAGCCATTGAAGGACTGGGGAAAGCTGGTAGGATCGACGGATTGTGAGCTGAGATTGCAGTAGTAGAAGGAGTGTGCTAGAAAGGTGGGCCCGTGGATGCAGATACTCACTAGAAGTGTTGAAATGGAGATTAGGGAAGGGGTGAGATAGTTTGTAATTCAAGGCCTAAGCTATGACCATGGGATACTAGCTGATGTAGGATAAGGAGAGTCATTGGAGAGAGGAGGTGTCAAACTAAGAGGACTGAAGGGTCCTCTCTGGGAATATTGAGACCATCAAGATTTAGGAAAGAATAGGTAGCAAAGAGAAGAAGGGAGAAAGAGATGCTAAAAAAAATTTTTAACTGTCCTCTCTCTAGGCCTTTAAGCATTATGCTGTCTATGTAAAGTGGTAGTTGGTTTATCCCAAGAAACCCTTTAGATGTAAAATATATTTGAATCTCATCAGCATCAGTTTAGGATTTTTAACATTGGGTGCATGGTGAACATTCAGTCAATATTAATTAATCATGATTCAGTTTGATTTGGAAGTCAGCTTTGCTCACCACTATACCACCGATGCTGATTCAGTTTGATTTTAAAAAATATTAAAAACAGTTGGCAAGGGACTTCTGTGGCAGTCCCGTGGTTGGAACTTTGTGCTCCCAGTGCCGGGGGTGCAGATTTGATCTCTAGTTGGAGAACTAAGATCCCACATGGCTGTGTAATGTAGCCAAAACAGAAAATAGTTGGCGAGTAGTACTTGGCATAGTGACCCATGTCCTGCGATGTGCTCTGATGGCATTTAGACGGCTCTTTGGATGAATCAGAAACACTGTAGGTGAACTTCTCAAGTTCAGCAATGTAGTAATGAAGCCAGGGAGAGCACCATGGATATTCCAGGTTTCCAGCCCAGCCTGTCAGTAGATCTTTTCTCCCAAAGCATCTCTGAGCTCAGAGACCTCATGGGCCTTTAGAGAATTCTGGAGGGGACAGCTGCCCCATTTCTCACTCTCTGGATGGAATCACAGCCTCCTGAACCTCAGATGTTTGCTCTCCTTTGCGTGTCTTCAGATCTGAGGTTTGATGTAATCCCCCCTCACCGAGTCATTCTTCAGATCAGAGTGATGAAGCCAGCAGATGACTCAGTGGGGCCCCGAAGCTCCTAGCTTGAAGCGTCTCCATTGCCCTGACAGCCATGGGAATGCTGCACTTCAAATAGAATTATATTTATGATCTTTTCTCTCCAAATGATCTGTTAACTTGTTGGTACATCTCTTCTCCTTTCATCAGGAGAAGCATCTTCTTAGGGTAAATGAGTGGGAGGAGTAAAATGAAGTTTTGCTTCTGATTATCTGGCATTTAAAAAAATTGATTATTAATTAATTAGACTGCATTGGGTCTTAGTTGCAACACACAGGATCTTCGTTGCATCGTGAGGGGTCTTTTGTTGTGGCACACAGACTCTCTAGTTTTGGTATGTGGGCTCAGTAGTTGTGACCCATGGGCTCAGTTGCCCTGTAGCATGTGAGATCTTAGTTCCCCTACCAGGGATCAAACCCACATCCCCTGCATTACAAGGCAGATTCCTAACCCCTGGAGTACCAGGGAAGTCCCTGACTGGCATTTTATGTCCAAAGTGTGGGCCCCATCTGTGTCCCTATGGCACTTCCCTAGCAGCTCTCAAATGGCATGTACTGAACTGTTCCCACACCACCGTGCACTCCAGCAGCAGACCTGGAAGTTGGTTGCTTTGGAATCAGAACAATTTAGTTGTTAGGCATTAAGCACACATTGGGGAAAAAATGTCATGAAATTAGGCCAAATTAGTTTACCTGGCATAGTGATGTCATCATGGGCCAAGTAGAAATGAACATTCCCACTATCTAAGAAGGTAACTGGTGGGATTGTGTAGAAGGTAGACTTACTGGGGATGAGTTGAAGCTTCTTAAGAAAGCAGCTCTTTGGGGTAATAGTTAGCATTAGTGCTCCAGGGTGCTAATTTCAAATGAAAGTGAAAGTCACTCAGTTGCGTCCGATTCTTTGCAACCCCATAGACTGTAGTCCGCCAGGCTCCTCTGTCCATGGAATTCTCCAGGCAAGAATCCTGGAATGGGTTGCCATTTCCTTCTCCAGGAGATCTTCTGGACCCAGGGATCGAACCTGGGTCTCCTGCATTGCAGGCGGATTCTTTACCTTCTGAGCCAACAGGGTGCTAATTTCAAATGCTCCTTATCAAAAAATAAAACACGCCCTGGGGCATCTGTTTTGCAGCTCCTGCTGGTACTTTTAGCTAAGTGTTGTCCTATTTCCCATCCCCTTATCCAGGGTGGTTTCTCTCTCTGCAGATGGAATAAGGGCTCTGTTTCTTTTCTCCGTCTCTGTCCATTCAGCAGCTTTTCTGAAGAACTGTTCCATAGAAGAGGCCCCACTTCAAATGTGGAGGGTCTTTTCTGTTGCTAGTACTTAGCAAGACAAACATTGGTTTGTTGTTGAAACAGCAATCGATTAGGGAGCATGTGTTTCAGTGGAGCTTGATGGCTTGGAAATGAAGCCAAATTGAGAAACCAGTTGGAAAACCTCAGCCCAGATGTTTTCAATAAGCCTTTTGTTTCCCCTCAATGCATCTGAGGTTCTCTCGTTTGAGCCCTGAGCTGCCATCTGTCATAGCAGACGCATTTCATCTGGGGCCTCGAAGTCCAGAGGTTGACCCGAGGTTCCCTCTGACCTTGAAGAACCTCAGATTTTCCTTGGTTTTCTCATCTTTACAATGGGAGTGTTTTTATCTGCTTTTTTATTGCAACATGGAAGCAGCAGAATTCCTTTTTTTCTGACTTACTGGGAGGAGGAAGGAGAAAGGGAAGGTGAACACATAATCAGTTCAGTTCAGTTCAGTCGCTCAGTTGTGTCCGACTCTTTGCGACCCCATGAATCGCAGCACGCCAGGCCTCCCTGTCCATCACCAACTCCCAGAGTATACTCAAATTCATGCCCATCGAGTCGGTAATGCCATCCAGCCATCTCATCCTCTGTCGTCCCCTTCTCCTCCTGCCCCCAATCCCTCCCAGCATCAGGGTCTTTCCAGTGAGTCAACTCTTTGCATGAGGTGGCCCAAGTATTGGAGTTTCAGCCTCAGCATCAGTCCTTCCAATGAACACCCAGGATTGATCTGCTTTAGGATGGATGAACATAATAGCCACATTCAAAATCTAATTGAATCTCCATGGCGACCTGTTTGTTAGTACACTCCACTTCACTTGAGGAGTGGGCTTGGTGAAGTAGTTGACCTAGTCACATGCTGACCATGCCAGAGGCAGAGAGAATTTGTTTTTTGTTTTGTTTTTGTGGCTGTACCACATGGCATGTGGGGTGTTTATTTCCTGACCAGGAAGTGCACTTCCTCACTGGAAGTACAGAGTCTTAACCTTTGGACTACTAGGGGAGTCCTGATGCAGAGAGAATTTGAACCTAGGTTTTCTGACTCCACTCTACTGTAGAGTCCTCCTAGAGTCATGAGAAAAAGGAGAGTTTTGACTCTGTTTTCTTTCATTGTGTAGTGATGCTTATAAAAATCACTACTTGAAACCACTCTAGCACTTAAAATTTTTGTAAAATTTTAATGGTGGTAAAATACATATAACATAAAATGTACCATCTTAACGATTTTTCAGGATACAGTTCAGTACTGTTAAGTACATTCACAGTGTATGAACCCACTTTTCATCTTGCAGAATTAAAACTCTTTACCCATTAAATAACCACTCCTCAACACCCCAACCCAGCCCGTGGTAAACACCATTCTACTCTCTGTGATTTTGATCTCTCTCAGTACCTTATGTATATGGAATCATACAGTATTCACCTTTTCCAACTGATTTATTTCACCTAATATAAGGAATTCAAGGTTCATCCATGTTGTCGCAAGTGACAAAATGTCTTTCCGTTTTAAGGCCGAGTAATATTCCAGTGGATGTGTAGACTACAGTTTGTCAGTGTACACTTAGGTTGCTTCTACCTTTGGGCTACTGTGAAAGATGCTGTGATGTACATGGGTGTGCAAATATCTCTTTGCCATCTTGCTTTCAATTCTTTTGAATATATATATTCCCAGAAGTGGGAATTGTTAGATATATGGTAATTCTATTTTTAATTCGAGTTACCACCCTGTGTTCCTATAGGCGCTGCATTATTCTGATAGGGATAAAATAAGATAAACAAATAGTTTAAAAATCCCACTAAGAGCTCATAGACAGGGAACTTTGGAAGACCCCTGTAAGTTAATGATCACCCAAGAAAGCAGATTTACTTTGCAAGAAACCGGTGCAATAGAAGCATGAGCCAGCCCTCAAGACAATAAAACAATGGCAGAAAAATGACACCTGCATCCTGCCATTGGGGTCAGTAAGTTAATGATCCCTAGGTCATGCTCCTCTGTGCACATTAAAAACAAAAATATAAGAGAAAGAAGACATTCCGAAGTAGAAGACCCGCGTTATGCTGTAACCTGACATGGCTTACCATGTTTTAGCTAATGCTACTAACTTCTTGCTAATTAACATAGTACCATGACAGGTTGGGCTGGTTGGGCCACAACAAGACAAAAATCTCCCCCACCTGCTGTGAAGGAGGAGCTGATGATAGAAGCCTGACATCTACTCAAGAATGAGAAAGAAGGTGGTCTTCTCCCCTCCTCGTTTTTCCTTTGACTATAAGAATGTAGCCTATCCAGCTCTTGGGGCATATGCCTGCCTGCTTGTATCTCTCACAAGCATCTGATATTAGTTTTTTTTTTTTTTTAGGGGGGCAGGCACACAGTCCAGCATGCTGGATCTTAGTTCCCCACCCAGGGAATCAAACCTGTGCCCCCTGCAGTGGGAGGTGGAGTCTTAACCACTGGATCACCGAAGAAGTTCCAGCATCTTATATTATTAAATCCATCTCTTACCTATCACTTTGCCTCTCACTGAATTCTTTCTGCACCATGATGTGAAGAGCCTGAGCTCCTCTGTTTCAGTGTTACATTTCTGCCAACAGTTCACAAGGGTTCCGATTTCCCCACATCCTTGCCAACACTTGTTATTTTCTGTTTTAGTTTTTGCTTTGGTAATAGCCATCCCAGTGGGTGTGAGCTTGTGTCTCATTGTGGTTAACCCTCTAGCGTTTTGCATTTGGAAGTCCCTACTTACTATAAGTCAGGTGAGTATGCACAGGAGGTGAGCAGAGACCCACCGGGGACTCCCAGACAGATTGCCTGGCTACAGACCAGCCCTGCCTTTGCCTGACTTCTGAAATGTGAGAAGGAGGCTCTGTGGTTAGTCTTGCTGGACCGTCTCTGAATCAGGGGATGGGAAACATCAGGAAGTAGGAAGAGTACTGAAAACACCAGGGTTTTGGGTTCAGAGAGATGACCTCACTTTGTGAGTTGCCTTCTGTGAGCATAACTAATACCATCACTATCATCATCACCATTTTAAAAAATATTTATTTTTGGCTCCTCTGGGTCTTCCTTGGTGCCCATGGGGTTTCTCTAGTTGTGGCTTGCCAGCTCAGTATTTGTGGCACATGGGCTTAGTTGCCCCGTGGCCTGTGGGATCTTCCCAGACCAGGAATTGAACTGGTGTCCCTGCGTTGGCAGATGGATTCTCAACCACTGGACCATCAGGGAAGTTCATCATTACCATTTTTTTAGTAACTCTGGACTAACAATAAACGAGGCATGTGTCATGTATTATCTCTAATCTGCACATGACTCTGCCATTGAAATGTCATTATTATCCCCACTTTACCAATGAGAAAAGGAAGCTTTGACCAGGGTTATGGAGCTAAGTGGCTGAGCCAGAATTAGTATCAAACAGCTTAGGGTCCAAAGTCCCTGTTTTTTGCATTATATCACGTTACTTCGGGTTTAAATCAGATTTCTACTCTGATCACTTTCAATCCGCCACATCCCTATATCACATCCCTCTGCCAGGGGAATCCAGGAGAGTCTTGAACTGTATGAAGTATTTCAACACACCGAAAACCAATTGATGACCCCACACAGCTGCCAAAATTAGGGAAAATTTCTGTTTTTGTGTACATCATTGGTGCTCCAATGAGCCAAAAGACTGAGCCCAAAGACTCAGAGCTACTCTGACGTGGGTCTTGGCTTCTGTCTTCTCTGCTTCCTTCAGGGCCCATCTGGTTGGACAATGTCTACTGTACCGGCGGGGAGGCCACCCTTGCAGCCTGCTCCTCCAACGGCTGGGGGGTCACTGACTGCAAACACTCGGAAGATGTGGGCGTGGTGTGCAGCGAGAAGAGGATTCCTGGGTTCAAGTTTGACAATTCGCTGGTCAACAACATAGAGGCAAGTCATGTGCTTGTTTTTTTTTCAATTGAAGCATAGTTGACTTCCTGTGTTGTGTTAGGTTCTGCTGTATGGCAAAGTGTTTTATATACATATATAAAACACACACACACATATATATATTCTTTTTCATACTTTTTTCCATTATAGTTTGTCACAGGATATTGACTATAATTCCCTGTCTATGGAATAGAATCTTTTTTAAAATTTTATTTATTTTTTAAATTAAATTAAAAGCAATTTAATTTAATTGCTTCACAATTTTGTGTTGACTTCTGCCGTACAACAATGTGAATCAGTTACAATTAAGTACATATACTCCTTCCCTCTGAGCCTCCCTCCCCTCCCCCCACTCCACCCCTCTAGGTCATCACAGAGCGCCAAGCTGGCCTCCATGTTACACAGTGTGGCCTTGTTGTTTATCCATCCCTAGTGTAATGGTTTGCATTTGCTAATCCCAGCCTCCCATTCCATCCCTTCCCCACCCTCCCCCGCCTTGGCAGCCACAAATCTTGAGTCTGTTTCTGTTTCGGACATAGATTCGTTTTTGTGTCATATTTTACATTCCACATTTAGGTGATATTGTATGGTGTTTCTTTTTCTGATAAGTCCATGTGCTCTTGACAACTCTCATGTGAGTGTTTCCCTTTTTCCTTTTAACGCACTTCTCACCTATGATTCTAAGAAGTGTGTGTGATCACTTGGAGGGGAGGGATCTAAACTCATCATTTGGTGCCAGGGTAGTTGAGGAAGCATTTCTGAAGACGGGGATGCCATCAGAAGCAGAGAACAGCTTAGACAAAGACACAGAGACATAGAGTTTTCTGTGAACTGGGCATAAGCAGGTCAATACCACTCAAGAGTGTAGATCCTGAATCTGGAAATAGTGTGAAATGAAGGTAGAAAGGTGGCCATGAGAAGACTGCTATGTTCAGGAGCTTGCCCTTTGGGCTAGGAAAATGTATCAGCTAGCAACTGCAGTGTAACAAATTACCTCCTTGCTCCTTACATTTTGCAGCTTCAGACAACAAACATGGATTATCTCTAATAGTTTCTAAGAGTTGGGAATCCAGGCGTGGTCAGCCAGTTAATTTTTCTCAGAACATCTAGTGAGTTTGCAGTCATGTTGTCAACTAGGACTGGGGACTCCTCTCCCACGTTGACTCCCGTGGCTGCTGGCGGGCCTTAGCTCCCTTCTGGCCATCAGCTGGAGCCCTCTGGTCTTCTCCATACAATCGCCCTATAGGCTGCTAGAACATCCTTAAGATATGGTGGTTGTCTTTCTTTAGAGTGAATGACTCAAAAGAAAAAGAGAGAGAGGGAACGAAACATGGAAGCCATGTCTTTCATAACCTCATCTCAGAAGTGATGGTCCATCATTTCTGCTGTATTTTATTGGTCATTCATACCAACAGTATGCCTTGTGGGTGGATATTACCCAAAGATATGACTCCAGAAAGTAGTGGTCATTGAGGGTCATATTGGAGGCTGGCTGTCGTAGGGCAATTGTCCCCTATCTAGCGGAGGATCAGAATCCCTTTTAAAATGCACTGGAACCTCACTTCAGACCTCCTGAGTGAGGGTCTCCCACTATGAGAACAGCTTATTTTTTTAACTCTCTCAGATGATTCTGATGCTGCCAGCCCAAGTCAACATTTGGGAATGGCAAAAGGGCTTATGACCCTTCTTCTATATTTATGGCTAAATTTCAGATTTAACTTTTTAACAAGTGCTCCAGCCAAAGAATAGAATGAACAAACATTTAATGCTCTCCTCTATATGGGGCTTAGGGCAGGCGGAGGAGGCAGCCAAGACTCCTTCCTCAAGGAACGTGCTGGATGTCACCCCCAAGGCACTACAGGATCTTCCATGAATCCAGGAATAGGAGCCTTTTCTGTGCTGTAGTTTCCAGCTGGCCTCAGACTAATGCAGAAGAGAGTTGATTCTTGAAATTGCCCTATTTGGGCTTCAGAGGAAGCTCTCCCCAGACTGTGGTCCTTACATTTTCCTCCCATGACTCACCCTGCCCCGCTCTTTCTCATATGCTCTGAGAATGCAGAGAGACTGGGAGCTGGTCCAGACCTGCTGACGGTGCGGAAAAGGGTCTCCAGCCTCTCTCAGCCGGCAGCGCTGAGACCACTTCTGGCTGACAGTCTTCAAATGCTGCTGTTTTATTTAGGATAACCAGAAGAGATGGTTACAGAGTTGATGTTGTGTATCTAGTGTTTTGGTTCCTGATGATAGTCTTGCTTTATCATGAAGGTTATAATTTGGAAGGTGGGCTTATCCAATCCAGTTTCATACTTTTCATCGCCACTCTTTACATAACTTCATATGAAGTAATTAGCCACCCCCTCATATGATGCATCTCATCTTTCCAATGAGATTGGAAGCTCCCAAAGGCAGGGGTTCCGTCTAGTTTACCATTGTATCCAATAAAAATAATGCTAGGTACCTAGAATTTTCTTCTCAGGAATGAAAACCAACATTATCCACTTAAGTGAAGAATTCATCATGTTGTTTAGTCACTGAGTTGTGTCTGACTCTTTTGCAACCCCATGGACCACCAGGCTCCTCTGTCCATGGAATTTCCCAGGCATGGATACTGGAGTGAGTTGCCATTTCCTTCTCCAGGGGATTGAAACTGTCTTCTACTTGGCAGGCAGATTCTTCACCACTGAGCCACCTGGGAAGGCAGGTGAAGAAGATCCTAGGATAAAATATCAAACTAAATAGCAATGAGAAATGCACAGAAGCAAATCATTCCTTTATAGTATTGCCTTGCCTAATAGGACTATGAATTTATGTGTGACATTTTTTTTTTATCCACAGCATTTTTTTTTTTTGGTAGTAATTGGATTTAGCAGTGAGCTAAATGAGCTCTAATGAGCAAGTTAAATCAGGGACCTCTGAATCTTGGAATCCCAATATTAATCAACTACAAATAAGTATTAGCCCATATCTATCATCAATGACTGAAATGTTTCTTTCTAATGAGTTGACCATTCCATTATGAAAGTTCTGAAGTGGCCAACAGATCATAGATAGAGACTTCTTCAGCCTTCTGCTTAAAACAATCACATCAGCAAACTGCTGGCCTTGATTCAAGGTCAAATGTGTGACATCTTTAATGGGCTTTTGTTCATCCTACAACCTTGGGATAATCCACTTGGATTGTCAAGTGAAGATCTAGGCTTCCAGGCATAAGAAAGTCACTGCTAGCATGAATCAAAAGTGGATAGGCCAAAATGCCAGTGGGTTTTGGACTGGAAAAATGAGAAAACCCATCTGCCACTAGGGAAAAAAAAAGAAGTTCTGAAAAAGAACTCTGTGAAGGGCACTTCAACAGAGAAGTGTTTGTGAAATTACCTCTAGGGTCCAATTCTAATGCTAAGCATTTAAAGGGGAAATAAGGGATTTCCCTGGTGGTCCAGTGGCTAAGACTCCATGCTCCCAGTGCAGAAGGCCTGGGTTCAACCCTTGGTCAGGGAACTACATCCCATATGCCACAACTAAGAGTTCACATGCCACACCTAAGGATCCTGCATGGTGCAATGAAGATCAAAGATAGACTCAGCCAAATAAATAAATAATTTTTTAATAAAGGGGAAATAAGATGGGTCACAGAGAAATTAAAACCTTCGTTGCCTGGAAAAGGCAGAGAAATGACCGGGGGAAAAATTTATTAGAGAGAACTTTCTTATTGTGGAAGGGCTGAGAGTCCATGATAGGAAAGCTTAGCACCTATCTCTATTCTAGACGTTTATTTGTTGGGGGTCTGCTGTGCACACATCACAGTCTGGGACACCACTGGGGTAAGTAAACGTGACCGTTGCTCTCAAGCCCTTATAAGCCTAGAAGACAAGATGCATGCCTTGGGGAAAGTTGGAAGATCATTCCAGGGCAAGTAACCTATATCCTAAGTGAGTTTACAGTAATCCAGAGAGGGTTAGCTGGGAGGAGTCTGGTTTTGAGGGCTAGATGACTTCCACAGCCTCTAAACTTTGCATTTTCCTAGAAGGCCTCCCTCTTGCTGTCATACAAATCAGATTGGTTACCAGGGACCAGACTTGGAGCTTTCCTGTCTAGCCAGGGATGCTGTGAGAATTTTCAGTTGGTGAGCAGTCTGCTGTAACCTCTTCCCTTTGGTATCTGCTTAAAGTATGTCATGAATGGGCCTAGATCTCAGGGTGTCTGACCAGAACTTCAGAGAGCTGCCAGAAGATTCTTCTATCCAGGACTTTGTGGCTAAGCTTATGCTTATGGGCAGGGTTGGCCTGATGGGTAGCAAGCCACCCAGACTACCTACAAGGGATATTTGTGGGATGTGACAAGTTTCTCCGAAATACCTCATATAATAGCTGTGTCAGTAGCTGAAGTCATGGAATCATTCCTCTTGGCTAGAGAAATGTCCCCTGTTAGATGTGTGTGGACCAGGGAAGTTTTGTTGTTGTTGTTCAGTTGCTAAGTTGTTTCTGACTCTTTGTGATCCTGTGGACTACAGCATGTCAGCCCTCCCTGACCTTGACTATCTCCTGGAGCTTGCCTAAGTTCATGTCTATTGAGTTGGTGATGCTGTCTAACCATCTCATCCTCTGCTTCCCTCTTCTCCTTTTGCTTCCAATCTTTCCCATCATCAAGGTCTTTTCCACTGAGTCGGCTGTTCATATCATGTGGCCAAAGTACTGGAGCTTCAGCATCAGTCCTTCTAATGAATATTCGGGACTGATTTCCTTTAGGATTGACTGGCTTGATCTCCTTGCTGACCAAGGGACTCTCAAGAGTATTCCCCAATTCCACAATTCGAAAGCATCAATTCTTTGGCACTCAGCCTTCTTTATGGTCCATCTGTCACATCCATACATGACTACTGGAAAAATCAAAGCTTTGACTAGATGAACCTTTGTCAGCAAAAGGATGTCTCTGCTTTTTAATACACTGTCAAGGTTTGTCATAGCTTTTCTTCCAAGGAGCAAGTGTCTTTTAATTTCATGGCTTCAATCACCATCTGCAGTGATTTTGCAGCCCAAGAGAATGAAATTTGTCACGGTTTCCACTTTTTCCCCTTCTATTTGCTATGAAGTGATGGGACCAGATGCCATATCTTAGCTTTTTGAATGTTGAGTTTTAAGCCAGCTCTTCACTCTCCTCTATCACCCTCATCAAGAGACTCTTTAGTTCCTATTTGCTTTCTGCTATTAGAGTGGTATCATCTGCATATCTGAGGTTGTTCATATTTCTCCTGGCAATCTTGATTCCAGCTTGTGAGTCTGGATCCAGTCAGACATTTTACATGATGTACTCTGCACATAAGTTAAATAAACAGGGTGGATTGAGAGCATGGAGTCTTAGACGCTGAACCATCAGGGAAGTCTTGGAATGAGTTTGGGATGAATATAAGGTTCTATATCAAGGTTCATGAGGAAAAAAAAAAGAAAAAAACAGTTATAGAGCAAAAGCCAGGGAAAGAGACTGAAAGTGTTGATTGTGTTTAAAAGATCCCTGAAAGTGATTGGTTGCGTGAAAGCTCAGTATAAGCCAACGGTATAGTATGGCTGCTAGAAAAGTGTGTGTAAACTGACACACTTGGCTGAGGGGAGGGGGGACATTTTTCCTAAACTCTTCGCTTTTTGGACCAAGAAGTGAGTGAAGTTCCAGGGCCATCTCTTAACTAAGTCATCCAGAGTAAGGGCCAGCCAGGTGGAGACAGGTCTGGAAACTACATCACATGAGGAAATGAAGACATTGTGTTAAGAAAAGAGATAAGACGGGAGAGATGTCGGTTCTCTTCAAATATTGAAATGCTGCCATGGGAAGAGCGTTTGTAATTTGTTCTAACTCCCAGAACTAAGATGAATGGGGAGGGATTGGGGTGTAGATTTCAGATGAATGTGAAAACTCTTTAAGGCTGAGTGATGGGGCTACACATTTCAACACCGTCTGAGGACTCTGTAACACAGGAGACAGGCTGCCCTGTGAGTGGTGAGCTCCTTGTCCCCAGTGTAGTTTAAGCAGGAACTGGATGAGCTCCTGCAAGGAATATGGCAGCCAAATCCCTACATGGGAAGGACATGGGATGAGGTGATTCCCAAGTTCTAAGACCCCATGTTTATCTGCATCTCTGAAAGTGCCCCCAGCCAGCCCACACAGGGGTGCACGCTAGCTGACTACCAGCAGTGACTGCCATTGTGTGTCAGACTCACCCTATGGCTCAGTGGTAAAGAATCTGCTTGCAGAGCAGGAGAGCCGGGAGATGCGGGTTCAATCCCTAGGTCAGGAAGATCTCCTGGAGGAGGAAACGGCAACCTACTCCAGTATTCTTGCCTGGGAAATCCAATGGACAGAGGGGCCTGGGGGCTACAGTCCATAGGGTTGCAAAGAGTTGGACTCAACTGAGCACACACACACACACACACACACACACACACACACATATGACCATTGTGTGAATTGGGGTCATGCCTGTTACACACACACACACACACACACACACACGCACGCACGCAGAGAAGGGATGTCTGCTAGTGTGTGTTCTCATGTTTTCTCTCGACCTCTGGCACATCATGACTTTGGCTTTGAAAGCAGACACTTTCCACCCTCACTGTTCTGCATCACAGTGAAAATTAAAGCCCCACCTCCCCTCGATGTCCCCCAGGTGGGGCTCATAAATTCAAAAGTGGCCAAGCGTGAAGAGTCAAGTTAATGACTTCTCTGTGTCTTGTGACCCTAGGCACAAAAGATCAGTCTAATGAAGATCACAGAGACACCCCCATCTCTTCTCACCCTTATTTTGAATGGGCGTGACCAGGTTCTAGCATATCCACCCTCGTAGATGCCTGGAGGTTGAAGACAGATCACAGACCATTAGAGATGACCCTCACAGGCTTGTGCCTTCTCCAGAGCACATTGAAATTTCCCCAAGCAGCGAGTGGAAGAAAACGGCATCCGTCTAGACCAAGCTCATCCCACTCTGGGATGCCAGAGGCGTGAGTCACTAAGCCCTGGGGCCTGGAGGATGGAATTTCACTCCATGAGCTAACTGTGCTTCCGTGGACTCCTACATCTGCCTGGGGCATCCTCAGGGGCCCCCGACACTTCATAAATTCCCTTCTAGAGGAGGGGAAAAGTGCTTCTTCTTCGGAGGGATGACCCCACCCAGAGAGAGTTTGGCCAGAGCACAGAGCAAGTCCACTCCCTTCTTTAAGATGAGTTGGTTGATTTTGATCCCTTCCAGCTATGACAGTCTGTAATCCGGAGTGGCAGTGGTTTCTCCTTCAGAATGGCACAGCACGCACTCATCGTTTACAAGGGGGTTTAAACAATCTGTAGGGGGGAATATCAGATGATTTCTGGAAAAGTGCATGCAGACTATAAAACGTTATAAGAGATTTGCCTTACTGCTGATTCACCAGCCTGGGTTCATTTCTTTCCAGAAAATTAACCGAGAAGGACCTCCATTCTCCCCTTTGCTGTGGTCTAAGTTTTAGACCCCAGAGTGGGAGGCAGGACCCCTGAGTTCTGGCCCTTTTGGAGCCTGAGACTTGCAACTATATGTCCAGAGGGACTGACCTTTCTTGGGTCCCTGGACACCTCACTGTAAAACAGAATTTTACACAGGGGGAAATAAAATGAGTCCTGGGCCAATTCTCAAAACCTTCTTCAAAAGAGGAAAGCAGGAGCAAATAATAAATGTTCAATACTGTTGGTTTCAAGTGCATAAATCTTTTCTAAACCTATAAAACAGAGCTCCAAGCAAACCTCCCAGGAGTTCAGAGGCTCTTAAACTGAGAGGCTTTGTTTCCTGTCTGTGGCTGTGGACAAGTTGGAAAAAGCATTAGATAAGGGGAGATTACAAATCCAGATGCCCTTGTGAGCAGCCGTCCCTGCTCTGGCCCATCTGCACATTGCTAAGTCATGTGCTCATAGAGAGGCTCGTGGCTGGGGCCGGGTGCTGTTAGGTCAGGGAACATAACGGGTCTTTTCCTTTTCTTCAGCCTCCCCACCTCATTTTCTTCTCTACTCATTTTTTAAAACTTATTTTTTATTTTTGGCTGCTCTGGGTCTTCGTTGCTGCATGTGGGCTCTCTCTAGTTGTGGTAGGGGGGCTTCCGCTTGTAGTGGCTTCTCTTGTTGCAGAGCACAGGCTCTAGGGTGCACGGGCTTCAGTAGCTGTGGAGCATGAGTTTGGTTGCCCTGCGACATGTGGGATCTTCCCAAACCAGTGATCAAACCCGAGTGTCCTGCATTGGCGGGCAAATTCCCAACCCCTGGACCACCAGGGAAGCCTCTACCATTTTTGAAAGGTTCTAACTGCCAAAGCAGTTAGGTTCCCAGAACTGATTAGAAATCCTCCAGCTGTGAGATTTAAGGGTGGCCTATGGGCTTTTCCGGTGTCTCAGATGGTAAAGAATCTGCCTCCAGTGCTAGAGATCTGGGTTCGATTCCTGGGTCAGGAAGATCCCCTGGAGAAGGGAATGGCTACTCATTCCAGTATTCCTGCCTGGAAAATTCCATGGACAGAGAAGCCTGGTGGGCTACAGTCCATGGGGTTGCAAAGAGTCGGACACGACTTAGTGACTAACCACACATCCTCTGAGTGGCCTCAGAGCCCCAGTTTCTCCTTTGTGACAGCAGGCAGCCAAGGAGGTCTGGAGGGGCCAGGAGGAGGATGAATACGGAGCTGGGAGGAGCATATTCACTTCCAATGGTGGGGGCATCCGGTACCCACCCCCTCCACACTCTCACCTCCTACTGGAGGGACCCGGAGACCTGAAAAACCTCTTTCTTCTGCTCTTAACCACAGGGACGGAGGCTGTTGTGCATTTTTTAAATTCCAGGAGTCCAGGTTTTTATTAGTCACAGTTAACTGCCAAATGCTTCAGGGCTTTCCCCCCAGCAGCAACCTTATCTCCCCAGCATCTGGGGGCTCTTGAGGGTGGAAGCCTGAAGCCAGGAAAGGGGTAATTAACTCTTTATGCTAAGTCACTTCAGTCATGTTCGACTCTGTGCGACCCCATGGCCTGTAGCCTGCCAGGCTCCTCTGTCCATGGGATTCTCCAGGCAGGAATACTGGAGTGGGTAGCTATTTCTTACTCCGGGGGATCTTCTCAACTCAAGGGTCGAACCCAGGTTTCCTACATTAAAGGCAGATTCTTTATCATCAGAACCACTAGGGAAGCCCATAATTAACTCTAGAAAGGTCCAAACACTTCCCAGCCAGGAATTTAACCCCCTACTCCCCATCAGAGAGGAGGGGCAGCAGATTGCATTGGGCGGTTTAGGAAAGAACGGTGGGTCTGTTTTCATCTCTGTGCAGTTTAGAGGGTGGTGGTCCCTCCAAGCTAAATATAGCCCTACTTCCCCGGATGGCTGCTGCGTAGCTGGCCGGCTTCCCTCTGCGGCAGAAGGAATGGTAGCAAGTGGGCAGTTTGTGTTGGACCCTTCAGTAAGTGGGTAGAGGACCATGGTGGGAGCCCACAGCCTCTGCCCAACTGTCAAGCTAGACCATCACATATCACTCTCCTGGGTTTTCTCTCCCTGCCTACAGGGAGCTTGGGCAAGAAGAGGTATTATATATACCCTGTCTGGTGCTAATATTCCATGATTGTGTTTATCGAGAGCCTTGACATGGTCTAGGCTCACCAGCCACCACAGGGGCACAAGAGAAGGAGTTCGAGGGTGACCTATTTTTCACCACATCCAGGAAGCAAGAGGGCATTTATGCAGCTAACAGAACAGAATATTCAAAACTGGGCACATCCTGGCAAACTTGGGAGCCCAACTCCTGGCCAGTGTACTGTATGCACAACCCTTTGAAAATCATAAACACCATTATAATTACTTGTAAGTTGAAAGAAATAGGTAATGTTTTACTTACTCGTTAGATGAAGTCAGTGACTAAGTAGCCTTATAATTTGTTTTAGATGAAATAGATGAATGGTAATATGTACTCCAACTGTAAAATTTTTAAAAATTAATTAATTTTTGGCTGCTCTGAGCAGGCTTTTTCTACTTGCGGCAAGGAGGGCCCTATTCTCTCGTTGTGGTGCATAGGCTTCTCATTGCGGTGGTTTCTCTTGTTGTAGAGCGCGGGCTCTAGGGGCCGGGGCTTCAGTAATTGAGGCCCTAGAGCTCAGGTTCAGCACTTGTGGCACAGGGGCTTAGTGGCCCCATGGCATGTGAGATCTTCCTGGACCAGGAATTGAACTGGTGTCCCTGGACTCTTAACCACTGGACCACCAGGGAAGTCCTGTTCTCCGACTTTGAACAGTGTGGATGGGATGGTAAATTGTTGCAGCAGTTTCAAAAGGGAGAGGTTCATGGGGAGAGATTCATGGGAGGGATTCTCTATGGAAGAAGTAGGGGCTTGAGCTGGGCTGGAGAAAGCTTCTCTCTGCCCTGGTTGAGAAGGTCTTTTCTGCAGGGTGGGGCTTCTGATATGACTAGGGTAGAGGGTGGTGACAAAGGGACCAGGTGACACATTAGAGTTAGCCACGCCAGAGGGGTCAGTGACAATGAATGCCCCCGCCCCATCTCCATGCGGCTGTTGCTAAGGCAGCTGGAGGCTGTCTGTTCAGTCATTCATTCAGTACAGTTTAATTGAGCACCAGATTCTATGCTAGGTACTGGGAATCACTGATGATATTCAAGGACAGTCTCACCGTCCTGAAGTTTGCTATCCAGTAGTGGAGAAAGGGGCTTCCCTGGTGGCTCAGATGGTAAAGAATCTTCTGCAATGCAGAAGACCAGAGTTTGATCCCTGGGTTAGGAAGATCCCCTGGAGAAGGGAATGGCTACCCACTCCAGTATTCTTGCCTGGAGAATCCCAGGGACGGAGGAGCCTGGCGGGCTACAGTCCACGGGGTCCAGAGTCAGACACAGCTGAGTGACTGACACACACACAGTGCAGTCATTACTTTGTCACCATGGTGATGGTTGCTAGGAGGAGAGGCATCAGGCTTCCCACCTGGGAGCGGGCCGGGCGGTTTGGCCAGGTCCACAGACTTGCTTGGTCTGTGCCTCGGCACTCCCGCTGGCTTGGAGGGACCAACTGCAGGCGCAGGTGTCGTGCCAGCTTCCTGCGGTCAGCAGCTCTTGCCTGGTCTCCAAGGAAGCAGCCTCTGTTACCTGCTCCACTGCTTTCAGGTTGGAAAATGAAACAGAGCATTTGATTCTCCTGCAGCGTTGCAAAGCTCTTGGTTTATAGAAGGGCCCAGACTGCCAGCTTTCTCCTTCGGTGGTTCGGCACGGCCTCAGCTCTGGTGCCACTCCCATCCCGACCCCCTCCACCCAGGCAGGTCTCCATCACACAATGCTGAGCAACAGAAGTCACCGCACTGCCTTCCCTCTTCCCTTTCATCCATCTGGCCCAGTTGGAATCACTGGCTCGAGAATGTTCCCAGGAACTTCTTAGGCTGTGAATTTCAGATTTGATCATCAAAAGGGGATAATTACAGTGTAGCCAGCCTCTTCCAGTACAGCATGTCTCATGCTGTTTACAGATGTTACCCATTTGGATAAACTGACTGAACACGTGCTGATGGTCAGATCAGCTTTTAATTCCATTCAATAGCTATTTATTAGTCTCAGATTTCTAGGGGGAAGAGGGGAAGGTGTTAAATAGCTCAGATGGCAGGAGATCAAATGGATAAAGTGCAGCTATCTCCTTGTCCATCGGTAAGTCACACAAGAAGTGCTTATGCTGTGAAGAGAGGCAAGCCTCGATGTTTGTTTTGCATTAAGCAAAGAATAAAGAGAGTCTTTGTTACATTTCTGGCTTGAGAACTCAACATTTCTAGTTAAACTGCTTTCCTGTAATTGAATTTTTTAAAATGATTATTATTAGTAGTTTATTACAGAAATATGTGAGGACCCACTGTATGTTGTGTCTGGTGCGAGTTGCCATGAGGAATACAGGAATGAATAAAAAACAGGTCTGTCCTCGAGAGACTCACAGTCTGATGAGATGGCAGAACTCGTGGAAAGATCAATACTACAAGAGAGTCAATATAAGCCAAGGATAAACTGAGGGACTCAGCAAATGCTAGAGAATAAAGACATCAAATCTGTGTGGATGAGATATTTGATGGAGGAGGGGCTTCATGGAAGAGAGGATACTGTCTTTCCCCATCTGCCATGAGTGACTACAAGAGACTTGCTGATCTGGTTGACTAATGTCAACCTCACACAGTTCCTGGGACTGGTATCCTTCAGCTGGTATTCTTCAAATGATTGAATGAGTGAGATTGTTTCTAAGGGTCAGGAGGATGCTCACTGGTAGAGAGAAAGCAAAAAAGGATTGCAGGAAGCAGCTTGATGCTGGCGTTAAAAGAGTGATGCCAGCCTGGCAAGAAGGGATGCTCAAGGCTGGAGAAAGGACAGGGAGGGGATAGGCGGGTCTGATCAGGAAGGCTCTTGACCTGGAGTATAAGACCTCGGGGAGCCACGGGAAGATTTTGAGCCAAACACATGAGCGCACAGTGGTTAGCTGGATGGATATGCCAGCCACGTTTGAGGAGGACTGGGTCAGTCATTCATCTGCCCTGAAGAAACAGAATTGTGATGTTCTTCTCTTACTTCCACAATTCTCACTGCACACCTGCCTGGACCACACACATGGGAAGGAGATGGAAGGGTAGGAAAAGCATGGCTGGGGCAGAATGAGCCATAAGAGCAAGGAAGAGAGAGGGAGCAAGAGGCTTGCGGGCTGCAAACTAGGAGGGCGTTGCCTCGCTCAGTGAGAAGAGGGAAACCAAGGGCATCCTGGGTGCGTTTGGTGTGAGGTGCTGACTTAAGTTGCCAGGGTGGCACCTGGGAAAATGGATGTCTATCTGGAAGCCCATTTTTTAACAATAGCTGCATAGGGGCTTCCCTAGAGGCTCAGTGGTAAAGAATCTGCCTCCCAGCGCAGGAGACAGATCTCTGGTCTGGGAAGATCCCACATGCCGCAGAGCAACTAAGCCCATGCACCACAACTGTGAGCCTGTGCTCTCGAGCCCGGGAGCCACAGCTTCTGAGCCCTCCTGCTGCAGCTGCTGAGGCCCCACTGTCTAGAGCCCATGCTCCTTAACAAGAGACGCCACTGCAGTGAGAAGCCCAAACACCCTAACTACAGAGTCGCCCCGCTCACGGCAACTAGAGAAACGCCCAAGCAGCAATGAAAACCAGCACAGCCAAAAATTAAATAAATAGATACTTTAGAAAATAGCCGAAAAAATAAAGGGCTTTGAGAGCAAGATGCAGGAACTTGTTAGCTGTAGAGGCAAGGGGCTTACTAAGTGAGCAGCAGTTGTGCAGAACGAACCAGTCATCTGTTCTGGTGGGATGATGGGGGACCACTACCTCTGCATCCTCCCACCTGACACCACTCCATGGATGACTTCTCAGGTGGGAAGGCTTGGTCTGATACATTAAGTAATTAATTGCATGATTAAATGATAACTTCTAGAGGGAGGAAGGGGAAGAATTGGACTAAGATCTGGCTCTTGGAAACATGCCCTCCACAGGAGGCGATGAGCCGAGTGCCAGCTTTCAGCAGTGAAGTGCGTCCTTAGAGGGTTGCTTGCCTTGTCTCCCCCTGAATCTTTCCCTGATGCAATCCCCAACTAGACTTTCAAAACTGGTGATTTTTCCTCCTTGGCAATAGCCCCAGACTGTCACATTGTGGAATCTGCAAGTCATTCACAGATGCTGCAAATGTGAAATGTCATTCAAGCACAAGACTGGGAGACCAGCCCTAGTGATCATTCACTTGTCCTTCTTTCCACCACCCCACTAGGTACATAGCAGGGCAGATTATGGCCTCAGGGCACCCTGATTTTCCCCTTTGGAAGGCAGTGATAGTCACTCCCAGGGCTCAGACCCTCCCTGGAGATATGCTGAGTTTTGAGTAGGACAAGTCCAGAAGGTTCTGTGAATTCCTTGGTGGGAAGCCTTTTGGAGAGTTTGGTGAACTCCAGTCTCTGGCCAGAGGGCCAGCCTTCAGACTTTCGAGTTTTAAAAGGGGCCAGATATATTGACGGCTCCTGGGCTCTTGGGCTAAATGTGAAACAGGCAAGTCTAAAGAGACTTCTGTTAGAAAAGAAAAATGTGTATAGGTTTTAGTGTTTCAAATCTTCACTGCTCTTTTGAAGTTGAACTTCTGCGGGGAAAAAAATTTCTAATGCTTGCGGTTATGGAAAGGATTCCAAGGCAGTGAGGTCAGGAGGGCCATTCTGTGTGTACGTGTTTTCCTATGCAGAGCTCTCTGAACAGCCCCTGTGAGCTCGTTAGCCAGCAGCGAGCCCTGACTGCGTGCCACTGAGGGTTTCCCTGCTGCCCCCTGGCCTGAGTCCAAGGGC
Source organism: Cervus canadensis (assembly GCF_019320065.1). Classification (NCBI taxonomy): domain Eukaryota; kingdom Metazoa; phylum Chordata; class Mammalia; order Artiodactyla; family Cervidae; genus Cervus; species Cervus canadensis. The sequence goes on along the minus strand of NC_057415.1, from coordinate 4,280,917 downwards.
AGCTGGGAGGCAGCCCTCTCATCTCACGTACATTCCGGCCTGACTCATAGCTTCTCTGGGCAGGGAGCATGGAGGACTTCAAATGTGGGCTTTTATCGGGCGGACCCCCAAAGGATGCCTCAGAAGGCCGAGTCCCAGGCCCAGGTGTGTCATCTCAGTAGCTGGCAAGGGATGGGATGAAGGCAGAAGGGTGAAGACCCAGAGGCCCACTGTGGTGAGCCTGGGGCATGGACTTAGAGTCAGAACTCAGGTTTCACCCTTGTTTATCTACTTACTGGCTGTGTGAATTTGGAGAAAATGCCAAACCTCACTAAGTTTTCTTGCTTTTCACCTGTAGCCAGCCAGGGTATACCATTAGCCCTCTCACTGGTTGTTATGGGAACTGAGGAAGGGGATGGATGTAACGTTCTGAGTGCAGAGCCTGACACGTAATGAATTGGCTGGCATTTGATGAATGAGTGCTCACATAATCGTTATGATTCAGAGAAGAGCCAGGGCCCCAGGGTTGGGCAGTAGGGAGGAGGCTGGCAGGGTCCTCGGAGGGAGCGACTGTATTTTATGAGATGAATGAATGAATGACTGAGGTGGATTTGAGCCCAAGATGGTGGGAAGGAATTAGTTCTGTGGAGAGAGAAGAGGAGAAGGAACTTGCCTGACTGCTCTCCCAGGGCTTTGCAGGGAAACCCTCTGCATCTTCGTACTGCGTGCACAGACACACACTCCACACAGCACACAGACATGTGCACATCCTCCTGCACATGGACACACAGGAACATAAGCTCCCCTAGAGACACATACATGGACGCACAAGCGCGTGCAGAGACACACATCCAGAGAGACATTCATGACACCAAACATACACACTAGTGCCCACACACACACATGCAGTGAGTCAGTGGGAATACAAGAACAGTGACATCAGTTCTAGCACTTTCTCTCCTCTGAGCCTCATTTCCTGCATCTGGGACCCTAGCTGGCTTGCCCACCGGTTGTTATTCTGCTGAGGGGACACTGCCCAGCCTTAAGACAAGGGTCACTTGAGCTCCCCCACCCTGGCCTTCCTCCCTCTGGATTCACACCCTGTATCCCAGCTGAGCTGATGCTCCATGGGCCGAGATGAGGGGAAGGGGGCAGGGGGAAGGGGGGAGGGGGAGGATCTGTGAATTTAATCAAGTCTACCCAGCCTGCCTGCCCCGTGCAGCTCTCAGGGCCAACGCCACAGTGGGTAACTTCCTTCTGGGCATCACATATTCCTTACACACTGGAGTTCCAGCCTGGCCTCCCGAGGTGGTAAGTCGGAGGAGGGGGCTGGCCCACGAGCCGGTCTAGACCTCCAGCCCTTTCTTGCTCACTCCTGTCCATGTGTCTTGGTGGCGCGAGCCCTGTGGCCTGACTGGGAGCTGTAATGGATCCAAGGATCCAGGCTGGCAAACATAATCCTGCCACTGGCGGCTTTTCTTCCGCTCTGCATGGAAAGGAACCAGGGCTAGATGCCACCCCCCCCCCACCATCCCGGCCAACATACTTTCCACCACCTCGCAGGACTGGGGAAATGGGGCCTGGCTTTGCACCCTGAAGCCAGTGGCAAGGAGACCTGAATCCCTGGGCACCCAAATAATGGTTCTGTTCAAACTCCCAGTTCATTTGCATCCTGGCTGGACTGGGGTGTGGGCACCCAAATCATTGGGTTCCTCTTTGCCAGCGTCCCTGCCCAGTCCCGTGTGGCATGGTTCAGAGAGCATCACACACCAAACCTCAGGTGCTCTCTGCCTCTCTGTGGTCCTGGGAGATCACTGGAGTCACCCAGTATTCTTATCTGGAAAATGGAGATGACACTAACTATAAAGACCTCTATTGTTTGAGGATTAAGTGAGAAAATGCCCAGAAAGTAGTGGTACTTGTTATTGTCCTATTATTGTTGTTGAGCAGTCACTCAGTCGTGTCTTGACTCTTTGTGACCAGGCTGCAGCATGCCAGGCTTCCCTGTCCTTCACTATCTCCTGGATCTTGTTCAAATTCATGTTTATTGAGTCAATGATAACCATCCAACCATCTCATCCTCTGTTGTCCCCTTCTTCTCCACCTTCAATCTTTCCCAGCATCATCCTAGCTGGCTGTAGATTTGGGGCTGAGGTATAGGTGCAGACAGCCAAGGGATAAGGTTGGTTGTGGTTTAGAAGTAGTCCTCTGGGGGCTGGCCCTTTGTCAGATGGATGGAGGAGAGCAGGGAGGCAGGGACTCAGTTGGAGAGCCTTGTGAGAGCTGGTGGTGGACCCTTGGGCAGGGACTGAAAGAAGACAGGCTGGAAGGGAGAGATTCTGGAGCGTCCTTAGTGTTTGGGGCAGATTTGTGAGAACCTTGGAGAAACATAAAAGATATCATCCTGGAAAATTCCAGGTAGGCCCCTGTTCCTCCATCCAGCTTGGCCTGTTGAGGGTGTGGGCTAGGGGCAGGGACAGAGCAGCCCAGTGTCAGGGGCTGGGAGAGGAGCCCACCTTCAACTCCAGCCTTCTCCACATCCTAGCAGGCTCCTGCCTTTTCACTCACTGCCACAGAAATGGGGAGAGGAGAGGGGTGAACAGGGGCTTTCAAGACAAGGGCCTCAAGATATTCAGAATCTTTCCTTTCCTTTCCTTGGCATAGTTGCATGACTGTGTGCATCCCTAGCTCCTGGGCCCCAGGCTTGCCTCTCCTACTTGGCTGGCCTGGGTCCAGACACACACCTCCTTCCCTCCCCCTTCTCTCCAAACCCTCCCCTTTCTCTTTTGGCTTTTCACCCTGAAGACTGCTGACACGAGGGGAGCACATGAGGCGGTGTGCAACATGGCCCCACCAGCTCAGGGTATCTGGGGCTCATCTGCCCAAAATTTCAGTTTTACAGGCAGATTGCTGGGAAGGCACACACACACACTCACTCCCAGGCCTGCACGCAGATGCTTTGGAGTAAAATACAACCATCCGAATGATTTTGCCTCTAGAATACAGCATTCAAGGAATGCGATTCTCTCCTCTGCTCTTTGAGACCCCTGCATGGGGAGGCTGCTGCCCTCTGGTGTTTTTGATAGGATAGAGGAGGAGCGCTGGGCTCCCCTAAGTCTCTGATTGCCTGGGTCACCCTGCTGCTTCTCTTCTGGCTCTTGCAGCCCCATTGCATGTGCTGTGTGCTCTTGGGGAGCACCCACAGCCCCCCAAGAGCCCGAGGGGAGAGGTGGGCAGACTCTCAGGATAAGCCCAGTCTGCCGTCACCTCCCCAGGGCCAGACCAGGAAAGTCACCCATCTCCTTCCAACCCCCTCCCCTCCCAGAACATGAACATCCAAGTGGAGGACATCCGGATCCGAGCCATCCTCTCCGCCTTCCGCAAACGCACCCCGGTGACAGAGGGCTACGTGGAGGTAAAGGAGGGCAAGGCGTGGAAGCAGATCTGTGACAAGCACTGGACTGCTAAGAACTCCCGCGTGGTCTGCGGCATGTTCGGCTTCCCTGGGGAGAAGACCTACAACACCAAAGTGTACAAGTAAGGAGTCCGGGCGGGGCCTCTGCGCGGCGGGACTCTGGCCCCAGCTTGTCCTCAGTCATCTCTGCGGTGGCTCAGTGTGCATGTGTGCATGCTCAGTAGACTCTGCGACCCTACAGGCTGTAGCCTGCCAGGCTCCTCTGTCCATGGGATTCTCCAGGCAAGAATGCTGGAGTGGGTTGCCATGCCCTCCTCCAGGGGATCTTCCTGACCCAGGGGCCAAACCTGCGTCTCCTGTGTCTCCTGCATTGCAGGCAGATTCTTTGCCGCTGAGCCACTGGGGAGGCCTGCATTGACCTCGTATCGGATATTCACCCATATATACGCAATCTAGAAAGGCGGTGCTGACGAACCTATCTGCGGCACAGCAATGGAGATGCAGACATAGAATGCGGTGGCCGGGGCCACCTCTGTCCTCTGCCCCCTCGAAGTGATTATTGTGAGAAATCTGCAACTGTTAGGAAAATGAGAAACAGATCTAGTGGATTCAGTTACATTCATCCTGAGTAAATCTTGTGATGCTGTCATGGTTTCCAAAGTTAGTATCTCCCCAGGCAGGGAAAGGGGACTTAGAGTAATTTGCGGACGGGTGTCCAGTGAAGGGTTTTCAGTCCGTGACAGGCTGGTGTATTGACTGGTCATGGGGTCTTCTTATCTCCTCTAATAAGGATAATAATCTGCTTTACTGAGCACTGACTACACGCCAGGTGGCTCTGTTCTTAGTCTCTCAAGTGTTAGTTGCTCAGTCATGTCCAACTCTTTGTGACCCAATGGCAAGAATACTGGAGTGGGTAGCTGTTCCTTTCTCTAGGGGATCTTCCTGACTCAGGAATCGAACCTGGGTCTCCTGCATTGCAGGTGGATTCTTTATGATCTGAGCCACCAAGGAAGCCCTCTTAGCTGCTTAAGCATCACAATTCTAGGAAGGGGTCTATGTTACAGCTAAAGGAATGAAGTCAGAGAAAGGTGATAAACTAGGAAGTGGCAGACTCAGGATCCACCCCGGGTCTCTGGCAACAGGGTCCACCCTCCTCAAGAGTGCAGACTTACTACCTCTTCCCTTTCAAGCCAAGGAGAGAGGTGGCTTCCAGCCAGGAAACAGGGGTCCCTGCCCCAACTCTCCCCCCAGTCCCTGGGGTCAGTGCAGGCTTTGTTCCTTCCTGGGCTCAGCCTGGCTCCTTAGGTCAGAGCCTCTGGTCCACCGTGAGGGTGAGTGCTGGCTGCCGAGCTGCCTGGTGGTGATTCCTGCCCCAGCCGCCCCAGACATGGCCCAGATCTTCCTGTTTGCACAGGGTGGGATGGGGGCAGGCAGGGTGGTCCCGTTCTCTAAATAGTTTGGAGAATTCCCGCCAGCTGGCTGGCTCCTTCCCTGGAGACACCTTCTCAGCCTTTCCTTCCAATTGGAGCCAAGAAAAGTAGATCCCTTCCCCTGACAGGCTTCCTACCTGCTGGCCCCACTGGAGCCCCCAGCCTGGCACAGGTCTTCGCTCAGTCCTGGGAGCAGGAAGGCTGCCATCAGCCCTGCTCTGTAGCAGGACAGGGTGCCCGAGGCCAGGAAACACGTGGCTTGTTCAGAGGGCTTCTGAAAACCTCCTCCTCAACTGCGGGTGGACCAGAGTCATCTTCTGGCTGTTGAAGGGGGATCACTGACCTCAGGTCCGTTTGGCAGCTGGGCTGCAGATGATCCTCTCACAGACTGGGAAGTGGTACATGTACCTGGAAATTGATCAGACTGAAGCTACAGGGCCCCATCTCCCAGACCAGGAATATTATGTAGTCATTTTCTTTTTCTTAAAGCAAGATCCCATTATTGGTATTGATTTATTGATACACAATTACTGAACAGAGACTGTATTCATGTTGCATCTCGGGAGTTAGGACTCTAAGGCTTTGGTGAGCTGGATGAAACAGGGACCAAAAGGAGGCCCACCAGACCAAATTAGAAATGCTGAGTCCCCTTGGTTTCATGTAGAGAAAGGGATTCAGAAGCCTGGGGAGACTAGAATGTTGCCATGGATTTGTCATCTAAGACAAATGGGTCCAGAAGACAGATGTTTCACCATGACAGAGAGGAATAAATTTGTAAGGGAAGCCCTGACTCCCTCTCTGGTTCTTTTATTTATTTGTTTATTTGTCTGTGTCTGTCTTGGCTGTGGCATGCGAGATCTTTCATTACCATGCACAAGCTCTCTAGTTGTGGCACACGCTCTCCAGTGCTTGAAGGCTCAGTTGCTCCGCAGCTTGGGGGGGTTTTAGGTTCCCTGACCAGGGATCGAACTGTGTCCCCTGCATCGCAAGGAGGATTCTTAACCACTGGACCTCCAAGGAAGCCCCCCCTCCCTGGTTCTTAAGAGCTCCCTGAGGGTTCTTCTCTAAGCCAGACCTCAGGGCTGCAGTCCCTGCAGGTCAGGAAACCTAAAGGCAGTGGGGGTAATTAGATCCCCAGTGGCAGGGACCCGGTGACAGCACTCAAGGCCAAAGGCAAGATGGGCGTGGCTACTAAGTGGCCAACAAAGTCGAAGCAGCAATCAAAATAGACTGGCCCCTGCAGACTTGTGGGGTTGACCAGTTGATCCAGCTGGCTGTCTCATGGTGTTCCCAGGAATGAAATAGGAAGCCTGTTTGATTCTTATTCAATCTGTAAAAGCAGAAAAGTTCTAGGTTAAGAGAACAAAAACCTGATCTGAATCATAAAAACAGGTCCAGCCCCTCAATGTCCAGACTTGAGAAAGTTTACAGACCTATAAGCCCTTGAATGAAGAGGAGGCCAGGTCTCCTTGAAGAAGGACTGTGGCACACTGCCAGAAGTGTACCCTGTTAGTCATTTACCCAACGGGACCTATGACCTTTTACCAAGGTCACTGTATTGTACACTGGAGAAAAGGAAATGATCAGAACTGTCAGGAACCACTGGACACAGGCTCTGAATGGACCCTGGTTCCAGGGACCCAAACATCACTGCGGCCCACAGTCAGAGTATGGATGTCAGGTGATCAGTGGAGGTTTGGCGCAGGTCCATATCACAGTGGGCTCGGTGGGTCCCCGAACCCACGCTATGGTTATTTCCCTGGTTCCAGAATGCATAATTGAAGTGGACAGTCTCACAGAGCTGGCAGAATCCCTCCCAAGCCTGGTTTGCTCCTTGGCTGGAGGAGAGCCAGGTGGACTTCTCATTTTCAGTTGAATCAGTTCAGCTCAATGTTACCCAGCCATCAGCCTAGATGCCTCTTTCTCAAGCAACCTTCCCGCTTGGCCAGTGCCTGTCCTGTAACTCCAGTCGCCCACCATCAGGCCTAGAGTGGGTTGTCCATGTGTGCATGTGCGTGCTAAGTCACTTCAGTTGAGTCCGACTCTTTGTGACCCCATGGACTGCAGCCTACCAGGCTCCTCTGTCCATGGGATTCTCCAGGCAAGAATACTGCAGTGGGTTGCCATGCTCTTCTCCAGGGGATCGTCCCAACCCAGGGACAAAACCCACGTCTCTAATGTCTCCTGCATTGGCAGGCAGGTTCTTTACCTCTAGAGCCCCCTGGGAAGCCCCTCCATCCTCCCCAGTGCCTCCTGTCTGCATCCCCACGTCTGCATCCCGGGGTGGGGGAGGGGTGGCCTGTGAGAGTGACTCATGGGGGCGGGGTGGGCTGCCCTGGTGGAGGCCTGTGGAGGGTTGCATTCCTGTGATCTGATGTCAGAGGACAGAGGGGCTCTCTGGGGAGGGAAGAGCAGCTCTGTCTGCTGAGGGAGCCTCTGTGTTGAGAGCTCAGCACATCTGTTCCTGGGAGAGGCTGGTGGTCACTGAAAACTGGGAGCTAGAAGATGTTCCGATGCAGTGAGATCTGACCGCTCCCCATGCCCCTGACATCCCCTGGGTGTGTTTGCTTGCCTGACTTGTGTCTAGCAAGCTACAATATCCTACCCACCACAAGTGTGATCTGCTGTCCCAGGTACGAGTGTCATGGGAAACAAACTGGAGGTTGTGTTTCCAAGAGCAGGGCTTTCCAGGGAATGGGGAGGGGCGGTGGCTCTTGGAATTCTTTTTCACTTCTTCTTTATTCATTTATTTTGGCTACGCTGGGTCTTCATTGCTTTGCACAGGCTGTCTCTTGTTGCGGCGAGCGGGATCTACTCTTTGTTGCGGTGCAAACGTTTCTTGTTGCAGTGGCTTCTCTTGTTGTAAAGTACAGGCTCTAGGGTGCATGGGCTCTGTAGCTGCAGCTCCCAGGCTCTAGAGCACAGGCTAAGTAGCTGTGATGTGTGGGCTTAGGTGCTCCGCAGCATGTAGATCCTCCCGCACCAGGGGTCGAACTTGTGTCCCTGCATTGGCAGGCAGACTCCCATCGACTGTGCCACCAGGGAAGCCCTGGCTCTTGGGATCATTAACAGTCCTCCTGTGTCGTTCTGTGCTCTGGCTGTAGCTATGTTGAGCGCAAACCCTGAGCTTTCCAAGACAGTCCTTTTTCTTCCAAGGATTCTGTGTCGTTGAATGCATAGACTAGAATAACTACCAGTCACAGTTTTTGGTAAGGAGAGATATCAGTGGCATCTGTCAGGTTTATCCTTCCTCTCTGTTCACATCCCATTCACTCTGAGGCAAAGCAGAAACTTCCAGGCCTGCTAGACCAGTAGGGACAGGACTCCGCTTCTGTTCATCTGGGGCCAACTTGCCCTGGGCAGCCCCTCCTCTGGGCAGTCCGGCAGCAGTGCGTCTCACTGGATTCTGCCAATCACCGATGAGCCCACAGACTTCAAAGACCCGGGACAGGAGAGAGGAAAGGGTAGCTTCCCCCCTTCGCTGCTTTGGTAACCACAAGTCTGTTTCCTATGTCTGTTGAGTCTGTTTCTGTTTTGTAAATATTTTGTAATATTTGTTTTAGATTCCACACATAAGTGATATCCTAGGATATTCGTCTTTTTCTGTCTGATTTACTTCACTTAGTATAATCATCTCAAGGTCCGTCCATGTTGTTGCAAATGACGTTATTTCATTCTTTTTTTGGCTGAGGGATATCACATTGTGTTTGTCTCTCCAAGATCCCTTTTTACACTTTGCATCTATAGGCATCAGTATCATATGTCACTACACTGAGTTAGGGGCTTCCCAGGTGGCGCTATTGGTAGAGAACCTGCCTGCCAGTGCAGGAGATGTAAGCGACTTGGGTTCGGTCCCTGGGTTGGGAAGATCCCCTAGAGGAGGGCATGGCAATCCACTGCAGTATTCTTTCCTGGAGAATCCTATGGGCAGACAAGCCTGGTGGGCCATGGTCCATAGGGTCACAAAGAGTCAGACGTGACTGAAGCGACTTGGCATGCACACACACTGAGTTAGACCCTTGTCTCCTAGAACGTGAGCTCCCTGAAAGCGGGAAGCCATGACTGCCCTTCCAGGTCTGGCTCCCCAGTGCCCAGCATGACCAGTGATTGCTGGCAGACATGCCCTGCAGAGCCCTGTCTGGAGCAAGACTGAACTGCAGGAGTGGGGACCATGTCTGACCCCCGGGCAGGGGTCAGTTGCCCAGCTGTGGACGAAGGGAGGGGTGGGCAGCGTGATGTCTTGGTCACCTGCCCTGTCTCGCCTTCCGCAGAATGTTTGCCGCCCGCAAGAAGCAGCGCTACTGGCCATACTCCATGGACTGCACAGGCACGGAGGCCCACATCTCCAGCTGCAAGTTGGGCCCTCAGGTGTCGCTGGACCCCGTCAAGAACGTCACCTGTGAGAATGGGCTTCCGGCTGTGGTGAGCTGTGTGCCCGGCCAGGTCTTCAGTCCTGATGGACCGTCAAGATTCCGGAAAGCCTACAAGCCAGAGGTGAGGATGGGGTGGCAGATTTGGTACCTGGAGGGGTGGGCTGGTGGTTAAAGGATCAGACAGGGACCCCCCCCCACTCCCCCCGCCAAGAGAACCGGCAGCAACTCGGACCACTTTTCTAGAGGGCAGGAAGATGCAGGACACTTGTCAGGGCCAGCCTCATTGACAGATGCCGCTGGTGGGGTGTGACCAGCAGCTAGGAGCCTGTCCCCAGTCACGAGCACCCCTACCTGTCCTTCTGACACTGCTGCTCACCTCCGAGACTAGTGTGCCCCCAGGGCAGACAAACACCGCGAGAGGGCTATGCCTCACTACGGACCACCACAGGTTCTGTGCGCTGTCTGTGGACCAGCACGAAGGGTCGGGGTGGGCGGTGAGAACTAGGGGCTTCTGGGAGATTCCCTGAGAAATCAAGCATCCTAGAGCCGTTGGCAGGCTGCTCCGGTGGCTTAGATGGGAAAACAATTCTCCTGCAACGCAGGAGACATGAGTTCGATCCCTAGGTCAGGAAGATCCCCTGGAGAAGGGAATGGCCACCCACTCCAGTATTCTTGCCTGGAGACTCTCATGGACAGAGGAGCCTGGCGGGCTACAGTCCATGGGGTCGCAAAGAGTCAGACACGACTGAGGGACTAACACTCACTTTCAGAGCCGTTGGAAATGTGATCCACCTCTCAAAAGCATAAGAAATCAGATACATGGTTTTCAAACAGGTTTTACTTATTCTGCATCAGAAAGAATAACAACTTTTAAAAGCTTTCACAGAGTTAGTACAGAAAGGCCCTACATATGGATGACTTTTCTTCTAAGAGTACGTTAAAAATCCAGTTGGTACATAAGTCCAGCAAAATTAGCCTAGGTACCCAACTAACACAATCAGTTATGTACCACTGCTTTTACATTTGCTTCTGGACATCCTAGGCTTGAAATAAAAATGTGGTACTGCTATATTCTATGGGCTTTCCTGGTGGCTCAATGATAAAGAATCCACCTGCCATTGCAGGAGACAAGGGTTCGATCCCTGGGTCGGGAAGATCCCCTGGAGAAGGAAATGGCAACCCACTCCAATATTCTTGCCTGGGAAATGCCATGGACAGAGGAGCCTGGTGGACTACAGTCTGTGGGGTCGCCAAGAGTCGGATACGACTTAGTAACTAAACAACAACAACTACATACTATACTACCTACACACATATGTGTATATACACGACAGTGTATAGTACTTATAGTAAAATACAGAAAAGCATGACACTCGGAGAGGGTGCAGCCAAGTGACAGTGGACGCTGGACACTAACTCACTTACGTGACTGGACATGCAAACACAAGTTCACATCTTTGAAAGTTCACAACTTGAAGGTTCATACATAGGGGACTTCCTGTAAATGGAAACATGTCGTCACCACATCTATGTTATCTGTGCCTCTTATCAGGCTGTATGTTTGTGAATCAGTACCTGCATGTGGGGGGAGGTGTATTAAAGAGGTGTGGATGCACATCTGAATTTTCATCCCCATCTCAACGGATTGATTCCTCAGGACCGGTGAGCTGTCCCGGCCAAGGCAGGCTTGATGACTCCTCTAAAGAAGAAAAGTGAAAGAAAGTGAAAATGTTAGTCACTCAGTATTGCCTGACTCTTTGTGACCCCATGGACTATAGCCCACCAGGCTCCTCTGTCTGTGGGAATTCTCCAGGCAAGAATACTGGAGTGGGTTGCCATTCTCTCCTCCAGGGGATTCCCAACCCAGGCATCGAACCCAGGTCTCCCGCATTGCAGGGGGATTCTTTACCACCATTTGAGCTACTCGGGAAGCCCCCCGAAGAAGAGCAAGTGCACTATCCTCTCTTCCCTCGGAAATCACCAGTTGGCTCATCTTTTTTCCCACTCTCCTTTTCGCACATATCCCTAAAGGTTCTCTGTGACATGCATGTCTGGAAACTACTAATCCGGGCCAGTGTGTGGGAACAGTAGAGGGATAGTGTAGGAAAAAGAGCTAATCATTTATTAACGAATGATGCCCTGTGCCAGACAAAACTTGGGAATTGGTATTTTGGGGGAGGGGATAGCAACAGCCCCTCCCCAAGTCGAGGCAGCCTCACTCTGCATCTGCTGTCCCCTCCCCCATCTCTCCCCCCATGCGTGCGTTTGTGCTAAGTCACTTTAGTCGTGTCTGACTCTGTACCACCCTATGGACTATAGCCTGCCAGGCTCCTCTGTTCATAGGATTCTCCAGGCAAGAATACTAGAGTGGGTTGCCATACCCTCCTCCAGGGGATCTTCCCGACCCGAGGATCGAACCTACATCTCTTGTGTCTCCTGAATTGGCAGGCAGGTTCTTTACCACTAGTGCCACCTGGGAAGCCCCCCACCCCATCTCCCTCTCCAATCTCTCCTCTCCATCAACATCTATCAACCTGCTCATGGATAGGGAATGAGCCCCTATCTACTTGTCCAGTAGAAACGGGAAACTGATGCAGAAACCAGATAAACAGCTTTGGATGCTGTATTTGGAAAGGCTGGGGTGGTATATTTGGACAAAAGAATAAGCCTTAAATAAAGGCGTGAGATGAATGCAGCAAGTCCAGGCATCGACCAGAGGATGTGGAAACTCTTTGGGGTGTCTTCCAGATACTTCTGGCCAGCAACCAGCCCTCCCGCACCCTCAGCCTGCCCCACAGGGGCCTCCAAACTTCACGGACCTGACCACACATCTCACGTGTGCCGGCAGGCCACACAGGCACACCTGGACAGTGCCAGCCCCCACGGCCCCTCGCTTCCCCCCCCAGCCACATGATTTGATGGCCACATCCTTTCCACAGTCTCAGCCTGAGCCTCTGAGCTTGCCTCATGTGTCATCCAGAATACCAGGTCCTACTGTTTTGGATTTCCTCTTACTGTGTGGTTGAAAGCAGAGGAATCAAGTTATACCAAACCAATTAAAAAAAAAAAAAGATCAAGCGAGGCTTACATCACATTTTCCCTTCTTTCTTTTCCTCCAGGGCCAGCTGACTCTGCCTGGCCACTGCTAGATGGGGTGAGGTTACTTGGAACTCTGCCTCCCACAAGCTTGAGTCACGGACAGTCCACTCCATGGGAAGGGGACCCTGGAATCTGGCTAGGCAGCTTGGGAAGGGAAGTGGGGGATGGGAAAGGTCATGATTCTACAGCCGTCTGGCTGGATGCAGCAGTTGTATTTGTCGTGTTCTGCTAAAGCTAGAATGAAGATTCCTGAAGCCAGTGAGGGGTTTTGTAGCCCCTCCCTGTCCCTCTTTTCTTCCCCCTCTATGCCAGGTCAGTAAACTGGGGTGCAGGCCTTGACTAGAAGATGGGGACACAGCCTCTTGTTTGATGTCTTAGCTTTCAAGGTGACCGGTGGTGGTTTTCTTAGAGGTGATGGTGGTTTTAGTTGCTCAGTCATGTCCGACACTTTCAACCCTGTAGACTGTAGCCCACCAGGCTCCTCTGTCCAAGGGATTCTCCAAGCAAGAATACTGGACGGGGTTACCATTCCCTTCTCCAGGGGATTACCATTCCCTTCTCCAGGGGATCTTACCAACCCAAGGATCGAACCCGCATCTCATGCATTGCAGTCTCCTGCATTGCAGGTAGCTTCTTTACCGACTGAGCCATGAGGGAAGCTCAAGGTGACTGGTATATGTTAATGTTTGAAAGACGCCACCACCAACCAGGCCTGCCTCATTCCAGGGTGGGATGGAAGTGGGATGCCTCCATCAGTGAGTGGGATGGAGTCCGGGGCTGTGAACTGCAGAGGCCAAAGTAGGACAGTGACTCTGGTCTGATCCCACACACACAGAAGGGCTGCAGTTACTCCACACTCCCTTTGTATTGAATCAAATAGAAGCAATCATTCAGAGCCTCACAGCCTTCTGAGTTACCCATCCCCAATGTGCGCATGCACACACACACACACAAACGGATGCAAAGCAGGGTATGTGGGCAGATGGGAGTCAAATGACCCATCTCCTATCTTGTAAGGTATGATCCAGTGGGATTAAGATGCTTGTGAAGAGTGGGTCTTACTCCTGTGCAATTATAAATAAACCCCCTAAGACTATTAAGGCTTCAAGGCCAATGGTGAGCAATTAGGGGCAATTAAACTATAACTGGGCTTCCCAGGTGGCACGGTGGTAAAGAATCCACCTGCTAATGCAGGAGACACAGGAGATGGGGGTTCAATCCCTGGTTTGGGAAGATCCCCTAGAGAAGGAAATGGCAACCCACTCCAGTATTCTTGCTGGGAAATCCCATGGACAGAGGAACCCAGCAAGCTGCAGCCCGTGGGGTCACAAAATAGTGGGAGGCGACTTAGTGACTGAACAACAAACTGTAACCACCTGCTCTCTCTGAATAGCTGGCGGGGCTGTGTCTCCTGAAGGGCTGGCCTGGTCTGGGCTTGGAGTAGAGTCGGGAGTTGCAGAAGCAGGAGTGGTGACCAGGCTGAAGTCCAGCTGCAGGACACATGTGGGTCTTAACCAGTGGGAGGCGCCCCATCCCCTTGTCTGGGCAGAACTCCAAGTCTTGGCTGCCTCGATCAGGCCCCGCCCTCTCACCCTCTGTCTTCCTTCTCCTGCCTCTCATGGGCCTGCAGGGCAGGATTCTTGCGGTGTGATCACGTTAGTGCCCCGGAATCTCCCCTAGGGCTGGACAAGCACTCTGTTACCCGTCTGATAGAATTAGGATCGTTTGGAATCTGCAGACTTTGTGGGTAGGAGCGTCTTTCGATAGTGCTGAAGCTTCAGGTTCTGGAGTGAGGGCGTGGAGGGAAGGGCCTAGTGGTTAGGCCCTAGAACAAGGATGGACAGGGACGAGGGGTTGATGAGAGTCCCTGAGGGGCGGCCCGTGGTCCAGGACAAAGACTGCAAGGGGAGCCTGCAGAGCGCTGGACACACAGTGCGCATGCGCGCTTCCCGTCCCCTCCGCAGACGCTCGCTCAGACGGCGCGCTGTCAGCTCCTAGTCTGGTGCCTGGGTTTGGAGTGGGGAGGCGGGGGGCATCGTGAAGAGAGGGCAGCAGGCTGTGCTCAGCAAGACGGTGTATCTCTTCAGCAACCCCTGGTGCGGTTGAGAGGTGGCGCCAACGTCGGGGAGGGCCGCGTGGAGGTGCTCAAGAATGGAGAATGGGGTACCATCTGCGACGACAAGTGGGACCTGGTGTCTGCCAGCGTGGTCTGCAGAGAGCTGGGCTTCGGGAGTGCCAAAGAGGCCATCACGGGCTCCCGGCTGGGGCAAGGTAAGGCGTGGGGAGAGCGTTCCTTGGCCTCTCTTCACAGAAAGCATCACGTGGGAGCCCAGCCTGGGCTGGCTTTGTCCTTTCCAGTCCCTCTGGCTTTGCCTCCTCCCTCCAGCACCTGCTTCCCAGGTGGTGCTAGTGGTAAGGAACCCTCCTGCCAATGCAGGAGACATAAGAGACGCGGGTTCTATCCCTGGGTTGAGATGATCCCCTGGTGTAGGAAATGGCAACCCACTCCAGTATTCTTGCCTGGAGAATTCCATGGACAGAGGACCCTGGCGGGCTACAGTCTGTGGGGTCGCAGAGAGTCGGACACGACAGAGTGCACACCCACATATCCAGCACCCCTGCTGTGTCAGACAGTCCTACACCTCTCTCCAGGTAGTTCAAGCTGGAAGGGAGTTAGAGAACATTGTCCCCATTTTATGGATTTGGAAGCTGAGGCCCCGAGAAGGAAGTAAACAACCAAGATAAGACAAATTAGCAACCATTGGATATTCTAACAGAGGTTTCCCAACTCCTAACCCAGTGCTCCCCACGGCCCCACTGAGAAAGTTGGAATTTCCAGGCCCTTTCTCCAGGAGAAGAACTCGGAATTCATGAGGCTGTGGACTACCCCAGGCAGAGAATCCCAAATCTTACTTTTCCCCCCTAGGTTAGCGCTATGAACATTCTCTCCCTGCCACCAGAGGTTGGGAACAGTTTGCCCTTCACCCAGTGTCTTGAGCTGCTAAGAGAAAAAGGGGCCTGGTTTTTGTTAAGTGTCCTAAACAAATCTTTCTTCTGAGCAAGGAGCAAAAGTATAGGAGGCTTTCAAGCCCGTCACCCTGTTGAGAGGAATGTTGTAAACATGATATGACAGCTCAGTAGGTAACTTTCTCTTCCGAGCCCTGTGAAGACCATTGCTCGGTGTCAGCCCCTGTCCTGCAGAGAATGGAATCTTCGCTCCAGACTCTGCAGCCCAGAGAGCATCCAGCCTTCCCCCCAGAGAACTGTGTTGAGCAGAGGAGAACAGTCTTCTGGAATCTTCTCACCACTGACCCCCAGGGAGGCTGCTGCAGCCCGGGGATTGCTGTGGTTTGTAGAGGGTGGGGAGGAAGGAGAGCGGGCTGCAGGCGAGGGTGGGCTGTCCTGTCCTGTGGGGAGAGGATGTTTCCACGCTGTCAGACATAGGGCCGTCGCCCTGTAGAAAGGAATGTGGTTAGGTCATTGATCACAGCCTGAAGGAAATAATAGCCAGTGGACCCGAGAGAGTCTTAGAATCATAGATGGCATTGCTGCAGAAGAGCTCAGAGGTCATCTGGTCCAAGAGATGAGAAATCTGAGGCTCCAGAGAGCAAGTCTGAGGCCACACCCATGGTTAGTGGCAGAGAAGAGTGGAAACCTACATCTTCTCACTCTCAGATGTAGGTTTCTCCCTCGTCCCCACCTTGTCTCATCCTGCTTGCCTTCAGAGCATCTCTTACCTCCGTTCTCCAACCCCCGCAAGCTTCCCAGGTGTTTCCACTGAAGTTTGAGGGTCTTGGATGGACTTGAACTTTGAGTTCCAGCTGGTAGTGACCCCACATGACACTCCTCCTCCTTCCCTGTCGTGGTGAGCTCCTTGTGGCTCCCTTGGGCCTCAAATAGCCCCGGAGTCCATTGTACTTATTGGCTAGTGCATTGGTTTGTGGTCTGCCAAGGCCCCCAGGACAGAGACCACTCACTCCGAGGAGTGAGCAAGCACTGGATGACATAAACATTCCGCTTTTCATGGGTGTGTGCTGTCTGACCTAATTATTTCACTGCCCGGAGCAGCCAAGCGTTTCCAAGGGCCCACGGAACTCTTGGAGAAAGAGACAGCTGGCATTGTCAGTGCTGTCCTTGAAAGAACCATTGGATGATTTATCACCTGCTGCCACGCTGGATGGATCACCACCTCCGGTAGGCAGGAAGGGAAAAGTCCACTTTCGATGTCAAGTCACAGAGGAGCAGACAGGGTCTGTCCTCAGCTCAGGCTGTGGCTTGTGGACCAAATGACCACACCTACAGCGACGGTGGAGAAAGGGCAAGGGCTGAGGGTTAGGCAATCTGAGTCCTGGTCCCGGCCCTGCCACCTACATGCCTGGTGACCTTGAGCAACCTTCTGGGCCTCAGATTCTTCACTGGGTTCACAGTGTCTGAGGTTCTGTCTGGCTCCAGCCTCCTGTTCTCACCAGCGTTAGGTCAGAGTCAGGCACTGCGCTTTGTGTTCTGAGATCCCCTGAACACATCTGGATTCCAGTTACCTGTTCACACACCCGCCTCCCCCTGTGCCCAGCTTATAGCACTCTGTGTGTGCTGTGTATGTGTGTGCTAAGTTGCTTCAGCCGTGTCCAACTCTTTGCAACCCTATGGACTGTAGCCCGCCAGGCTCCTCTGTCCATGGGATTCTCCAGGCAAAAGTACTAGCGTGGGTTGCCATGCCCTCCTTCAGGGGATCTTCTCCACCCAGGAGTCAAACCAATGTCTCTTCTGTCTCCCACATTGGCAGGCAGGTTCTTTACCACTAGTGCGGCCTGGGAAACCCTATAGTGCTCTGGGGATATTCATTTTATCAAGAATAAATGAATGAGTTCCAGTTGCACCAGCAGGATCAGTTGAACAACCACTTGGTCAAGAATTTGCAACTCTCCCAGGCATCCCTAGTGATCCAGTGGTTAAGAATTTGTGCTTCCACTGCAGGGGGCCAAGGTTTGATCTCTAGCTGGGGACCTAAGATCCTGCATGCCAAGCAGTGCAGCCAAAAGAAAATTCTAACACTCCAGACCCATGCTATCCCATAGACATAAAACGGAAAGTGTTAGTTGCTTGGTCATGTCCAACTCTTTGAAGCCACATATATAATGTTATTTTCTAGTAGCCATGTAAAGAACAAATAAAAAGGAACAGGTGAAATTCTTTTAAGTAATCTATTTTCTGTAATAATATATATAATATTTCCAAAATATTTTGATTTCAACATTTGATCAATACAAATGCTCTTAATGAGATAGTTCGCAGGTGGGGTACTGACTCTCTGAAATGCAGGATGCGTTTTGCACTTGCAGCCCATCTCAGTCTGGACTGGCCACATTCCAGGGGCTCAGTGAGGCAGCAGCCTCTGTGCTGGATGGAGCCCCTCAAGATCAGTCCCTTTCAGACCCTTTGGCCTGAAATCTCTGATCAGAAATACCGACAGCGTATGCCACGCATGTAAAGCCTGAACAAAAGCCTCCAGAAACAGTGCTAACACGCAGAACAGATTGCGCTGTCCGAGTCTGTTCTACTGTGGTATTCAAAGACTAATGGCAACCTGCAGCTGATGGTGGGTCCAAAGTCCATAACATTGTTCTGAGAGGTTGGCCATGGCTTCTGTCTCACATCCTTCTCCTGCCCTGGGCCCGTGGTCACAGGGTTCAGGTTGGGGAAAAGCAAGGCCAAGGTGGAGCTGGGGGAGGCACAGTGAGTGGATGGACAGTCCAGAACCCAGGATGTGGGGAAAGCTGGGGTTCACGATGCAGCGGGTCAAACCCAGATCAACAAAAGGAGCTAGGAGCTCACAGACACTGCTGGGTGAGCTCGGCTGGACATCCAGGCTGGTATTCTTCAGTAACACCTCACACCTTGCTCGACTCACAGCAAAACTGGGTGGTATAGGGAAGAATGTAAGAAATCCTGGCTCTTCCATCTCTGCACTCTGCCCTGGTGTGCCATGAATGTGCAGGCTTCAGGAAAGTGGGTACTGCCCTCCCAGGCCTGGTCCCCAGAGGTCTAGAGATAGCCACATCAGTTTACATCAGTTAGGCCAGTAGGAGACTAAGCAGTTGTTTAATCTCTAAGCCGTGTCCGACTCTTTGTGACCCCGTGGACTGCAGCCCACTAGGCTCCTCTGTCCGTGGGATTTCCCAGGCAAGAATACTAGAGTGGGTTTCATTTCCTTCTCCAGGGGATCTTCCTGATCCAGGGATCGAACCCGGGTCTCCTGCATTGCAGGCGGATTCTTTACCACTGAGCCACTTGGGAAGCCCCAAGCAGTTGTTAGTTGGAGTCTGAAGCGTTAAGGCTTTTGTGTTAATCTCTTCTCTCCTGTCCAGTCTCAGAGTTTAGCAGTCCATACACATTTGTTGAGTACTGTTTAGGCTGGAGCCGGAACAGAGAATTCATTTCTTCTACAGACATTTCTAGTAATGGTTTCTGCTCTCCAGGAAGTTACCTCAAGTGGATGAAATAAGAAATAGCACCAAAGGCATTTTACACTAACAAATAGGTGATGATATATAAGAAATTATCCTGATAATATTAGGAAAACCTCGAATGAATTTTTTGACCAACCCAATAATTCTTATCATTTATTGAGTCCCTGGTAACTTGACACAATTGGTCTCATTCAGTCTTCAAAAGCCCAGTCCTACAAGAGAGACATTGTTATTGCCTTTTACAGATGGGGAAAGTGGAGTTCAGAAAGGTCCCGTCACTTCCCAAGGAGACGCAGGCTGAATCTGCTCTAAGGCTGAAGCTGCAGCTCACTGCCTTGTAAGCGAGAGAGAAAGATGTAACAAGTAAATGCTGCAGATGAGAGTGAGGCTGTTCAGGCTGAGCCACAAGGAGAAAGGACTCACAGTGCTCCCTGAAGGCAGACCTCTACTTAGATGGGCAGAAAGGAGGAGGTGTTCCAGGAGGGAGGAGGCAGAGGGAGCACCCCTAGACGATGGAGAACATAGGCACTTCAGCTGCTCAGCTCTCTCCCAGAGCAGTCTGCCGCTCTTTCCAGCAAAGGGCTTCCTCCCCTGACTCTCCTGAAAGAACTTCAGAAGCTCAGCAAAATCATGCTATGAGTCAGGCTGCCTGGTGTGAGTCCTGGTTCCTCTGTTGGGCCATTACTTTATCCTTGGTCCCCAGTGGGGTCCACTCTGTTGAGTTGTTGGGGTGACGAAATGAGTTAATATAAACAATGTGTTTATGACAGAATCCAAAACATAGTGAGTGCTCGGTAAATATTAGTACCATCTACCACCAGCATCACCATCACCACCATCATCATCACCACCACCATCATTGTCATCACCACCACTATCACTACCACCATCTACCACCAGCATCACCATCATCACCACCACCGTCATCACCACCATCATCATCATCACCACCACCATCATCACCATCACCATCATCATTATCACCACCACCATCATTGTCATCACCACCATCATCACCACCATCCTCATCACCATCATCATCACCACCACCATCATCATCACCACCACCACCACAACTATCATCACCACCACCATCATCATTATCACCACAACCACCACCATCATAGTCACCACCATCATCATCACCACCACCACATCATTGTCATCACCACCATTATCACCACCATCCTCATCACCATCACCACCACCACCATCATCACCATCACCACTACCATCATCACTATCACCACCAGCACCATCATCATCACCACTGTCGCCTCCATTGTCATCACCATCACCACCATTACCACCACCACCATCACCATCATCCTCATAATCATCTAACAAGCCTCTGCTCTAACTGCACATCCAAGTCCTAGGTTGCTGCCTGTTTCTGAGCCCATCTTAGTTCATGAGCCATGGCCTTGCTTGCTTCAGAGTCTCTGTTTGGAATCTGTATTTTGCACAGTGTTTCTGCCCTGAGTCCTTGGGTGTTTCTAGCCCTAGTGACTGATGTATTTGTTGGGGGATTTTTTGGCGGGGGAGCTGCACTATGTGCCATGTGGAATCTTAGTTTCCAAACAAGAGATCAAACCCGTGCCTTCTGCAGTGGAAGCACAGACTCTCAACCACTGGAACATCAGGCAAGTCCTGACTGATGTGTTTTTATAAATTTTATGAAATTCCAAGGAATTGGAAGTTTCTTCATTTATGAATTTCCAAGGAAATGGAAACTTGGCTCTTACCCATTACAGTGGGTTGCTCCTAGAAGTTAATTTTTGGCCTCAGAGTCTAGATCCTAGGTGTCTCCAGAAACCCAGAGCCAAGGGTCCCTCCTTAGGGCTCCAAAGTGCAGAGAGTCACCTCTATCTTTATCATGTACCACATTATGTTACAAGTCTGTCTTAAGTGTCTACATCCTCCAGGCACGAACTGTGAGCTTGTCATGACAGGGACTGTTGTATTCCTCTGTGAGTCCCCAACAGAGGCTGACAGAGGCTGACAATCAACAGACACTTACTGAAGTCAAGGGTGTCCATTCAGACACTGTTTGCAGCACCTCCTATTTGCTAATCTCTGGTTGGTAATCCCCAAGGAACATAGATGTAATGCCTGCCCTTGTGGGACCTCCAGCCCAGTGGGGGATCAGACAGACATTGAACAGAGAGCCACCAGAATACAGCGTGAAGTGGAGTGCTCAGTGGAGGTGATCTGAAGGGACCCAGCTTAGATGAGGCTTAGAAAGGCTGTGCCATTGAAGTGACATCAGACCTGAGCCCTGAAGGTTGAGCAGGAGCTGACTGCTGAGGAGAAGGAGGAAGAGGGTCCAGGCAGAGGGAATAGCCAAAGGAGAGACATGTAGTCAAGCTGGGGAGGAGCAAGCATAGCTGGGACGCTTTATGGAGGCTGGTCCCTGTTTTGGACCATTTGGGAACTAATTGTACTCTGAACTGCAGTGAGATACTATTACAGGGATTAAAACAGGGGAGTGACATGATTAAACATGCATTAAAAAATCTCTTGGGTTGTGCGTAGGGAACATTTTGGAATAAGCAAGCAGGAGGGAGACTCGAAGCTATGTCATTTGTCCAAATGGGAGGTGACAGAGTTAGATGAGTGTGGTGGTGGCAGAAATGAAAAGCACTGAGATTTGGGGGGAGTCAATAGGACATGATGATGGATTGCTTGTCTGTGGATAAAAGAGGAAGAGGTGATGCCTCTGGGTTCTGGCAAGAACCAGGAGGATGGAGGTGCTGCTTCCTGAGTTAGGGAGATGCTGTAGAGAAGCAGATTAGGAAAGGTCCTCCTGCTGAAAGCAGAAAGAACAAAAGCAAATGACTCTTTCAAGTTCTCCCTGAAGGGGAGGAAAGTGACAGGCCAGAAGGAGGTGTGGGGTCAGGGGAGGGTCGTCATAAAGATGGGAGGTTTTATGGGATCAGATGAGTGCTGAGGGATGGACCCAAACCAGAGGATGATGGTGAAGATCAAGAGAGAGAAGAGATCACGGATCAGGGCAGGTTCCAAGGTGGGGTCAGAGCAGCGCAGAGCTCCCAGAAAGAGCTAGACCTGGGTCCAGCTTGGTGGACTAGACAGAGGAGACGTGGTTTTGTGAGGTGAGTTGAGTTGAATGCTGACAAGCCGGGAATTCCCTCTCCCCAGCAGTGGGGAATTCCCCCTTGCCATCCCAGTGCCTGCATGGAAAGCCTCCCACATGCGCATTAGGGGTCCCTGTGGGGTGTCTTCTATCTGCCCCTGCAGCTCCACGCTCCTCCTTGCCCATGTGGTTCAGGGCCCTGGGAGGCAGGTTCGGGTGTGGCCGGCAGGGAACACTGGGGGAGACTGGAGGTGGGGAGGAGCTGGGTCTTTATTCTCCCTGCGGGTCGTTGTGTCCCTTCACTGAGGGTAACAGCTCTTAACAGGTGACCTCCCCACAAGGCTCTTTTGTTCTCCTGGACCAGATATTAACATCCTCCCCTCATCCCTGGTGGCTCAGATGGTAAAGAATCTGCCTGCAATGTGGGAGACCTGGGTTCGATCCCTAATTTGGGAAGATCCCTGGAGAAGGGAGCAGCCACACACTCCAGTATTCTTGCCTGGAGTGTTCCATGGACAGAGGAACCTGGTGGGCTACAGTCCACAGGGTCACAAAGAGTCAGACATTACTGAGTGACTGACACTTTTCTTTCCTGCAGGCCTGGGGGTGGTATTAGCCCACACAATGGACGATCCATTGCAATTTTGTGATTTCCTCATGCTTTGTTCATATCTTTATTTTTAAAATTCCTTTCTGTAACTCAGAGCATCCAATCTGAGAATGCCATCTCTTTCCTGCAGGGAGTCCGACTACCCTGTGAGAGTTGCCCCCTTAGGATTCATCAATACACAGAGTGTACAAGTTGAGAAGGGAACTTAGATGCCCTCTAGATCAGCTCCTCTATTTCAGTGAGAAAACCAACATTGAGAGAGGCTGAGTGCATTGGTCAAGGTCACATAAATTAGTAATAACCTTTGTTCTTGTGGGAGAAGTGACTCCCAAGACAACATTCTCTCCCGGTAGGAGAGGCCTGGGTCCTTGAGCTCTTGTGGGAGGCAGTTGGGAGCATTCTGAGGATGGGAGAGGCATGTTCTTACTGTCTGGGACTTCCTTTCCCATTGTAGAAACTTTCTTGTGGAAGCTTTCATAGTGCATGTTCATTTTTCATTCCCAGGGATAGGACCCATCCACCTCAATGAAATCGAGTGCACGGGGAATGAGAAGTCCCTCATAGACTGCAAGTTCAATGCTGAGTCTCAGGGCTGCAATCATGAGGAAGATGCTGCTGTGAGATGTAACATCCCCGCCATGGGCTTCCAGAAAAAGGTGAGGAGCCTGGATGCCCAGAGGGGAGTGTTATGTTTTGGTCGTTGAATCCGCAGAAAGGGTAGACCAGATGGTCTCAGGCTGAAGCTTGCCAACAGGTACTCTGATGATGAGCTCAGAAAGCTGCTGGGCTACATTGCTGTCACCTTCGGTGGCTGTCGCCTGGCTTTGGTGGAGGTGCCAGACGAAAAGACACATGGATAAGCTCCACTGTCCTCAGATGTTCGGGATCCTCTGTGTGTCTCGCCGTACTCTGTGGCTGGACATACAGTGTGATTGCAACTCAGTGCTTCCTGCGAAGGATTCAAGGACTGCAGCACCTGTGGTCCCCTTGGCAACGGCCCTTTCCAAGGACCCAGAGGAACCACAGCTGGTCTGTAAAGCACACAGATATAAGCACGATGTAGACAGGATTTGGGGACCGAAGACCGTACTTTGGTTTCCAGAGGGAAAGAAAAGGAAACCTTAACAGCGTTATATCTGATACACACCCCTCCCTTCCTGAGACAGGGTCTCTAAAAACCTGCATCATGTACCCTCATATGGGTGACTTTTCCCACAGGGATAACCAACATGATTTTGCTAGGAGATTTAGCCCATCCTCCAAAAAGCCCCAGTACATCCTATCTAATGCTCTGTGCTAAACCATGAATTTGGTCACCAGGCTGGCACATTGGAAGAGCTTCTTGAGGGCTTATTTTTTAAAATAAGCAAATGCAGACATGTTGGGGTACAGGACGGCTCTCTAGCCAGGCTCTGACACTTCTTCTTGACCTTGGCATCATCATGTCAAAGACACTACTGAACTGGTCAGCCACAGCAGCTTACTGCCCCATGGGGCTAAAAACGTGAACTCGACAGCTCTCCGCTGAGCCAAACATTTGCTTGTAAGTGAGCAGGGGTGTGGGCCACAGCCCCACAGCTGTGGGAAAGGCTTGCCATCTCTAATTGCTGAGCAGCATTCCAAAAAAGCCATAATAGAGCTCTAAAAGCTGGCGTGCCAAGAGTCCCCGTGCACTGGGGTACCATTCACTTCAGACAGATTGGACTTGGGTGGAATGGGGCTTTCAACCCAAATGAAAGCCATAGGCCAAAGAAAATGAGGTTTTCCACAAGGGCTTTATGGTGGGTGGAGCTGAGCCAGGCTGTGTGCCCAGTCATGCCAGTGGGGGCACCACACTCCTAGCACAAAACACCCTCATCCTTTCAGGGGCCCTGCAGGCTCTAGAAGGTGAGCCCTGTACTCAAGCCTGGGGTGTGGGAAAGCTTTATGCCTGAATCTGGCCATTTCTATCCCCTGGGAGGGCTTCCTTCCCCAGTAGTAAAAGATCCGCAGTGGTAAAGAATCTGCCTGCCAATGCAGGAGACATAGATTCGATCCCTGGGTAAGAAGATTCCCTGGAGGAAGAAATGGCAACCCACTCCAGTATTCTTGCCTGGAGAATCCCAGGGACAGAGGAGCCTGGCAGGCTACAGTCCATGGGGTCGCAAAGACTGGGAAGTCAGTTCATTCCTGTCATTCACTGGCTGATTCCTTAATTAGTCTCCCAGGTTTCCGTTTCCTCCTTGGAAAATAAGGAGGTGAGCGAGGAGACTCCTAGCTTGCCTTCCAACCCCCAGTTCTTTAAGAAATTGGCTTTTTATTGAATGACTAATAAATGAAACTCACAGACATGAAACTGGGAGGTGTCATCCAGCCAGCCACAGCCAAGCTGTGTTTCTTTCATTGCTGGGGAGACATGCCACGGTGGAGAGGCTTGGGGGGTGGCAGGTGGGTTTCCCAGGTGAGCTAGTCCACACTGGGTCCCCTGGCGGCCTTACTGACCTCCGATTCTCCTCTGAACTGTGGGCCTGGCACATCTGGGTGGCGGGACCACGCCCACGTGTGGAATGTGAGTTGGAGAGTGCCCATGCTTGCTTGCCTGTTAACACCTGGGTCCTGTTACCTCGCTTCCTACCTGCCACCTCCAAAAACAGGTGAAGGACTGGTGAACCACAACCTTATCAAAACACAGGGCTGCCTCACCATGCCCCACTGGCTGGAGGTAGGTGTTTTGTTTTCTCTATTCATGCTTCCTGCACGTCACTCCCTTCTTTCAAACCGCATACTGCTGCCACCAAGAACCACAGGAACAGGAAAAAAGAAATGCCTGGGATTGTTTTAAGAAATCTGGAGAAGGATGGACCTCCCCTGGCATCCTTGAGGGGTAATGAGGTGGAGAGGGTGTGGGCCAGAGGCTCCTGGCTGACCCCGAGCCCTTTTGGGGTTCCATGGATACTGGAACTTCGAGCCAGGCCACTTCTGAAATGGGGTGCCCAGGAGGGGAGCCCTGGGAATGGAGAGCTATGTATTGGGCTGAGTTTGAACTTCATGGCCAGCCTCTCTTGAAACCCCCAGTCTCCTCTAGGAAATGAGAAAAGGCCCCCAAAACATCTTGAGGTGCCTGGATTCTTCCAGGGGCGATGAAACCCTGCCCCCTGTTACAGAGGTTGCTCCAGGCCTGCTCAGCCTTGGCGGCATGGCCACAGCGTGAAGCTTTAGGAAATGTCTCAAGGAGACGCCCCAGCTCCCACTGAAGGCCTTATGTTTTCCTTGCCTCAGAGTCAGTGTACAGACACGTTCTTCAGCCAGAGCCTCTCAGACTCCCGTTGGCTCTAGAACCTAGGACAGGAGTACCTGGCCAAGCAACCTGGGCTGCACAGACAGTGGGGGACAAAGGACAGGGGCCCTCCCAAAGAGAGCCCTAGAGACAGGAGCCTTCATATTGAGACTCAGCATAAGTGAGTCTCATGTAAGACTCAAGTCTTCATTTTGAGACTCAAACTTGGGAGCCCCGCTGCCTGCTGGTAGCAGGAAAAAGTTTGGACTCAGAATTCTTCAGGCTCCCCAATCCGAATTTTTGCAGACTTTAGGGTAACAAAATGAAGTCTGTTTTTTGGGGGGGGAGATGCTAGGAGAGGGGCAGCAGAGGGAGCTAGCTGACCCCAGTGCAATCAATAAGGCAGGGCACAGTCCCTAGCAAAATAAAAAACAATAATAAACCAATTATCCATCAGCACCACCCACTGGCATTCTGAGTGAAGTGAAAGCTGCTCAGTCGTGTCCGACTCTTTGTGACCCCATGGACTGTCCATGGAATTCTCTAGGCCAGAATACTAGAGTGGGTAGCCTTTCCCTTCTCCAGGGGATCTTCCCAACCCAGGGATCGAACCCAGGTCTCCTGCATTGCAGGTGGATTCTTTACCACCTAAGCTATCAGGGACATTCTGAACTTCAGTGCTAACCTAGCCCCCAGCAGGGGTCCCTGCCTATGGCTTCCGGTGCCCCAGGGTGCAACCTCTATGCAGGCCTGCGGCTCCACCAGCCTTGGTGCTGGGACTCGGAAACCACGCGGAGGGGAAAGGGAGAGAATCTGGACTTCCCAAAGAGAGGGAAGGCTCCAGTCTCCCTAAATCAGGATGCAAGCTCATCCTGAGCCCATTAGGGGCTCAGCCTGTGGCCTAGAGCTGTGGTCACCATCACAGTCCCTACTGTCGTTTGTCCTGGACACAGTGGCCTCCAGGCCAAATCAGTCCAGGAGGCCAAAGACACAGGAGACCAGGCAGGTGGGAGGGTGTGTGTGTGTGAGGGGCTGGCACACCACTCCTTGCCACAGCTATAGATGCTTGGAGGCAACCCGAGATGGTTTCCACAAGGCACAAAATTAAGTGCTTTAGTGATTCATGGAGAAGGGAATGGCAACCCACTCCAGTATTCTTGCCTGGAGAATTCCACGGACAGAGGAGCCTGGCAGGCTTTAGTCCATGAGGTCACAAACAGTCGGACACAACTGAGTTATTAACACTTTAGTGATTAAAGCTTTAGTATCCTAAGCCTCAGGACCCAGTCTGACTCCAGTGGACAATACAGTAAGTCCCCTACATACAAACCAGTTCTGTTCCCAGAGTGGGTTTGTAAGTTCAATTTGTTTGTAAGTCCAACAAAGTTAGCCTGGGTACCCAGGCTAGAGCAATTGGCTATTTATTAGTACTGTAGTGTAATTGGTTTATGATACTTTTCACACAAATAATACATAAAAAACAAACAAAAAAGAAAACATTTTTCTATGGCTGATTCATATCAATGTATGACAAAACCCACTGAAATATTGTGAAGTAATTAGCCTCCAACTAATAAAAAAAAATAAATAGAAAAAAAAAAAAAAAAGAAGTCAGAAAAAGAAAAAATAAAAGAAAACATTTTTACTCTTGTACAGTACCTTGAAAATACAGTAGTACAGTATGGCAGCTGGCATGCACGGGCACATTCGCATCCTTGAAAATCTGCAACTTGAAGGGGATTTACTTCCTATGTAGGGGATTTACTATAAAGGCCTCAGAACATGGGGCCCAAGCTTCAGGACCCCAACCTCCCAGCAGGAGGAGTTCTCTATCCTGACTGTAAGGCACCAATTTGGTCCTCTGTTCTGGCTCAGTGATTCCTACTTTGGGACAAAAGCACCCTTGAAGAAGCGGGCTTAGGTGGATGGTTTGGAGGTGGTCTAATATGGTAGTGAAGAGATGCTTACTCCATCTGAGACTCCCCTCATCTATGAAATGGGGATAACAGGGTACCACTGCCTCCTAGGGATGCTGTGAGGACTGAATGTCCATAAAGGGCTTGCATAGGGCGGGGGACATGGTAAGCACTCTGAGAGTTTGCCTGTGAATTTCCCAGCACTCCTCCTGTCTCACGCGTGCCTGCTAAATCAGTTCAGTCCTGTCTGACTCTTTGCAACCTCATAGCTGTAAACTGCCAGGCTCCTCTGTCAATGGGATTCTCCAGGCAAGAATACTGGAGTGGGTTGCCATTCTTTCCCCCAAGGGATCTTCCCAACCCAGGGATCAAACCTGTGTCTCCTGAGTCTCCTGCATTGCAGGCGGATACTTTACCACTGAGCCACCTGGGAAGCCCACTCCTGTCACACAGTAAAAGCCAAATAAATACTGGATGAATAAATGGATCTGGTGCATTACACACAATTCATTTCTGAGGAGATGCCAACATTACTGGCAGAGTTCAGTAAGCACATAAAGGATGAAATACAGGTATTCAATAGATCTCAAATGAGCAGAGGGGATGGCTTGAAGATACTTGGAGACATCCCAGTGGGTTGAAGGTACACCTCCCCAAGGACTGCTGGCCTTCCTGTGGATGTTGGAGCTGGCTGGCTTGCCTCCCATTGAGGCTCAGGCCTTTCTAGGACTTTCTCCATGGCTCTGCCTGCTTATTTGTTTTTACATAGATCCAGCTTCCCTGGTGGCTCAGCAATAAAGAATCTGCCTGCCAATGCAGAAGATGCGGGTTTAATCCCTGGGTTGGGAAGATCTCTTAGAGAAGGAAATGGCAACCCACTCTGGTTTTCTTGCCTGGGAAACCCCATGGACAAAGGAGCCTGGTGGGCTACAGTCCATGGGGTCACAAGCGTGACTAAACAACAACAACAAAGATATGTTAGTCACAGGTGATGTGCAATCCATAGCCAATGTCCACCGCCTGGACTGGGGTTTCCTCCAGCCCAGAGGCACTCAGGAAGACAAATGTCAGTCTTCTGAGGGCCAGCCCTCTTCCTACCTGCTCTGACCTCTTCTAGGTCCTCTGAAGAAAGGTTGCTTTCTGCTGGGACTCCCACACTAATGACGATCATTGCTGTGGTGATGTCTGAGGTTTCTCCGCATTCCCTGAGTGCCAGGCCCTGTTTGAGCATTTTACAGAAACCATATATGCTGTTTATGCATCGGCTCAGCCCTGGTAGATAGATCTAAGGTCAGGACTGCCCTCGACTTGTCTGTTTGCCGGCTGACCCTCCCAGCCCCCAAGTCCATAGGAATTAAGACCTATGACTTAAGGGTTGTGCTGTTGCTAAGGAGTGGCAAACAAACAGCTGAAGATTCCTGGAGTATTAAGTCTTATCTCAAAGGGACGAATTGTTAGAACCATAAAGGGAAGCAGGATAAGGTATTTGGATTAAGGACTGCATTTTCAGAGCCCTTCCCCCAAATTCCAGTCCTTAATCCGAATACCTTATCCTGCTTCCCTTTATGGGCTTGGGCCCATGTGTTGGTCCATGCTTTCATTTTGTAAGCCTGGTATTGTATTCATCCATTCCAAAAGGAGCTGTGGTGCGTTAACATCTGAGAGGTGCCGCCTTGGTTATTGATCCCCAGTGACCCGACCAACACAGCTCTGCTCTTTGGCTTTTATATATCATCAGAGAGGCAGCCGTTGATTTGTAAAATTATAAATTAGCTTAATCATAATTGTCAAGAATGCTAAGAAGGAGATGTCGAGAGAGACTGTAAGTGGGCACTGACCCCCATTGGAGAGAAGTGCCACGTCGGCTATAGAATTGGGAAGATGAGTGGGACCAGCCAAAAGCAAAGGGGCCTCTGTGTGTAACAGACTTCAGTGTGAAATGAGACTGTCTGTGTACCTTGGGCAGGAGAGTTAGGTCGCCATGGAAACTGAAAGGAGGCTGTGTGCCTGGAGGTAGGATAACAGGGAGCAGAGAGACATGTGAGGAGGGAAGTAGTGAAGCAAACCATGGACGTGTCCTAGGGGAGGAACGTGATCGGGTGTTTTTCAGAAGTGACTCTGGCTTCTGCAGGGAGAACAGGTCAGTGAAGGCAAGAGGAGAGGCAAGGGGAGGAGGGTGAGGAGGGCTGTTTCAGGCGAGAGGCGATGGTGCCTGGGAAGAGGGGTAAGATGGAGCTGTAGGGACGAGTGTGAGTGGGAGGGACTTGGGGGATAAAATCCATGGAGGGAGATTCTGATGGGATGTAGGGCATCAGTTCCCAACCGTTTTGACACCAGGGACCAGTTTCACTGAAGACAGTTTTTCCACCAACCAGGATGGGTTGGTGGGGGAGGGATGGTTTCTGGATGATTCAAGTGCATTACCTCTATTGTGCACTTCATTTCATTATTATTACCTTGTGATATATAATGAAGTAATTATATACCTCACCATAATGCAGAATCAGTGGGAGCCCTAAACTTGTTTTCCTGAAACCAGACGGTCCATCTGGGGCTGATGGGAGAGCGATGGGGAGCAAATATAGATGTGAAGCTTTGCTTGCTCTCCCGCTGCTCATCTCCTGCTGGATGCCAGTTCCTAACAGGCAGGGGTGGAGGGGGTCGGTTGGGAGCTCCTGATGTAAGGGATAAGAAAGAGGGCGATGTTGACGCTCGCTCCTAGATTTCCGGCTTGTGTAACAGAATAGATTCAGGATCAGCAAACTATTGCTTGCAGTCCAAATCCATCCCTCTGCCTGTATTTGTAAATATGACTTCTTGGGCACACAGCTGTGCTCCCTTGTGTACACATTGTGGTCCCTGCATTCACCCTACATGGTTTGCTGCCCCCGGGGAGGGGGCAGTGCCTTTCATTGAAACAGAGAATGAGGGGGAGTCAAGCACAGGCTTAGGTGTAGAGAGAAAAAGAGGACCAGTTAGATTTGGGGTCTCCGAGGTGCCAGGTGGGACTGTCAAGTAAGAGTTCTTCTGGAAAGGACAGCAGAGGGTGTTGTGGGAAGAGATGCAATCAGGAGCTGGAACCCAGGTACAGGAGAGGGTGTGGGGAGGAGGAAATGGTCCCAGAAAGAGTTGGGGGATTCTACCATTTTAAGGCTCCTTATTGCACCTTTCCAAGTATCTGATCTGAGACCCACCCACCTGGTGGGCCCATGGGCAGCGGAAGCAGATTCTACTGTGAGGTCAGTGGGTCTATAGTGGGTCAGTGGGTCTCCCCAGCTGCATTGGCATCTAGGGTCCTCGGATGGCTGCGGGAGGGCAGGGGAGGGGCACCTAACGCAGAAGACCCTGCTGGGCACGATGCCCGGCACACAGCAGGTGCTCAGTGATGCCGGGGTTCTGTGTCGCAGGAGGACCCCCTGCCTTGGGGAGACTGAGACTGAAGGCAGTTCCATAGTGGGGCATCAACCTGCCTTCCCCTCCCAGTGACCATGCCTTCCTTTCCCTCCACAGCTGCGCCTGAACGGGGGCCGAAACCCCTACGAGGGCCGAGTGGAGGTGCTGGTGGAGAGGAACGGGTCCCTCGTGTGGGGCATGGTGTGCGGCGAGAACTGGGGCATTGTGGAGGCCATGGTCGTCTGCCGGCAGCTAGGCCTGGGGTTTGCCAGCAATGCCTTCCAGGTGAGAAGCCCCCACCCTCACCCCTCCGGGCAGGGCCTTGAACCCTGCATCCAGTCCAATCCTGCCCATCTCTCGTCAGCCCCCACCTTCTGTGACTCCCAGGAGGTAGAGAGCCATGGACTTGGAGGAAAAACCTCATCCTGTCCTCCAGTGCTCTGCCCCCTGCAGCCCCGAGTCCTTGCGTGGGTCACGCGCTCTCTGCACTCTGGTTTCAGGTCTCAGCTCTGTGCACTGGGCTTGGCCATGCCAGGGACTCATTCTGGGGTGTCCCGACCTGCCTTTTGCAGGGGGAAGCCACTCAGTCCTATGGGGGGGCATGTGGAGACCACCCAACCCAGCACCCCAGACGCCTTAGCTCGGTGGTCCTCAGCCTTTCTGGCATCAGAGAATGGTTTTGTGGAAGACAGCTTTTCCACAGACAGGGACGGGGCGGGGTGGATGCTTCAGGCAGTAATGTGAGTGATGGAGAGCAATGGGGAGAGGCAGATGAAGCTTCGCTTACTCACCCGTCACTCATCACTCACCTCCTGCTGAGTGGCCCAGTTCCTAAGAGGTCTCAGACCAGTACCAGGGGGCTGGGGACCCCTGTCTTAGCCCGCTCCCTTGCCGGCCCCTCTTCCCACAACATGCTTCCTCGCTGTGTCCACATCCATGCATCCTCTCCTTGGTTGGCTGGCGGGTCCCCAGGCCTTGTTTCAGGACCCTTTCAGAGCCGCTGCACCTCCTCCTGCCGCCAGCTCAGGAGGGACTCAGCCAAGGGCAGCTAGGCTCCCACTCCATCCGAAAGGAACAGAAGAAAGACAAGCAGTGCTTTGGATTAAAAAATCATTGCCCTCTGGACCCCATCCTGGGATGGAACATTGTCAGAAAGAGGCCAGGGGCAAGAGGAGTGGGAGCCAGGAGGCCGGAGGTCACTTCCCAATTGGACCCCCACCAGCTGGCTACATAATGACTTGCCACCTTTCCCAGCCTCTCTGAACATGGAATAAATAGTCCCAGGTCCTCAGTATCCAGGCTCTATAAACACCTTTCTTAAGGTTCTCCCAGAACAGGAAAATGTCCAGAGCACCCCCATCTCACTTTGCTAACCCCGACTTCAGCCCCTGTGCCCTGGGTGGCTGCTTGAGGAAGGGGTTTCTTAGTAGCGACATGGGAGAACTCAGCCAGGCAGCCTTGTGGCAACTCCCCAAACCATCCAGAAGGAAGGGGCAGGCCTCTGGTACCCAGGGCCCTCTGGAAGCCTGACTTTGCACAGCCATGTCATGTGTCTGCTGATCCTGCTTATGACCAGCCAAGGCACTCACTGGTTCTCCATGGAGTGTAGAAGAACAGTGCTCATTGCAACAGAGTGGCCATCCAGCTATTTTTGTTCCCTGTCAGCTCTTTCCTAAGACACCTGATTCTCACAGCGGAGGCTGTGAGATGGGCCTACCCTTGACCTCAGTGTCCTGATTGCAAGCCTTATCCCTTCCCAAGGCCCCAGTTTTCTCTCTAGAGGGTGAGGGGTGTGTAGGTTCTCTAGAAAAACAGAACCAATGAGATGTATGAAGATGGAGCTGTTGACAAATGTGACTAGATTTCTTCTCTCCGCCAATCCTGATCAGTTGGTGGTGTCTCCCTGGAGCACAGTGTTGAGAAGGATTCTGGGAGCACAGTCAGGCTTAGAGGAGAGTGCTGTGATAGATTAGTAATGTCTGCCCAGGGCTCGGGAGGAGGGGGCAGGCAGTACCCCTCACACACTCTCAGCTGTGCTTTCCAAAAGGGGAGAGGGGCAGAATCCAAGTGCGGGCGGTGGGCCCCATCTGTGCTGCCACCAACAAACTGCATGACTTGGGTGACTGTGTCTTGGCTGTCTCCATCTGAAAAATGGGATCATAAAGCCTTGGGGGTTTTGGTGAGGCTGAAATTTGATCGAATGTGGGAAAGTGACAATTCAAGGTGATGTGCTGGCTATTTGTTGTTGTTGGTTCACGCAGGAGACCTGGTACTGGCATGGAAATATCAACGCCAACAAGGTGGTCATGAGCGGTGTGAAGTGCTCGGGAACGGAGCTGTCCCTGGCGCACTGCCGGCACGATGGGGAGGACGTGGCCTGCCCTGAGGGAGGAGCGCGGTACGGGGCTGGAGTCGCCTGCTCGGAAAGTGAGAGCTCCTTTTCTCAGCTTAATAATTTATTTATATTTTTAATGTAACATTTATCAAAAGTCACTGTCCTGCCAGGCTCCAGGAGGGGCACAGAGTCTTACTGGACTTACATTGTACAGAGTCTTCCCTGCAAGGCTCTGCTTGGGGTTTCTGCTATGAGCCGAGCAAAATGGAGAGCAGGGATGGATTCTTGTTAAGTGAGAAGAATCAGGGGCAAGAGGAACTACCCCCATAGGCACCCCTGGAATCTTGCCTGATAATAGTGGAGAAGGCTAGAAGGAGGAGTTGGGAGTCTGGGAGCCTTGGGTTCAAAGGCAGGGTCACTGTAGATTATTTAAGTGGCCTTAGGAGAATTAAGTGACTAAGAACTTGGTCTCCTGGGAGCTGGCTTCTGGGTTAGCAGTGAAACACACACTGCTTGGTGGGTCAGCTTCCTTCCTTCTGCCCTGCCCCACAGATCATTTCCTGGGACTTCCCTGGAGATCCAATGGTTAAGACTCTGCGCTTCCAATGCAGGGGATATAGGTTCAATCCCTGGTCAGGAAACTAAGATCCCACATGTTGTGTGGCATGGTCAAAAAAAAAAGGACATAGACATAGATCATTTTTTGTTGTCACACACACAGGGTGATTTAACCTCCTAGTGACTCCCTGGGAATCCTAGAGAGCTTGACAATATAGAAGGGAACCCCCACCCCCACCTCCATCCCCACCCTGGCCAGAATTCAGAATGGCCATCTCAGTAGCTTCCCTTCCAAGCTGAAAGGACCAGCTGACAGCCTTGTGGGTGTGTTATTCTCTGGATCCCACCCTCCTTACCTTATCAAAGGATTTCCTTGTGGATTAGGGAGGTGGGAGAGGCCCTGAGCCTGGCCAAAGGACTCCAGACCATGTATTGCCTGCCGTTTACTAGCTGATCTTGGCAAAGTTAGTTCACTGCTATGATCCACAGTCTTTGTTGTTTTTCCTAGAGACTGGAAATTACATGTGACAACGACACATGCAAGCGCTTAAGAAACAGCGATGCCCTGTCGTTTACCATCATGGAGAACTAGGGAGATTAAACTTGAACTCAGTCACTTCTCCCCTTTTAGACCCATTCAGCACTTCATAACCCTTGTAAAGCAGGACTGTCAACCCCAGCGTGAGCTTCTCTGGGGAGACATTATAAATTGTTGCATCCTTTCTGCAAGGAAAAAGTGAGAGTACCACCCTTACCAGACCCTCAGGCAGAGAGATGTGGTCTCATCCTCATCAGGAGTCTTTTCTCAGCTTAATAATTTATTTATATTTTTAATATACCATTTATCAAAAAAGAAACTCAGATAATATAAGCCTAAATAAAATTCAAGGTAGCATAAGATAAAAGCAGATTTTAAAAAAAGTAGGGAGACTTCTCTGATGGTCCAGTGGCTAAGACTCCATGCACCCAATGCTAGTATCCTGCGTTTGATCCCTGGTCAGGAAACTAGATGCTACATGCTGCAGCTGAAGATTCTGCATGCTGCAACTAAGACCTGGTACAGCCAAATAAATAAATATTTAAAATAATATATATATATATAATTTTTAAAAAGTAGGTATTGGCAAAATGAGAGTGGCTCAAACTGGAACTGATAGAGATTAATAAAAATTTATATATTATAGAGACCTATACATTTACTGGGCTTCCCTGGTGGTGCTAGTGATAAAAAAGAAAAAAACCTGCCTTTCAGTGCAGAACATGTAAAAGACGTGTTCAATCACTGGACTGGGAAGATTCCATGGAGGAGGGCACAGCGATTCACTCCAGTATTCTTGCCGGGAGAATCCCATGGACAGAGGAGCCTGGCGGGCTGCAGTCCGTGGGGTCACGCAGAATTGGACACACCAAAGCAACTTAGCCTAGCACATACATTTACTGTCATAGAGTCATATACATCATCATTGTACAGTGAGCTTCCTACCAGCCAGAGGAAAGAGAGAAACGTGGTCTTTAATATAATTCACAGTATGCCTGG
Source organism: Cervus canadensis (assembly GCF_019320065.1). Classification (NCBI taxonomy): domain Eukaryota; kingdom Metazoa; phylum Chordata; class Mammalia; order Artiodactyla; family Cervidae; genus Cervus; species Cervus canadensis. The sequence goes on along the minus strand of NC_057415.1, from coordinate 4,245,455 downwards.
GCTTCCCTCATAACTCAGTTGGTAAATCATCTGCCTGCAATGCAGGAGACCCAGGTTCAATTCCTGGGTCGGGAAGATCCCCTGGAGAAGGAAATGGCAACCCACTCCAGTATTCTTGCCTGGAGAATCCCATGGACAGAGGAGCCTGACAGGCTTCAGTCCACAGGATCGCAAGAATAGGACACGACTTAGCAACTAAACCACCACCACCACCATGCATGAGGTAGAAACAAACCCAAGAGTCAAGAGAAGCCTACTGTCCTAGATACTGAGGTCAAAGGGGAATTTTTCATTATGAGGACCAAGAATTATGAGACCAACAGGGCCCTCCACATGCTCACGGCAGACCAAAAATTACCTTCATGGGGCTATTGCTCAAAGAACCCCTCTGCTTGTGCTGAAGGCATCAGTCAGAGTCTGCAGGGGGAGGAAGAGCCACTGGGGCCAGGAACGCTGACCTGGCTTCATACTTTATTCAGAAAGAGAAAATACATTCTTCTAGCAACCTTTTGCTTGCTTAGTGGCTCAGACAGTAAAGAATCTGCCTGCAATGCAGGAGACCCAGGTTTGATCCCTGCGTTGGGAAGATCCTCTGGAGGAGGGGATGGCAACCCACTCCAGTATTCTTGCCTGGAAAACCCCATGGACAGAGACGCCTGGTGGGTTACAGGCCATAGGGTCGCACAGAGTGGGGGATGCTTTGGGTATTAGGGAGGTCAAGATCTCGTTCATGGCAGGTGTGTGTTTTTTTTTTTTTTTTTTTTTTTATTAGGGTAAGCCTTTTTTTTTTTTTTAATGTGGAAACATTTTTAAAGTCTTTATCACATTTGTTACAGTGTTGCTTGTTCATGTTTCAGATTTTTGGCCCCAAGGCATTGTGGGATCTTAGCTCCCCAGGCAGGGATCAAACCTGCATCCTCTGCATTGGGAGCATCTTAACCACCAGACCAGAGAAGTCCCTCGGGTGAACTCTTGAACAAACTAAAATCTTCCATGGCTAGATACAGGTGGTAAAACAAAGGCTGGCCTAATCTAGTACCCTAAGTGAAATTGCTCAGTCATGTCTGACTCTTTGCAGACCCCATGGACTATAGCCTACCAGGCTCCTCTGTCCGTGGAATTTTCCAGGCAAGGGTACTGGAGTGGGTTGCCATTTCCTTCTCCACATGGCAGGTGTTGAGAATGGGCTACCAGCTAAGTCAGACCATGTTACCTTGAGACTCCTGAGATGGTGATAGGGCTGGCCTCCTCCCAGAAAGAAGAGAGCCTGATGGAGACCCCACTGACCAGTGCAGAGGGAGGCAAAGGGATTGTCCATTGAGTACTGACTAGTGGACAGATCATGAAAAGAGGCCACAACACCCTCATTAAACTGTGTGCTCAACACTCAGCATCAGCAGTCGTGCATCCTGAAAACCTACTGGGCTCCACAGACAGCCTGGGAGGGGACCCAGGCCGGGCAGAATTGCTCCAGGCAGTGGTGAACAGGAGAGAAGCAAAGGTCACAGAGGACACTCACCTCAGAAATTTGCAAGCATCAGAAAATAAAAGGTGGATGGGTCTTAGGTTTGAAGATTTGTTTGCTTGTTTTGAGATTTTTTTTTTTTGATGTGCATCATTTTTTATAAGTCTTTATTAATTTTGCTACAATATTGCTTTGGTTTTATGTTTTTTTTGTTTTTTGTTTTTGTTTTTGGCTGCGAAGCATGTGGGGTCTTTGGGTCTTTGTTCCTCAACCAAGGATCGAACCCACATCCCCTGCATCGGAAGGCAAGGTCTTAGCCACTGGACCACCAGGGAATTCTCTGGGTCTTGTCATTAATGATTCGTATACTACATTCCTGTGAATTTAGGTACACTAGAAATGTTCAGTAGAATCTCACTTTTAAAGAGAGACACAGTTAATCCTTTGGTAAAGAAGTTAATCCTTCTAATATAACTGTTTACTAAACATAGATTGTAACCACTGGTGATTTTTTTTTTAACACCTGCTATGTACATTGTGCTAATTGACTAAGTCAAGCTAGTTTTAAAAGAGGTACCTGAGTGAAAACTCTCCGTGGAGCAACAGTGCAAGGGGAAACTGGTAGAACTGGGTATATATCAGAGCCTTGAAGGTATGCAACCTGCCCCCCAGCAGTTTATAGAAATATATTCTAAAGAAACAATTAAAGTTACACACAGAGATTTACTACAGGATGTTTATCACCGCTTTATCTTTAACTGTGATAAGTTCCAAGCAACCCATGTATCTAAAAGTAAGGGTTAGAAAAAATAAGTAAATAAATAAAAGTAAGGGTTAGGACTTTCCTGGTGGTCCAGGCAGTTAAGAATCTGCCTGCCAATGCAGGGGACATGGGTTCAGTCCCTGTTCCAGAAAGACCCCACGTGCCACCAGACCACTAAGCCCTCTCGCCTAGAGCCCATTCTCTGCAACTGGAGAAGCCACTTTAGTGAGCAGCCTGAGACCCGCACCTAGAGAGTAGACCCCACTCTCCGCAGCTAGAGAAAGCCCTACACGGCAACAAGGACACATGCAGTCAAAAATTAAGAAGTAATATTAATTAATTAGTTTTAAAATAAATAAATAAAGTATAGGTTAGGGTTATGAATTAAATATTGTAATGGATATTTATTAACAAGTGAATATGTCAAGATTTGTTTTAAGAGAGGCAGCATTAACAGACTAATACAATATAAGTAGTATTGTATGTAATACAAATCTTCATACAGTATTACACATGGTAGGAAATACATTTGTAATTCCCAAAAGAATCACACCAAAGTATTAAGAGTGTTCTCTCTCTGGGTAGCATGATTTCATTGTTAGAAGTTGGAAGTGTTAGTCACTGTCGTGTCCGACTCTTTGCGACCTCATGGACTGTAGCCTGCCAGGCTCCTCTGCCCATGGCATTCTGCCGGCAAGAATAATGTAGTGGGTTGCCACTCCCTTCTCCAGGGGATCTTCACAACCCAAGGATTGAAACCTGGTCTCCTGCATTGCAGGCAGATTCTTTACCATCTGAGCTACCAGGGAAGCCCCTATTCATTGTTATTGTCTGCTTTTTATTATGGAAAATCTCAAGCCACTCTAAAGAAGATTCAGTTCAGTTCAGTGCAATCCCTCGGTGTCTGACTCTTTGTGACCCTTTGGACTGCAGCACGCCAGGCCTCCCTGTCCATCACCAACTCCCAGAGTTTACTCAAATTCATGTCTATCGAGTCAGTCATGCCATCCAACCATCTCATCCTCTGTCGTCCCCTTCTCCTCCTGCCCTCAATCTTTCCCTGCATCAGGGTCTTTTCCAATGAGCCAGCTCTTCGCAATAGTTGACCAAAGTATTAGAGTTTCAGCTTCAACATCAGTTCTTCCAATGAACACCCAGGACTGATCTCCTTTAGGATGGACTGGTTGGATCTCCTTGCAGTCCAAGGGACTCTCAAGAGTCTTCTCCAACACCACAGTTCAAAAGCATCAATTCTTTGGCGCTCAGCTTTCTTCACAGTCCAACTCTCACATCCATACATGACCACTGGAATAACCATAGCCTTGACTAGACAGACCTTTGTTGGCAAAGTAATGTCCCTGCTTTTTAATATGCTGTCTAGTTTGGTCATAGCTTTTTTTCCAAGGAGCAAGCGTCTTTTAATTTCATGACTGCAGTCACCATCTGCAGTGATTTTGCAGCCCCAAAAAATAAAGTCTGTCACTGTTTTCATTGTTTCCCCATTTATTTGCCATGAAGTGATGGGACCGGATGCCGTGATCTTAGTTTTCTGAATGTTGAGCTTTAAGCCAACTTTTTCACTCTCCTCTTTTACTTTCACCAAGAAGCACTTTAGCACTTTCTGCCATAAGGGTGGTGTCATCTGCATATCTGAGGTTATTCTCCTGGCAATCTTGATTCCAGCTTGTGCTTCATCCAGCCCAGCGTTTCTTATGATGTACTCTGCATAGAAGTTAAATAAGCAGGGTGACAATATACAGTCTTGACAGACTCCTTTCCTGATTTGGAACCAGTCTGCTATTCCATGTCCAGTTCTAACTGTTGCTTCCTGACCTGCATATAGATCTCTCAAGAGGCAGGTCAGGTGGCCTGGTATTCCCATCTCTTTCAGAATTTTCCACAGTTTCTTGTGATCCACACAGTCAAAGGCTTTGGCATAGTCAATAAAGCAGAAATAGATGTTTTTCTGGAACTCTCTTGCTTTTTCTGTGATCCAGCAGATGTTGGCAATTTGATCTCTGGTTCCTCTGCCTTTTCTAAAACCAGCTTGAACATCTGGCAGTTCATGGTTCACGTATTGCTGAAGCCTGGCTTGGAGAATTTTGAGCATTACTTTACTAGCGTGTGAGATGAGTGCAACTGTGTGGTAGTTTGCGCATTCTTTGGGATTGCCTTTCTTAGGGATTGGAATGAAAACTGACCTCTTCCAGTCCTGTGGCCACTGCTGAGTTTTCCAAATTTGCTGACATATTGAGTGCAGCACTTTCACAGCATCATCTTCCAGGATTTGAAATAGCTCAACTGGAATTCCATCACCTCCACTAGATTTGTTCGTAGTGATGCTTCCTAAGGCCCACTTGACTTCACATTCCTGGATGTCTGGCTCTGGGTGAGTGATCACACCATCATGATTATCTGGGTCATGAAGATCTCTTTTGTACAGTTCTTCTGTGTATTCTTGCCACCTCTTCTTAATATCTTCTGCTCTGTTAGGTCCATACCATTTCTGTCCTTTATTGAGCCCATCTTTGCATGAAATGTTCCCTTGGTATCTCTAATTTTCTTGAAGAGATCTCCAGTCTTTCCCATTCTGTTGTTTTCCTCTATTTGTTTGCACTGATCACTGAGGAAGGCTTTCTTATCTCTCCTTGCTATTCTTTGGAACTCTGCATTCATATGGGTATATCTTTCCTTTTCTCCTTTGCTTTTCACTTCTCTTCTTTTCACAGCTATTTGTAAGGCCTCCTCAGACAGCCAGTTTTCTTTTCCAAGGGGATGGTCTTGCTCCCTGTCTCCTGTACAATGTCAAGAACCTCCGTCCATAGTTCATCAGGCACTCTATCTATCTGATCTAGTCCCTTAAATCTATTTCTCACTTCCACTGTATAATCGTTAGGGATTTGATTTAGGTCATACCTGAATGTCTAGTGGTTTTCCCTACTTTCTTCAATTTAAGTCTGAATTTGGCAATAAGTTCATGATCTGAGCCACAGTCAGCTCCTGGTCTTGTTTTTGCTGACTGTATAGAACTTCTCCATCTTTGGCTGCAAAGAATATAATCAATCTGATTTCAGTGTTGACCATCTGGTGATGTCCATATGTAGACTCTTCTCTTGTGTTGTTAGAAGAGGGTGTTTGCTATGACCAGTACATTCCCTTGGCAAAATTCTATTAGCCTTTGCCCTGCTTCATTCTGTACTCCAAGGCCAAATTTGCCTCTTACTCCAGGAGATTATTCTAAAGGAGATAGAATAATATTAATATGATGAAGCCTCATGGACCCATTACCCAGATTGCACTGCTTGAAGTATTTTGCAGACATGACAGGGAGTCGCACATGACTGAGCCGCCAAGCCTGTACGCACACACCGAGGTCCGCAGAGGTGTGCAGAGGGCTCTCAGAGAAGGGGGACGGGGTTGGGGGCTGTCATCCCTGACCCGGACAGGGGAGACCACGAGAGCCAGTTCCAGACGCTCAGTGGGGAGGCAGGCCGGCCACTGCTCGGGAATCAGAGGAAACCTAGGTGGGAAGGGGCGTGGGGTCTCCGGCCTGCTCTGAACCCTGTGTCTGCCCTGCTCCCAGCCGCCCCTGACCTGGTCCTCAACGCAGAGATCGTGCAGCAGAGCACCTACCTGGAGGACCGGCCCATGTTCATGCTGCAGTGCGCCATGGAGGAGAACTGCCTCTCGGCCTCGGCCGCCCAGACCAACCCCACCACGGGCTACCGGCGGCTCCTGCGCTTCTCCTCCCAGATCCACAACAATGGCCAGTCCGACTTCCGACCCAAGAATGGGCGCCATGCCTGGATCTGGCATGACTGCCACAGGTGAGCCGTCCCTCCCTGCCCCAGCCCGCCAACCCACGGGGGTCCAGATGGGACCCAGACTCACAGGGCCACTTAGACACAGCCGAGCGGCCACATGGTCCTGGGGGCAGGGCTCCCCCTAGCTGGAGGGCTCCTTTACCTTTGCAGACCGCATTCTCCCCTCCCAGAGGCCCTGGCCCACCTCACCCTCTCCAAGCCTGCTCTCTTGCCCCTGACACCTCGAGCGTTCAGAAACAAACTTCATTCTGGGAACCAGTGCCCCGCCATTGACCTTCAGTCGATGGTTTCAGTGTGTTCTCAGCACATTTGTGCTCTGCAGGGAGCTTGGGGTGCTGCAGGTGTTGGGTGCTGAGCTCATGTAGAAATATATTTTCTTCTAGTCTATTCTACTTTATTTTGGGCTGCACTGGGTCTGCATTGTGGTGCCCAGGCTTCTCTCTAGACGGCATGCCGTCTCTCTGCTTGTGGCATATGGGTATGTACCAGTATGCTATACATGCTGAACATCTCTAGGAAGATGGTGAGTGTGGAGACACAAGTTCTTGGCCCAGGAGTCATGAGACCTGGTCTCTAGACCCAGCCATGCCTCTAACCAGCTGCGTGATGTCAGGCCTTCTGGGCCGTGTGAGCCGGAGCCTCCGCTGTCCTTTCCCGCCCTCAGTCTGTGGCTCTGTCCCCAGTGCCATATGAATTCCTGCACCAGAGCAGAGCAGAGCCCCAGACTGGCCCACGCCGGAGCCAACAGAAGCCTTGCCGTTCATCCCCCTGTGCTCACCAGCCTCCTCCTTTTTGTTCCTTTGCTTGATTCCCACCCTAACCCAGAACCCTCTGTCTGCTGCTGCTGGCTCTCATTTTCCTGCTCAGACCTGAGCTGGGCGGGTAGAGGGAACAGAGTGAGCAATTTTGAAAACGAAGAGAGGAGAGAAAAAAAAAACGAAGAGAGGGAGGCCCCTGCCATTCAACACGGCAGCCACCTCCCCACCCCTCCCCCGAGGGACCACAGACTTGGGCCTGGTGGGAGTGCAGGGTGTCCGTGCTCAGAATCCCATCCCTACAAGAGTTTTGCACCACATCCCCTAGAGGGCTGGCAGCATCTGCAGTCAGTGCCAAATCCAGGGCCCATGGGAGAGTGACAATTGTGTAAGAATCTGCGTGTTAACAGGGCCCCAAGGGATTGTGTGCCATCAGCCTGAGAGGCCCCAGTCTGGCTGACCTCTAGGTGTCCTTCCAGCTCTCAAGTGTGATGATCACTGTTAGGGACACAAAAGCTGAAGTTGGTAGAAAAAGGTACCAGGCAGAGTACCCTCCTTCTTCTGAGTCAGGAAGCCGAGGCTCTGCATTCGCATGACTTGTCCAGGATGAAGTTGGGGAACGGGGGTGCTGACTGGGGCCACCTGACCCCCAGTATGTGTCCTTCCTGGTACCTCCCGCAGTCTTCAGAAGGGCTTCCCCGGTGGCTCAGACAGTATAAAAAATCCGCCTCTGATGCAGGAGACCTGGGTTCCATTCCTGGGTCGGGAAGGTCCCCTGGAGACGGGAATGGCAACCCACTCCAGTGTCCTTGTCTGGAGAGTCCCATGCACAGAGGAGCCTGGTGGGCTACAGCCCATGGGGTCGCAAAGAGTCAGACACGACTGAGCGACTCACCCTTTTCTGTCTTTCCCCTAGTCTTCATCACAAATCTGTTGGGCTGCTTTTTCATGTCATAATTCATGGCCTAGTCACATTTGAAACTGTTTAGGGAAAGAGTTGTTCAATCCATTTCAAAAGAAAGGACAATTTGAACTTCCCTCGTAGCCCAGTGGTGAAGACTTCACCTTCCATTGCAGGGGGTTGCAGGTTCAATCCCTGGTCAGGGAGCTAAGACCCTAGATGCTTCATGGCCAGAAAACCAAAACATAAAACAGAAGCATTATTGTAGCAGATTTAATAACCTGGTCAAAAATGGTCCATATCAAAAAAAAAAAAAAAAAGAAAGGACTATGCTAGAACTCAGGGGTGCTAATGTTCCTTTATGTAGTTGACCCTTGAACAACACGGATTTGAAATGCATGGGTCCATTTATACATGGATTTTTTTTTTCCAGTTAACATAGTACCTCTACATATTTCATCTTATAGCTTTTAAATTGACTCAGTGTGGGGAAAAGTTTGTGTTTGATTAGAGATCACAATACGTGGAATCAAGAGAATTAGGGCTGCTCGTGTCCCGATTCTATCCAAGCAGTTTCAGTTTCCTGCCCTTGGGTGAGTCATTTCTGAACTCTTTTGTTTCTGAGGCTGAGATAGCAGTTCTTGGATTTTCAACTGCGCAGAGGTCAGTGCCCCTAACCTCTGCATGGTTCAAAGGTCAACTGCAATTACTTTTGGTATGTCCTGAAAGTCCTCATTAGCCAAAGAAGTTTGGGTCTTAATATAGAAGCATGAGGTCTTCTGCAGGGAGGGAGTCAGAGAGTAAAATTAAAGCCCTGACATATGGGTGCCTGATTTCCTTCCGAGAATACATGGCGGAAGCGCTGCCCTTTGGGTCTATAAGTAGAAGGTAATTGTGTCTCTGCCGCATATATGCTGCTCCACCCAGACATCACACGGTAGGGCTCTCCCTGTGACATAGGCTTGCTCTCCAAGGAATGGTTTCTTCTCTAAGAATACACATGGCGACCTCATGGAAGTGTTTCTTCTGATCTGGAGCTCCAAGCCACCCTGACCTCCCCGCCCCAAACCCTGCTTTTCCTGTGTTCTATTTCCTTTCTCTGTTTACAGATGTTGCAATCAATGGTTTGGAAGGAATGGGTGGGAAAGATCATACTGGCTAAGCGTACGTCCCTTCAGCCTTGCCCTCCTGGACTGTGGCTGAGAACCTCTGACCACAAGACCCCAGGGAGTGTAAGAAATTCCCCACTGCTGGCCTCCAGAGCTGCGGGGGAGCTTCTCCAGGCCCTGTGGGAGGACCTTCAACAGGACTCCTGGCCCTGAACCTCTCTGTTGAGTCCCTTTGGGAGCATGATGAGAGCTGACCCATCCTCCACTCAAAAAAATTATTTCTGGATTTTACACCCAGTTTCAGCAGATTTACAGATGCTGAAGCCCATCTGTGAAGTCAAAGTTGAGAACTCTGGCCCAAGTTAGCCTGAATCTGCAAAGTGGTCATTCCCAATTTAGCTGATGCTACGATGAGGAACAGAGGTATAGTCTTTGAAAGTGCTAAGATGAAACACCATGGGGGCTTCCAGGTGGCAAAGCCGTAAAGAACCCGCCTGCCAGTGCAGGAAATGCAGGAGATGTGGGCTTGATCCCTGGGTCAGGAAGATCCCTTGGAGAAGGAAATGGCAACCCACTCCAGTGTTCTTGCCTGGAGATCCCATGGACAGAGGAGCCTGGCGGGCTGCAGTTCATGGGGTCACAGAGAGTTGACCACAACGTAGCCACTCAGCATGCGCACACACAAGGTGAAGCACCGAGGCTGAGCCCTCTGAGCCTCCTCATGCACCAGCCTAAAGGGCGATGCCCCGAGCCATTCTCTCCCATCAACATGGGCCTTGACTGATGATCCTGATGGGGGTCCACTGCCTGCTTCTTGCGCCCCAGGTGTCGGGGGCACCTGATGGCACATGATGTCACAGGGCAGCCTTGCTGCTCCTGGTTCTCACTCCCCGCTGGGTCCCAGGGTGCAGCATCCTGCCTTGTCCCCTACCTCAGGCAAGCCCTGGAGGGGAGCTGGGAGCTGGAGATGCAGGGAGATGGATAGCCAACACAGGTGCCAGCCCCTCTGATCAGGGGTGGCTGGGCTGAAAAAGGCAGGACTTTCGTTCATTCTACCCCACCCCGACCATGTGCAGAGCAGCCTGTGTTTTGGGTCAAAGCCCTGCAGATTCAGTGCGGCCTCGGTGAGCCAAATTGAGGCCTTCATCCTGTCCGGGGGGCTTTGTTCCACCCGAGGACTGCCTCGCAGGTGGGGAAGGGCTGAGCGGGCAGAAGGGCTCCTGCCCTTTGTGGAAGCACCTCCTGAGGTTGGAACAGCCCCCACATTCTCTGAAATGGGAACGGGAGCATCTTCCGATCCGCAACTGAGCGCCAGCCAGCACTGCCCATCCTGGAGGCACCGGGGACACGTGAGAAAGGAAGTGTGTGGGAAAGGAAGAAGAGTGAAGCATCTCTGTAATATGCACTGACGCTCAGATGGAAAGTCTTACTGGGCCCGAGATGACCTAGGGTAACGAAGAATGTACCCAAACCTCTCTTCTTGTTCTGGACTAGCTGTGTCTGCCATCCACGTGTTCACCCAGAGCCCTGTGCCTCGGCCGCTGCCATGGCCTAGTGTGCCTCGCTCTCTAGACTCATGGTGAAGATCACCCTTCCTCTGCTCCAAGTTCCAGTGACCTCCCCCGGCCTCCAGTGACCCAGCATCTGGTGTTCTCTCCTGCCTAGACTGCCTGAATCTCTCTGCAGACCAGCGTTTCCCTGTCTTTATCCCATGGATCAGGCTACCTCTTAGACCTCTGAAGATCAGGACACTCAGCCTGAAATGAGGAAATGTCCCTGGATCACCAGATGCTTCCTCCCTCCTTCCCAGCAGCCTCGATCTGAGTCTCCTGGGGTGTGAGCGTGAGTGGTGAAGGGTGGGTGCCCCTGGGCTCTCCAACTAGCCCGCTGGGACAGAGAGGTGGCCCTGGAGGTGATGCCCACACACGCCCCAGCAGTAAAGCACAGAGGCTTCCGGACCACAGCTAGCTAGCATCATGAATCTCCAGCCAGCTGCTCCCTCCCCGTGTCCACAAGGGAAAAAATGAAGAGCCGGGGAAGACTCTTAAATCAAGTCTGCAGAAAGCAGGGGCAGCAGGAGAAGGTCAGCCTTACAAGAGTCTGTCTGTGGGCTCCGTCTGCATGTTGTTTAGACAGCGGAACATAAACCTATTCCTCCTCAGTCTTTCCAGCCAGTAAACATAGCAACATAAACCCCTCTCTGAAAGAGGCAGACATGTTTTAGGCAGTGAGTCAGACCTCGTGTCTCATCTTGCTCCTTCAAGAAGCCAAAATAGACTCTTTCAAAGTCATTCCTTCAACTGCCACAGAATGCATCCTTGTGACTGTTCCCCATGGGCCCCTGGCTCAGCATCCTTTTACCCAGGAACCCGAGTGACCTGGGAAAAGCCCAAGTTAGGAACTTCTGACATTATTTATAGCACCAGCCCAATGCAGGAAGAAGGGAAAAGAGCCTCTCATTTCCCCTCTGAAAAGTTATCCTTTTAATTTTCCTCTTCTCTCTGTCCTCTTCTGTTCCCATCCAGCCGAGAGAGCCTGAAGGCAAACACCTAAGGCTGGGGGTGGGGAGGGCAGGGGCGTGGCGAGGAAGCTGCTGTCGGCCAGGAAATAATCACAGCGATGGGTCCCCTGGAGAAGGGAATGGCAACCCTCTCCAGTATTCTGGCCTGGAGAATCCCATGGACAGAGCCCTGGCAGGCTACAGTCCATAGGGTCACAAAGAATCAGTCACTCAGTCGTGTCAATGGTACACACAATCGTAGCAATGGTATCGGTGTGGATAGTAATAAAACACGACTTCATCACTCCTGGGAGTAGTAGCGCTAAGGTACGGGGGGTAGGTACTGAGTGTTCCTCTGTCTCAAGCCCCGTGTTAGGCATTTCTGTGACTTTCCTAATCCATGTTTTTTTTTTTTCCCCCATTAATAGTTTACTTTTATTTATTTTTTTAAAGTCTTTATTGAATGTGTTACCATATTGCTTCTGTTTTACGTTTTGGTTTTTTGGCCACAAGGCCTGCGGGATCTTAGCTTCCTGCCCAGGGGTTGAACCTGCACCCCTGCATTGAAAGGCGGAGTCTTAGCCTCTGGACCCAACCAGGGAAGTCCGTCTCCTAGTTCATCTTTACAGAACCCCTGACGGGGTCATGCTATCATTCCCTAGTTCCTGCAGAGGGAACTCAGGTCACAGGCAAACAAGACACATGATTCTGTTCCCCAAGCCTTGGTACCTTGTGCTTCCCCCGTTTCCCAAATGTTCCTGGAATGACAGACAAGCCAACGCGAATACTTGCAGCCATTTGTGATAAGATGTGTAGCAGCTGAGGATGGGCTTGGCACCCAGCCCCTCAGGAAGGCCCCTCGGAAGCCATGTTTCCCATGTTAAACACAGGCCTTTCCCAGAACCTGCATCTGTTCTCAGTTCTTCCCGAGTGATGAGATGGGCCCCCGTTAGGTAAATGCTCATCCGGGGCAAGAGCCACGGGGGTGCGCAATCTCTCTTCCCTCTCTGTTCCCTTCTACAGGACGTGCTGGTCACCCTCTCCCTCCCACAGGGTCTCAAAGCCCCTTTTTCCCCCTCTTTTTTAAAAAAATTTTCTTGATCCCAGGAGCACAGGTTTCTGCCTCCATCACCTAGTCTGGGACACGTGTGTGCCCTGCTCATCAGCGCCTGCTCTTCCCACCCCTTCTTCCCCTCTTCATTCTGTCTCCCTCCTGACCATACTCCCACTTTAAATGTTTTCTAAAGACATCGAAGAGTGACTTGCATTCATCTGCAGAAAGTGCCCAAGTAGGAATGAGCTGTGACAGCCACTTTAGGGCTCTGGAGGGTGCGACATCCTTTTACTAAATATATCCTAATTTATTCAGCTTATTCATGCTGAGCCCCCTGTTCATCAGTTTATCTGATTAATTCCCATAGCACCCTGTGCATTACTTTATTATTCCCATTGAGCAGATGAAAAAACTGAGGCTCGGGAAGGTAGCGGGTTGTCCCCCTCCAGAGCCCATGGAAGCACCATGATTCCTGGCTTCTGTCCCACCCCCCATCTCATAATGCTCTGTCCACTGGCCACGTTTCTCCCTCCAGCACCGCTTTGGACCATGCTGCTCTGCTCGAGATGTCCCCGGAGGGGAATGGCCAGCTGGGCCATCGCTTGCAGGTGGCACTCCCTCCAGAAACTGACATCCAGGCCCCCCTCTCACCCACAGGCATTACCACAGCATGGAGGTGTTCACCCACTATGACCTGCTGAACCTCAATGGCACCAAGGTGGCAGAGGGCCACAAAGCTAGCTTCTGCTTGGAGGACACAGAGTGTGAAGGAGGTATCGGGGGACAGGGCGGGCTGGGGAGACTCCAAGGGACTCAGATGCGCCCGCCTGTGCTCATTTGGCCAGGATCCCAGGCCTGGCTTGGGACTCTGTCACCCTGGCCCCTGCTGACCCGCCCAGGACCTTCCTCACTGGGGACCTCGTGACTACCGTCTGGGGCTGGAGAGGTGGGGTGGGCGAGGCCTGGCTATGAAGGCACCTGGGTCCCCAGAGTCATGCTGATGGGCACTGGTGGATCCAGTGGGTCCACAGATGGGTCTCCCCAGTGAGGCTCAGACCCTTGAACCTGACACGCGGTCCCCTTCCAGTCTGGCTGCCACACTTTCTCTCTGTGTCCAACACAGACACACAAGCCCCCCAGGGTCTTACCTTTCAGTTCAAGCTCAAAGCCCCACTTTGAGGTTCCCAGACTCTCTTGACTGCCCCAGGCAGAGACAGCATCCCACCCACGCCCCCGGTCGCTTCCATACCTGCACGATGACCACTGCGGGCGCACCTGCCATCCTGGCCTGACCGAGCTCTCTTAAGAGGAGACACGCAACTCTCCTCGGGGCAGCTGGGGCTTAGAGTAGCCCCCAGACTCGGCAGGCTCTCGCAAATGGGTGCTGGTTGTCGGTGGTTGACGTGGCCCCTGGCATGTCATGAAATCACCCAGCACATGGGTTTCAAGCACCTACTATGTGCCACACAAGGGCTGACCCAGGACGGGTCAGAGACAGGGTCAGACCGAGACCACATCCAAGAGCGGATGTCCTCGGGGAGACCAGATGACCCCACCTCAGGCTTCACAATAGACACCATAACTTACCCAGAATAGCACGCGCTCCATTCCCAGGCTGATGTTCCTTAGAATGGCCGGGGTGGGCCAGAGTGGCCCAGGAAGGCTTCGTGGAGGAGGACACCATGGGATGTGGATAGGGAATTGAGGGAGGATTCTACCAAAAGCAGAGCAGAGCGGGGATGGGCTGAGCCCAGAGGCAGCCAAGGCTGTGGGCCTGGAGAAGGGAGAGATGCTGAAGGTGGGATCTGGGGATGCCTCCCACTTAGCAGGCTGCTCGGGGGCCTTTGTGGGGAGGGCGGCGGAGGGGCCACGGATGCCTGGTGACTGGGCTTCCCTCTGTCCCCACATGCAGACATCCAGAAGAGTTACGAGTGTGCCAACTTTGGTGAGCAGGGCATCACCATGGGCTGCTGGGACATGTACCGTCATGACATCGACTGCCAGTGGGTCGACATCACCGACGTGCCTCCTGGAGACTACCTGTTCCAGGTGAGGCACGTAAGGGGCTCCAGGCCCCCCGCTGATGGGAGGAGGGGTCTCTGCCTGAGCAAATGGGTAGGCAGCCTCCTTCGGATGGTGCCCAGGCAGAAAATACAGGCATGGAGGCTGGGCTGTGCGAAGGGCAGACTCCTGCACCTGGTGCTTGCGAATCAAAGGGCATCTGCAGGCCAGATTTGGTCCTCAGGCTGGGAATCTGTGCAGACTCTATGGCAGCCTACACTTCTTGTGTCTTTGGAGTTCTACTTGCACCTCCACCCTGGTTTCTCCTGGCGCCCTCCCTCAGGCTGTCTTGGTCTGTCTTGTCAGGGCTAAAAGCAATCGCACAAAGAGCCATTCACTCACAAATGTCTGTGACTTGCCTCTCCCAGAAATGTTTGCCTCATAGCAGCGGATCTGCAGAGGGGGCAATGTTCAGTGCAAAGAAATAAACCTATAATGGTAAATTGTTAGGTACTAGAGACAGCCTGTCCAGTGACTATTTGTGCAGCGACTTCCCAGGGCTTCTACATACTTTGTCCAAGGGAAGCGCCACCCTGAGACAGGAACTAAGACGCACTGGCCTCCCACCTTCCTGCAAATAGCTGCCGGCCCCAGCCAGGGCCCAGACTGGTGGGGGACCCGAGGTCACCAAATCCCCAACGTCTCCCCTGCAGGTAGACAGGCGCACTCCTGCCCGCGGAGACTTCGTTTCACCTTATTTTCCCCACATCCCCACCCATCTTGCTTTCAAGCTTGATTCTTGGGTGACCAGAAATGTGTCATTTTGTCTTGAAAGCTTTCCTAGGAGGGCATTCAGCCAGTCCCGGGCCTGGCCACAGTCCCCACCTTATAGACAGTCCAGGGAGGAACCGACACCTGCAGGGAATGACCAGAGAGGGGCTCTGAAAGTTTCCCTGGTCAGTTTCAGAGACTGGTAATCAGACAGCCAAGCACTTTTCCACCCACAAGCCCAGAACCGCAGACTTGGAGAGGCCCAACTGAAGAGCAGAGTGCTCTTTATTTAAAGAATCGAATACCCATGTCTCTGTACACGACTCCAGTTTATGTTTGAGGTCTGCCACCCCTTTGCAAGGGGAACGTGTAGCGTCATGTATTTTGATAATGTCTGTTTAATAACTGTGACTCATTAAAGGGCTTCCCAGATGGCCCAGTGGTAAAGAATCTGCCTACCAATGCAAGAGATGCAAGAGATGTGGGTTCGATCCCTGGGTTGGGAAGATCCCCTGGAGTAGGAAATGGCAACCTACTCCCATATTCTTGCCTGGAAAGATTCCATAGACAAGAGGAGCCTGGTGGAGTACAGTCCGGGAGGTCACAAAGAGACGGACACGACTGAGCATGCATGTACTTGTACACTGAAGACCAGTACTGGGCCAGATCCTGCCCACACCCTGTGAACCCAGCATCTCATGTAACCCCCAGGGATGGGCATTATCATTACCCGCACTTCACAGCCAGCAAGGCCAGGTCATCTTCCCCTGGGCTGGACGTGGAGCTTTAGACTTGGAGAGTCCTGGCCTGGGGGTACTGGCCCTCTCCATTCCCGTGTGGACCCAGCTGCAGGCCCCAGCACTGCTGCAGAAGCGGGAGAAAGCTGAGTTGAGGAGGGGGTGGCGTTCCAGCCCAGGAGGCCAGAGCACAGAGGCTCAGAGGCAGGGTTCCCGGAGCGATTAGATCCCTAATTCCCGCCACTGCCTGGATCCACAGCAGATCTTTTTTGTTTTTCAACACAAAGCTGCCACTGCCTTTTTATTTTGTTTGTGTTTTTTTTTTTAAGTTTTTAAAAATTGAGGTATAATTGATTTACAGTATTAGTTTCAGGTGTCCAACATAGCAATTCAAAATGTTTCTAGATTATACCCCATTTATAGTTATTAGAGAAGCGCAGTATATCCTTATAGTTTATTTCATACATAGTAGTTTGTGCCCCTATCTTGCCTCTCCCCATTTCCCTCTCCCCACTGGTGACCACTAGCTTATTCTCTGTATCTGTGAGTTTGCTTCTTTTTTGTTACATTCACTGGTTTGTTGTGTTTTTTAGATTGCATATATATGTGATAATATGCAGTATTTTTCTTTCTCTGACTTATTCCACTAAGCATAATACCCTCAAGTCCATCCATGGTATTGCAAATGGCAAAATTTCTTTTTCTTTCTGAGTATTCCATTGTGTGTATACATACATACACGTCACATCTTTACCCATTCATCTGTTGATGGACTCTTAGGTTGCTTCCACACGTTGGCTGTTGTAAACCACAGCAGATCTCCTGTCTAAGGAACTAAAGCCACTGCCCACAGATCCCCAAGAGACTGAGGACCCTCCATATGAGTCTGATGGAATTGTGGAGACCATTCATTTCAGCTCTCACCCTTGCACCCGAGTGGGTCACATGGGCCCTCATAGTCCCCACTGCCCTCACGGTCACCCTGCAGGGACCCATGCTGGGGGGCGTGACTATCTGTGAGCAAAGGGCTGCCTGGGTCTTGGTGCAGGGGGTTTGTCTGTCCTGGGCTATGAGCCACGCATGGGCTGGGACATGGCACAACTAAGGTTGTCAGGCAGAAAACAGATCAAAGTAAGGCTACCCCAGAGCAGGACATTTTCCAGCCTTACCTAGAGAGACAGAGTCACCATGGGACATAACCTAGAGCCCCTAGAATGGGCTGCACTGGCTAGGACTCAGGGCTGGAGACCCCCACTGACCTGTTTCCCACAGCAGCTCTGGCAGGCCCAGCCAGCTTGCTAAAGAGCCACTGTTGTTACTGTTTAGCCACTAAGTCATGTCCAACTCTTTGTGACCCCAGGGACTGCAGCACACCAGGCTTCCCTGTCCTTCACTGTCTCCCAG
This sequence comes from Cervus canadensis, assembly GCF_019320065.1. Lineage (NCBI taxonomy): Eukaryota > Metazoa > Chordata > Mammalia > Artiodactyla > Cervidae > Cervus > Cervus canadensis. The sequence goes on along the minus strand of NC_057415.1, from coordinate 4,228,171 downwards.
AGTTTGCTCAAACTCATGTCCATTGAGTTGGTCATGCCATCCAACCATCTCATCCTCTGTCATCCCTTTCTCCTGCCCTCAATCTGGGGCAGCATCTTTCCCAGCATCAGGGGCTTTTCCAATGAGTTGGTTCTTTGCATCTGGTGGCCAAGGTATTGGAGCTTCAGCTTCAGCATCAGTCCTTCCAATGAATATTCAGTGTTGATTTCCTTTAGGACTGACTGGTTTTGTCCCCTTGCTGTCCAAGGGACTCTCAAGAGTCTTCTCCAGCACCACAGTTCAAAAGCATCAATTCTTCAGCCCTCAACCTTCTTTATGGGCTGACTCTCAGTCCTGGAGGGAGAGGTCCTGAGGGCCCCAAGCCTATAGAATGCACCTTAACGAGCAGGCTGTCCCTCTCCCATCATACTGACCATGGACGGCCCTGTCCCCCTTGCCTCCTTGGGGTCTCAGCCCTTCCAGATGTGGCAGGACCCTCGGGGAAAGCCTCATCTGTGCCCTCCACACTTTTGCCCACAGCCCCAGACCCAGCTCCTGTCTCTTCACCTTCCCATTCCTTCAGTTCCTCCTCTGGGCTCCTCACCACTGAATATCCCTTTTCTGTCTGCTCCCAGTTGCTTTTGTTGTTCAGTTGCCAAGTCGTGACCAACTGTTTGCGACCCAATGAACGGTAGCACACCAGGCCTCCCAGTCCCTCACTATCTCCTAGAGTTTGCCCAAGTTCATGTCCGTTGATTCGGTGATTCCATCCAACCATCTCATCCTCTGTCATCCCCTTCTCCTCCCACCTTCAGGGTCTTTTCTAATGATTCAGCCCTTTGAGTCAGGTGGCCAAAGTATTGGAACTTCAATTTCAGCATCAGTCCTTCCAATGAATATTCAGGGTTGATCTCCTTTAGGACTAACTGGTTTGATCTTTAGGACTGACTGACTGACCTCCTTTAGGACTGACTGGTTAATCTCCTTTAGGACTGACTGACTGACCTCCTTTAGGACTGATTGGTTAATCTCCTTTAGGACTGACTGACTGACCTCCTTTAGGACTGATTGGTTAATCTCCTTTAGGACTGACTGACTGACCTCCTTTAGGACTGATTGGTTAATCTCCTTTAGGACTGACTGACCTCCTTTAGGACTGATTGGTTAATCTCCTTTAGGACTTACTGACCTCCTTTAGGACTGATTGGTTAATCTCCTTTAGGACTGACTGACTGACCTCCTTTAGGACTGATTGGTTAATCTCCTTTAGGACTGACTGACTGACCTCCTTTAGGACTGATTGGTTAATCTCCTTTAGGACTTACTGACCTCCTTTAGGACTGATTGGTTAATCTCCTTTAGGACTGACTGACTGATCTCCTTTAGGACTGATTGGTTAATCTCCTTTAGGACTGACTGACTGACCTCCTTTAGGACTGATTGGTTAATCTCCGTTAGGACTGACCAATCCCAGAAGCCCCCTCATCAGAATGGCCCCTCCTGCTCCTGCTCCTCTGGGTGCCACCCTCTTACCTGGGATGACTCAGAGGAAGGGGGTACAAGGGGGAAACCTGCCCTGGTGAGCAGAAAGGGCTTGGGGACCCCCTAGAGCAAACCCGGACCCAGAGAACGGAAGGGTTGTGTCTAATGTCACGCTGCCAGGAGCAGCGTCATCTCCAGTGCCCAGGGCAGCCCCCCTCGGACTCCCCACAGCACCCAGTCCTGGTCCCCACGCCCTCCCAGCAAGTCCTCTCCCCGGCTCCCTTCTGGCTCTTTCAGAAGCTGTTTTGTGGCCTCCCCAGGCTTCAGCTCCTGCTTCTCTACTAACCTCAAACCTCTCTGGCACCCCAAGAGGGTAGGTAACCCCTTTTTGAAGGCACGCCTGGGTTGGGAAAATCCCCTGGAAAAGGAAATGGCTCCCTACTCTAGTATTTTTGCCTAGAGAATCCCATGGACTGTAGCCCACCAGACTCCTGTGGCCACGGGGATTCTCTAGGCAAGAATACTAGAGTGGGTTGTCATGCCCTCCTCTTACTGGAGTATAGCTGATTAACAAACAGTATTGATAGTTTCAGCTGAACAGCAAAGGGACTCAACCAAACATATACATGTATCCATTCACCCCCAAACGCCGCTCCCAGCCAGGCTGCCACGTACCGTTGAGCAAAGTTTCCTGTGCTGGACAATAGGTCCTTGCTGGTGATCCATTTTAAGTACATACATGTCTGTCCATCCCAAACTCGGTAACTATCCCTGGCCCCATCTGAAGGCTTCCTCTTGGTAGGGTGTGTGTGTTTGTGTGAGGTGCATGGAGGTCTCCTCTGGGTCTCCCCTCTGCCTCCCTGGCCTCCCCTCTGGCCAGTCCTGCACCCTCCCTCCTGCTCTGAGAAGACAGCACCAGCCACGCCTGCTCCGTCTCGTGAGCTCAGCCCAGTCTCAGCATCGCAGCCGGGCCTAGGATGGAGGGTGGCCGAGGCAGGACCCGCTCTGACCTGACTCTCCCCCAGGTGGTCATCAATCCCAACTACGAGGTGGCGGAGTCTGACTACACCAACAACGTCATGAAGTGCAGGACCCGGTATGATGGCCACCGCATCTGGATGTACAACTGCCACATAGGTGAGGCCCCGGGGCCCTGCTGGGGAGCACCACGCCCCTCCTCAGCCCACCTCCAGGAGACGGGCGGGAGCTGCCCCAGTTTCTCCAGGAAACAGAGCGCCTTCCTAAGTTGGCTAAAGACCACGGGGAGTGGGGCCAGTCTCGCGTTTCCACACACGGGAAGGACATGGTGAACACACAGGCCTGGATGAAGATGGGGTTTTCACGGCCAGCTTTGGCTGAGGCGAGAGAATGGGACAGAAATGGGCTGGCCCAACACAGACCCCAAAGCTATTTAAGGGCTGGCGGAGCTGAGGCCGCCACCTCATTATGCGTGAGACCGCAAAAATGTGGGCGTTGGCAATCTGGGGGCTCTGTGTGTCTCGTTCCTGTCGAGCTCTAGAAGCTGGTGAACCACGGTGGCTTCTGGCCACCAATGGAGAAGCTTTCCCCTGCATTATACAACCTGGGTTCCAAAAGGGGAGGCTGGGCTTTCTCCTCTACTGGCAAGGTGCCGGCCTCGCTCTCGATGGAGGCGAAAACTAACAGCACTAGATTAAGTCACTCCTTGAGCCGACTCTGCCGGGCAGCTGACTTGAGCCTGGCCCTACAGATGGCCGGCACCTGTCACTGCCCTGCTGGCATCACACGCAGATGGTCCCCGCAGGCCGTCTGGGGAGGGTGGGGTGGCTCCAGCCCTGTGGGGAGACCTGTGCATCCGGTTTGCCCAACACTGTCTCTCTGATGCCTGTTCCTCCAGGTGGTTCCTTCAGTGAAGAGACGGAAAAAAAGTTTGAGCACTTCAGTGGACTCATAAATAACCAGGTCTCCAGGCGGTAAAGTGGCGACGTGGTCACCTCCTGCCTTCGGGCCACGGGCATCTCCCCCAACAACTGCAGTCTGACCGGATATCGCCCTGCTCCCCCTCATCCAGCCCGGCCCCGCCCGTCTCGACCCCCTGCAGCGCTCCGCCAAGCTCAGGAGGAAGGCGAGGAAGGCGTGTTCCTGACACCCGCAGCCTGGGACAGCCTCCGGGGCTGGGGCTCGTCCACGGGGCGGCGGGGAGCAGCGCCAACCAAGAGCCATCCTGACCGGGACCACGGGCGCACAGGTGGTCGGCTGCTCGTCCCTTCCGAGGCGTGGTCCACTCCGAGCCTCACCACCTGCCCGGCTCACCACAGATAACACGGGGCCGTTTTCTTCTTAAGTTACATGTTGGCAGCATGGGTTAGCAACCCAAGGAGGTCAGGCTGAATCCCACTTCTCCTCCTCTTAGCCTGTTTCCAGTCAACTTGAGTATCTAGGCTTCCCTTCCAGTTAAATGAACCACCTCTACCCCCTTCATTCTGTTCTCACGTATAAGTGATGCTGCCACCCACCTTCTGAGCCAGTGAGCTCAGAGACGGTGCTTGTCTTGCCCCCAGACACCTACACCCCTGTGTCCTCCTATTTTTCAAGATACTATAATTGTATTCTATTTTCACAGACTTTAAAACACAAAGTAATTTAGTGGCATTCCATATCGGGCTTCTGGGCCTTTGAACATAGAGGTCAAAAGAAAAACCAGCCCACCTGTGTAAGTGACTCCTCTGTCTGTCCTTCCGATTCTGTGGGTAATTGATTCAACGGTGCTAGAACCAGGGTTCTGGGTGAGGACGACGCTCACCGATCGCCATGTGTCATCACGGACACTTACACATACTTGAAATTCCAAATAAAAGATTTATGACCTGCAGGTGTGTTTCATTTGGGCCTCTGCGTGCAGTCCCTAAGCCACAGGCTCCTTTCCCCAGTCGCAGCCAGGGAGCTGCACACCCTCGCAGGCTCTCTTGTCGGGACGTGGGCTCCGGGCGCCTCCTGTCCGGCACTGGCTACAGGTTGGCGTTTAGTCACTCATTCGTGTCCAACTCTCTGTGACCCCGTGGACTGTAGCCCACCAGGCTCCTCTGTCCATGGGATTCCCAGGCAAGAATACTGGGGTGGGTTGTCACTGCCTCTTCCAGGGGATCTTCCCGACCCAGGGATCGAACCTGCACTGCGGGCAAGTTGTTTACCACTGAACCATCACAGGGGCCTCCTTCCGTTCCCAGCACAGAGGAGGAGCAGCTGCCGGCGAGAGCAGCCCTCTAAGGGGATCAGGAAAATCCACAGAAACTCAGCCTTTCTTTGGCTCTTGTCTATTAGGGAAATGTGTCAGGGGCACCATGGTTGTGTGAGGGTCAGATGGGACATCCAACCTTCAGTCTCAGGAAATTTCCCCAAAGGGCAGCGCCTGGGCTGGTCTCTCGGGGAGGGATGATGAAGCAGATCAGGGCCCCATGCTCTTCCCCGAGGTGCAGTGAGGGTGGACCCCGAGTCCCCACGGCACAGTGAGTGAACCCCAATCCAGCCAGGCCTGGGACTCCCTCTGTGTCACAGTGGACTAAGGCCCAGCAAACCGAGGGGTCCATGATGACCTCAGGGGGCCAGGATCGTCACCAGCTCCACTCAAACCAGAAAGACCAGTGTACTGGGACCCTGTCCCAGTACAAAGCTGCCCTCCCACCCATTCCTGTGAGGGGAGGGAACTCAAGGCATTTCAGATTTCACCTCGAGGCGAGTGCATGTTTATTTCTGCAGGGACCCCTGTGTAACCCACACCACTGGTAACACTAGGGCCAGTACATGGCAGAGGCAGGGGGGGGTCTCAGCATGGCTAGTAGCCCAGAGTTGCTCTCGGGGAGACTGGACACATATCACACAACAGGTGCAACCTACCCCCACAAACTGGGCAGGGCCTGCTCAAAAATGCCTTGGAGGTCCAGCTGGTTTGAGGTCAGTCACCTAAAGCGACCCGCTTCTTCAGCAGCCCTAGGTCTCCAATGGGAGGCGAACAGCGCCCCCTAGTGTTTCACTGCCGACCATTACATTTTGAAGCAATCATGTTAAAATTCTTCCATTTTTATTTTTTTCTCAGCTTCAGAAGCTAGACCAAACTAAAGCCCACCACGCCTCATAGCGATGCTCCAAGGATGGCTCAGGGCTGCTCCGGTGTGTGTAAAGGCTTGTGGTGTTGGGGCCCGAACTGGGTTGGGGAGCTCGATCCAGGCGGGCTGGGCCTCTCAGGGCCTCAGAGCGGCAGGAGGCTCCACTGCAGGCCGCTCCTTCTTTCTGTGTTGGAGCCCCAGGGCCCGGGCCACCAGCCTCCGGGCCACGGCTGTATTTGTCTGTGGTCTCTCCTTCGCCAGATGCAGGAGCTCTGAAAGGAAAGCCCCACGGGGTTGGGGACTTGAATTCAAGTCTGTGGCCTCTCCTCCCAGCGACACAGCAGCGTTGAAGGCAGTTAGAGCCCACCCCTGAGGCCCAGCTGCACCCCCCTGTGGCCTGATGCTGGTGAGAGGGGCCACCGAGGGCTCCTGGCCCCTCGTGGGGTCCTGACTCACCCTGCCACCTCTCCACGCCCTCCCTGTTTCTCCTTCTGTTGGGGGCGGAGGGTGGTGGTAATCCTGTCCACCTCCCTGCCTTGCAGGGGCCCTTTGAGAGGGCAAGCAGGCCAGGAAGGGACACCTGGAGCTCTTGGATCAACAGACAGGATGTTTATCGTCCCTAAGAAGTCTGGGACAATTGATTATCAATTGTGAAACAGATCACCAGCCCAGGTTGGATGCATGAGACAAGTGCTCAGGGCCGGTGCACTGGGAAGACCCAGAGGGATGGGATGGGCAGGGAGGTGGGAGGGGGGTTCAGGATGGGGAACACATGTAAATCCATGGCTGATTCATATCAATGTATGGCAAAAACCACTACAATACTGTAAAGTAATTAGCCTCCAACTAATATAAATAAATGAAAAAAATAAATAAATAAAAAATAAATAAATACAGAGCAAAAAAAAAAAGAAGTCTGGGACAAAGACCGTGTAATCCACAAGAATGTGGATGGCCTCAGCAGGCTTCTCTAGCCCAGTTCTGCCAGCCAGCCACTGCTCTGCAGGCAGGGGAAACTGGCCCCTAAAGCCCACTCGTGCTCCCTGGAAGGAGGAGAGGAAAGGGGAGGAGCCAGCACTTACGTGGCACCTTCTGGGTGCCTCTCACCACTTCGGGGGCAAGGCCACCAGGCCCTCTCATTCGCTCCAATGCTTATCTCACAGAAAAAGGGGCCGACTCACATACACCCAGTGACTTGCTCAAGGCCAGTTTAAGGGCACGCCAGTCCCAGGGTCACAGCAAAGCCCATGCCCTGTACACCTCACCGCGAAGCATGGCTTCCTCGGCCAGACACCCAGGAAGACCAGGCTTCCCCTCTGCACCCCAACCAGACTCCCAAGAGGTGTGAATGGAGGGCAAGCCTGGGACAGGGCAGCTGGCAGACAGCTCTCCTGATGGGGCCCCTGGGATGGGAGAGGACGACCTCATGGGTCCTTGCAGCCCAGGGGCGAGAAAGCAGAGCACTTTAGAGGGAAGTGAATCAGACGGCAGACCCACACTCGAGCAGCCCTCCCACCCAGACCACCGGCTCCCTTACTTGGCCTCTGCAGGGCCTTCAGCTTGGACTGCCTGGCTCCCTGAGTCAGGGGCCGGATCTTCAGTGTGGAGAAATCCCTGGTCAGGGCCTCGGCAGCTAAGGAAAGAAAGCAGGTCTGGAGCCATCCGCGTTTCCTGCTGAGAACTCCTCAGGACCCAGGAACACACGTGTCACCCCAAAGCCCAGGCAGCCACTTCTGACACCCATCCAAACCTCAGAGACAGGACTGCCCCATCAGCTCACCACCCGACCCCCACCCCCACCCCTAGAGCTCACAGGCCTGCACGGGGCTGCCATGCTCTCAGATGGAGGGCCCATGCCCCAGCTTCTACCCTCCTGCCCTGGGGGGCCGGAAGCCACACGGTGAGCCTGTGGTTCTGACATCAGGAGAGGCAGGCCCAGGCCTTTCAAAGCCCAGGAGCTTAAAACAAACACCACCAGCACCATCACCACCCCGCCCCCACTCAAGACCCTCCCAGGGTGCATGCTCTCACTGCCTCAGGCTGTGCTGGGCCCTGGGGCACTTGGGCCACTTACAGACATGGTCACCTCACAGCTGGGAGGGACCTCAGACCCAAACCACCATACAGATGAGGCCAGGACATGAGGACTGAGCAGGCCTGCCCCTGGCGCCTGGCCAGCTTGGCAAAGCCCAGAAGGCAGCCATGGCCATGCCGAGCCCACTGCTAATCCCTTCCATGGACCGGGAGGGCCTCCCCCAGCCCCCACCTTTCAGTGGCTCCCTCTCTGGGGCTGAAGCCCCCACCTGGCCCCAGTCCTCTTGTTGCCCAGACACTGCCCCCCATCCCTAAAAGCTCAGGCTCTCCTGAAGACTGGGCCCACACCAGCCGTGGTCACTCCCCATCTGTGTTCAGAGCCCATGGTTGTGAGAAGTGCAGTCAAGGGGGGCCAGGGACTGACTCCTTATAAATATACACAATCTGTGCAGCGGTGTGGCAGGGGCAGGGCAGGAAAGCGCTGAGAGGGAGGTGCAGCGCCAGAATGACAGCCGGGAGACTAGCTGGCCTCCCCAGCCTTGACGACGGACGAGAGGCTTCATACCCTTGATTGGACACTGACATCGGGGAACTCAGTCTCCCCATCTGTAAGATGGAGTCATCTCACCTATCTCCCGAGGCTCTAATCTAAACGGAATGAGAACACATCTGCACAAACCATAAGAACCTGCCAGTACTTGAATGCTTTTTTTCTTTCCTGGCTGTGCCACATGGCATGTGGGATCTTAGTTCCCTGACCAGGGATTGAACCCATGCCCTGTGCATTAAAGCCTGGAGTCTTAACCACTCGACTACCAGGGAAGTCCCACCAGTATTTGAATGTTTTTGATCTGTAAAAATGGCACCATCACGTGCTTTCATTTAGGATGTGGAGGTCACCCAAATCTGAAACCTCTGAACTCAAGACGTAAGGATGAAGAGGTGTGAGCTTCCTGGCCCAGCACCCATTCTGCCCCCATGGACTTCCTGATTAGGTGGCTGGGAGCCACCCTGCCAGTCCATCAGCTTACAGCAGCCTGCGCCCTGATCTGGGGCATCCTCACCCCAGGAAATGAGGCTCCCTCCCTTCCCAACAGCAGTCAGAGGAGGGGCCAGGCCACTGTGCACCGCCTTACCTGAAGCCGGGCAGGGGAAGATGCCAAGAGCATGCGTGTCGTCCACCCACTGGATCTTGAACCCCTTCTCTCTGTGCCGGGGATGAGACAGAATGCCGAGGAGAGCAGATGCGGAAAACCCCTCCTGCTGCAGGAAGCCCTCCCCCCTCCAGGCCTCAAACACTCCAAGCCCAAGACAAGTTCATCTCCTCTAAGAAGGAGACGACCATCCGGGGCATACTTGCCCTGAAGACCATAAGACAACTTCAGACAGACAGGCCCCCGCCTCTGTGATCTGGTGGGCCCCCGACTCCTAGAACTGAGGAAGTCAGGACTCAAAGCTTGTAGAGCACAAGGCCAAGGGTGAAGAGGGTCCCTCACAGATGCGGTCACCCCAGGCCAAGGGCATAGGGTTCGAGGCTGGAGACAAAGGGCTTCATGGTGGGGACAGGACTTGATACGAGCATGTCAGTGAAACTGCCCTGACTTTCTTCCTGCCACTTGGGAAAGCACTCCTGAGTCTGGGGCCTGTGGGAGGAGTTCCTCTGTGGATGAGGAAGCCTCTAGTGGCGCCGTCTGGCCCAGCCCTCAGGGCTGGACAGCAGAGGAGCCCCTTGTACTGTCCACCAGGTTGGGCTCAGGGAGGGCAAGGGAGGCTCTTCAGGAAGCAGTCAGACAGGGATCCTGATGAAAAGGATGTGTTTAAGGTCTAAGCAGGAAAAGAGAATGGGGACCGGAGCATGGAGAATAAAAAAAGAAAGCAGAAAAGACTGGATTTGATCCAAGGAATCTGGGGATATGGGAGAAGTCTTTTTTTCACTTTTTCTCACTTTTTCTCCCCTCTCCACCAGACTCTGCCCCAGAGCTGCTCAAGCCCCGTTCATCCCCTAAAGAGCTCCTTTGTGGAGCTGGCCCTCCATCTGTTAACTCTCCAACTGGGTGGCTGGCCGTGAAGCAGGGGGAGGCAGTAGCCCCACAGGGTCGTGGCTGGCATGTGGGCGTGCGGAGGCCAGGCTGGAGGTCCACTGCCTGTGCCAGCAGGACCAGGTCTTGGGCCTCCAAAAAGCGTCCACAACCGAAAAGTCAGCTCTCTTCCTCCTCTGCATAGTCACAGCCAGCAAGCTGAATTGCCCAGGAGCATGGCATCCAGAGCAACCACACCTACTTTCTGCCTTTCTTTCAAGGCACTGAAGGAGGGGCAGGCAAGCATCCCCCACACAAAGCAGCGTCCCAGCTCCTCTCCAGAAAGCAAGCATTCTCTCCACTCCCTCCCCGACCCAAAGCCTCTCCGGCACTCACTGGAACTCAGAGAAGGTAGCCAGCAGGTCCTCAGTCTTGAGCACTGGCTCAAAGTCATAGATCTCCACCACGTGTGCAAAATCCTTCTCTCCAGGCAGCTCGTCTACAAAGGATGATGTGTCCACGTGGATCTTCTCTACCTGAATCTCCTTCTCGGTCAGGTTGTTCGTTATCTGGGAGAGATCAGACCCTTTAGTGAGGGGAGCTTGGATACACCGGGCTCTGAGTGAATGCTCTCAAAACCGCACACTGAGAGTCACATAGGCTTCTGCGTTGACACAGAGGTGAGCAGCCCAGACAGGAATCCTGGGAAGATAGCAGCATGGCAGACTGGGCCACGAGATGGAGGAGCGTGAGTTTTAGGGAAGTCCCCGCTGGGTGACTGACACTAACACACACTGTGTTTCACAGAATCCCCAGAGCTCTATGCTGTAGGCCCACTTTACAGATGGGCAAACTAAGTCAAAAAATTAAGTAATTCTGCCCCAAGTTGCTGTCAGTAAGAGGTGGAGCTAGGCAGGCCCAGGATCTTTCCTTTTCTCATTAACGATGTGATGATGAGCAAGGCTTTCTGGTGTCTGTCCTTCATCTGTAAAATAGCGATACAGGCTGCCTGCCCTCCCGACTGACATGCTCAGGTGCAGACACTCGGTTCCAAGGACAAGAGATTTGTAAGACAAAGCTTCAGGCAGAGAGTAATTTTCATGACCAGCGTCTGCAGTGCATTCTGAAGCACTTCCCTAGGGAAGTGTGTATTAGCACCTGCTATTTTTTCAGAGGAAGAAACTGAAACTTAGAAAAGCCAAATAACCTGGTTGAGGGGGGATCCAATCGACACCCCTGACCTCAGATCCTGAGCCTCCTTCCCTCTGAGTACTGATCTCCTAAGGGACCGGTATCACGCAACACCTGCAGCACCCCGATACATCTTGACCCTCCGCCCCATCCACCCTCGACCACACCCACCTCACTTCCACCCTCCCTTTTCTGGGCTTCAGAGCCTCATCACCTCCTGCAGCAGTTCACTGAAGTCGGCCTCGGAGCAGCTGCCTGGCCCCTCCTCTTCCGCCTCTTCCTCTTCCACTTCCTCCTCCGCTGCTGGGCTCCTCTCCGGCTCAGTCCCATTTCCCTCCTCCAAGTCCAGCTGCAGCCCGGCCTCCGACTGTGCGGCTGACTCCGGCCTGTCTCCGGTCCCTGCGTGGCTCTCAGGCCCTGAGGGTTCAGCAGCCAATGGGTCTGGCAGCGACTCTTTCTCACAGCCTTGACCAGGGCCTTTTCGGTCCTCTGTTGCCTGAGTCACTGACACGGGAAGTTCCTGATCGGCAGTGGGGTTCCCAGCACCAGTATCTCCTGGTTCTTCTGAGAGCCTGCCAGTTGGAGCATCTCCCTGGAGTCCTGCAGGAGGGGGCGGCACTCCTTCTTCCTGCCGGCGCAGCACCCGGGGCACATACAAGGCCTGGTCCGGCTTGCGTCCACGATGCCACCGGCCGGCCCTCGCCCCTCGGGGACCAGCAGGCGCTCTCTGGCTTGCGGTGGGCCGAGGACCTCGGTACTTGCTAGGGTGGGAGGCAGGAGGGCGGCAGGAGCCAGAGAATCCGTCTGAACTGGGTAACCTGGAGCAGGAGCAGGCACTGATCAGAGGGGTGCTTGAGCCCCGAGGAGAATGGTTTATTGGAGTTATCTGCCATTCAGGCCTGAGGCTCTTGAGTCAGTCTCAGGCAAAAACCAAAGCCACAGTGACCCTAGAAAACAACTTAATGAGGCCATCAGAGGGGAGGCTGGATGCCCTGAATAAGCATAAAGCAGTCAACTCTTCCTCCAGTGTTATAAACCGACTATGAGACGGCTGAGTACACTTGCTACAGGGTGTGGTGAGCAGCTAGCATTCAGAAGCTATGTTATTAGAAAAGTGTGTGACTTTAAGTCTGTGAGTCTGTTTTGTAAGTAAGTTCATTTGTATCATTTCTTTTTAGATTCCACGATATAAGGGATATCATATGATATTTCTCCTTCTCTGACTTCACTCTGTAGGACAATCTGTGTGTGTGTGTTAGTAGCTCAGCTGTGACTGACTCTTTGTAACCCCATGGACTGTGGCCCACCAGGCTCCTCTGTCCATGGGATTTTCCAGGCAAGAATACTGGAGTGGGTTGCTGTTTCCTACTCCAGGGGATCTTCCCGACCCAAGGCTCGAACCCAATTCTCTTGTATTGCAGACAGATCATTCCCACTCTTTCTGACCCCCTCCCATTATCAGCCATTCAAAACAATGAAACAATGTCACTTGCAGTAACAGGGATGATAATCTCTAGGTCCATCCATGTCGCTGCATGTGGCATTATTTCCTTCTTTTGAATGGCTGATAATCGGATGGGGTCCGAGATGACTGAAGGGACTTAGCACACATACACACACACACAATGGGATGAGCGGAAGGGATAGTTAGGAAGCTTGGAATGGACATGTACACACTGCTATATTTTAAATGGGTAACCAACAAGGACCTACTGTATAGCATGCGACACTTTACTCACTGTTATGTGTTAGCCTGGATGGGAGGGGAGTTTAGGGGAGAATGGATACATGTATATGTGTGGTTGAGTCCCTTTGCTGTCCACCTGAAACTATCACAACATTGTTAATTGGCTGCACCCAAACACAAAATAAAAAGTTTAAAACAGATCAAAAAAAAAGAGAGAAAAGTATGTAACTTTAAAGGCTAGGATTATAGACATTATGATAAGATCCTTCGAGATGTACAGGGAGACAGGTGAGCGAACTGCTAGATGAGCTCTCACATTCCATGGCCTCTGCAGGGCCCAAGCTCCCTGAGGGCAATGCTGAGTGGACATCCCCACTGTTTAAACAGCTCTCTCTCTTTTGGCCCAACGTGCATAAACTGAATTTGCTAAAGGACCTCCACCAACAATGCACCTCTGCTCCCCTGCTGAGCAGAAGGCAGCACTGCCTGTAAGCAACTGAGGCTGGGAAGAGAGGAGGTCACCCTCCCAGAGGCTGACCAGCTCACCAGACCACCCCTTGGGAGAACCAACGAGGGGCCTCCCAGACGGCAGATACACACCTGATGTCCAGGTGACAGATGACTGTCCTCCTCCTCCAGCCCTCTCCAACAGAGAAGCTGCTCAAAAGGTCAAAATTCTCTGCTGTCCTGTGGATCAGGTACCGGAGCCGACTGGAGAGTGGGGGAAAGAGGAGGACCCTGGGGAGGGATGGGAAGGAGAGCAGAGCAGGAGCTCCAGGAGCAGCCCCCAGGCCTGACCCCACGGAGTCCACTCCTGGTTTAATGGTGGCTTGAACCTAGGCTCGCTCTGCCCCCTGGGGTCCCAGGCTGACCGCAGTGGACCTGCCCATAGAGGGTATGATGGGGACCTACTGGCACCATCCTCCTTCCAGGGGCGGGCTGTTCCATCTCAGGTGATGCTAGCTGTTACCCAGGAAAGATGCAGCGGGGAGAGGCCTGACCGCAGATTATTAAACCTCAAGGCCAGGATCAGAGCCAGCTGCGAGCCCAGTTACTTTAGATGCACCACTGGACAAAAAGGGGCAAGGAGGCTAGGGGCGAACACTGCCCTTCCCAGCGGCAGAGCGGGCGCCACCCTCACTCCGGCTTACTTTGACAGCTGCTTCTGCAGCAGGAAGCGGTCCAGCTCCTCCTGGATGCGCTGCACGAAGTCATTCTCGGCTGCGGAGAGGAAGACGCCGTCCAAGCAGAGAAGGGCCAGGGTGACAGGTGGGAGAGCCTACGGGGCAACCGACACCGCCGCGATCAGAGCGCAGAACCCGGGCCCTCCCACGACCGAGGACACGGTCTCGCCTCTGATCGGAGACGAGCCGGGCTCCGAGGAGGGTAAGGGTCGTGCCCAGGGTCCCCGGCAGGGCCTTGGTGGGGCAGGGAGGGGTCGCCTGGCCCCCGATGGGGTCGCTCTCGCCGTCCCCAGATCCGCTCCCTGCTGCCTCGGGCCGGATCCGTGGGCGCGATTGATCCTTCCCGGCCGGAAGCTAGAGGCCCGGAAGGAGCACAAGTCTGACCGTGAGCGATCGGGGAGACCTGCCCCCAGGTCCGCCCGCCGCACTCACCGCGGCAGCCCCGCGCGTAGCCGCCGCAGCTCTAGGGTCCCCAGAAGCCTGCGCGCCCCTGAACCCCACAACCACCCGGGCCTCGCGGAGCTGCAGCGCCACCGCGCGGCCCGGCGGAGGCATCACCTCAACGGCAGAGGCGTGTTCTTTCTTGACTCTTTTTGCCCCTGAGACCACAGGTCACCTGAGCTGGGATGTTCCCCACGCAGGGATCGAACCCGTGTGTCCTGAGTTTCCTGCATTGGCAGGCGGATTCTTTAGCACTGAGTCACCTGGGAAACCCTATACTGTCTTCTAGGATCAATGAAATTCGGGAAATCGTTTGGAGTGGTTCCTACATGCTAGGTCATGGGGATACCAGGTTTTCCAGTTCATTGATCCCCTCCCTAGGGACGAAATAGAGGGATAAATAGGAAGTTTCTGGACACCAAGAATTGCATCGCCCTTTGGCCCTTATCGATGGAAGCTGCAAAGAGGTCCAATTCACAGCACAGCATCACTGACAAGGTGTACTAGCCTGTGGATAACAGGGCGGGGAAACCACTAGAATGGTGATTTGCAGAACTTGCTACATCTAAAAGTAACTCCAGCACTCGCCTTAAATAGGGCTTGAAATTCTTGTCATCAGACAGCCATGAGATGGGCTTATTATAATCAAGGAGACCAGGGCTGAAATTCTCATCTCCCCTGGAAGGTGCTGAAATGTAAGCCTTTGATCATCCTGAAACAAGCAGGACCCTTAGTTATTGAAAACCCAGGTTTTAGTACAGGGATGGGACAGTCTGAGCAGACCCTGCAGTAGGATACAAGAAAGGTCACAGGGAGGCTGACTCTTAAAAGGCTGGCTGGGAGAAGTTGGGACCAGGACAATGAAGAAAAACAAAGATGCATTTTGCTCTCATGCAGTTTTTCCCTGAGTATTTCTTTAAAAAGATGGTGGGATTATATCTTTTTATATATTACATTTACAAAAACTATTGGGATATATTATATTTACAAAAACTATCTTTCCAGATAGTTTTTCAAGAATAAAAAGGATCAGGACTTCCCTGGTTGTCCAGTGGTTAAGAATTTGCCTGCCAATGCAGGGGATACGGTTTTGATCTCAGGCCCAGGAAGATTCACATGCCTTGGGGCGACTAAGCCAGTGGGCCACAACTCTCAAACCTGTGGCCTAGAACCTCTGCTCCGCAATAAAACAGCCACTGCAACAAAAAGCCCTCAGACCGCAACGAACAGTAGCCCCACTTGACACAACTGGAGAAAAACCAGTGTGCAGCAATGAAGACCCAGTGTAACTAAAAATAAATAAAATTTTTTTAAAAGAATAAAAATGATATAAAATAAAGACAACACCAAGTGCAAAGAGAACTCAAAGAGGTGAGTCATGAGTATCCTTTGGGGGCCTGGTTGTTAAGAGGAGATTCTGAAGGCCTGACAGGTCCCCTGCCCCAGTCTCAGGTCTGGAGGGGCATCCAGTGCCTGGGGCGTGGAGGGCAAAAATGCAGCAGGAAGAACAGGGACACCCATTTGAACTCTGACTCCACCAGCCCCAGCCACACTCCACACTGGCTTAACTGAAGCAGAATCAGGCTGGCCTGAGAGAACATTGAGGGGCCAACAATGGTCCCATTTATCCGACCAGGCGTCCGTGAAGGAAAGTGTGAGGCTGGGAGGCACGCCCACTTTGCACACATGACCCAGAAGGAATATGCATGCTAACTTAGAAAAGAAAGGCTCAGTGTTTCCTGGTGGCTCAGTCGTAAAGAACCCACCTGCTAATGCCAGAGCCATGGGTTCTATCCCTGATCCTGGAAGATCCCACATACCGTGGGGCAGCCATGCCCATGCACCACAAAAAAAAGAAAGAAAAAAAGGACTAATCTTCTCAATAAAGTGGGCATCTCTCCCCCACAATGAAGGAACCAACCAAAACCCCATGATACAGGCTACACCCCTACCTCCTTAGAGCTGGTCTGTGACAGAGGATTTCAACACATTCAGAGAGACTCACACAAGGCTCTCAGAGGAGGCTGCCCATGAATGCAGTTTCCACTACACACTCTTCAGATAAGGAGGCTGAAAAGAAAAAAAGAATTAGCACAAAGGCCTCCACTTGTGAGTGGAGGTTACCAAGAGATGCCAAAATAAATGGGGAAGGGAATCAAAGTGCATCTACCTACAGGATTGGGGTACAAAATACCAGGTGAGCGCTGAATGGTTCCCAGTCAGAGACAAACAGAACAAAAAGCAGCAGGGTATGCAAATTTTCTACAGCAAAAACGAACAGTTAAAAAAGCATCATAAGAAAAAGTGGATTAAGGGTATTTTGGAAAGTTCTCTTGAAAAAAAAGAGAAGACATTTCAGTTAGTAACTACTGCACGTTCTCAAGGAAATCAAAGAAAGTCTGATTTTCATGTCACGATGGAAAAACCGGCAGAGTGGCAGGAGTGTGAACAGTCAGAGGCATGGAAAGATAGAAAAGAGGCGATCACGTTCATCACAGAAGCAGCAAGCGGTGGAGTCAACAGAGCTGAAAACAACCTGTGACGTGGAATAAAGACGTGAAAATGAAGACAACTACTGTTTACACAAAGTCTGCCATATAAATGGCATAAACTGAGTCTTGACAGTGGCCCATTCAGTTGGAGATTGTTCAGAGGAATAACCTGGTGGCTCAGATGGTAGAGAATCCACCTGCAATGCAGGAGACCTGGGTTCGATCCCTGGATTGGGAAGATCCCCTGGAGAAGGGAATGGCAACCCATTGCAGTATTCTTGCCTGGAAAATTCCATGGAGGGAGGAGCCTGGTGGGCTACAGTCCATGGAGTCGCAGAGCCAGACATGACTGAGCAACTAACATTTTCACTTTCAACCTGAGGTTTAGCCAGGGAACCAGCTACCACAGGCAGAGTTGGAACTTGCTCTAATCAAGATCTAGCCTGTCACATCCATGTTCCTGAACATCACCTGGTTAAGATTTTCCATCTTTAGAATGTCATTAGAATTGATGCCCTGGTCAATAACCAGACACAGAAGTCAGGCATTAAATAAACTAGATGAATCCAATCAATCAGAGAAGCATGTTAGGTGTGTACTGTAGAGCTTTACCTGAAACAAGAGGTATGACTGGATGATGATGAAAGGATTGCATGCAGGGGATACAGAGTTGCAAGCAGTCCCACCTGAAGGGATGAATCTAGAGTTCCCTACTACCGTAGTGACCCTAAATTATAATCCAGCACCCCTTCCCTTGCCACTGGGGTCACCTGCAGCACTGGAATCTATGTCCCAATTTCCCATCTCCTTACTCTAAGCAAACTGAGACAGTATTAACCTCCATTAGAATGAACTAACAAACGGTTCTCTCCCTGTTTAAGATGAAGTTTAAGAATATCCAGTTTATGCTTGCTATTGAAAGTCTTTGTATTGTTTACATAGTTTTAACATGTGTATTAGAGAATCTAATACATTAGGTAGTGAAACTTAAACTTTTCAGTGGGCAGATATAGGAGCATTTGACTAAGTTAGTAAACAGTATTACAATATTAACGAGAATGGAGTCACAATATTTGAGGATCAACAAGAGTTGTGTAGAGACAGCACATAAAAATGTTTGGCTTTATACATAGCCTGTTGGAGCATCCATTTGATGTATGTAAGAAGAAAATCAGGACTTCCAGGAAGATGGAATAAACACACTTTGCCAATTCCTTCCACTAAATATAATTAAAATCCCTAGGCATTATATATAAAACAAACGTAAAAGGGGGAGAAAAGAAAGAAGACCAGCTATAGACCTCTGGTTCCAAGGAACAACAAAGAGCTACGTTTCCTGGGTTTTCTTTACATCTCAAATTTTTAGACTTGGAGCTTGAAGAAGCCAGCAGCCTGGGCGTACCAATGGACACAGAACAAAACAGGCACACAAAAACAACAACAAAACTCACCCTATGGAAGAGGGTGTTTTCTCTCTAGCCAAATGTGCAGGCAAGTCAGACAGAGCACTCTGAGATAATAAGTTCTCAACCTCAGCCAAACACCACCCCCACTTACACCAGCTAAGGCCATGTTGGAGCCTAGATTGTCACCCTCACCAGGTTGTAATGAAGTGTCACAACCTTCCCACCAAGATGATGTCAAAGAAAGTCAAGTAGGGAGCTGGGACTTTCATGACCTCCAGGCAGTAAGGAGCCCTGGGCCCTGCCTGCAGTGTCAATAGAGACCACCAGAGAACATGACTCCCACCCCCACCCAGCAGTAAAAAGGCACCCTCCCCCCGGAGTACTGTCAGAGGACACCTAGTGAGCAATAGGACTTTCCCTGCCACCCAGAGATCAAGAGGCAACCGTACTCCCCATGGTGTCAGCGGAGGCCATGTGGGAAACAGCAGCACATCTACACATTCCAGCCAGGAAAGCATCCATGGAGGCCTCATGGGAAGTCAAACTCCCACCTTCAGCCATTAGTGATGAGGAGCACACATCTTAGTATCAAAGGAGGCTAAATGGGAGACCTGGACTTTAACCCTCACCTGGCAGTAACAATGCAATGCCCCTCATCCCCATTCTGGAGTGCTGGCAAAGAAAGGTAAAACAGAAATTAAAAAGGCCCACGGGACTTCCCTGGTGGTTCAGTGGTTAAGAGTGTCTGCCAATGCAAGGGACACGGGTTTAACCCCTGGTCGGGGAACATTCTACATGTGGCAGGGCAACTAAGCCTGTGTGCTATAACTACTGAGGTGCTCGCACCTAGAGCCCCGCGCTCTGCAACAAGAGAAGCCACTGCAACGAGAAACCCGTACAATCACAGTGAAGAGTAGTCGCCTCCCCCCGCCAATGCAACTAGATAAAGCCCAGGTGCAGCAACAAAGATCTAGCACAGCCAAAAATTAATTAGTTAAGATATTAAAAAAAAAAAAAGATTCAGAATCTCATAATACCCAAGATGTCCAGGATTCAATTAAAAAATAACTTGTGGTACGAAGAATTAAGAAGATCTCAAACTCAATGAAAAAAAGGCAGTCAATAGACTCAAATTTGCATTGAGATGTCAGAAATGTTAAACTATCTGAGATTTTGGAGCAACCATGACAGAAATGCTTCAACAAGCAACTAGGAACACATTTGGAAAAAAAAATGGAAAAAAATAGTCTCAGCAAAGACACAGAAGATATCAAGAAGAACCAAAAGGAAAGTTTAGAACTGAAAGCTACAGTAACCAAAAGAAAAAGCTCAGTAGCAGAATAGAAGAAAAGGAAAGACTCTGTGAACCAGAAGATAAGACAATAGGCCTAACCTGAACAACATGCGAGAAAATAGACTGAACACAAAAATGAACAGAGACCAAGGGGTTTGGAACTATAGACAGAAGATTTAACACTTGTGTCGTCAGAGTCCAAGAAACGTAGGAGGAATGGGTAAGGCTGAAAAAGTACTTGGAGAAATGATAACTGAAAACTTCGCAGATTTGAAGAGACATAAACCAACAGATTCAAAAAGTGAAAAACAGAACAAAATCACAGAAATCCAAGTCAAGACACATTATTATTAAATATCTGAAAACTAAAAACAAAGGACTTTTTTTAAAACAGCCAGAAAAATAACCTTATCTTACCTAAGGGAGAAAATTATTTGAATGGCGGTGGATTTCTTGTCAGAAACTAGAAACCAAAAAGAAGATCTTTTTTTCAAATGCTGAAAGAAAAAACAGTGAATCCAGAGTCATGTATCTAATGAAAACATACTTCAGGAATAAAGAAGACATCAACACACTCTCAGATGAAGGAAGATTAAGAGAATTTGTTGCCAGGAGACCTAGCCTGAAAGAATGGCTAAAAGAAGTTCTCTGCACAAAAAGGTAACAATGAAAGGAAGAATTTTGGAACACCAAGAAGGAAGAAAGAATAGTAAGCAAACATGTAAGTAACAGGATAGACTTTTCTTCTCTGTATCTTCTACATTATGTTTGAAAGTTGAAGCACTTTCCAATATGTTCTAAATGTATGTAGAGAAAAATATTTTGGACAATTACATTATAAATTGTTGTTTTTTAACTCACTAAATCGTGTCCAACCCTAAAACATGAAAAAAAAAAAACTACTATAGGTAAGAAAAGACATGCCAACCAAATTCAAGAGATTGGCTTTTGTACATCCAGATTGAAATAAACCAAATAACTATTGGACATGTTTGATAAAGTCAGAGAAATCGGAATACAGTTTGGGTACTAGATTGTTCTTACTTTTCCAGTGTGTTTATTGATACCGAAGTTATCCTTTTTAATGTGTTTCTTCATACTAAAGTGTTCATGAATAAAATGGTATGATGTCTCAGATTTGCTGTAAAATACATTGGGGTGGGGGAGAACTGAGGAATTATAAGTGAGGCAAGATTGGCAAAATGCTGATCATTATTGAAACTGGCAATGGGTACACTATTCTCCTTCCTATTGTGTGTGGTAGACATTTTCCATAATAAAACATTTATTTTTTCAAGCCAAACTAAAGCCAACAATAAGATGATGGGCAGGGGGTGATGTTCAATGCACAGCTAGAATATCTTTATTTATTTATTTTTAACATAAGTTTATTTTAATTGGAGGCTAATTACTTTACTATATTGTATTGGTTTTGCCATACATTGACATGAATCCACCATGGGTGAACATGTGCTCCCCATCCTGACCCCCTCCCACCTCCCTCTCCATCCCACCCCTCTGGGTCATCCCAGTGCACCAGCCCCTAGCACCCTGTTTCATGCATCAAACCTGGACTGGCAATTCGTTTCACATATGATAATATACATGTTTCAATGCCATTCTCCCAAATCATCCCACCCTCGCCTTCTCCCACAGAGTCCAAAAGTCTGTTCTTTACATCTGTGTCTCTTTTTCTGTTTTGCATATAGGGTTATCATTACCATCTTTTTAAATTCCATATATATGCATTAGTATACTGTATTGGTGTTTATCTTTCTGGCTTACCTCACTCTGTATAATGGGCTCCAGTTTCATCCACTTCATTAGAACTGATTCAAATGTATTCTTTTTAATGGCTGAGTAATACACCATTGTGTATATGTACCACAGCTTTCTTATCCATTCGTCTGCTGATGGGCATCTAGGTTGCTTCCATGTCCTGGCTATTATAAACAGTGCTGCGATGAACATTGGGGTACACGTGTCTCTTTCAATTCTGGTATCCTCGGTGTGTATGCCCAGCAATGGGATAGCTGGGTCATATGGCAGTTCTATTTTCAGTTTTTTAAGGAATCTCCCCACTGTCTTCCATAGTGGCTATACGTGTTTGCATTCCCACCAACAGTGTAAGAGGGTTCCCTTTTCTCCACACCCTCTCCAGCATTTATTGCTTGTAGACTTTTGGATAGCAGCCATCCTGACTGGCATGAAATGGTACCTCACTGAGGTTTTAATTTGCATTTCTCTGATAATGAGTGATGTTGAACATCTTTTCATGTGTTTGTTAGCCATCTGTATGTCTTCTTTGGAGAAATGTCTGTTTAGTTCTTTGGCCCATTTTTGGATTATGTTGTTTATTTTTCTGGAATTGAGTTGCAGGAGTTACTTGTATATTTTTGAGATTAATTCTTTGTCAGTTGCTTTGTTTGCTATTATTTTTTCCCATTCTGAATGCTGTCTTTTCACCTTGCTTATAGTTTCCTTTGTCGTGCAGAAGCTTTTAATTTTAATTAGTTCCCATTTGTTTATTTTTGCTTTTATTTCCAATATTCTGGGAGGTGGGTCATAGAGGATCCTGCTGTGATATATGTTGGAGAGTGTTTTGCCTATGTTCTCCTCTAGGAGTTTTATAGTTTCTGGTCTTATGTTTAGATCTTTAATCCATTTTGAGTTTATTTTTGTGTATGGTGTTAGAAAGTGTTCTAGTTTCATTCTTTTACAAGTGGTTGACCAGTTTTCCCAGCACCACTTTTAAAGAGATTGTCTTTTCTCCATTCTATATTCTTGCCTCCTTTGTCAAAGATAAGGTGTCCATAGGTGCGTGGATTTATCTCTGGGCTTTCTATTTTGTTCCATTGATCTATATTTCTGTCTTTGTGCCAGTACCATACTGTCTTGATGACTGTGGCTTTGTAGTAGAGCCTGAAGTCAGGCAGATTGATTCCTCCAGTTCCATTCTTCTTTCTCAAGATTGCTTTGGCTACTTAAGGTTTTTTGTATTTCCATACAAATTGTGAAATTATTTGTTCTAGTTCTGTGAAAAATACCGTTGGTAGCTTGATAGGGATTGCATTGAATCTATAGATTGCTTTCAGTAATATACTCATTTCACTATATTGATTCTTCTGATCCATGAACACGGTATATATCTCTATCTATTTGTGTCCTCTTTGATTTTTTCACCAGTGTTTTATAGTTTTCTATATATAGGTCTTTTGTTTCTTTAGGTAGATATATTCCTAACTATTTTATTCTTTTCGTTGCAATGATGAATGGAATTGTTTCCTTAATTTTTCCATTTTCTCATTGGTAGTGTATAGGAATGGAAGGGATTTCTGTGTGTTGATTTTATATCCTGCAACTTTACTATATTCATTGATTAGCTCTAGTAATTTTCTGGTAGAGTCTTTAGGGTTTTCTATGTAGAGGATCATGTCATCTGAAAACAGGGAGAGTTTTACTTCTTTTCTAATCTGGATTCCTTTTATTTCTTTTTCTACTCTGATTGCTGTGGCCAAAACTTCCAAAACTATGTTGAATAGTAGTGGTGAGAGTGGGCACCCTTGTCTTGTTCCTGACTTTAGAGGAAATGCTTTCAATTTTTCACCATTGAGGATAATGTTTGCTGTGGGTTTGTCATATATAGCTTTTATTATGTTGAGGTATGTTCCTTCTATTCCTGCTTTCTGGAGGGTTTTTATCCAGAAAAGGTTTTTATCCATTTATAAATGAATGTTGAATTTTATCACAGGCTTTCTCTGCATCTATTGAGATAATCATATGGTTTTTATTTTTCAATTTGTTAATGTGGTGTATTACATTGATTGATTTGTGGATATTGAAGAGTTCTTACATCCCTGGGATAAAGCCCACTTGGCCATGATGTATGATCTTTTTAATATGTTGTTGGATTCTGTTTGCTAGAATTTTATTAAGGATTTTTGCATCTATGTCCAACCATGATATTGGCCTGTAGTTTTCATTTTTTGTGGCATCTTAGTCAGGTTTTGGTATTAGGGTGATGGTGGCCTCATAGGATGAGTTTGGAAGTTTACCTTCCTCTGCAATTTTCTGGAAGAGTTTGAGTAGGATAGGTGTTAACTCTTCTCTAAATTTTTTGTAGACTTCAGCTGTGAAGTCGTCTGGTCCTGGGCTTTTGTTTGATGGAAGATTTCTGCTTACAGTTTCAATTTCCATGCTTGTGATAGGTCTGTTAAGATTTTCTATTTCTTCCTGGTTCAGTTTTGGAAAGTTGTACTTTTCTAAGAATTCGTCCATTGCTTCCCAGTTGTCCATTTTATTGGCATATAGTTGCTGATCGTAGTCTCTTATGATCCTTTGTATTTCTGTGTTGTCTGTTGTGATCTCTCCATTTTCATGTCTAATTTTATTGATTTGATTTTTCTCCCTTTGTTTCTTGATGAGTCTGGCTAATGGTTTGTCAATTTTATTTATCTTCTCAAAGAACCAGCTTTTGGCTTTGTTGATTTTTGCTGTGGTCTGTTTCTTTTGCATTTATTTCTGCCTTAATTTTAAAGATTTCTTTCCTTCTACTAACCCTGGGGTTCTTCATTTCTTCCTTTTCTAGTTGCTTTAGGTGTAGAGTTAGGTTATTTATTTGACTTTTTTCTTGTTTCTTGAGGTAAGCCTGTAATGCTATGAGACTTCCCCTTAGCACTGCTTTTACAGTGTCCCATAGGTTTTGGGTTGTTGTGTTTTCATTTTCATTCATTTCTATGCATATTTTGATGTCTTTTTTGATTTCTTCTGTGATTTGTTGGTTATTCAGCAGCGTGTTGTTCAGCCTCCATATGTTGGAATTTTTAATAGTTTTTCTCCTGTAACTGAGATCTAATGTTACTGCGTTGTGGTCAGAAAAGATGCTTGGAATGATTTCAATTTTTTTGAAATTACCAAGGCTAGATTTATGGCCCAGGATGTGATCTATCCTGGAGAAGGATCCATGTGTGCTTGAGAAGAAGGTGAAATTTATTGTTTTAGGGTGAAATGTCCTATAGATATCAATTAAGTCTAGCTGGTCTATTATATCTTTTAAAGTTTGTGTTTCCTTGTTAATTTTCTGTTTAGTTGATCTATCCATAGGTGTGAGTAGGGTATTAAAGTCTCTCACTATTATTGTGTTATTGTTAATTTCCCCTTTCATACTTGTTAGCATTTGTCTTACATATTGCGGTGCTCCTATGTTGGGTGCATATATGTTTATAACTGTTATATATTCTTCTTGGATTGATCCTTTGATCATTATGTAGTGTCCTTCTTTGTCTCTTTTCACAGCCTTTGTTTTAAAGTCTATTTTATCTGATATGAGTATTGCTACTCCTGCTTTCTTTTGGTCTCTATTTGCATGGAATATCTTTTTCCAGCCCTTCACTTTCAGTCTGTATGTGTCCCTTGTTTCGAGGTGGGTCTCTTGTAGACAGAATATATAGGGGTCTTATTTTTTTATCCATTCAGCAAGTCTTTGTCTTTTGGTTGGGGCATTCAACCCATTTACATTTAAGGTAATTATTGATAAGTATGATCCCATTGCCATTTACTTTATTGTTTTGGGTTCGAGTTTATACACCCTTTCTGTGTTTCCTGTCTAGAGAAGATCCTTTAGCATTTGTTGAAGAGCTGGTTTGGTGGTGCTGAATTCTCTCAGCTTTTGCTTGTCTGTAAAGCTTTTGATTTCTCCTTCATATTTGAATGAGATCCTTGCTGGGTACAATAATCTGAGCTGTGAGTTATTTTCTTTCATCACTTTAAGTATGTCCTGCCATTCCCTCCTGGCCTGAAGAGTTTCTATTGAAAGATCATCTGTTATCCTTATGGGAACCCCCTTGTGTGTTATTTATTGTTTTTCCCTTGCTGCTTTTAGTATTTGTTCTTTGTGTTTGATCTTTGTTAATTTGATTAATATGTGCCTTGGGGTGTTTTTCCTTGAGTTTATCCTGTTTGGGACTCTCTGGGTTTCTTGGACTTGGGTGATTATTTCTTCCCCCATTTTAGGGAAGTTTTCAACTATTATCTCCTCAAGTATTTTCTCATGGTCTTTCTTCTTGTCTTCTTCTTCTGGGACTCCTATGATTTGAATGTTGGGGCGTTTAACATTGTCCCAGAGGTCTCTGAGGTTGTCCTCATTTCTTTTAATTCGTTTTTCTTTTTTCCTCTCTGTTTCATTTATTTCTACCTTTCTACCTTCTACCTCACTTATCCTATTTTCTACCCCCGTTATTCTACTGTTGGTTCCCTTCAGAGTGTTTTTGATCTCATTTATTGCATTATATATTGACTCTTTTTTATTTCTTCTAGGTCCTTGTTAAACCTTTCTTGCATCTTCTCAATCCTTGTCTCCAGGCTATTTATCTGTAACTCCAATTTGTTTTCAAGACTTTGGATCATTTTCCCTATCATTATTTGGAATTCTTTATCAGGCAGATTCCCTATCTCTTTCTCTTTTGTTTGGTTTGGTGGGCATTTATTCTGTTCCTTTACCTGCTTAGTATCTCTCTGCCCTTTCATCTTGTTTATATTGCTGTATTTGGGGTGGCCTTTCCATATTCTGGCCATTTGTGGTTCCTCTTTATTGTGGAGGTTCCTTGCTGTGGGTGGGGTTGGACGGGTGGCTTGTCAAGGTTTTCTGGTTAGGGAAGCTTGTGTCGATGTTCTGGTGGGTGGAGCTGGATTTCTTCTCTCTGGAGTGCAATGAAGTGTCCAGTAATGAGTTTTAAGATGTCAGTGGGTTTGGTGTGACTTTGGGCAGCCTGTATATTGAGGCTCAGGGTTATGTTTCTATGTTGCTGGAGAATTTGCATGGTATGTCTTGCTCTGGAACTTGTTGGCCCTTGGGTGGTGCCTGGTTTCAGTGTAGGTATGGAGGCATTTGATGAGCTCCTATTGATTAATGTTCCCTAGAGTCAGGAGTTCTCTGGTATTCTCAAGATTTGGACTTAAGCCTCCTGCCTCTGGTTTTCAGTCTTATTCTTACAGTAGCCTCAAGACTTCTCCATCTATACAGCACCGATGATAAAACATCTAGGTTAAAGATGAAAAGTTTCTCCACAGTGAGAGGTACACCCGGAGAGGTACACAGAGTTACATGGAGAAGAGAAGAGGGAGGAGGGAGATGGAGGTGACCAGGAGGAGAAGAGGGGGAATCAAAAGAGGAGAGAACAAGCTAGCCAGTAATCACTTCCCTATGTGCTCCCACAGTCTGGATCCCTCAGAGATGTTCACAGTGTTACACAGAGAAGAGAAGAGGGAGGAAGGAGACAGAGGTGGTCAGGAGGATAAAAGTGGGAATCAAAAGGAGAGAGACAGATCTAGCCAGTAATCAGTTCCCTAAGTGTTCTCCACAGCCCAGAACACACAAAGAGATTCACAGAGTTGGGGAGAGAAGAGAAGGGGGAGGGAGGAGATAGAGGCTACACCTGAACTGCCTCTTGAGAAACCTGTATGCAGGTCAGGAAGCAACAGTTAGAACTGGACATGGAACAACAGACTGGTTCCAAACAGGAAAAGGAGTACATCAAGGCTGTATATTGTCATCCTGCCTATTTAACTTACATGCAGAGTACATCATGAGAAATGCTGGGCTGGAAGAAGCACAGGCTGGAATCAAGATTGCCAGGAGAAATATCAATAACCTCAGATATGCAGATGACACCACCCTTATGGCAGAAAGTGAAGAGAAACTAAAAAAACCTCTTGAAGAAAGTGAAGGAGGAGAGTGAAAAAGTTGGATTAAAGCTCAACATTCAGAAAACTAAGATCATGGCATCTGGTCCCATCACTTCATGGGAAATAGATGGGGAAACAGTGGAAACAGTGTCAGACTTTATTTTTTGGGGCTCCAAAATCACTGCAGATGGTGATTGCAGCCATGAAATTAAAAGACCCTTACTCCTTGGAAGGAAAGTTATAACCAACCTAGATAGCATATTAAAAAGCAGAGACATTACTTTGCTAACAAAGGTCCATCTAGTCAAGGCTATGGTTTTTCCAGTGGTCATGTATGGATGTGAGAGTTGAACTGTGAAGAAGGTTGAGCACTGAAGAATTGATGCTTTTGAACTGTGGTGTTGGAGAAGACTCTTGAGAGTCCCTTGGACTGCAAGAAGATCAGTTCTGGGTGTTCATTGGAAGGACTGATGCTGAAGCTGAAACTCCAATACTTTGACCACCTGATGAGAAGAACTGACTCACTGAAAAGACCCTGATGCTGGGAGGGACTGGGGGCAGGAAGAGAAGGGAATGACAGAGGATGAGATGGTTGGATGGCATCACCGACTCGATGGACATGAGTTTGAGCAAGCTCCAGGAGTTGGTGATGGACAAGGAAGCCTGGCATGCTGCAGTCCATGGGGTTGCAAAGAGTCAGACACAACTGAGCAACTGAACTGAACTGAAAAGTTACCAAAAGAAAAACTGCATCTCTTTTGCCCTAACAAAGATATGAAGACTAAAAAAGGAAAAAAAGACAGGAAAAGAGATTTCCCTGATTTCCAGCAGTTAAGACTTCATGCTTCCAATGTAGGGGACGTGGGTTGGATCCCTGGTCAGGAATGAAGATCCCATATACTGTGTGGTGCAGCCAAATATATATGTATATATATATAGAGAGAAAACAGGAAAAATGTATAATATTTTTTAAAGTATGATCACATGATCTACCCTAGCCAACATTTAGAAGTGAATTTGCAATAGACTATAGATGTTCTGTCCTAAAAGAATTAGGTGAAATGAAGAATTTCTAATGAAAATTTAGACTCTTATTTGCTTAATCCTTTAAAATGTCTTTACATTATTTATTAGTCAATATTTGACTATGATGATCTTAATGTTTATTTTTAATCTAATGTCTCTCAGTAGCACACTGCAGAGGGCACAGACTCAGAGAGGTATAGAAAAGCATGTAATGGTTCATCCAGATACAGACACTACCTAAAACAAAATGCAAAAAAACTCTGCTTTACCCATCTCTTAAAACATCCCACACAGTCGCCCACTAGCAAGAGAGGAGGGTTCCACAGTGAACTCAGAGGGTCCCTGGATGGACCAGTCTGGAGGGCAACAACGCCCTTATGAGTCTGAGAGCTAACACATGTTGAATTGGCTTACTCTGTACTAAGCCTGGGCTTCTCTGGTGGCTCAGTGGTAAAGAATCCCCCTGCAATGCAGGAGACGCAGAAGACACAGGTTTGATCAGAAAGATTCCTTGGGTCAGGAAGATCCCTGGGTCAGGAAGATCCCTTGGGGAGGGCATGGCAACCCACTGCAGTATTACTGCCATCTTAGCTTCTTCATCTGTGAAATGGGGCTAAGAGTGCTGGCCTCACTGAGTTAATCAATGACGAATTAATCCATAATGAGATAACCCATGTAAAACACCTAACATGATATAAGACTGGTGGAGATGGGGCCCCCTGCATATCGGTGAGGCATTCTGGGTGCTCTAGTTCCAAAAGAACCAGATCACAGGTTCTCCCGATCTCCTCTAGCCACAGACCAGGGACCAAGGCCACAGAATCACAGATCCAGCTGCCAACCTTAGATGGTGACATCGCTCTACCACCCAATTACAATCTGTAGACCAAAAATCAGAAAAGGCTACTCCATCCTGCTTGTTCAACCTCCACTCTATGAAGGAGAGGAAAGATGTTACAATGTTAACCTAGTGACCTTGTGTCCTGGCTGAGCTTGGGCCCCTGCTATCCACACAGAACCTGGCTCTGAGGGCCCTCAGCCTACTCCCCACTTGGCATTAAGGAGTTACTCCCTATGCAGAGCATGCCTCCAAAATGTGACTTCCACCCACCTCTCAGGTCCCCTAAGCCCACCAGCGCCCACTCCAAGCCTACTGCCTTAGCATCCGCATGTGCTATGGTCCTCTTATCTCACCACCTCAAAACTTATCTGCTATTGACTCATTTCCACAAGTCCCTCAGAAAACAAACTGGTTAATCTGCCAACTAAATTATGTGCCAACAAACAAGTTAAAAATAATAGCTTGGGACTTCCCTGGCAGTCCAGTGGTTAAGACTCTGCTCTCAATGCAGGAGGCATGGGTTCCATCCCTGGTCTGTGATCAGGGAACTAAGATCTTGTGTGCTGCACAGTGTGGCCAAGCAACAACAACAAAAAATTATGGCTTAACCAAGCAGGCTTCAAGACTGGTTTCTGCAGCCCCTACCTATGTGGACAGGGTGCCACTGACCAGGGATAGACCTTGGGATGCTGGAGCTGCCTTTAGTCTAAATGACTGCCAACAGGAATATGAATCGTGGTGCTAGATTCCTGGTTTCCTCTCTGTCCCTCACTAACAGGGTGATCTTATGAAAGTGACTCCCCTTCTAAGCCTCATCCTGGAACTCTGGTCTCTGAGGTTGAGTCCCTCCAAAATTCTGACTATCATGCTTAGCCTGAGAGGGTTCCACCTTTACATTCACTCTCCTCATCATCCTTTCTCCATCACCACCGTCATTGCTGCCACTACAACCACTGTCAGGCAGGCCACTGCAGAGATGCAGCTAAGGCTGAGTGGTGCATCTTTGAACCCAGATAGGGAGCTCTGCACCGCTGGGCTGGACTCTGTCCTGTGTCACCTGCCCCATTTGCCTGATGTCAGAGAGGGATAAAGGACAGGAAAACTGAAGACAGCCAGGTCACCACAGTAGCCACTAGAACAACCCTGGGAGGCCCCATGCTGCTGGTAGTGGAAGGGGCTGACCTGCTGAGGCCCAAGTGCAAGGTGGAGGAGGTGATGCACATGATGCCAAAGGCCACTGAGATGTCACATAAGTCCCTAAAGGGCTAGCTGCTGGCTGCTGGGTTGCCACTCCCAAGGTGTCACCAGCAGAGCCACCAGGAGAAATGGAGGACACTGGTGACCCTGGAGTGCGTGGAGGTGGTACAAGTGCAAGATGCTAGCGCACACCACGATGGTTCCTAGCAGCGAACAGGGGAGAAGTCAGAGGAGCTCTGCACCAATGCCAACGCCGCATAGCCGACCTGCCTCACCCCTGCCCCTGCCCTCTGGACCAGGGCATCTGTCACCTCTGGTACCTCCATGAAGGCCTCCTGGCTAAGAGTTCTAGAGGTTTCCGCAGGGCTGAGATGAGGGACAAGGATCAGGTCGTGAGGTCAGGATGGAGGAACCAGGACGTGTTCAGTCTCTCAATAGTGTCCGACACTTTGTGACCCCATGGACTGCAGCACGCCAGGCCTCCCTGTCCCTCACCATCTCCCGAAGTTTGTCAGGTTTTTGTCCACTGCTTCGGTGATGCCAGCCAGCCATCTCATCTTCTGAGATGCACCAGCCCCCTCCCTAAAATCAGCCAGGTCCTTCCCCCAACCCGCCCGGCTTCCTGCGGGGTCCTTCTCCCCGCGAAGAAGAGGTGCCCCAGGCAGAATCCTGCTGTGGGAGAAGGTCCCTGCACAGCGAAAAGAACAAGGCATCCCGGAATTTACACGGAGAAGGGAGCGGGGAAGTCATGGTGGGTGACTACTGGTCTCCTCCCAACGTGGAGGGCGGTAGGCGCCAGCACCGGCGGCAACAGTGAGTAAGGGCCCAGACTCTGCGCCGCGGAACAATGTGGGAGCATCAAAGATGCGGGCACAAGAAACGGCTGGAGAGGGAAGCGATATCTGGGACAGGACAGGGGGAGCAGGGATCAAATCTTATTGGGCTTTCCGTTCTCCTCGGTCGCCTTTCCCCCGGGACCCTAAGCCCGAGATCCGACTCCGGAGACTCCTGACTGACGACGATTCCCCGCGCCTGGTATCCAGCGTTGGTAAAGATGCCCGCTCCGCTCCAGAGCCCAGGGCCCGGCACCCACCCGCCCACTTCCCCCGAAGCACAGGGCGCAGGAGTCGCTCTCACCTTCTTCCCCGGCGGCCCCGGGACCCCGAGCTGAGGTCCGTTCCGCCTGAGTCCCAGAAGTGCCAGAGGCGCTGGAGCTGCTGTCGCCGAGGGCGAACTGCGCGCAGTCCCCGCCCCTCCGCCTTCCCTCCCCGAGTCTCCGCCCCTCCGGCCCCCTCCCCCGAGTCCCCGCCCCCTCCCCGAGTCCCCGCCCCTCCGCGCCCCCTCCCCGAGTCCCTACCCCTCCGTGCCGCCTCCCGGAGTTCCTGTCCCTCTGTGACCCCTCTCCGAGTGCCCCCCCCAGTCCCCGCCCCTCCGCGGCCCCGCCCCGAGTCCCCGCCCCTCTGCGCCCCCTCCCCGAGTCTCCGCCCCTCCGGGCCCCTCCCCGTCTTCCCAAGTCCCAGCCCCTTCCCAGCCTCAGCAGTAGCCAGCCGAGTTGAGACTGGACAAGTGCGACTCTGAGCAAGAACTCCGACTTTTAAGCCTTTTTTTTTCATCTAGAAAGATTACCTCTTCCCACCATGGCCCCTCGCTGGACTCGGGAGGACCAGAAGAAATATTCTCTTTGGGACGAGGGAGGGGTCTAGGGAAGCCTGACGGCAGAGAACCCTGTCGGCAGGCAGAGTCAGTGACAGAGCATTAGAACAGGGTGCCAAGGAAGCTCACCTCTTCCCCCTCTCATCCTCTCATGACCAGGACAGTGCCTACAGCTCGCTTCTAATCCTGGAAATTGGTAAAGACAGCTGAGATTTGGGTCCATTCTAGAAAGGGCCCCACTCCCAGAAGCTCTGGTTCTCCTGGTAAACAAAAACAAATTCGGTTCTGGTTTCTGGAAGTTTCTTTTCCAGTCCTCTCCTGTAATCAAAGAGAATTCTTCATAGAAAACTTGCAGAAAAACTGCAATTTACTAGAAACAGCATGTCATGTATGTGCGCTTCATAAATCTGGTAGGGTGATCAGAATCACAACTCTTGCCCTTGTTGGGATTAGAACAGAAAAAAAGTACTGTGATTGCATTATAATAGAAGCCAGAGTCCAAGATTGGGGATTTTCTTACTGACTCAGCCACCCACTGCCCTGCAGATGCCTAGTGCTGTACTAATCCTTCATTGTGCTAATATCTTGGAATTACCCTTTACCATAGGCTGAACATTTGTGTCTCCCCAAAGTTCATATGTTGAAATCCTAACCCCCAATGTAATGGCATTAGGAGGTAAGGCTTTTGGGAGCTGTAATCAGGCCCTAAGTGTGGAGCCCTCGTGAATGGAATTAGTACCTTTATAAGGAGATGCCAGACATTGATTGCCCTTGTCATCTTTCCACCATGTAAGGATGTGAGATGGGGCCATTTGCAACCCAGAAGAGAGATGACCCTCACCAGAACCAGACCACGCTGGTACTCTGATATCCAACTTCCAGACTCCAGAACTATAAGAAATAAATTGCTACTGTGTGTAGTCACTCAATCTGTGGCGTTTGTTATAGCAGCCTAAACTAAGACGCACTTCCTCTGACTCTAAGTTCCTGGAAAGCAGGGGCCCAGTCTAAAACTTCCTTCTTGGACTGTCCGGGTGGTCCACTGGTTAAGAATCAACCTGCTGATGCAGGGACATGGGTTCGATCCCTTGTCCAGGAAAATCCCACATGCTATGGAGCAGCTAAGCTCATGCACCACAATTACAGAGCCTTTGCTTAAGAGCTGTGCTCTGCAACAAGAGAACCAACACGAGAAGCCCGCACACTGCAACTACAGAGGAGCCCTCAATCGCTGCAACTAGAGAAAACCCGCACGCAGCAGTGAACACCCAGCACAGCCATCAATAAATACATAAAATTAAATTTTCTTCTTTCCTCCACTGCTTTGTTAGTTCATATATCACAGGCACAAAAACCTGGATTTGTTCATTTTTAACGTTCCCGTAGCATGATATTTTGCCTGCCTGAATTCTCTTCCAACATGTATAATCTAAATATGTTTCTATTATTCTAGGTTAGACTATCATGTGATCACCCAGTAAGCCAGCCGACATTCATCACACATGCAGAGCAGTGGAAATCTACTAGCTGAGGTGTGATCCATGCTGAGGTATGAGGTGGTAAAGAATCTGCCTGCCAATGCAGGAGTCACAGGAGTCACAGGTTCCATCCCTGGCTTGGGAAGATCCCTTGGAAGAGGAAATGGCAACCCACTCCAGTATTCTTGCTTAGAAAATCCCATGGACAGAAGAGCCTGGCGGGCTACAGACCATAGGGTCGCAAAAGAGTTGGATACGACTGAGTGACTAAAGAGCAGCAGGAGTTCATGACATGCTTTGGGGGTCCCTTGGGGAATGGTTGGTGTCATCTAATCACCCCCTGGTTATCTCATGAGGGCCCTGAGTCTGGGTCCTTCAGGAACTGGTGTGCAGCCCAGAGCTGTAATTTTTCTGCACCGTTGATGTGCCTGCTACAAAATACAAATAAAAAAGATTCAAGTTTGCCTATCAGCAAAGGAACCATGTGAAGACTGTCCTTGGTTTTCCTCAAAATTGGAAGCCTGTCAGCCAGTTAGGAGGCAGTTTTCTACCCGCAGAAGTCTGTGTAATCACAGCGCTGACAGCCAGGAGAAGCTGATCTGCCAGCTCAAAGCACGGACACAAACCACCCACGTACCCAGCACCAACCACGGAAAGTACTTTGGAGTGATGTGGTTTGGACAGTCGGCCTTAGGAAGAGCCTAGTGTAACACAGAGAACAGCCTGGAAGTTAGCAGTCCTGAATTCCCCTGTGAAGTCTATGCTTTGGGCCAGTCACCTAAGCTTCCGTGTCCTTGTCTATGAAAACATGATTTCGCCTCCAATTGCTGAGGCTCCTTCAGAGTCTCATCCTTGGGTATCGGGTGCCTATTGTTTCTATGTAGGAGGATAAAAGGAACCCCACTTCTCCCAAAGAGTAGCTGCAACTTGAGTCAAAATGAGACGCTGGTAGAGAAAACAGTAAAATACTTCAAAAGAAAAGAGGGTTGCCAAACTCCCCCATCAACCCCAAGGCCAAGTTGCGTTTGGATTTCTTTTGCATCAGCAGCTCTGCCAGTGGCCACATCCTTCTAAATGGCTCTTTTCCAATGGCCTTGATGACTTTCCAGCAGATTGAACCAGAACATCCTGATCTCTTTCTTGGGGTCTACTCAACCTTGGGTGCTCTCTCCACCCTTCAGGCAACAGTTATTATCACATAAGCTTCACTCTTCCTGGGCCCTCCCACGACTGGGTGAGCAACCTCAGAGCCCACCCAGCCGCAGGCCTCTGGCCAAGAGCTGCTTTCTGGGAGGCCCAGAAGGTTCTGAGGCTGCACCCCACCCCTTTCTTCCCAGCAACCCCCCCACCCCCACCCAATGCCCTCCACACACATCGATGTCCCCAGCTGGCAGGGACCAGGGACTCCCCAGCCACTTTCCCAGGCATTTTCTGTGGCACTTCCCCAGTGCCCACCACAAGACAGCAAGGATTCAAGAGAAGGGAGAAGCAGACCACCCAAAGAGACCTTAAGAGAGTCAGAATTTCCAGAGTCACCTTGTCTGCTCCTCTTTACAGATAAGAAGTGAGAGGCCGGTTTCCAAAGCTACTAGTTAGTGGCTAAGGTGGAAATGACAACCCACTCCAGTATTCTTGCCTGGGGGCGGAATCCCATGGACAGAGGTGCCTGGCGGGCTACAATCCACGGGGTTGCAAAAGAGTCAGACTCGACTGAACGACTGAGTGCTCACAAACAAGGTGAGAACTGAAAACAGATTTCCTGATGCCCAGGCAGGGCCAGTCCCCACCTGATTCATTACATTTTCTCAACATGATCTCAGTGGAATCACGGATAGATGATATTCCAAAACTCGTAGATTACTTGACGAGATTCTAAAAGCCCCAGGAAGTATTCAAGGGAAATGAGAACCTGGCTGTAGTCTCTTTAAATGAAGCCTCCCTGAGCCCTTAAGTCAATGCTGTGTGTCTGGACCCCACAGGGCGGTGTCTGAACCTGATTCATCTCCAGAGATGTGATTTCTCTCCACACAGAGGGAAACTCACTAATCCCCTTAGTAAACTGAGTCAGCTCCAAGAGGAGAATCCTGAGGCCAGACCCAGGCCCCCCATGGGGATCCCATGCTGAAAATACAGTCACCACCAGAGGGTGGCTTCCTGTCTTCAGTCTGATCCAGCCCAGACTCAAACCTCTTCTTTTAATTTCCTGTCCCATAGTGAAGAACCAAGCTGAAACATTGAAACCAGGACTCCTTAGCAGCTCAGGTCAACAGGAGAAAGTAACAGGAGAACGGATAAGAGGTTCATAGTCTGGGCACTTAACTTTTTGGGAACGTGCAGTGGGTTCCCTACTCCACCTCCAAGCCAGAGAACCTGGCCCATCTTCACTGTGTGTGCAGTGTATCAGCTGTGTCCTACTCTGCGGCCCCGTGGACGGTAGCCCGCCAGGCTCCTCTGTCCGAGATTTCTCAGACAAGAATACTCGAGTGGGTTGCCACTCTCCCCCTCCTGGGGATCTTCTCCACCCAGCGATCTTCACTCTATTTTGTTCCAACGGTCTCTGCTCCAGGCTGCTCGTGACTCCTTTTCCTGTCTGGCTCATCTGCCGACATACCTGCTGCTGCGGAAGAACTTCCGTCTGTTCCAGCTCTGCTCTCAGGTTCAAAGCCTGTCTCCCCGCAAGGATGGCAAACCCCACAGTTGTAGCCTGTGCTCAATAAACACTGGTGCCAGGCTAAAATATGGTCACACAGGCAGAGGAGAGAGCTGGGAAAAGAAGAGCGTACGGAAAACGATGGCACACTCTTCAATAAAGGAGGTCGTTGAATAAGTGTCGGCCTGAGAGAGCGATAGGGTAGGCTGACCACTTTCACAGCAACACAGGAAACCTGCCTGGGAGCCAGTCACCTCCTGTGGTGCCAGTGTGTGTATGCTGGAGGGGAGGATGGGGAGCAGGAACAAGGCACTTGGACAACCTAAAGGACAGACATTGTGAACTTATGGTTGCCGGGGCGGGGGAATGAGGGGTGGAAGGGATAGCCAGGGAGTTTGGGATGGACAGGTACATACTGCTATATTTAAAGTGCATAACCAACAAGGACCTACCTTCTGCATAGCACATGGAACGCTGCTAAATGTTATGTGGCAGCCTGGATCAGAGGGGAGTTTGGGGGAGAAGGGATACTTGTATGTCTAAGGCTGAGTCCCTTTGCCGTTCAGCTGAAACTATCACATTGTTAATCCAGTATGGTGGTGGTGGTGGAGTTGCTAAGCTGTGTCTGACTCTTGTGCCCCCAAGGATTGTATGCTGCCAGGCTCCTCTGTCCATGCGATTCTCCAGTCAAGAATGCTGGAGTGGGTAGCCATTCCCTTCTCCAGAACTTCCCCACCCAGGGATGAAACCTGGGTCTCCTACATTGTAGGCAAATTTTTTACCAACTGAGCCACCAAGGAAGCCCATATACCCCAATACAAAATACATAGTTCAAAGGAGAAAAAAATGAGAGAGGAAGACAAAGCACTTGGGCTTTTTCTTTTAATTATTTACCAGATAAAAAAAGAAAAAATAGTGATTGTTTCTTTTTACCCCCAACATATCAGTTTCCCAAGGCCGAGTGGGAGAGAAATTTGTGGAACAGTGATCGTGCTCCTGGCCTGGAGCAGATGCCTCCCCTTGCTCTCCGCCACCCCCAGCGGGAGGGGCAGGGCCAGGGGCCAGGCAGGAGTCTGGGACCGCGTGCAGGGCAGCGGTGTGGCTGGTGTTCTGTCTTCTCCCTGCTGCCAGCACATGCAGACCCTCTCCTGCCTGTCCCCCCACCATCCTCCCCTATTTGTCAAAGGAAGTAGGAAGATGGGCCTCCAGGAGGCGGGGCTGGGTGCAGAGCAGGACTGGGGAAGCACAGAGCTGACGTGGCCAAGGCCACCGTCTTCTGCTTCTATTGCACATCCTGGCTCAGATGCCCTGCCCTGAGCATTGGGCCACAACATAAGATGCTTCTGAAATTCAAACAAAGAAACTGTGTTTCTCTGCCAGGCTCACAAAGGGGAGGTGAGTTGTTGTGTGGATTCTTCTGATTTGTGTTAAAGTTATATTTAAGTTATTCACCATGGGGGCAAGGCAAAGATACCTTTTTAAGAAAGCAGATGGGGTTTGGATTCCTGGGGCCCTATAGTCACCTGGGCTTCTCTCAAGTTCAAAAGACCCAGAGTAACCCTTTCTCCAGTCAGCAGATGTTCTTTTGCATAAGATGGAAGAGGCAGCTGTGTCCATCAACCCCAGGATACCCCCCTCCAACTGTCACGACTCTGAGCCACTTGGGGGTGACCTCTCTTTCTGAACACCTGGAGAATCTGACAACGGACCCCAGGGAGCCCCAGTGCGGGCAGGGCTCTTCCCCACTCCCCTCTCTCCCAGGCTTCTCCACAGGAGTAATGGGAAGGAATTGGCGTTTCCCCCCCTTGTTTTACACTGTGCATTTCTCCTTTAAGTGGCAGCTGTTTGATTCTCCTCCTTCTCATTACCAGAGGGAACAGAGAGGGGCTGAGAGCTGTGTAACGGACCAACAGACAGAATAAACTCCTCTAAACACGGTGGGGGGTGGGGAGGGGCCATGAGGACAGACTCTGATTTGGCAAAGCTGCACAAAATCTTTCGCCTTCACTGGCCAGAAAGAAGCTGGTGGGGGAAGACAAACCTAACTGAGCCCGTGGCAGGACTGCAGGCTATGAGAGACGACAGGGCACACACAGAACCGTATAAACTGTGGCACTAGAAAGCTGAGAAGGCAGGGCCGTGACCCCGGCTGGCAGCACACCTTGGGTGCACGCTTCCAGAAACTCTATCTGTCCCATGGTAAGTGGTGGCATCCAGATGCAGCAGCGGTTGTCCTTCCTCCTCTTCCCAACACATTCCGAGTTTCTCGTTTAAATAACTATGTACACACACACACATACACGCAAGCCTGGTCTCTCTCTGACGTGAGGGTTCTTCACTTGAGGGTCCTACAATGGCTTTAGAGAGTCGGTTCCAATTGTCTTTTTGGAGATTTCCTGCTTGGGACCAAATCTGCAGGGAGAAGAAATGGCTGAACTCTATGGCAGATCTCTGAGATGAAAGCACCCCAGTGTTTAAAGGACTGAGTCTTAATATAAATAAGGAGCCCAGGACCCCCTTCCCCCATTTGGTGCCCTGGCAGATGCAGCAAGAGTGCTGGGACTCATTAACCTTGAGCCTGAGGGTCACAAGCCCACCAGCCACCCTGGAAACACAGCTCCCTACCTCCCTCCGATAAGGACAATTTCTCAAGTTCAGCTTCAAGTTCGGCATCTGAGATCCTAGTGTTAGGCACACTGTTGATATAAAACGTCTCCTGGGGGTTGTCAGGCAGATTCGAAGGTTCTTTGGTGGTGTCCTGAAGCAGGATGTCCAACTCCTTCTCCAGTTCCTCACTGTCAAAGTCTGGAGAGAAAAGACGAAGTAAGGACACACAGCAGTCCAGGGAGGAAATGAATTAATGATCAAGGACTGTGGACAGCAAACCCAGCTCAGCTTTACAAAAGATGCCCAGGTCTTCTTGAAGGATTATTAAAAGAAACTGTGTGCTGGGCTTCCCTGGTGGTCAAGTGGCTAAGAGTCTGCCTACCAATGTAGGGAACACAGGTTCAATCCCTCGTCCAGGAAGATCCCACAGGCCGTGGGCAACGAAGCCCACAACTACTGAGCCCGCACTGCAGAGAGCCCGTGCTCCGGGACAGGAGACGCCCCACAGGAGGAGCCCGAACCCTGCAACTAGACAGAGCCCACGTGCAGTAACAAAGACTCAGCGCAGCCAGTCAATCAGTAAATCAGTCGTGTGAGCTGGGAGGTAGGGGGTACCTTCGAGCAGTTACTCTTTGTCCACACACAGAGCTAAGTCATTGAGGAGGTGTATTTTGTTTACACCAAGGAACTGACCCTGCTTCTCCTTGCCCGTGGAAGACACCCAGGGAGTAAGGGGCCCTGGAGTGCCGAGGGGCTGGTCAACAGCCTGTCAAGGAGGAAAGGCCAATTCCTTCCCATTACTCCTGCGGAGAAGCCCTGGAGACGGGGGAGAGGCTCTGCCTGCACTAGGAGAACAGATCCTGGGCAGACCTATCCCCGCACAGGGAGGCAAAGTCTGCTTAGAGAGGAAAGACGACAGAGTCATCTTGTCAGCTCACCTAGGCCATTGGTTACCCCGCCAGCCAGTGTCTGGGAAACTTCATCCTGGGTGTCACAGAGCTGCAAGAGAAAAG
The DNA here is from genome assembly GCF_019320065.1 of Cervus canadensis. Classification (NCBI taxonomy): domain Eukaryota; kingdom Metazoa; phylum Chordata; class Mammalia; order Artiodactyla; family Cervidae; genus Cervus; species Cervus canadensis. Next base: position 4,188,733 of record NC_057415.1, on the reverse strand, counting down.
TGCCAGGCTGTGAACTCTGAATGCGTCTCTGGCGATCTCAGTCCCTGGGTTTCAATGCTTAGGGTTACAAAGTAGTGCTGCCCATCTGGGAATCGGGGAAAGCTTCCTCAAGCTCACAAGGCCAGCAGTTGGGGAAAGAAATAAGTATCAATACAACAAAGTCACTTCTGTCCTCAGAAGTGTCCAGTGTAGGGACGTGCCCTGCCCAACCCCCATACCTCCTGGATCTGATCCACAAGGCTCTCCGCCTTCTCCACTGTGACATCCTTCATGGAGAGTTTCAGTGCTCCCACCCCGGCCTGATAGGCATTGAAAACCTAAAGAGAAAGCAGTGGTCAGTGCAGATGAAGAGCACTGGGCAAAATACAGACCACACTGTTCCGTCTCCAGAAGACAGCTTTGGGTTTTTTTCTCCTTACCCATGCACGATTCACCCCATGTCAACTGAGCCCAAAACTTCCCAACAGGAAGGGCAAAGGCAGTCCCAACCATGTCCTGAAAGAACCCCAGCCTTCTCCAGACAGCAAAGCCTCAGTGGAAGGGAGGAGGGGCAGACACCGCACAGAACTGGCCAAGCACTGGGGCGGAGGGGTGGTGGCTACCATCTGATCTGTCTGCGAGGCATAGATCCGGTCCAGGATGCCTTGAACTGTGTCCAGCTTGGCATGCAGGGCCTCGATGCGCTTCTCTGTCCGCTGCTTGGCCTTGAGAGACCTCAGGGCCTGGTGGGGCATGGAGACATGGTCAAGGCCAAACCAGGTAGGCCAAAGGGCCTGAGGAAGAGAGCCCTTCCCAGAAGGTAAGGCCCACCCCAGGTTTGTAAAGCAAGCCATCATGATGCCTGGGCCACCCAGACCTTCTGCTCTAGCCTCGAGAAGGCTGCTCTCTGAACTGGGCTCCTCACAGCTGGGGGTGAGGAGTGAGGAGAGAAAACTCACCAGCTGCTTCTTCCCTGCTCGGCATGCCCGGCGGGCTTCTTCTTTATACCTATAAACAAAGGGACAGCTGAAGATGATGAGGCCATAGGAGGGGGGTGGCAGGATCCTCAAGTGTCCCCACAAGTAGCACTTTTGGTGAAGGTACTTTTCAAATCTGAAGAGCAAATTCATTTCATCCAGTGGCCAGAAAAATGATGCCCAACTGCCCACGCCCAAACCCCTGCAGCAGGTTATGAGCTGGGAGCGGGGGGTCTGCATATGGGGAAGGCAAACGACCAAGGAAAAGTTATTTCAATTCATAGAGAGGGAAAACAGGTCGATAAGGTGCCTTAAAGAGACTGCCATCCTGGGGGCCAGCAGGTAGGGTGTGACAGACAGCCATCCTGGGGGCCAGCAGGTAGGGTGTGACAGACTGCCACCCTGGGGGCCAGCAGGTAGGGTGTGCCAAGTTGCTTCAGTCATGTCTGATTCTTTGTGACCGCACAGACTATAACCCGCCCGGCTCCTCTGTCCATGGGATTTTCCCAGGCAAGAACACTGGAGTGGGTTGCCATGCTCCCCCTTCAGGGGATCTTCCCGACCCAGGGATCAAACCCGAGTCTCTTATGTCTCCTGCACTGGTAGGCAGATTCTTTACCACTAGCACCACCTGGAAAGCCAGCAGGCAGGGAGTGACTTCCTAACACCTCCAATGACCTTGGCATTCCCACAAGGTGGGGATTCTCCGCTGTAAGAGGGTGTGAACAAGCACATTCTAATTCCGCGTCTATATATCCTACTTTTTGGGGAAGTGCTTATGTGTCTTCAGCAGAGATGTCTTGCATGGTCATTGGAGGGGAAGGGCAGAGGTCCCTCACCAAGACCCCCAGAAGGATGTATATACCTGGCTCGTTCACTACTACTGGGCTGGCTAAAGAGTTCATTCGGGTTTTTCTGTAAGGTCTTACAAGAAAACCCGAATGAACTCTTCAGCCAACTCAACGTATCCCCATAAGGCTTGGCTCAGTAAACACTGGTTAAATGGATGATGGCTTGGAAGAACATAAACACAGTGCACATAAACAGCTGCACTTGTAGGGGGAAGAATTCATTTTGTGTTCCTTTGTGATAATTGGTGCTTTCTGTAACTGTTGCACTGAGCAGTTAGTACTTTCCTAATCAGCAAAATATACCCTTAATTCTTCTTTTTAAAGAGCCCATGGTCGCCAGTGCTTTGCCGGCTCTGAGGGTCGGCCAGGGTCGGGTCGGGGGCACTCAGCTCAGGGGGAGTTACCTCTCGGCTTCCTGGGACAAGGACTCCACCTTGCGGGACAGCAGCTGTTCACTCTGCATCAGCTGGTAGACCCCCACATCCACGTCATTGACAGGCGAGACCTTGGCGTGGGGGCCTCGGGCAAACTTCACGATCTGAAGGGAGAGGGACAGATTACTGCTGCTGTGACCCCACATGCTGAGAAACTGCTGGGCAGGGGTGCTGGCGGCGATGTCAGCACACAGGGGACAAGGTCTCGGGGGGTGAAGGGAGAAGGGATGCGTTCCCGTACCTTCTCCCCATTCTGCTCCAGGACCGTGACCCGCTTCTCCTTCTGCAGCTGCAGCAACACCAAGTAGAAGGTCCTCTCATCCGGACAGGAGCCAGCACCCAGGGTGCTGAGCTCCGACAGGGCCACCACGGGGTGCGAGGAGAGCGGGGAGCTCTGATACAGACGGTACACCTCCTCAGCCTTCTCCTGCAGGGGAAGTGCAAAGTGCCTGTGGGGAGGATCGCTGCCCCCAGAAGTCTGAGAGCCTGGAGCTTCAGATCCATGATCACGTGAGGTTAAGGGCAGGGGCACACCCAACCTGTCCTCAGCTTTGGAAAAGGAAAAAGGATTCATATTTTTTTAAACCCCAGAGGAATGTCTGGTGAACATGGGTGAAGTGAGGTACATGATATGTTGGGAGCCAACTCTGGGCTTGCCCTTCCATTTGAGACTCCGTGTTCCTGCATCTCCCTTGCCTATGGTCCCCCAAGGAGAGAATGAGGCAGTGTGGTGTGGTGGCCTGGCCACGGATGAAGAGCCAAGGCTGGTGGTCAGGCCAGCCTGTGTGATCCTGGACCAGTCAGCCTCACTGGCCCTTAGCAAGCTGTAGAAGGTGAATGGAGATGATGTCCGAACTCCCTGCCAGTCCTGGTCTCTCCACTTTTGTGGCAAATGGCAATCCTGCAAACCAGAATAGTACTGAGTCTAGAAAGAGCCTCAAGAGGGAAGTATGGGATGGGATTTTTGGGAAAACTTAGGCATTTTTAGACTTAGATGAGAAGTCTAAGAAATATAGGTTCTAAGAAACAATGCCACTGTCTTCCTCCTTCATGGAAATTACTCTTTGGTCTTCTGCAAATAAGAAATACGTACTGAAGTATGCACAGGATGCTATGAAACTACAGAGAAGGACTACCCAGGAATTCAGCAATTGCTCAGAAAAAAATGGTTGTTGAGCAGAATCCCACAGGTAAGTCATTAGGTAATGGTGGGAAGGTCATCTCAGGAAGAGGAACAGTCACGAGCAGCAGCATGAAGGTCTAAGTCTTCTTTACCACATATACAAAAATACCTACTACATTATTAACATTTAAATTGAGGAAATGAAAGCATAAAATATTTTAAGAAAATGCTTATAAAAAATCTTATTAACCTTTGAAGTAGAGGGTTATGTCTTTCTAAGCAAGAGCAGAAATTCAGTAGCTGAAAAGGAAAATTGAAACATCTATAGAAATATAAAAACTTTTACATGGTAAAAGACATCGAAAGTAAAGATGAAAACAAGAAACTGAGAGACAATATTAAATTCTTAATACTAAATATATCTTATATATGTATGTATATGTATATATATATATATATATGAAAGTGTAGCTGCTCTGTCATGTCCAGTTCTTTGCAACCCCATGGATGGACTGTAGCCAGCCAGGCTCCTCTGTCCGTGGGATTCTCTAGGCAAGAAAGTGGAGTGAGTTGCCATGCCTTCCTGCAGGGGATCTTCCCAACCCAGGGATCAAACCTGGGTCTCCCATGCAGACTACAGTCCATGGGGTCACAAAGAGTTGGACGTGACTGAGTGACTAAGCATACACATACACACATTTATTATCCTTAATAAATAGAAAACTCCTACCAATAATAAAAGACAAAGAATCCAAAATAAAAACAGGCAAAGGCTATAAAGAGGCAATTCACAGAAGAGAATATGTAAATAGCCAGTGGATAGGGGAAAAGATGCTCAAATTCCAAAAACGAAGTATTTTTATTCATTGAACTGACAAAATTTAAAAGACTGATGTTATCCAGTGCCAGCAAGGATGTGAGGAGACTGGGTACGTTAATATAATCTTCATGAAAGTATAAATTAGTACAAACTTTTGAAAAGTAGTTTGGTAATTTCTGTTAAAACTTAAAATGTGCATATACATTTCTAGAAAAGTGAAAAGCATACATGTAGGCACAAGGCTGTCGAAGAAGTATTTCTTTGTAACAGAGAGAAACTGGAATGACTTAAATATCCATTTGTGTAGTAACTATTGGATAAATTGTGGCATGTCCATAGATTATTATGCAGCCATCCAAAAGAATGAAGTAGATCTGTATCATGTAGGGACCTAGAAGGGTGCTCATGATATATTAAGGTGGGGGGAAAAAAGCTGATTGTAGACTAATAGGTAAAATAAGGTAACATTTCTAGAAAAAAATGTATATACATATGTATGTATATGGGCTTCCCTGGTGGTTCAGTGGTGAAGAATCCACCTGCCAATGCAGAAGACACAGGTTCCATCCCTGTGTTGGGAAGATCCCCTGGAAATGGCCACCCACTCCAGTATTTTTGCCTGGAGAATCCCATGGACAGAGGAGCCTGGTGGGCTACAGTCTATGAGGTCACCAAGAGTCAGACATGATAGAGCAACTGAACAACAACAAATTACGTATGTGTATATTGAAATATTTACTGACTCTCTACTATGTACCAGGCACTGTTCCCAGGGCCCATGAAACTTCTCCCTTCTGGTGGGGGAGAAAGATAAAATACAAGTAAATAAGATTTTCAGGAAGTACTAAATGCTAACAAGAAGATAAAATGGAAAGTAACATAATAAGGTCAATAAGAAGGGATGTGTGCTTCTGCAAACAGAACTGGGAAGGGAATGTACCCAAAGAGGTGGAGATGGGATGAACAGAAAGGAAACTTTATTTGTACAATTTCTTCAAATCACAAAATCTATGGGCAATTTTTACCGTTTTGTATTTTTTTCAAATAAGATTAAAACTTGCTGACTGCTTTCTGCGTTTAGACTTGGGAAAGTCAATTTACCTCAGAAATAGGCTTTCTTTGTTTTATAAAAATATCCAGATAAGACCCTTTATTTTCACACATGAAAACAAGTCTCCCTCCCAGGAGAAAACCATGTATCTGAAGTCACCATATATTTGATAGCAGATGTCATCGAATGAAATTAAGCGTCAAAGTGTTCTCTGCAGTGATGTAAGCTGAGAACAGATTTAACTTAACAGAAGAGCCAGATTTATTTATCTACCTAAAGAGGATTAGACTACTTTGCTGTCAAAAATTGTTGGTTCTTAGGTTTCGGTGATTCCACTCCCATCTACCCACATCTCTGCCTTCGCTCTCAAAACACTGAGTCCAAAACCACATCTGTGAGGATAAATGGATGGACCTCCCTTTGCTCCAGGATGGAGCACACCTGAGGTAAAAGGCCACAGGGAGGGACAGAGCTGGCCCAGAACAACTCCAACCACCAAGCAGTTTCTATCTGTCCCTGGCTGAGCCCTGGAGGCTGGGAGGGAGTGCAGTGCAGAGGGGGAGAGGCGTTTTCCTGAAGGAAATCATGCTGCTTAGTCAAAAATCGCCAGGGACACGGAGAGCAGGAAGGTTTTGGAGACTTGATCCCCAGGCTGAGGTGGCAAGGAGGAGGGCTGTCTGTCGAGGTGAGGAGAAACTGGAGCTTCCCATGGGCTGGGGGTTGGGGGCTGTGACCTGGCCCCAGCTGTGTGGAAGCATCCAGGGCTCTGAGGCTGGACTTCAAGTGATTATGTCATTCAAATGTTAGTCACTCGGTTGTGTCTGATTCTTTGCAACCCATGGACTACAATCCACTAGGCACCTCTGTCCATGGGGTTCTCCAGGCAAGAATACTGGAGTGGGTAGCCATTCTCTTCTCCAGGGGGTCTTCTCAACCCAGGGAGAGAACCCAGGTCTCCTGCATTGCAAGTAGATTCTTTACCACTGAGCCACCAGGGAAGGTTGGGCTTGGTGAGTTTCAAAAATAACCACAGTCTGCAAGTCTACTTTATAGACACTATGTTCAGTCAACTTTATAAACACACACACACACATATATACACACTTAAGGTTACTGTAACCTTGCCCGCCGCAGTCAGGGGGAGCGGTGGGGGTGACACAGGTCTGCCCTGGGTTAAAGAGTAGGTGGAGGGCTTCCCTGCTGGTCCAGGGGTTGAGAATCTGCCTTGCACCGCAGGGGACATGGCTTCCATCCCTCATCAGGGAAGGTCTCACACGCCACGGAACAACCAAGCCCTTGCCACCACTACTGAGCCCATGTGCTTGGGGTCTGTGCTCCACAGAAGGAGAAGCCACCACAATTCAAAGCCTGTGCACCAGAACTAGAGAAGAGCCCCTGCTGCCTGCAACTAGATAGAGCCCTCTTGCAGCCACGAAGATCCAGCACAGCCAAAAATAAAATAAAAATAATCTTAAAAAGAAAAAAGTGTGTGGGGAAGTAAAGATGTGGGGACAGCAAAGCTTGTCTGAGAAGGGGAGATAGAGCAGTGACCAGTCAGGGCCCCAGGTCCCACAGGGAGTCATCCTGAGATGGGAAGGCTGGGGTGGGTTTATAGGCTGAAGAAGGAGAGCATGACAGAGTGGGAAGGAATACACAGATTGGGAGGGTCACTGATGCCACGAAGGGCAGGGACAGACTTGAGCACATAGGGGACAGAGGAAGGACACTTCACCCTCTGAGCCTGGGGAGGAAGCAGGGCTGAGAGGAGGTCAAATTGGGAGCGGGAAGACAGACAGCTGAAGGCGCGACTAAGGGGATTCTGTTCTCAGTGCAGTGTCTGCAGAGAACATGAAGCGCGTGGGGGGCGGGGGGACAAGAACACGAGGCAGCAGAGTAGCTCCGAGGGCTCTCCTAAAGCTGGGGACCTTGAAAGGGCCCCACTCCTGGTGATAGAGCAATTTTTTTCTGGCAGAAATGAAGGACCATGGGGCTGATCTAAGGGCTGACTGATTTGCTGATGTCCCCGGTATGGCCCAAGAGAGCTGTGCAGGAGCCAAGGGTGTAGATGAGAGAAGCAGTCAAGCATCAGCTGCATGCTCTGGGCTTCGAACAGAAGGCAGGCCAGGAGGAAGCTGAGTGACCAGAAGAGCATGAAAGGAAAAGAGCCTGGCGGTTTCTTTGATAGTGGTGAGTGAGTGACAGGAAGGACATCTGGGCAGAGTCTGCTGACCTGTTGTTGCTGTTTAGTCACTCAGTTGTGCCCAACTCTTTTTCAACCCACGGACTGTAGGAACCCATGGACTTTTTTTTTGACCCAGGCTCCTCTGTCCATGGGATTTCCCAGGCAAGAATACTGGAGTGGATTGCCATCTCCTTCTCCAGGGGATCTTCCCCATCCTGGGATCGAACCCGTATCTCCTGCACTGGCAGGCGAGTTCTTTACCACCAAGCCACCAGGGAAGCCCAGTCTACTGATTTAGGGAGGGCAAAGCTGAAAGAGGAAATGGCAACCAAGTTTTCTCAACTTTAGTTTATCATTAATCCCTACAAATATAGAAATTACTCAGCTGTGTAACTGACAATTTCTAGATAGAGGCTCAGCCTTGAAATGTACAAGTCCAACCAACAACTCATTGCTACAAAGTAGAGCAAAAGGAAGGTCAGATAAACTCAGTTATCAGCTCTGTCAACTCGTTAAAAAAGATCCGTTCTTTTTCTAATGATTCACCCAAGCCACCCAAGAAACGTGGAGGGTCCTATCATCACCCCAGATGACACCCAGACCTCTCACTCCTGATCACCCACCTTAAGAAGCTCCACAGCCACGAGCACCTCCTCAGCAGGAACCTTATGATCCCCTAGCATGTTGGAAAGAGTCCACTTGAGGGGCTTCAGCAGGAAGACTCCGACCCCCCAGGAGATCCAGCTGCTGTCTACACTGGCCATGAAGTCAGACTCCCGCTGCAGCTCCCCTCGACTGCCGGTGAAGAAAGAAAAGGGCAGGTGGTAGGCTTTACTGCAATGGCCCCACCTCCCTCCTCAGCCCAAAGAGGAATGTGATCGTCATCTTCATAAGCACCATTTACCAGGCACCTCCATGTCAGCTATTGTGAGCAGCGCTGTTTACACTCCAGCTCCAAGCCTCACAGCAATTTTTGGCATGAGAAAACTGAAGGACTGAGATGACAGAGGCCAAAGCTAAACTATAATTTGGCTCCAAAATGCAAGCTCTCTGATAAGGCTCCAGAGACACAGGAGGCCATAGGGCCTGTGTTGAGACTTCTCTCGACGAACGGAGCTCAAAATAATAATAGATTAGTGTCAAGGGCAAGATATGAGGATGAAGACAAAGCAGTTCAGAGAAAGGGTTTTCTGCTAGTCCTAAGCTTGGGTGGAGAAGCATTTCACAGTTCTAGTAATAAGTAGCTAAATTTACTGAATGCTTCCCATGGGCCAGTCACTATGCTAAGGGGTGCTAAGGAGTATTTCTTCAAATACACAAAATAAATCTAAGTACAATCACATTTTATAACTGGTCAAACTGAGGCTTATGGAGAGATACATATTGTTCCCTCGGTCACATAATTTAGCATATAGTAGAGCCAGGATTTGCACCCAGGCCATCTGGCCCTCAATCAAAGCTGTTAACTACTCTGCTATGCTGCTTCTATGGAAATATGTCCCTCAGAAACTCTTCAGGTCCCAGGCCCTGTCAAACATCAGGAGGCATCAGTGGGGTGCCAGCAGTCAGGAGAGGAGAAATAGAGGTACTACAGGTCTCTGGGTAGGAAGTGGGAGAGGATGGTCCTGTTGTAATAAGGAAGCTCAGATTCTTTCTGTCCCTCACTGACTTTTTCAGCTACTGTCTACTCTGTGCCCCATGTGGTACATGAATGGAAACTGTCCTAGAAAGAAGTTCCAGAAATGGCTTGCCCCATCAATGTCAGTCAAGGGAAGGGGACTGGGAGGGAGGAAGATCTCTTAATTGGGAAGAGGGTTGAGCTAAAAGCAACATATCAAAGTTGACTTTCTTCAGTCTCCCACGAAGTCACTGTGCTAGAGAGACCCCTCAGGATATGACATATACAACATGAGTACAAATGCTTAAGACTCAGAGGACCCCAGGTCCAGCCCTGCCATAACCTCTAACCATCTGTGTAACCCCCAGTAAGTTGCTCCATCTCTCTCAGACTCAGCTTCTTCTGTCTGAGAGGATAATTCTGTCACCGCAGGACTGCTGAGGGAGCCAGAAGAAATGGTGTACGCAAAACGCCTGCACACAGCAAAGTGCTGTACATCTGTTAGATGTTCACGCTACCAGCCTCAGGAACCCAGTAAAACCCTGCACCTGTCGCACACGTAGCACCTACAGGACCTTCTCGGATCACCAAGATACTCAGTCATGACCTCCGCTCTAAACAGCCTGTGCCAAGGACAAGCCAAGACAGGCCAGACACAATACCTGTGCCGGGGGGCTGTTGGTAAGGTCCCCACACACCTCTCCCCCACCACTACTTTCTTCTTAGCTCCGCCCTTCCTTAGTTCAATAAATCCTGTCTCGCAGACCTTCTGTTGTGGGGTTATTCAAATTTGGAAGCCCCTACATAACGGGATTCCAGTCCAGATCACTGTCACCTCCGCCAGGCTGGCTTCTCCTCCTACCGTCTGGATCGCATCTACTCAAGCTATCCTGGCCCCTCAATTTCCTCCATACCCCACCTCCCATTCCCTCCAAACACCCCTAACCTGGCCTCCTGCGCCCACTGAGCAAACACACGCGGCTCCTGGAAGCCAGACCCGAGACTGGGCGCGGTGCGCCCGGGAGAACGGCCTGGGTCGCTGCCCGCGGGGAGCCGCCCCGCCCCCCGGCCGGGCCCGCCCTCACCGCAGCAGGTCCTGCAGCACGGTGGCCAGCCCCAACGGGACGCTGCCCTTGCGTTGAAAGGCCTCCTGCAAGTCCCGCAGACGCAGGCGCACCACCCCCTGGCGGCGGCTGTGGCTCAGCACCAACGGCGCCCAGAAGCCCATCTTGCTGTCCCAGTCGGTGCTGTTCACCTCGCGACTCCTCTTGAAGGCGGAGAACAGGAAGGACATGCGCTCCTCATCCTCCTCCCACTCGGGGGGCAGTAGGCCCGCCGGGTCTCCCCCAGCCGGGGCCTCGGCCTCCCGTTCCGGGGACCACATCGGAACCCCAGCCCCGCCAAGGAACCGAACACAAGCCTGGACCTAGTCCCCTTCCGCCCTGGTTCCCTCCCGGCTTCCGTTCCTGGGCCACCTCCTCCTGTCATTACGTCATCACCGCGTGAAATAAGTCTCGCACGTCCTCATGGCGCATGCGTTTCTCTACCTGGCCTGCGCCAGGAGGCGGGATAATCACCCTATTTTCTAAGAAGCTCAGAGCGCTTGCGCCGACCCCTCCTCCCGCAGCCTTTGTGCGGAAAGAAGGTCGTAGCGCGTGCGCGGCGGGTAGGTGAGCGTCGCGCCCCCTCGAGAGTCATAGAGTTTGGCCGAGCGTTGTAGAGAGGCGAACGATTATGCCCGAAACTTGTGGTGGTTTCAAGTACTAGGACTCGAGAGTGTCGCTAAGGGGCCTAATGGCACCAGGATCGCCGCGTGGATCACTGTTCATCGCTACTTGACCAGGCGGTCTTACTTCGGACATTTAAACTCCCAAGTTAGCCTTCGTTTACAGTAACGTCAGCGGATGAACAAAACTGTCACTCAAGGTCTGTGACAATGTACACACCGATTTTCAGGAATCCACACGCTTCTACTTTTCTTGCTCCCCACGTTCTACCCTGGAGTGCCCCCTCTGTTTCCTTCTCAGAATCGGTATCCTTTAAGATCGAGCCCAATTCTAATCTTCCTTGAGAGACTTGCCTGGCGGTCCAGTGGTTAACACTCCCGGCTTGCACTGTAGGAGGCATGGGTTTGATGCCTGTAGGGCAGCGAAGATCCCACAAGCCTGTGGCGAGGACCCCAAACAAACAAATAACAGCAACAAAACCTTTCTTGAAACCATTTCAGACTGCATGATTGTTGATCTCTTTTTCTGGAGTGGACGGTTTAGCATTTACCAGTCTGTCCTGATCCCCGCGGCCAGGTGCAATTTCCTTAAATATCTACGTCGCATAGTGGTGCCATAGAAATGTTTCATAAACTGAAAGATGCATAACTTGACTCTTGCCCTTCTAATATCTTAGAATATTGTTAGAGTCTCAA